>NW_027181881.1:30636120-31836120 GCF_029961685.1 Aristolochia californica | reverse complement strand
AATTTTGACAAGATGGCATAGATAACATCAAAATAAAAATTTTAGAGTTTATGTATGGAAAAAATTTAAAAGAATAAAAAATGTAAGTCAAGAAAATTTATTCACACACCTCAAATGAAGACAATAGCTTTTTTATCCAAGTTTGAGAAATTCCGCAAGTTGTTAACTAATAGCATGGAATTTTATAAGAAAGAGATTTCTCCACATGTTTTAAATAAGGATATGCATTCTTGAAACATGTTAAAGATGCAAATGACCTATGGATCCAAACCTTTTAAAGAGAATAACAAATGCTCATTAAATTCTCAAGTGAACGTGTGGTAGGATATTTACCTGAGTCAAACAAGCCATTATTTTTTCCAGTTACAAAAAGCTAACCTAACAATAATAGATGATTTTAAAGTGATTCATCGGTCAATCATGCTTAATGGGCTATATTTTTGTAAGAAATGACTTATGGACTGGGAGTCAACACTCAGTTAAAAATCCCCCGCCTCCCCCTTTCCTGACGATTGCAAAATAAAATATACAAAAACTAAAATTAGTTTACAATCCTAAAAGTTATAGACACTTTTTGGAATTATCTCTCTCTATATTTGTTCATTTCCATTTTAGATGTAACCTTTTTACTTACAGAAAACTACAGTTTTCACTTTCCCTTTATCTCGTAAACAATCTTGACAAGATGGCAAATAGATCAGTACAAAATGAAAATTTTAGAGTTTATGTATGGAAAAAATTTAAAAGAATAACACAAATGTAATTAAGAAATTTTTTTTCACACACCACAAATGATCACAAAATTTTTGTTATCCAAGTTTGGGAAATTCCACTACTTCAACCCTAATAGCAAGGATTTTATAAGAAAGAGATTTCTACACATGTTTTAAATATGGATATGCATGCTTGAAACATGTTGAAGATCCAAATGAACTATGGATCCAAACCTTTTAAAGAGAATAATAAATGCTCATTAAATTCTGAAGTGAATGTGTGGTGGGATATTTACTCGAGTCAAACAAGCCAAAGATGATTGTAAAGTGATTTATCATTCAATCATGCGTAACGGGCTATATTTTAATAAAATGACTTATGGATTGGGAGTCAACACTCAGTTAAAAATCCATCGCCTCCTGCTTTTCCCCATGATTACAAAAGAAAATATATAAAAACAAAAAAGAGTTTACAATCCTAAAAGTTACAGAAAATTTTTGGAATTATCTCTTTCAACATTTGGGTATTTCCATTTTAGATGTATCTTTTTTTTCTTCTATAAAAACTAGAGTTTTCACTATCCCTACATCTCGTAAACAATTTTGACAAGATGGCAAATAGATTACAACAAAATGAAAATTTTAGAGTTTATGTTTGGAAAAAATTTAAATAAATAACAAATGTAATTAAGGAAAACTTTATTCACACACCACAAATGATCACAAAAGTTTTGTTATCCAAGTTTTGGAAATTCCACTAGTTCAAACCTAATAGCTTGGAATTTAATAAGAAAGAGATTTGTACACATGTTTTAAATATGGATGTGCATGGTTGAAACATGCTAAAGAAGCAAAAGACCTATGGATCTAAAACTTTGAAAGAGAATAAAAAATGCTCATTAAATTCTCAAGTGAAAGTATTGTGGGATATTTACCTGAGTCAAACAAGCCATTATTTTGCCCATTTACAATAAGCTGACCTAACAATCATAGATGATTGTAAAGTGATTTATCGGCCAATCATGCGTAACGGGCTATATTTTTGTAATAAATGGCTTCTGGATTGCGAGTCAACACTCTGTTAATAATCCACTGTCTCCCCCTTTTCTCGACGATTTCAAAATAAGATATATAAAAACTAAAAAGAGTTCACAATCCCTAAAATTTACAGATACTTTTTTGAATTATCTCTCTCAACATTTGTTCATTTCCAATTTAGTTGTATCCTTTTTTCTTCTATAAAAACTAAAGCTTTCACTTTCCCTACATCTTGTAAACAATTTTGACAAGATGGAAAATAGATCACAACAAAATGAAAATTTTAGAGTTTATTTATGGAAAAAAATTAAAAGAATAGTAAATGTAATTAAGGAAAATTTATACACACACCACAAATGATCACAAAAGTTTTGTTATCCAAGTAGTGGAAATTCCACTAGTTCAACCCTAATTGTTTGGAATTTTATTAGAAAGAGATTTCTACACATGTTTTAAATATGGATATGCGTGCTTGAAACTTATTAAAGATGCAAATGACCAATGGATCCAAAACTTTTAAAGAGAATAACAAATGCTCATCAAATTCTCATGTGAACGTGTAGTGGGATGTTTACCCAAGTCAAACAAGACATTATTTTGCCCATTTAAAAAAAGCTGACGTAACAATCATAGATGATTTTAAAGTGATTTATCAGTAAATCATGCATAACCGGCTTCATTTTTGGGAGAAATGACTTATGGATTGGGAGTCAACACTCAGTTAAAAATCCTCCGCTTCCTCTTTTCTCGACGATAGTGAAATAAAATATAAAAAAACTAAAAAGAGATGACAATCCATAAAAATTACAGACACTTTTTGGAGTTATCTCCCTGTACATTTGTGCAATTCCTGTTTAGATGTAAGAGTTTTTCATAAATCAAAACTTGGGTTTTCACTTTCCCTTTATCTCCTAAACTATTTTGACAAGATCACAACAAAATGAAAATTTTAGAATTTACGTATGGAAAAAAATTAAAAGAATAACAAATGTAATTAAGGAAAACTTTTCACACACCACAAATGATCACGAAAGTTTTGTTATCCAAGTTTGGGAAATTCCACTAGTTCAACCTTAATAGCTTGGAATTTTATGAGAAAGATTTCTAAACATGTTTTAAAAATGGATATGCATTTTGAAACATGTTAAAGATGCAAATGACCTATGGATCCGAACTTTTTAAAGAGAATAACAAATGCTCATTAAATTCTCAAGTGACCGTGCAGAGGGATACTTCCCGAGTCAAACAAGCCATTATTTTGCCCATTTACAAAAAGCTGACCTATCAATCATAGATGAATGTAAAGTGATTTATCAGTCAATCATGCGTAACGGGCTATATTTTTGTAAGAAATGACTTATGGATTGGGAATCAACACTTAGTTAAAAACCCCCAGCCTTCCCCTTTTCTTAACGATTGCACAATAAGATATATAAAAACTAAAAAGAGTTTACAATCCCTAAAAATTACAGAAACTTTTAGGAATTATCTCTCTCTATATTTGTGCATTTCTAGTTTGATGTATGTTTTTTTTCTTAAATCAAAACTTGAGTTTTCACTTTCCCTTCATCTCGTAAACAATTTTGACAAGATGGCAAACATAGCACAACAAAATAAAAATATCAAGGTTTTTGTATGGCAAAAATTTAAAAGAATAACAAATGCAAGTAAAGAAAATTTATTCACACATCTCAAATGAACACGAAATTTTTGTTATCCAAGTTTGGGAAATTCCACTAGTTCAACCTTAATAGCTTGAAATTTTATTAGAAAGAGATTTCTACACATGTTTTAAAAATGGATATGCATGCTTAAAACATGTTAAAGATGCAAATGACCTATGGATCGAAACCTTTTATAGAGAATAAAAAATGCTCTTTAAATTCACAAGTGGACCTTTAAAAAATGCTCTTTAAATTCACAAGTGGACACGTGGTGGGATATTTACTCGAGTCAAACAAGCAATTATTCTACCTATTTACAAAAAGCTGACCTAAGAAACATAGATGATTTTAAAGTTATTTATCGTTCAATCATGCATAACGGGCTATATTTTTGTTAGAAATGACTTTTGGATTGGGAATCAACACTCAGTTAAAAATCCCCCACCTCCCCCTTTTCCCAACGATGCAAAATAAAATATATAAAAGCTAAAAAATGTTTACAATCCCTAAAAATTACAGACACTTTTTTGAATTATCTCTCTCTACATTTGTGCATTTCCATTTTAGATGTATACTTTTTCCTTAAATCAAAACTAGAGTTTTCACTTTCTCTTGATTTTGTAAATTTTTTTGACAAGATGGCAAATATTTCACAATAAAATGAAAATTTTAAAGTTTATGTATGGAAAAAGTTTAAAAGAATAACAAATGTAAGTGCAGAAAATTTATTCACACACCTCAAATGAACACAAAATTTTTTTTTTTTTTATCCAAGTTTGGGAAATTCCACTAGTTCAACCCTAATAGCTTGGAATTTTATAAGAAAGAGATTTCTACACCTGTTATAAAAATGGATATGCATGCTTAATACATGAAAAGATGCAAATGGCCTATGGATCCAAATCTTTTAAAGAGAAACAAATGCTCATTATATTCTCAAGTGGACGTGTGGTGGGATATTTACCCGAGTTAAAGTAACCATTATTTTGCCCATTCACAAAAAGTTGACGTAACAATCATAGATGATTGTAAAGTGATTTATCGGTCAATCATGCATAACGGGCTATATTTTTGTAAGAAATGAATTTTGGATTGGGAATCAACACTCAGTTAAAAATCCCCCGCCTACCCCTTTTCCTGACGATTGCTAAATAAAATATATAGAAACTAAAAAGAGTTTACTGTCGCTAAAAATTATAGACACTTTTTGGAATTATGTCTCTCTACATTTGTGCATTTCCATTTTAGATTTATGCTTTTTTCTTATATCAAAACTTGAGTTTTAACTTTCACTCAATCTCATAAACAATTTTGAAGAGATGGAAAATAGTTCACAACAAAATGAAAATTTTTGAGTTTATGTATGGAAAACATTTAAAAGAATAAAAAATGTAAGTAAAAAATTTATTCTCACACCTCAAATGAACACAAATTTTTTTTATCCAAGTTAGGGAAATTCCACTAGTTCAACCCTAATAGCTTGGAATTTTATAAGAAATAGATTTCTACACATGTTTTAAATATGGATATGCAGGCTCGAAACAAGTTAAAGACGCCAATGACCTATGGATCCAAACCTTTTAAAGAGAATAAAAAATGCTCATTATATTCTCAAGTGGACGTGTGGTGGGATATTTACCTGAGTCAAAGAACCCATTACTTTGCCCATTTACAAAAAAGTTGACCTAACAATCATAGATGATTGTAAAGTGATTTATCGGTCAATCATGCGTAACGGGTTATATTTTTGTAAGAAATGACTTTTGGATTGGGAATCAACACTCAGTTAAAAATCCCCCGCCTCCCCCTTTTCCCGACAATTGCAAAATAAAATATATAAAAACTAAAAAGAGTTTACAGTCGATAAAAATTTCAGACACTTTTTGGAATTTTCTCTCATTACATTTGTGCATTTTCATTTCAGATGTATGCTTTTTTCTTAAATCAAAAATTGAGTTTTCACTTTCACTTAATCTCATAAACAATATTGACAAGTTGGAAAATAGTTCACAACAAAATGAAAATTTTAGTGTTTATGTATGGAAAATATTTCAAATAATAAATAATGTAAGTAAATAAAATTTATTCACACACCTAAAATGAATACAAAAGTTTTTTTTTATCAAAGTTTGGGAGATTCCACTATTTCCACCCAAATAGTTTGGAATATATAAGAAAGAGATTTCTACACATGTTTTAAATAAGGATATGCATGCTTGAAACATGTTAAAAATCCAAATGACCTATGGATCCAAACCTTTCAAAGAGAATAACAAATGCTCATTAAATTCTCAAGTGAACGTGTGGTGGGATATTTACCCGAGTCAAACAAGCCATTATTTTGCCCATTAACAAAAAGTTGACCTAACAATCATACATGATTTTAAAGTGATTTATCAGTCAATCTTGCGTAACATGCTATATTTTTGTAAGAAATTACTTATGGATTGGGTGTCAACACTCTGTAAAAAATCCCCCACCTCCCCCTTTACCCAACGATTGCAAAACCTGATAGATAAAAATTAAAAAGAGTTTACAATCCCTAAAAGTTAAACACACTTTTTGGAATTATCTCTCTCTACATTTGTGCATTTCCAATTTAGATGTAGACTTTTTTCTTAAATCAAAACTAAAGTTTTCACTTTCCCTTCATCTCGTAAACAATTTTGACAAGATGGCAAATAGATCACAACAAAATGAAAATTTTAGAATTTATGTATGGAAAATATAAAAGAATAACAAATTTAATTAAGGAAAATTTTTTCACACACCACAAATGATCACAAAAGATTTTTTATCCAAGTTTGTGAAATTCTAGTAGTTAAACCCTATTAGCTTTGGAATTTTATAAGAAAGAGATTTCAACACATATTTTAAAAATGGATATACATTTTGAAACATGTTAAAGATGCAAATAACATATGGATCCAAACATTTTAAAGAGAATAACAAATTCTCATTAAATTCTCAAGAGGACGTGTGGTGGGATATTTACCTTAGTCGAACAAGCCATTCTTTTGCCCATTTACAAAAAGCTGACCTAACAACCATAGATGATTGTAAAGTGATTTATTGGACAATCATGCATAACGGGATATAATTTTGTAAGTAATGACTTTTGGAATGGGAATCAACACTCAGTTAAAAATCACCCACCTCCCCCTTTTTTTGACAATAGAAAAATAAAATAAATAAAAACTAAAAAGTGTTTACAATCCCTCAAAATTACAAATACTTTTTTGAATTATCTCTCTCTACATTTGTGCATTTTCATTTTAGATGCGTACTTTTTTCTGAAATCAAAACAGGAGTTTTCACTTTGCCTTCATCTCGTAAACAATTTTGACAAGATGGCAAATAGATCACAAAAAAAAGAAAATTTTAGAGTTTATGTATGGAAAAAGTTTAAACAAATAACAAATGTATGTAAAGAAAATTTATTCACACACCACAAATGATCACAAAAGTTTTGTTATCCAAGTTTTTGAAATTCCACTAGTTCAACCGTAATAGCTTGGAATTGTATAAGAAAGAGATTCTACACATGTTTTAAAAATGGATATGCATTTTGAAACATGTTAAAGATGCAAATGACCTATGGATCCAAACCTATTAAAGAGATTAAAAAATGCTCATTAAATTCTCAAGTGAACGTGCGGTGGGATATTTACCTGAGTCAAACAAGCCATTATTTTTTCCATTTACAAAAAGTTGCCCTAACAATCATAGATGATTGTAAAGTGATTTATCAGTCAATCATGTGTAACGAGCTATCTTTTTGTAAGAAATGACTTATGGATTGGGAGTCAACACTCAGTTAAAAATCCCTCGCCTCCCCATTTTCTTGACGATTGCAAAATAAAATATATAAAAACTAAAAAGAGTTTACAATCCCTAAAAGTTACAGACACTTTTTGGAATTATCTCTCTCTACATTTGTGCTTTTCAATTTTAGATGTAATCTTTTTTCGTCAATCAAAACTGGAGTTTTCTCTTTCCCTTCATCTCGAAAACAATTTTGACATGATGATAACAATGAAATGAAAATTTTAGAGTTTATGTATAGAAAAAATTTAAAAGAATAACAAATGTAACTAAGGAAAATTTATTCACACACCACCAATGGTCAAAAAATTTTGTTGTCCAAGTTTGGGAAATTCCGCTAGTTCAACCCCAATAGCTTGGAATTTTATAAGAAAGAGATTGCTACACATGTTTTAAATATGGATATACATGTTTGAAACATTTTAAAGATGCAAATGATATATGGATCCAAAGGTTTTTAAGAGAATAAAAAATGCTCATTAAATTCTCAAGTGAACGTATGGTGGGATATTTACGCGAGTCAAACAAGCCATTATTTTGCCCATTTACAAAAAGTTGACCTAACAATCATAGATGATTGTAATGTGATTTATCGGTCAATCATGTGTAACGGGCTATGTTTTTGTAGGAAATGACTTATGGATTGGGTGTCAACACTCAAATAAAAATCCCATGCCTCCCCTTTTTACCGTCATTTGCAAAATAAAATATATAAAAACTAAAAAACAGTTTTCAATGCCTAAAACCTACAAAATAATTTGGTGTTATCTCTCTCTAAATTTGTGCATTTACATTTTAGATGTATGATTTTTTCTGAAATCAAAACTTGAATTTTCACTTTCCCTTGATCTCGTAAACAATTTTGACAAGATGGCAAATAGATCACAACAAAATGAACATTTTAGAATTTATGTATGAAAAAAATTTAAAAGAATAAAAAATGTAAGTAAAGAAAATTTATTCACACACATCAAATGAACACCAAAGTTTTTTTATCTAAGTTTTGGAAATTCCACTAGTTCAACCCTAATAGCTTGGAATTTTATAAGAAAGATATTTCTACTCAAGTTTTAAATATGGATATGCATGCTTGAAACATGTTAAAGATGCAAGTGACCTATGGATCCAAACCTTTTAAGAAGAATAACAAATGATCATTAAATTCTCAAGTGAAGGTGTGGTGGGTTATTTACCCGAGTCAAACTAGCCATTTTTTTGTGCATTTAGAAAAGGCTGACCTAACAATCATAAATGATTTTAAAGTGATTTATCAGTCAAGCGTAACGGGCTATATTTTTGTAAGAAATGACTTCTGGATTGGGAGTCAACACTCAGTTAAAAATCCCCGGTCTCCCCCTTTACCAGACGATTGCAAAACCTAATATATAAAAAATAAAAAGAGTTTACAATCTCTAAAAGTAAAAAACACTTTTTGTAATTATCTCTCTCTACATTTGTGCATTTCCATTTTAGATGTATATTTTTTTCTTAAATCAAAACTAGACTTTTCACTTTCCCTTCATCTCGTAAACAATTTTGACAAGATGGCAAATAGATCACAACAAAATGAAAATTTTGGAGTTTATGTATGGAAAAAATTTAAAAGAATAACAAATGTAAGTAATGAAAATTTATTCACTCACCACAAATTATCAGAAAAGTTTTGTTATCCAAGTTTGGGAAATTCCACTAGTTCAACCATAATTGCTTGGAATTTTATAAGAAAGAGATTTCTACTCAAGTTTTAAATATGGATATGCATGCTTGAAACATGTTAAAGATGGAAATGACCTATGGATCCAAACCTTTTAAAGAGAATAACAAATGCTCATTAAATTCTCAAGTGAAGGTGTGGTGCCATATTTACCTGAGTAAAACTAGCCATTATTTTGCCCAATTACAAAAAGCTGACCTTGCAATCATATTTTAAAGCGATTTATCGGTCAATCATGCGTAACGGGCTCTATTTTTTTAAGAAATGACTTATGGATTGGGAGTCAACACTCAGTTAAGAATCCCCTGCCTTCCCCTTTACCCGACGATTGCAAAACCTAATATATAAAAACTAAAAATAGTTTACAATCCCTAAAAGTTACATAAACTTTTTGGAATTATTTTTCCCTACATTTTTTCATTTATATTTTCGATGTGTACTTTTTTCTTAAATCAAAACTAGAGTTTTCAGTTTCCCTTCATCTCATAAACAATTTTGACAAGATGGCAAATAGATCACAACAAAATGAAAATTTTTGAGTTATTTTTGGGAAAAATTTAAAAAAATAACAAATTTTGTTATCCAAGTTTGGGAAATTCCACTTGTTCAACCCTAATAGCTTGGAATTTTTTAGGAAAGAAATTTCTACACATGTTTTAAAAATGGATATGCATTTTGAAACATGTTAAAGATACAAATGATGTATGGATCCAAAGCTTTTAAAGAGAATAAAAAATTCTCATTAAATTCTGATGTGAAAGTTGATGCGAACAAATGTTGGTTTTACGTTGTTATATTGTGGGACCCACCATGGAGTCACAAGCTAGTGGGACCCAACAACATAGGTTGGTTTTACTTTATTATATTGTGGGACCCACCATGGAACACAAACTAATGGGACCAACCATGAAGACATGGGCAAGATTTACTCTACTACAATGTGGGACCGACCATGGAGACAAAAGCTGGTGGGACCCGCCATGAGTTTTTGTGAGACCCACTAGGATAGCCATGATTTGGCAATCTATCCTAGAAGGGCAGGTGGTTAGAAGATCTTGTGGGATCCAGGAGGATATCCACGAGTTGACAACATATTTAGAAGATCTCGTTTATATTAGGAATCTATTTACATCAAGTTACCGTAAGTAGTTTTCTTTAATTGAATGTAATTAGGGAAAGGGTTTATTCTATCTAGATTCTACCACATCCTCCATTATAAATAGAGGACTTGTACACGGATTTTAAAAACCTTTTGATCATTATTTTTAAAATGTGGGGCCCACCATGAGGACGTAGGTCATCAAGAAGAATCCTAGAGGACTTGGGACACCAAGAAGAGTCCTCTCCCAATGCAAGCACGAGTTAAGGAATCAAGAAGCTGAAGCTGAATTGATTTAGAAGACTTGAAGATCAAGTGGGGCCCACAAAAATCTCACGAGTTGACACTCTTATCAAGGTACGCTGGAGGATCATGAGGGGCTCTACTTCCTCCTCTACTATAAATAGAGTTTTAATTCGGAATTAATCAAGTCACACATTCAATCCCGAGTTGGTTCTCTCTCTCCCTCTCCTTAGTTGATGCAACTCACCCTTTTCTTTTTTATTTTTTCTCTTCTCTACCAAGAGCTTTCCTCCCCTTTTCTCATTTTTCTTTCTTCTTTCTCTTGTTTGAAATCATGGAAAAGGGATCCTAAATTCAACATGGTATCAGAGCAACATATTTAGGATCCCTCGACAAAGGAATGCTCTAGAGAAGTGATGATCAACACCACTCAACGAAGGCTCTTCTATGAAGGAAGAACACTAGCCAAGAGATTCAAAAAGTATTTTTTTTATGCCACTGGTTCTTTTTTTTAGATGATGATTGAATGATGAATATGTGAATGCTTTCATCTTATTATTTTATGAATATGTATGCCCCTCTACCTAGAAGGAGCTATCAAAACAGTTTTATCGATTTGGAAATTCTGTTTACTGAGACCAGTCCATACTCAGATTATTGATTTTTTTTCATGGCATAAGATTTCCCTGATAATAGAATATTTCTATTGAGTCTCTTATGAGTTGTTTTCTGGGAAAAAAATTATTTAGCATTGATGCTATATTTACATATACTGAGTTGATTGAAGAAGTGCTACTTGGTGATATTATTTGAAGTTTTTTGAAGAAGAAGAGCCTATCATGGCTGGTGAGGATATGAATATCAAAGGTGATATACTAAAAATCACCACCATACCCTTATGTGGGGTATCAAATTTTATGAGTTGGTCCACCTCGGTTAGGAGGTTTCTCATAACCAAAGACCTACATGGTCACCTCACTACCGGAGAACCACCTATTGATGAAGATGATATTTTTTATATGAAATGAGCTGAAGAATGATACTTTGGTAATTGGTTGGCTGATAAATAGCATGGAAGCACATGTCTCTAGTAATGTTTATTCATCTTGACACTATTAAACATATTTGGGAGACATGTACTAAACTAAACTGTTAAACATAGTGTTGGCAGAGCAAATGATATTAAATGCACTCATTGAAAATTTCGGGGCCACACTATAGACCAGTGCCGTTATAGGGCATGCACTTTCTGTGGTAGATATGGCCACTATAAATAAAAATTCTTTAAGCCTAATGACAAGTCAGAATCAACAAGGGCTAATCAAGCCCTCATTAGTGATTTGCAAGCGGACCATCCCCCAACTCCAGCTGCACAGAAAATTATTACTGATGAAGAGTATGAATTATTTCAGAAAATAAAGACCATGCTAGGGTCTTCTCCTAGCCCCTCTGCTACTACTGCTGCCACTACTGCTTTAGGTATGCTATATGCCTCCTCTTCATCCTGGATAATTGATTTAGGAGCCTCTGAGCATCTTACAGGTAACAAAACTTCATTACATTCTTTATCTCCGAGTCTTTCACACAAGTTTGTTATCATAGCTGACGGATCTCAAACCAAAGTCCAAGGAAAAGGTTCCACTTCTGTCACCCCATCACTTCCGCTCAATGATATTTTTTTTTTTCCTTGCTTTCCTTTAAACTTGCTCTCTGTGAGTCAGCTTACAAAATATTTTAATTGCTCGGTTACCTTCTCACCTACTTCATGTGTTTTTTAGGATCTTATAACGAAGCATGTGATTGGTGGAGAACATGAACAAGGGGGGCTCTACTACTTGGATGAGCCAAAAGGTCAATACGGTGTCTAATACTGAGAATGAGACACGATTATGGCACAATCGGTTGGGACATCCTTCCATACAATCTCTTCATCATATGTTTCTATCTCTTAAGATAAGGTCAGAATTTAGTTGTGAGGTATGTCAGTTAAGTAAACATCAAAGGAGCATACTCTCCTCGTCCAAATGTCAAAAGTAACAGTCCTTTTTCATTGCTTCATACTGATGTTTGGGGGCCTTTGAGTATCTCTAATAGTTCTCAAGCCAAATATTTTATCACTTTTATTGATGATTTCACTCGCACAACTTGGTTGTTTATTTTTAAGGAGCGTTCTGAGATACAATCTATTTTTAAATCTTTTATGCAATGGTACTTACACAATTTGGTCAGAAGATAAAAATCCTCTGGTCTGGTAATGCCAAAGAGTATATTTCAAAAGACCTTGACTCCTTTGGTCAAGAGAATGACATTATCCATTAGACATCATGTGCCTACACTCCTCAACAAAACGGTGTAGCCGAACGGAAAAATTGTCATATTCTTGAAGTAGCTCAAGTCTATTGTATGCCATGAAAGTTCCATATTTTTATTGGCCCCATGCTGTCCTTACAACGTGTTTTCTTATAAATCATCTACCGTCTATTGTTCTTGGGAATAAATCTCCCTATTATAAACTTTTACCACATGATGATCCATTTGCATTACCATTGAAAGTCTTCGGTTGTCAATGTTTTGTTCATAACAAACTTGACCCTAAATCTATAAAGTGTATCATTTTGGGATACTCTCGAACACAAAAGGGTTATGTTTGTTATAGTCCCTCTTTGCAACATTTATTTGTGTCCAGGGATGTAACATTCTTTGAAGACTCCTCATATTATTATGATAGTGCTCCCCCTGGTATGTCATCGGTACCAAGTTCTCCTGGACCAGTTATGCCTTGTGATACAAAGATTGTTCAGCCCCCAGAGACAGTGGCCGATACCACACCTGCCGAGTTGTCGGATCCACCAGAGGTATGTTCTTCATCACCAGTCGTTTTTGGTCCTGAATTTGATACTTGTCCTATTGCTATAAGAAAAGAACCTCGTTCATGCACTCAACCTTCTACTTCTCATCCTATCTCCAATTTTGTGTCTCATCATCGCTTCTCACCTCTATGTTGTCAGTTTCTTTCTTCTATTTCCTCCATATTTGTTCCATAGTCATATTAGGAGGCTCTACAACATCCAGGGTGGAAGGCAGCAATGGATGAAGAGATGAAGGCCGTTAATGATAATCACACATGGTCTCTGGTTCCACTACCTACAAATAAAAAATCCGTTGGTTGCAAGTGGGTTTATACAGTAAAACATAATCTGGATGGGACCACTGCACAACTGAAGGCTCGACTGGTTGCAAAAGGTTACACTCAATGCTATGGCATTGATTATGATGAGACATTATCTCCAATGGCAAAAATGACCTCGGTACGTATATTATTATCCTTGGCAGCTAATTCTTCTTGGCCCATATATCAACTAGATGTTAAAAACGCATTTCTCAATGTTGATATCAAAGAAGAGATTAATATGCAACAACCACCTGGATATGTGGTTGAGGGGGAGTCCGTATGTCTCCTTAAAAAATCTCTATATGGGCTAAAGCAATCCCCACGAGCATGGTTTGAGAAATTTAGTCAAGCCATCATACGGGCAGGTTTTTACAGATGCTCTGCAGACCACTCAGTCTTTATTGAGAACATAGCAAGCGGTAAGGTGATTCTTTTTGTTTATGTTGATGATATTATTTTAACTGGGAGTGATTCTGAGGGCATTCAAAAAATAAAAGAAAGAATATGTGCTGAATTCAAGACGAAGGATCTTAGATTGCTGAAATACTTTTTGTGGATTGAGGTCTTACAATCCAGACATGGGATTATTCTATCCCAAAGAAAATACGCACTTGATCTACTAGAAGAAACATGTATGATGGGATGCAAACCAGTAGACACTCCAATGGATGAAAATACAAAATTATGTGGAGGCACTGGAGAAGATGTTGATATTGGCAAATATCAAGGGTTAGTGGATGAATTACTAACCTATGTGTAATGAAGCTAGACATTTCATATGCAGTAAGTGTGGTAAATCAGTACATGCACATGCCACAACTTAGTCATTGGCAAGCACTTGAGAGGATACTACATTATCTTAAAGGGGCTCCTGGAAGGGGGCTCCTCTATAAAAAAACATGGTAACTTCAACATTGAGGGGTTCGCGGATGCAGACTGGGTTGGATCCCCAGATGATAGAAAATCTACTTCTGGTTTTTACACGATGGTTGGAGGAAACCTCGTTACATGGAAAAGCAACAAATAAAATGTAGTAGCACGGTCAAGTGCAGAAGCTGAATACAGAGCCATGACACACACTATAAGTGAAATTTTATGGATAAGGTCCCTTCTCACTGAATTGGGATTTTATAAAGAAGCTCAAACGGACCTATATTGTGATAACCATGCAGCAATACATATTGCATCGAATCTAGTCTTCCATGAGAGGACAAACCACATTGAGGTCGATTGCCACTTTATATGAGAAAAATTCCAAGCTGGTCTCTTATCCCTGAAGCACATCTCATCACAAAATCAAGTTGTAGACATCCTCACCAAACCAGTCACTCACAAGATTATGTCTACCATATGCAGCAAGCTTGGTGTTTATGACGTCTTCTCACCCCCAGCTTGAGGGGGAGTGTTACAACATGGGGCCCACCATGGTGCTAGAGTTGGTGGGACCCACCATGAGGATGTAGGTCATCAAGAAGAATCCTAGAGGACTTGGGGCACCAAGAAGAGTCCTCTCCCAAAGCAAGCATGAGTTAAGGAATAAAGAAACACAAACTGAATTGATTTAGAAGACTTGAAGATCAAGTGGGACCCACAAAGATCTCACGAGAGGGCACTCTTATCAAGGTGCACTGGAGGATCATGAGGGGCCCACAAGGATAAGGCCACGAGCTGGCTTATCCCTTATAATCTCATGGGTAATAAAGGACTCCTAGTTCTACTCCAATTAGTCTTCTAGGAGTTCTAGTTTGAATAGACTAAATTATATTGAAGAGTTAGAGTTGGAATGTAGTTAGGATTGAAATACAAGTTCTATAAGGACTCTACCTCATCCTCTACTATAAATAGAGGAGTTGTAATTCGGAATTAATCAAGTCACACATTCAATGCCGAGTTGGTTCTCTCTCCCCCTCTCCTTACTTGACGTAGCTCACCTTTTCTTTTTTCTTTTCTCTTCTCTACCGAGAGCTTTCCTCCCCTTTTCTCGTTTTTCTTTCTTCTTTCTCTTGTTCGTAATCATGGAAAAGGGATCCTAAATTCAACAATTATTGAAATAGAGAGTTATTCTTCTTGAGTTCTTGAGGAAATTTTTGAACTTATCAAGGATTTTTCGTTGTGGTGTTCAAACCGACTTATCAAACGGATTTCCATCCCCGTTTGTCGCGTCTTCACTATACCAATGTTCTTCATTTGCTAAGCAACGGGTCGCGGTTTCCATCCAAACTTGAAAGGTCTTGGGGACGATTACCAGATTTGGTATCGGGTTTCGTCACAAGTTGATGTGGTTCATATCAGTTGGTATTATAGCTTTGGTTAATTAGGTTTGCCTATCCTTTTTTGTTTGTTTAATTTGCTTACCTGTCAAAAAAAATTCCGAAAAAAGGGGCTAGCGACTGATTTAGCCGTTGCCGAGAAGGAGGAAAAAAAAATCCTAAAAAAGAAGAAGAAGAAAAACGACTGTTTTAGTCGTGAAGGAGGAGAAAAAAAAGTGTAGTGGACCTATTCTCTTTTGCATGTTATTCTTACCTTGTTTACATATTTTCAATCATGCCACATGATCAAGAGATTTCATCATCCGGTGTTCCGTATCTACCATTGCAAGCATTAGTGGGGGAGAAGAGACGGATGATGAGGGAGGACTTAGATAAGGCAAAAAAGGGAAGACAATGGGAGCAACCACCATTTGTTCCGAACACCCCAAGGAGGAACAAGCTGTACCGAAGGTAAGCTGAGGATATGGGAAAATTTGACAATTTTGAGGAGTATGATAGGATGTCAATGGCCAGCCATAGGAGATATGACCGGAATCGAGAAGTTAGGAACTGGGTAGATATCAACTTGGGAAGTATCAAGATGAAAATTCCTGCATTTCATGGAAGAAGTGATCCTAAAGCATACCTCGAGTGGGAAAAGAATATGGAGTTGGTTTCGATTATCACGACTACTCCAAATTCAAGAAGGTAAAACTTGCTACAATGGGATTTACTGATTATGCTATTGTGTGGTGGGACCAGTTGTGCATCAACAGGAGGCGGAATGGAGAACGTCCTATTGAAAATTGGGATGAGAGTGATGAGACGACGATATGTGCCAAGTCATTACTACTGGGATTATTATAAAGGTCTCTATAAAGGTAACCAAAGCGTTTATGATTATTATAAAGAGATGGAGATGACTATGATTAGAGCCAATGTGGAGGAGGATCGGGAGGCGACATTGGTCAGATTTTTGAATGGGTTAAATCAAGAGATTACAAACAAAATCGAGATACACCATTATGTGGAATTAGAGGATTTGGTGGATATGGCAATCAAAGTTGAGAGGCAACTTAAGAGGGGTGGTATATGGCCAAGACCAGCTCCATAGAATTCAAGTACAATACCTTGGAGGTCAAGCTACCCAAAGAAAGACGAAACTTCATCCACCTTCAAGGACAAACGAGAGCCCAAAACAGTCACCACTACCATGGATTCTCAAGGTAAATCATCCACTGTTTCGACTCCTTCTAGTGAGATTAAATGTTTTGAATGTCAGAGGAGAGGAAACATAGCTAGCCAATGTCCAAACAAGCAAGTTATGATGATCCATGAACATGGTGAAATTGGTTCTGAAGACGAAGCTGATCTAGATGACATGCAACCATTGGAGGACGCCCCCATTGGAGATGAGAAGTTTGGGACAGATAATTGTGCTATGGTTGGACTAGTCGCACGAAGTGCCTTAAACTTTCTAGCTAAAGAAGAGGAAGCAGAAGTACAGCGGAAGAATATCTTTCACACTCACTGCCATGTGAAAGAAGAGGTATGTAGTGTTATTATCGATGGTGGTAGTTGCACTAATATTGCTAGTCCTTCCATGATTGAAAAACTAGGGTTCACAACGCTTAACCACCCTCGTCCATACATGCTACAATGGTTGAATGATATTGGTGAAGTAAAGGTTACAACACAGGTTGTTGTACCATTACGAATCGATAAATATGAGGATGAGGCATTATGTTAGGTGGTACCAATTCAAGTTGGACATCTCCTCTTAGGAAGACCGTGGAAATTTGACAAATGTGTGCAGCATGACAGCTTCACCAACATGTACGCATTCACACACAATCAACGGACAATTACTCTAGTTCTGATGACACCAAAAAAAGTATACGAGGATGAAGTGAGGCTGCAACAATTGAGTAAGCTCGACCCTGGTGAGGATTTGAGGACAAATCCTTCTCAAGAGGGGGGGAATGATGCAAACAAAGGTTGGTTTTACGCTATTTTATTGTGGGACCCACCATGGATCACAAGCTAGTGGGACCCACCAACATAGGTTGGTTTTACTCTATTATATTGTCGGACCCACCAACATAGGTTGGTTTTACTCTATTATATTGTGGGACCCACCTTGGAAGCACAAGCTAGTGGGACCCACCATGAAGACATGGGCAAGATTTACTCTACTAAAATGTGGGACCGACCATGGAGGTACAAGCTAGTGGGACCCACCATGAGATTTTGTGGGACCCACAAGGATAGCCACGAGTTGGCAATCTATCCTAGAAAGGTTTATTCTATCTAGATTCTACCACGTCCTCCATTATAAATAGAGGACTTGTACATGGATTTTAAAAACCTTTTGATCATTATTGAAATTGAGAGTTATTCTTCTTGTGTTCTTGAGGAACTTTTCAAACTTATCAGGGATTTTTCCTTGTGGCGTTCAAACCGACTTATCAAACGGATTTCCATCCCCGTTTGTGGCATCTTCACTATACCAAGGTTCTTACTTTGCTAAGCAACGGGTCACGGTTTCCATCCAAACTTGAAAGGTCTTGGGGATGATTACAAGATTTGGTATCGGGTTTCGCCACAAGTTGACATGGTTCATATCAAACGTGTGGTGGGATATTTACCCGATTCAAAAGAGCCATTATTTTGCCCATCTAAAAAAAGATCACCTAATAATCATAGATGATTGTAAAGTGATTTATCGGTAAATCAAGTGTAATGGGCTATATTTTTGAAATAAATAACTTATGGATTGGAAGTCAACACTCAGTTAAAAATCCCCGGCCTCCCCCTATTCCCGACGATTGCAAACTAAAATATATAAAAACTAAAAAGAGTTTAAAATCCCTAAAACAAATAGACACTTTTTGGAATAATCTCTCTCTACATTTGTGCATTTCCATTTTAGATGTTTGCTTTTTTCTTAAATCAAAACTTGAGTTTTCACTTTCCCTTAGTCTCGTAAACAATTTTGATAAGATAACAAAGAGATCACAAAAAAATGAAAATTTTAGAGTTTATGTATGAAAAAAATTAAAAAGAATAACAAATGTAAGTAAAGAAAAAGTTTTTTTATCAGAGTTTGGGAAACTCTACTAGTTCAACTCTAAGAGCTTAGAATTTTATAAGAAAGAGATTGCTACACATGTTTTAAATATCGATATGCATGCTTGAAACATGTAAAAGATGAAAATGACCTATGGATCCAAACCTTTTAAAGAGAATAAAATAGGCTCATTAAATTACCAAGTGAACATGTGCTGGGATATTTAGCCAAGTCAAACAAGCCGTTATTTTGCCTTTTTACAAAAAGCTGACCTAACAATCATAGATGATTTTAAAGTGATTTATCTGTCAATCATGCCTAACGGGCTATATTTTTGTAAGAAATGACTTATGGATTGGGAGTCAACACTCAATTAAAAATCCCCCACCTCCCCCATTTCCTGTCAATTGTAAAATAAAATATATAAAAACTAAAAAGAGTTTACAATCCCTAAAAATTACAGACACTTTTTGGAATTATCTCTCTCTACATTTGCGCATTTCCAATTTAGATGTATGTTTTCTTCTTAAATCAAAACTTGAGATTTCACTTTCCCTTGAACTCGTAAAAACTTTTGACAAGATAGAAAATAGATCACAACAAAATGAAAATTTAAGAGATTATGTAAGGAAAAAATCTAACAGAATAATAAATGTATGCAAAGAAAATTTATTCACACACCTCAAATGAACACAAAAGTTTTTTATCCAAGTTTGGGAAATTCCACTAGTTGAACCATAATAGCTTGGAATTTTATAAGAAAGAGATTTCTACACATGTTTTAAATATGGATATGCAGGCTTGAAACATGTAAAAGATGCAAATGCCTTATGAATCCAAACCTTTTAAAGAGAATAAAAAATGCTCAATAAATGCTCAAGTGGACGTGTGGTGGGATATTTACCTGAGTCAAACAAGCCATTATTTTTCCCATTTACAAAAAGCTGACCTAACAATCATAGATGATTTTAAAGTGATTGATCGGTCAATCATGCACAACGGGCTGTATTTTTGTAAGAAATGACTTATGGATTGGGAGTCAACACTCAATTAAAAATCCCCCGCCTCCCCCTTTACCCGACGATTGTAAAACCTGATATATAAAAACTAAAAAGAGTTTACAATCCCTAAAAGTTACAGAAACTTTTTGGAATTATCTCTCTTTACATTTGTGCATTTCCATTTTAGAAGTATACTTTTTTCTTAAATCAAAAGCTAGAGTTTTCACTTTCCCTTCATCTCGTAAACAATTTTGACAAGATGGCAAATAGATCACAACAAAATGAAAATTTTAGAGTTTATGTATGGAAAATTTTTAAAAGAATAACAAAGCTAATTAAGGAAAATTTATTCACACACGATAGATGATCACAAAAGTTTTTTTAACCAAGTTTTGAAAATTTCACTCGTTCAACCCTAAGAGCAAAAAGCTGACCTAAAACTCATAGATGATTGTAAAGTGATTTATCGGTCAATCATGCGTGACGAGCTATGTTTATGTAAGAAATGACTTATGGATTGGGAGTCAACACTCAGTTAAAAATCCCCTGCCTCCCCCTCTGCCTGACGATTGCAAAACATAATTTATAAAAACTAAAAAGAGTTTACAATCCCTAAAAGTTACAGACACTTTTTGGAATTATCTCTCTCTACATTTGTGCATTTCCATTTTAGATGTATGCTTTTTTCTTATACCAAAACTTGAGTTTTCACTTTCTGTTGATCTCATAAAATATTTTGACAAGACGGCAAATATTTCACAATAAAATGAAAATTTTAGAGTTTATTTATAGAAAAAATTTTAAACTATAACAAATTTAAGTAAATAAAATTTATTCACACACGTCAAATGAGCACAAAAGTTTTTTTATCCAATTTTTGGAAATTCCACTAGTTCAACCCAAATAGCTTGGAATTTTATAAGAGAGAGATTTCTATACATGTTTTAAATTTGGATATGCATGCTTGAAACATGTTTAAGATGCAAATGACCTATGGATCTAAACCTTTTAAAGAGATTAAAAAATGCTCATTAAATTCTCTAGTGAGCGTATAGTGAGATATTTACCCGAGTCAAACAAGCCATTATTTTGCAAATTTTCAAAAGCTGACCTAACAATCATAAATGATTTGAAAGTGATTTATCAGTCAAACATACATAACGGGCTATATTTTTGTAAGAAATGACTTATGGATTGGGAGTGAACACTAAGTTAAAAATCCTCCGCCTCCCCCTTTACCTGACGATTGCAAAACCTAATATATAAAAACTAGAAAGAGTTAACAATCCCTAAAAGTTACAGACACTTTTTGGAATTATCTCTCTCTATATTTGTGTATTTCTATTTTAGATGTATACTTTTTTCTTAAATCAGAACTAGAGTTTTCACTTTCATTTCATTTTGTAAACAATTTTGACAAGATGGAAAATAGATCACAACAAAATGATAATTTTAGAGTTTATGTATGGAAAAAAAATTAAAATAATAACAAATGTAACTAAAGAAAATTTATTCGCACACCACAAATGATCACAAAAGTTATGTTATCCAAGTTGGGGAAATTCCACTAGTTCAACCCTAATAGCTTGGAATTTTAAAAGAAAGATTTTTGTACACATGTTTTAAATATGGAAATATGGATACGCATGCTTGAAACATGATAAAGGTGCAAATGACCTACGGATCCAAACCTTTTAAAGAGAGTAAAAAATGCTCATTAAATTCTCTAATGAACGTGTAGTGGGATATTTACCCGAGTCAAACAAACCATTTTTTTTCCCATTTACAAAGACCTAACAATCATAACTTATTGTAAAGTGATTTATCGGTCAATCATGCGTAACAGGCTATATTTTTGTAAGAAATGACTTTTAGATTGGGAATCAACACTCAGTTAAAAATCCCCCACCTTCCCCTATACCAGACGATTGCAAAACCTAATATATAAAAACTAAAAAGAGTTTACAATCCCTAAAAGTTACAAACACTTTTTCGAATTATCTCTCTCTACATTTGTGCATTTCCATTTTAGATGTATACATTTTTCTTAAATCAAAACTAGAGTTTTCACTTTCCCTTTATCTCGTAAACAATTTTGTCAAGATGGCAAATAGATCACAACAAAATGAAATTTTTAGAGTTTATAAACAGAAAAAAATTAAAAGAATCACAAATATAAGTAAAGAAAATTTATTCGCACACTATAAATGATCGTAAAAGTTATGTTATCCATGTTTGGGAAATTCCACTAATTCAACAATAATAGCTTGGAATTTTATAAGGAAGAGGTTTCTACACATGTTTTAAATATGGATATGCAGGCTTGAAACATGTAAAAAATGCAAATGACCTAAGGATCCAAACCTTTTAAAGTGAACATCAAATGTTCATTAAATTCTCAAGTGAATGTGCGGTGGGATATTTACTCAAGTCAAACAAGCCATTATTTTTCCCATTTACAAAAAGCTGACCTAACAATCATAGATGATTTGAAAGTGATTTATTAGTCAATCAAGCTTAACGGGCTATATTTTTTAAGAAATGACTTATGGATTGGGAATCAACACTCAGTTAAAAATCCCCCACCTCCCCCTTTACCCGACGATTGCAAAACCTAATATATAAAAACTAAAAAGAGTTTACAATCCCTAAAAGTTACAGACACTTTTTGGAATTATCTCTCTCTACATTTGTGCATTTCCATATTAGATATATGCTTTTTTCTTAAATAAAAACTAAAGTATTCACTTTCATTTCATTTTATGAACAATTTTGATGAGATGGAAAATAGATCACAACAAAATGATAATTTTAGAGTTTATGTATGGAAAAAAATTAAAATAATAACAAATGTAAGTAAATAAAATTTATTCGCACACCACAAATGATCACAAAAGTTATGTTATCCAAAATTTGGAAATTCCACTACTTCAACCCTAATAGCTTGGAATTTTATAAGAAAGAGATTTGTACACATGTTTTAAAAATGGATATGCATGCTTGAAACATGTTAAAGATGTAAATGACCTATGGATCCAAACCTTTTAAAGAGAATAATAAATGCTCATTAAATTCCCAAATGAACGTGCGGTGGGATATTTACCCGAGTCAAACAAGCCAATATTTTGGCCATTTACAAAAAGCTGACCTAACAATCATAGATGATTGTAAAGTGATTTATCCATCAATCATACGTAACGGGCTATATTTTGGTAAGAAATGACTTATGGATTGGGAGTCAACACTCAAGTAAAAATCCCCCGCCTCTCCCTTTTCCTGACAATTACAAAAAAAAAATATAAAAACTAAAAAGAGTTTACAATCCCTAAATATTAGAGACAGTTTTTGGAATTATCTCTCTCTACATTTGTCCTTTTCCATTTTAGATGTATGACTTTTTCTTAAATAAAAGCTTGAGTTTTGACTTTCCCTTGATCTCGTAAACAATTTTGACAAGATGGCAAAAAAATCACTAAAAAATTAAAATTTTAGAGTTTATGTATGGAAAAATTTTTAAAGAATAACAAATGTAAGTAAAGAAAATTTATTCACACACCTCAAATGAACACAAATTTTTTTATCCAAGTTTGGGAAATTCCACTAGTTCAACCCTAATAGCTTGGAATTTTCTAAGAAAGAGATTTCTATACATGTTCTAAATATGGATATACATGCTTGGAACATGCTAAAGATCCAAAAGATTTATGGATCCAAACCTTTTAAAAAGAATAAAAAATGCTCATTATATACCCTAGTTAAACAAACCATTTTTTTTCCCATTTACAAAAAGTTGACCATACAATCATATCTTATTGTAAAGTGATTTTTCGGTCAATCATGCGTAATAGGCTATATTTTTGTAAGAAATAACTTTTGGACTGGGAGTCAACACTCAGTTAAAAATCCCCCACCTCCCCCTCTACCCGACAATTGCAAAACCTAATATATAAAAACTAAAAAGAGTTTACAATCGCTAAAAGTTACAGACATTTTTTGGAATTAACTCTCTCTACATTTGTGCATCTACATTTTAGATGTATACTTTTTTCTTAAATTAAAACTAGACTTTTCACTTTCCCTTTATCTCGTTAAAAATTTTGACAAGCTGGCAAATAGATCACAACAAAATGAAATTTTTAGAGTTTATGTACGGAAAAAAATTAAAATAATCACAAATATGAGTAAAGAAAATTTATTCGCACACCACAAATGATCATAGAAGTTATGTTATCCATGTTTGGGAAATTCCACTAGTTCAACCATAATAGCCTTGACTTTTATAAGAAAGAGATTTCTACACATGTTTAAAAAATGGATATGCATCCTTGAAACATGTTAAAGATGTAAATGACCTAAGGATCCAAACCTTTTAAAGAGAATAACAAATGCTCATCAAATTCTCAAGTGAACGTGTTGTGGGATATTTACTCGAGTCAAACAAGCCATTATTTTGCCCATTTACAAAAAGCTGACCTAACTATCATAGGTGATTTTAAAATTATTTATCAGTCAATCACGCGAAACGGGCTATATTTTTGTATGGAATGATTAATGGATTGGGAATCAACACTTAGTTAAAAATCCTCTGCCTCCCCCTTTTCCCGACATTTTCAAAATAAAATATATAAAAACTAAAAAGACTTTAAAATCTCTAAAATTTACAGACACTTTTTGGAATTATCTCTCTCTACATTTGTCCATTTCCATTTTAGATGTATGTTTTTTTTTAAATCAAAAATTGAGTTTTGACTTGCCCTTTATCTCGTAAACAATATTGACAAGATGCCAAACAGATCACAAAAAAAGGAAAATTTTAGAGTTTATGGGTGGAAAAATATTTTAAAGAATAACATATGTAAGTAAAGAAAAAAATTTTGCACACCTCAAATGAACACAATAGCTTTTTTATCCAAGTGTAAGAAAGTCCACCAGTTCAACCCTTATAGCTTGGAATTTTATAAGAAAGAGATTTCCACACATGTTTTAAATATGGATACGCAAGCTTGAAACATGTTAAAGATGCAAATGACCTATGTATCCAATCCTTTTGAAGAGAATAACAAATGCACATTAAATTCTCAAGTGAACGTGTGGCGGGATATTTTCCCGAGTCAAACAAGCCATTATTTTGCCCATTTAAAAAATCCTGACCTTCAATCAAAGATGATTTTAAAGTGATTTATCGGTCAATCATGTGTAACGGGCTATATTTTTGTAAGAAAAGACTTATGGATTGGGGGTCAACACTCAGTTGAAAATCCCCCGCCACCCCCTTTACCCGGCAATTGCAAAACCTAATGTATAAAAACTAAAAAAAGTTTACAATCCCTAAGAGTTACTGACACTTTTTGGAATTATCTCTCTCTACATTTGTGAATTTCCATTTGAGATTTATGGTTTTTTCTTAAATAAAAACTTGTGTTTTCACTTTCCCTTGATCTCGTAAATAATTTTGACAAGATGGCTAATAGTTCACAACAAAGTGAAAATTTTTGAGTTTATGTATGGAAAAAATTTAAAAGAATAACAAATTTAAGTAAAAAAAATATATTCACACACCTCAAATGAACACAAAAGTTTTTTTATCCATGTTTGGGAAATTCCACTTGTTCAACCCTAATAGCTTGGAATTTTATAAGAAAGAGATTTGTACACATGTTTTAAATATGGATATGCTTGCTTGAAACATGTAAAAGATGCAAATGACCTATGGATCCAAACCTTTTAAAGAGAATAACAAATGCACGTTAAATTTTGAAGTGAACGTGTGGTGGGATATTTACCCGAAACAAACAAGCCATTATTTTGCCCATTTACAAAATACAGACCTAACAATCATAGATGATTGTAAAGTGATTTATTAGTCAACCATGCGCAACTAGCTATATTTTTTTTAAGAAATGACTTACGGATTGGGAGTCAAGACTAAGTAAAAAATCCCCACCCCCCACCCCCTCTCCCCCCTTTCCCGATGATTGAAAAACCTAATATATATAAACTAAAAAGAGTTTACAATCACTAAAACTTATAGACACTTTATGTGAATTATCTCTCTACATTTGTGCAATTCCATTTTAGAGGTACACTTTTTTCTTAAATAAAAAAATGAGTTTTCACTTGTCCTTCATCTCGTAAACAATTTTGACAAGATGGCAAATAGATCACAAAAAAAAATAAAAAATTTAGAGTTTATGTATGGAAAAAACTTAAAAGAATAACAAATGTAATTAAGGAAAATTTATTCTCACACCACAAATGGTCACAAAAGTTTTGTTATCATGTGTCGGAAATTCCACTAGTTCAACCCTAATAGGTTGGAATTTTATAAGAAAGAGATTTCTACACATGTTTTAAAAACGGATATGCAAGCTTGAAACATGTTAAAGATGCAAATGACCTATGGATCCAAACCTTTTAAAGAGAATAACAAATGCTCATTAAATTCTAAAGTGAACGTGCGATGTGATATTTACCTGAGTCAAACAATCCATTATTTGGACCAATTACAAAAAGCTGACCTAACAAACATAGCTTATAGTAAAGTGATTTATTGGTCAATCATGCATAATGGGCTATAGTTTTGTAAGAAATGACTTAAGGATTGGGAGTCAACACTCAGTTAAAAATTCCCCACCTCCCCCTTTACCCGGCGATTGAAAAACTTAGATACAAAAACTGAAAAAGAGTTTACAATCCCTAAAAGTTACAGACACATTTTGGAATTATCTCTCTCTACATTTATGCATTTCCATTTTAGATGTATACTTATTTCTTAAATCAAAACAAGAGTTTTCACTTTCCCTTCATCTCGTAAAAAATTTTCACAAGATGGCAAATAGATCACCACAAAATGAAAATTTTAGAGTTTATGTATGAAATTCAACTAGTTTGGGAAATTCCACTAGTTCAACCCCAATTGCTTGGAATTTTATAAGAAAGAGATTTCTACACATGTTTTAAAAATGGATATGCATGCTTGAAACATGTTAAACATGCAAATGACCTATGCATCCAAAACTTTTAATTAGAATAAAAATGCTCATTAAATTCTGAAGTGAACATACTGTGGGGTATTTACTCGAGTCAAACAAGCCATTATTTTGCCCATTTACAAAAAGATGACCAAACAATCATAGATGATTGTAAAGTTATTTATCGATCAATCTTGCATAACGGGCTATATTTTTGGAAGAAATGACTTATGGATTGGTAGTCAATTAAAAATGCCACACCTCCCCCTTTTCCTAACGATTGCAAAATAAAATATATAAAAACTAAAAAGAGTTTACAATCCCTATAAATTACAAACCCTTTTTGGAATTATCTCTTTCTACATTTGAGTATTTCCATTTTAGATATATTTTTTTTTCTTAAATCAAAACTTAAGTTTTCACTGTCCCTTGGTCTCATAAACAATTTTGACAAGATGGCAAGTAGATCACCAAAAACAGAAAATTTTAGAGTTTATGGATGGAAAAAATTTAAAAGAATAACAAATGTATGTTAAGAAAATTTATTCACACACCTCAAATGAACACAAAAGATTTTTCATCCAAGTTTGGGAAATTCCTATAGTTCAACCCAAATAGCTTGGAATTTTTTAAGAAAGAGATTTTTAGACTTGTTTTAACTATGGATATACAAGCTTGAAACATGTTAAAGATGCAAATGACCTATGGATCCAAACCTTATAAAGAGAATAAAAAATGCTCATTAAATTATCAAGTAGACGTGTGGTGGGATATTTACCCGAGTCAAACAAGCCATTATTTTGCCCATTTACAAAAAGTTGACCTAAAAATCATAGATTATTTTAAAGTTATTTATCAGTCAATCCTGCGTAATAGGCTATATTTTTGTAAGAAATGACTTATGGATTGGGAGTCAACTCTCAATTAAAAATAACCCGCCTCCCCCTTTACCCCACGATAACAAAACCTAATATATTAAAACTAAAAAGAGTTTACCATCCATAAAAGTTACAGACACTTTCTGGAATTATCTCTCTCTACATGTGTGTATTTCCATTTTAGATGTATAATTTTTTCTTAAATCAGAAATAGAGTTTTAAATTTCCCTTCATCTCGTAAACAATTTTGACAAGATGGCAAATTGATCACAACAAAATGAAAATTTTTGAGTTTATGAATGGAAAGTTTTTTAAAAAATAACAAATGTATTTAAGGAAAATTTATTCACATTGTACAAATGATCACAAAAATTTTGTTATCCAAGTTTGGGAAATTCTTCTAGTTCAACCCTAATAGCTTGGAATCTTATAAGAAAGAGATTTCTACACATGTTTTAAAAATGGATATGCATGCTTGAAGCAAGTTAAAGTTGCAAATGACCTATTGATCCAAACCTTTTAATGAGAATAAAAAATGCTCATTAAATTCTCAAGTGAACGTGCGGTGGGATATTTACCTGAGTCAAACAAGCCATTATTTTTCCCAATGACAAAGATGATTGTAAAGCATTTATCGATAAATCATGCGTAACGGGCCATATTGTTTTAAGAAATGACTTATGGACTGGGAGTCAACACTCAATTAAAAATCCCCCACCTGCCCCTTTTTCCCGGCAATTGCAAAATAAAATATTTAAAAACTAAAAAGAGTTTACAATTCCTAAAAATTACTGACACATTTGGGAATTATCTCTCTCTACATTTGTACATTTTCATTTTAGAAGTACGTTTTTTTCTTAAATCAAAAATTGAGTATTCACTTTCCCTTTATCTTGTAAACAATTTTGAAAAGTTGGCTAATAGATCACAACAAAATGAAAATTTTAGAGTTTATGTATGGAAAAAATTTAAAAGAATAACAATTGTAAATAAATAATATTTATTCACACACCACAAATGATCAAAAACTATTTGTTATCAGAGTTTGGGAAATTCCACTAGTTCAACCCTACTAGTTCTACACAGGTTTTAAAAATGGACAAGCATTCTTGAAACATGTTAAAAATGCAAATGACTGATGGATACAAACCTTTTAAAGAGAATAACAAATTCTCATTAAATTCTCAAGTGAACGTGCAGTAGGATATTTATCCGTGTCAAACAAATCATTATTTTGCCCATTTTAAAAAAGCTGACCTACCAATCATAGATGCTTGTAAAGTGATTTATCGGTCAATCATGCGTAATAGGTTATATTTTCTTAAGAAATGACTTTTGGATTGCGAGTCAATAGTCAGTTAAAAATCCCCCGCCTCCCTTTTTTCCCGACGATTGCAAAATAAAATATATAAAAACTAAAAAGTGTTTACAATACCTAAATATTACACTCTTTTTGGAATTATTTCTCTCCACATTTTTGTTTTTCCATTTTACATGTATGATTTTTTTTTATAAATAAAAACTTGATTTTTCACTTTCCCCTAATATCGTATACAACTTTGACAAGATGGCAAATAGTTCTTAAAAAAATGAAAATTTTAGAGTTTATGTATGGAAAATTTTAAAATAATAAAAAATATAAGTAAAGAAAATTTATTCACACACATCAAATGAAAACTAATGTTTTTTTATCCAACTTTGGGAAATTCCTATAGTACAACACTAATTGCTTGGAATTTTATCAGAAAGAGATTTCTACACATGTTTTAAAAATAGATATGCATGCTTTAAACATGTTAAAAATGCAAATGACCTATGGATCCAAACCTTTTAAAGAGAATAACAAATTCACATTAAATTCTAAAGTGAAAGTGTGATGGGGCATTTACCTTAGTCAAACATGCCATTATTTTGCCCATTTACAAAAATACTGACCTAACAATCATAGCTGATTGTAAAGTGACTTATCGGTCAATCATACATAATGGGCTATATTTTTGTAAGAAATGACTTATGGATTGTTAGTCAACACTCAGTTAAAAATCCCTTGCCTCCCCCTTTTGTCGATGATTGCAAAATAAAATATATAAAAACTAAAAAGAGCTTACAATACCTAAAAATTATAGACACTTTTTGGAATTATCGCTCTCCAGATTTGTGTTTTTCCATTTTAGATGTATCAAAACTTGATTTTTCACTTTCCTTTGATATCGTAAACAATTTTGACAAGATGGCAAATAGTACACAAAAAAATAAAAATTTTACAGTTTATGTATGGAAAAAATTTAAAAGAATAACAAATGTAAGTAAAGAAAATTTATTCACACACATCAAATGAACACAAAAGTTTTTTCATCCAAGTTTTGTAAATTCCTATAGTTCAACCCTAATAGCTTGGAATTTTATAAGAAAGAGATTTCTACACATGTTTTAAAAATAGATATGCACGCTTGAAACATATTAAAGATGCAAATGACATTTGGATCGAAACCTTTTAAAGAGAATAAAAACTGCTCATTAAATTCTAAAGTGAAAGTGCGATGGGATATTTACCTGAGTCAAACAAGCCATTATTTTGCACATTTACAAAAAACTGACCTAACTATCATAGTTGATTGTAAAGTGACTTATCAATCAATCATGCGTAATGGGCTATATTTTTGTAAGAAATGACTTATGGAATCGGAGTCAACACTCAGGTACAAATCCCCCGCCTCCCCCTTGTCTTGATGATTACAAAATAAAATATATAAAAACTAAAAATGTTTACAATGCCTAAAAATTACAGACACTTTCTCTCTCTAAATTTGTGCATTTCCTTTTTAGATGTATGTTTTTTTCTTAAACCAAAACTTGAGTTTTCACTTTCCCTTGATCTCGTATACAATTTTCCCAAAATGGCAATAGTTCACAACAAAATGAAAATTTTTAAGTTTATGTATGCAAACAACTTAAAAGAATAAAAAATGTAAGTCAATAAAATTTATTCACAGACATCAAATGAACACAAAAGTTTTTTTATCCAAGTTATGGTATTTTCTACTAGTTAAACCGTAATAGCTTGAAATTTTATAAGAAAGAGATTTCTACACATGTTTTAAATGTGGATATGCATGCTTGGAACATGCTAAAGATGGAATTGACCTATGGATCAAAACCTTTTAAAGAGAATAACAAATGCTCATTAAATTCTCAAGTGAAAGTGTGGTGGGATATTTACCTGAGTCAAACAAGCCATTATTTTGCCCATTTACAAAAATGAGACCTAACAATCATGGATGATTTTAAAGTGATTTATCGGTCAATGATGCATAACGGGCTATATTTTTGTAAGAAATGACTTATGGATTGGGAGTCAACACTCAGTTAAAAATCCCCTGCCTCATCCTTTTCTCGACGATTGCAAACTAACATATATAAAAACTAAAAAGAGTTTGTAATACCTACAAATTACAGACACTTTTTGGAATTATCTCTCTGTACATTTGTGCATTTCCATTTTAGAGGGATGCTTTTTTCTTAAATCAAAACTAGGGTTTTAACTTTCTCCTTATCAGGTAAACAATTTTGACAAGATGGTAAATAGTTCACAACAAAATGAAAATTTTTGAGTTTATGTAAGGAAAAAATTTAAAAGAATAACAAATGTAAGTAAAGAAAATTTATTCACACACCTCAAATGAACACAAAAGTTTTATTATCCAAGTTATGGAAATTCTACTAGTTCAACCCTAATAAATTGGAATTTTATAAGAAAGATATTTCTACACATGTTTTAAATATGGATATGCATGCTTGGAACATGTTAAAGATGCAAATCACCTATGGATCCAAACCTTTTAAAGAGAATAACAAATGCTCATTAAATTCTCAAGTGCACGTGTGGTGGGATATTTACCCGAATCAAACAAGCCATTATTTTGCAAATTTAAAAAACGCTTACCTAACAATCATAAATGATTTTAAAGTGATTTATCAGTCAATCATATGTAACGGGCTATATTTTTTTATGAAATGACTTATGGATTGGGAGTCAACACTCAGTTAAAAATCCTCCGCCTCCCCCATTACCCGACAATAGCAAAACCTAATATATTAAAACTAAAAAACAATTTACAATCCCTAAAAGTTACAAACATTTTTCTGAATTATCTCTCTCAATATTTGTGCATTTCTATTTTAGATGGAAACTTTTTTCTTGAATTAAAACTAGAGTTTTCACTTTTCCTTCATCTCGTAAACAATTTTGACAAGATGGCAAATAGATCTTAGCAAAATGAAAATTTTAGAGTTTATGTATGGAAAAAATTGAAAAGAATAACAAATGTAATTAAGAAAATTTATTCACACACCACAAATGATCACAAAAGTTTTGTTATCCATGTTTGGGAAATTCCACTTGTTAAAAACTAATAGCTTGGAATTTTATAAGAAAAACATTTCTACACATGTTTTAAAAATGGATATGTAGGCTTGAAACATGTTAAAGTTGAAAATGGCATGTGGATCCAAACCTTCTAAAGAGAATAACAAATGCTCAATAAATTTTAAAGTGATCGTGCGATGGGATATTTACACGAGTCAAACAAGCCATTATTTTGCCCATTTAAAAAAAGCTTACCTAACAATCATAGCTGATTGTAAAGTGATTTATCGGTCAATCATGAGTAACAGGCTATATTTTTGTAATAAATGACTTATCAATTGGGAGTGAACACTCAGTTAAAAATCCCCTACCTCCTCCTTTTCCCGATGATTGAAAAATAAAATATATATAAACTAAAAAGAGTTTACAATCCCTAAAAATTATAGACACTTTTTGGAATTATCTCTCTCCACATTTGTGCATTTCCATTTTAGATCTATGCTTTTTTCTTAAATCAAAACTTGAGTTTTTACTTTCCCTTGATCACGTAAACAATTATGACACGATGGCAAATGGTTCACTACCAAATTAAATTTTTAGAGTTTATGTATGGAAAAAATTAAAAAGAATAACAAATATAAGTAAAGAAAATTTATTCACACGCCTCAAATGAACACAAAAGTTTTTTTATCCATGTTTAGGAAACTCCACAAGTTCAACGCTAATAGCTTGGAATTTTATAAGAAAGAGATTTCTACACATGTTTTAAATATGGATATGCACGCTTGAAACATTTTAAAGATGCAAATGACCAATGGTTCCAAACCTTTTAAAGAGAATAACAAATGCTCATCCAATTCTAAAGTGAATGTGCGGTGGGATATTTACCCAACTCAAACAAGATATTATTTTGCCCATTTAAAAAAACCTGACCTAACAATCATAGCTGATTGTGAAGTGATTTATCCGTCACTCATGCATAATGGGCTATATTTTTGTAAGAAATGACTTATGGATTGGGAGTTAGCGCTCAGTTAAAAATCCCCTGCCTCCCCCTTTTCCTCATGATTCAATATACAAAAACAAAAAAGTGTTTACAATCCTATAAAATTACTGACACTTTTATGAATTATCTCTCTCTACATTTGTGCATTCCCTTTTTAGATGTATGTTTTTTTCTTAAATCAAAACTTGAGTTTTCACTTTCCCTTGATCTCGTAAACAATTTTTACAATATGGCAAATAGTTGACAACAAAATGAAACTTTTAGAGTTTATGTATGGAAAAACATTAAAAAAATAACAAATGTAAGTAAAGAAAATTTATTCGCACACCTCAAATGAACACAAAAGTTTTTTTTATCCAAGTTATGGAAATTCAACCCTAATAGCTTGGAATTTTATAAGAAACAGATTTCTACACATGTTTTTAAACATGGAAATGCATGCTTGGAACATGTTAAAGATGCAAATGACCAATGGATCCTAACCTTTTAAAGAGAATAACAAATGGTCATTAAATTCTCAAGTGAACGTGTAGTGGGATATTTACCCGAGTCAAACAAGCCATTATTTGGCCCATTTACAAAAAGCTGACCTAACAATAATAGATGATTTTAAAGTGACTTATCAGTCAATCATGTGTAACGGGCTATATTTTTTTAAGAAATGACTTATGAATTGGGAGTCAACACTAAAATAAAAATCCCCTCTTCCCCCTTTTCCTGACAATTGCAAAACCTAATATTTAAAAGCTAAAAAGAGTTTACAATCCCTAAAAGTTACAGACACTTTTTTGAATTTTTTCTCTCTACATTTGTGCATTTCCATTTTAGATGTATACTTTTTTCTTAAATCAAAACTAGAGTTTTCACTTTTCCTTCATCTCGTAAAAAAATTTGACAAGATGGCAAATAGATCACAACAAAATGAAAATTTTAGAGTTTATGTATTGAAAAAATTTAAAAGAATAACAAATATAATTAAGGAAAATTTATTCACACACCACAAGTGATCACAAAAGTTTCGTTATCCTTGTTTGGGAAATTTCACTTGTTAAAACCTAATAGCATGGAATTTTATAAGAAAGAGATTTCTACACATGTTTTAAAAATAGATATGTAGGCTTGAAACATGTTAAAGATGAAAATGACATATCGATCTAAACCTTTTGAAGAGAATAACAAATGCTCATTAAATTCTCAAGTGCACGTGTGGTGGGATATTTACCCGAGTAAAAAAAGTCATTATTTCACCCATTTAAAAAAATCTGACGTATCAATCATAGATGATTTTAAAGTGATTTATCGTTCAATCATGCATAACGGGCTATTATTTTTGTAAGAAATGACTTATGGATTGGGAGTCAACACTCAGTTAAAAATCCCCCGTCTCCCCCTTTACCCGACAATAGCAAAAAACTATATATAAAAACAAAAAAAGAGTTTAAAATCCCTAAAAGTTGCAGACTCTTTTCATAATTATCTCTCTCTACATTTGAGCATTTGCATTTTAGATGTATAGTTTTTTCTAAAATCAAAACTAGAGTTTTCACTTTTTCTTCATCTTATAACAAATTTTGACAAGATGGAAAATAGATCACAACAAAATGAAAATTTTAGAGTTTATGTATGGAAAAAATTTAAAAGAATAAAAAATTTAATTATGGAAAATTTATTCATACATCACAACAAAAGATTTGTTATCCTTGTTTGGGAAATTCCACTCGTTCATCCCTAATAGCTTGGAATTTTATAAGAAAGGCACATGTTTTAAAAATGTATATGCATGCTTGAAACATGTTTAAAATACAAATGACCTATGGCTCCAAACCTTTTAAAGAGATTAACAAATGCTCATTAAATTCTAAAGTGAACGTGCGATTGGATATTTACCAGAATCAAACAAGCCATTATTTTGCCCATTTACAAAAAACTGAAGTAACAATCATAGTTGATTGTGATATGATTTATCGGTCAATCACGCGTAATGGGATATATTTTTGTAAGAATGACTTATGGATTGGGAGTCAACACACAGTTAAAAATCCCCTACCTCCCCCTTTTCCTGAATATTTGAAAATAAAATATATAAAAACTAAACATTGTTTACAATCCCTAAAAATTACTGACACTTTTATGAATTATCCGTTTTAGATATATGTTTTTTTCTTAAATCAAAACTTGAGTTTTCACTTTCCCTTGATCTCGTAAACAAATTTTACAAGATGGCAAATAGATCACAACAAAATGAAATTTTAAAGTTTATGTATGGAAAAACTTTAAAAGAATAACAAATGTAAGTAAAGAAAATTTATTCACACACCTCAAATGAACACAAAAGTTGTTTTTATCCAAGTTATGTAAATTCTACTAGTTCAACCCTAATAGCTTGGAATTTTACAAGAAAGAGATTTCAACACATGTTTCAAATATGGATATGCATGCTTGGAACATGTTAAAGATGCAAATGACCTATGGATCCAAACCTTTTAAAGACAATAACAAATGATCATTAAATTCTCAAGTGAACGTGTGGTGGGATATTTACCCGAGTCAAACAAACCATTATTTTGCCAATTTACAACAAGCTGACCTAATAATCATAGATGATTTTAAAGTGATTTATTGGTCAATCATGTGTAACGGGCTATATTTTTGTAATAAATGACTTATGGATAGGGAGTCAACACTCAATTAAAAATCCCCCGCCTCACCTGTTACCCGACAATTCCAAACCAAATATATAAAAACTAAAAAGAGTTAACAATCCCTACAAGTTACAAACACTTTTAGGAATTATTTCTCTCTACATTTTTGCATTTTAATTTTAGGTGTATACTTTTTTTCTTAAATCAAAACTAGAGTTTTCACTTTTCCTTCATCTCATAAACAATTTTGACAAGATGACAAATAGAACACAACAAAATTAAAATTTTAGAGTTTATGTATGGAAAAAATTTTAAAGAAAAAAATGTAATTAAGGAAAACTTATTCACACACCACAAATGATCACAAAAGTTTTTTTATCCATGTTTGGGAAATTCCACTAGTTCAACCCTAACAGCTTGGAATTTTATAAGAAAGAGATTTCTACACATGTTTTAAATATGGATATGCTTGCTTGAAACATGTTAAAGATGCAAATGACCTATGGATCCAAACCTTTTAAAGAGAATAACAAATGCTAATTAAATTCCAAAGTGAACGTGCAGTGCGATATTTACCCGAGTCAAACCGTTATTTTGCCCATTTTCAAAAAGCTGACCAAACAATCATAGATGATTTTAAAGTGATTTACAGGTCAATCATGCGTAACGGGCTATATTTTTGTAAGGAATGACTTATGGATTGGGAGTCAACACTCCATAAAAAATCCGCCGCCTCCCCCTTTTCCCAACGCTTGCAAAATCTAATATATAAAAATTAAAAATAGTTTACAATCTCTAAAAGTTACAGACACTTTTTGCAATTATCTCTCTCTACTTTTGTGCATTTCCATTTTAGCCGTATAATTTTTTCTTAAATCAAAACTAGAGTTTTCACTTTCCCTTCATCTCGTAAACAATTTTGACAAGATGGCTAATAGATCATAATAAAATGAAAATTTAAGAGTTTAGGTATGAAAAAAATCTAACAGAATAACAAATGTAATTAAGGAAAATTTATTCACACACCACAAATGATCAGAAAAGTATTGTTATCCAAGTTTGGGAAATTCCACTAGTTCAACCCTAATAGCTTGGAATTTCCTAAGAAAGAGATTTCTACACTTGTTTAAAAATGGATATGCATGCTTGAAACATGTTAAACATGCAAATGATCTATGGATCTAAACCTTTTAATGAGAATAACAAATGCTCATTAAATTGACAATTGAATGTATGGTGGGGTATTTACTCGAGTCAAACAAACCATTATTTTGCCCATTTACTAAAAGTTGACCAAACAATCATAGATGATTGTAAAGTTTTAATCGGTCAATCTTGAATAACGGCCTATATTTTTGTAAGACATGACTTATGGATTGGTAGTCAACACTTAGTTAAAAATCCTTCGCCTCCTCCTTTTCCCGATGATTGCAAAATAAAATATATAAAAACTAAAAAGAGTTTACATTCCCTAAAAATTACAGACACTTTTTGGAACTATCTCTTTCAACATTTGAGCATTTCCATTTGATATATATGTTTTTTTCTTAAATAAAAACTTAAGTTCTCACTTTCCTTTGGTCTCGTAAACAATTTTGACAAGATGGCAAATAGATCACAACAAAATGAAAATTTTAGAGTTTATGTCTGGAAAAAATTTAAAAGAATAACAAATGTAAGTAAAGAAAATTTATTCACACACCTCAAATGAACACAAAAGTTTTTTTATCCAAGTTTTGGAAATTCCTATAGTTCAACCCAAATAGCTTTGAATTTTATAAGAAAGAGATTTCTACACATGTTTTAAATGTGGATATGCATGCTTGAAACATGTTAAAGATGCAAATGACCTATGGATCCAAACCTTATAAATAGAATTAGAAATTCTCATTAAATTCTTAAGTGGACGTATGGTAGGATATTTACCCGAGTCAAACGAGCCATTATTTTGCCCATTTACAAAAAGCTGAGCAACATATCATAGATGATTTTAAAGTTATTTATCAGTCAATCATGCGTAACGGGCTATATTTCTGTAAGAAATGACCTATGGATTGGGAGTCAACTCTCAATTAAAAATCACCTGCCTCCCCCTTTACCCCTCGATTGCAAAACCTAATATATTAAAATTAAAAAGAGTTTACCATCCCTAAAAGTTACAGATACTTTTTGGAATTATCTCTACATTTGTGCATTTCCATTTTAGATCTATACTTTTTTCTCAATTCAAAACTAGAGTTTTCAATTTCCCTTCATCTCGTAAACAATTTTGATAAAATGGCAAATAAATCACAACAAAATGAAAATTTTAAAGTTTATGTAAGGAAAAAATTAAAAAATTAAAAATTTAATAACGGAAAATTTATTCACATACCACAAATGATCACAAAAGTTTTGTTATTCAAGTTTGGGAAATACCACTAGTTCAACCCTAATAGCTTGGAATTTTATAAGAAAGAGATTTCTACACATGTCTTGAAAATGGATATGCATGTTTGAATCATGTTAAAGATGCAAATGATGTATGGATCCAAACCTTTTAATGAGAATAACAAATGCTCATTAAATTCCCAAGTGAACGTGTGGTGGGATATTTACCCGAGTCAAACAAGCCATTATTTTGCCCATTTACAAAAAGCTGACCTAATAATCATAGAAGATTTTAAAGTGATTTATTGGTCAATCATGTGTAACGGGCTATATTTTTTTAAGAAATGACTTCTGGATTGGGTGTCAACACTAAAATAAAAATACCCTACCTCCCCTTACTCGACAATTGCGAAACCTAATATATAAAAGCTAAAAAGAGTTTACAATCCTTAAAAGTTACAAACACTTTTTGGAATTATTTCACTCTACATTTGTGCATTTCCTTTTTAGATGTTCTCTTTTTTTCTTAAATCAAAACTTGAGTTTTCACTTTTCCTTCATCTTGTAAACAATTTTGACAAGATGGCAAATAGATCACAACAAAATGAAAATTTTAGAGTTATGTATGGAAAAAATTTAAGAATAACAAATTTAAGTAAAGAAAATTTATACACACCCCTCAAATGATCACAAAAGTTTTGTTATCCAAGTTTGGGAAATTCCATTAGTTCAACTCTTATAGCTTGGAATTTAATAAGAAAGAGATTTCTACACTTGTTTTAAATATGGATAAGCCTGTTCTAAACATGTTAAAGATGCAAATGACCTACAGATCCAAACCTTTCAAGGAAAATAAGAAATGCTCATTAAATTCTAAAGCGAACGTGTGGTGGGATATTTACCCGAGTCAAACAAACCATTATTTTGCTCATTTACAAGAAGCTGACCTAACAACCATAGATGATTTTAAAGTGATTTATGGGTAAATCATGTGTAACGGGCTATATTTTTGTAAGAAATGACTAATGGATTGGGAGTCAACACTAAAATAAAATTCCCTCGCCTCCCCCTTTACCCGACAATTGCAAAACCTAATATATAAAAACTAAAAAGAGTTTACAATCCCTAAAAGTTACAGACACTTTTTGGAATTATTTCTCTCTACATTTGTGCATTTCCATTTTAGATGTATACTTTTTTCTTAAATCAAAGCTAGAGTTTTCACTTTTCTTTCAACTCGTAAACAATTTTGACAAGATGGAAAATAGATCTCAACAAAATGAAAATTTTAGAGTTTATGTACGGAAAAAATTTAAAAGAATAACAAATGTAATTAAGGAAAATTTATTTACACACCACAAATGATCACAAAAGTTTTGTTATCCTTTTTTTGGAAATTCCTCTTGTTAAAACCTAATAGCATGGAATTTTATAAGAAAGCGATTTCTACACATGTTTTAAAAATGGATATGCAGGTTTGAAACATGATCAAGATGAAAATGACATATGGATCCAAACCTTTTAAAGATAATAAAAAATGCTCAATAAATTCTAAAGTGAATGTGCGATGGGATATTTACCCGAGTCAAACAAGCCGTTATTTTGCCCATTTACAAAAAACTGACCTAACAATCATATCTGATTGTAAAGTGATTTATCGGTCAAACATGCGTAACGGGCTATATTTTAGTAAGAAATGACTTATGGATTGGGAGTCAACACTCAGTTAAAAATCCCCCGCCTCCCCCTTTTCCTGACGATTGCAAAATAAAATATATAAAAACTAAAAAAAGTTTACAATCCCTAAAAATTACATATACTTTTTGGAATTATCTCTCTCTACATTTGTCCATTTCCATTTTAGATGTATGCTTTTTTCTTAAATCAAAGCCTGAGTTTTCACTTTACCTTGATCTCGTAAACAATTTTGACATGATGGCTAATATATCACAACAAAATGAAAATTTTAGAGTTTATGTATTGAAAAAATTCAGAATAATAAGAAATGTAAGTAAAAAAAATTTATTCACACACCTGAAATGAACACAAAAGTTTTGTTATCCAACTTTTGGAAATTCCACTAGTTGAACAGTAATACATTGGAATTTTATAAGAAAGAGATTTCTACACAGGTTTTAAATAGGGATATGCAGGTTTGAAACATGTTAAAGATGCAAATGACCTCTTGATCCGAACCTTTTAAAGAGAATTACAAATGCTCATTAATTTCTCAAGTGAACGTGTGGTGGGATATTTACCCGAGTCAAACAAGCCATTATTTTACCCATTTACAATAAGTTGACCTAACCATCATAGATATTTTAAAGTGATTTGACGGTCAATCATGCGTAACGGGCAATATTTTTGTAAGAAATGACTTATAGTTTGGGTGTCAACACTCAGTTAAAAATTCCCTGCATCCCTCTTTACCCGACAATTGCGAAACCTAATATATTAAAACTAAAAAGAGTTTACAATCCCTAAAAGTTACACACACTTTTTGGAATTATTTCTCTCTAAATTTGTGCATTTCCATTTTAGATGTATTCTCTTTTCTTAAATCAAAACTAGAGTTTTCACTTTTCCTTCATCACGTAAACAATTTTGACAACATTGCAAATAGATCACAACAAAATTAAAATTTTAGAGTTTATGTATGAAAAAAATTTAAAAGAATAACAAATGTAATTAAGGAAAATCTATTCACACACCACAAATGATTACAAAATTTTTGTTATCCTGGTATGGGAAATTCCACTTTTTAAAACCTAATAGCATGGAATTTTATTAGAAAGAGATTTCTACACATATTTTAAAAATGGATATTTAGGCTTGAAACATGTTAGAGATGAAAATGACATATGGAACCAAACCTTTTAAAGAGAATAAGAAATGTTCAATAAATTCTAAAGTGAACGTGCGATAGGATATTTACCTGAGTCAAACAAGCCATTATTTTGCCCATTTACAAAAAGCTGACCTAACAAGCATAGCTGGTTGTAAAGTGATTTTTCGGTCAATCATGCGTATCGGGCTATATTTTTGTAAAAAATGACTTATGCATTGGGAGTCAACACTCAGTTAAAAATCCCCCATCTCCCCCTTTTCCCAACGATTGCAAAATAAAATATATAAAAACTAAAAAGAGTTTACAATCCCTAAAAATTACATACACTTTTTGGAATTTTCTTTCTCTACATTTATGCATCTCCATTTTAGATGTATGTTTTTTTCTTAAATCAAAACACTTTCCCCTGATCTCGTAAAAGTTTTTGACAAGATGGCAATAGTTCACAAAAAAATGAAAATTTTAGAGTTTATGTATGGAAAAAATTTAAAAGAATAACAAATGCAAGTAAAGAAAAGTTTTTTTATCCAAGTTTTGGAAATTCCATTAGCTCAAATCTAATAGCTTGGAATTTTATAAGAAAGAGATTTCTACACATGTTTTAAATATGGATATGCATGCTTGAAACATGTTAAAGATGCAAATGACCTATGGATCCAAACCTTTTAAAGAGAATAACAAATGCTCATTAAATTCCCAAGTGAACGTTAGGTGGGATATTAACCCGAGTCAAATAAGCCGTTATTTTGCCCATTTACAAAAAGGTGACCTAACAATCATAGATGATTTTAAAGTGATTTATCGGTCAATCATGTGTAACGGGCTATATTTTTGTAAGAAATGATTTATGGATTGGGAGTCAACACTCAGTTAAAAATCTCCCCGCCTCCCCTTTTCCCAACGATTACTAAACCTTATATATAAAAACTAAAAATAGTTTACAATCCCTAAAAGTTACAGACACTTTTTGGAATTAGCTCTCTCTACTTTTGTTCATTTCCATTTTAGTTGTATACTTTTTTCTTAAATAAAAACTAGAGTTTTTACTTTCCCTTCATCCTGTAATCAATTTTGACAAGATCGCTAATAGAACACTATAAAATGAAAATTTTAGAGTTTAGAAATGAAAAAAATTTAAAAGAATAACAAATGTATTTATGGAAAATTTATTCACACACCACAAATGATAACAAAAGTAATGTTATCCAAGTTTGGGAAATTCCACTAGTTCAATCCAAATTGCTTGGAATTTTATAAGAAAGAGATTTCTACACATGTTTTAAAAATAGATATGCATGCTTGAAACATGTTAAACATGCAAGTGACCTATGGATCCAAACCTTTTAATGAGAATAACAAATGCTTGAAAATTCTCAAGTGAACGTGCGGTGGGGTATTTACTCGAGTTAAACAAGCCATTACTTTCCCCATTTACCAAAAGCTGACCAAACAATCATAGATGATTGTAAAGTTATTAATCGGTCAATCTTGCATAACGGGCTATATTTTTGTAAGAAATGACTTATGGATTGGTAGTCAACACTCAGTTAAAAATCCCCCGCCTCCTCCTTTTCCCAATGATTGCAAAATAAAATATAAAAAAACTCAAAAGAGTTTACAATCCCTAAAAATTACAGACACTTTTTGGAATTATCTCTTTCTACATTTGATCATTTCCATTTTAGACATATGCTTTTTTCCCTTGGTCTCATAAACAATTTTGACTAGAAGGAAAATAGATCACAACACAATGAAAATTTTAGAGTTTATGTATGGAGAAAATTTAAAAGAATAACAAATGTAAGTAAAGAAAATTTATTCACACATCTCAAATGAACAAAAAAAATTTTTTTATCCAAGTTTGGGAAATTTCTATAGTTCAACCCAAATAGCATGGAATTTTATAAGAAAGAGATGTCTACACTTGTTTTAAATATGGATATGCATGTTTGAAACATGTTAAAGATGCAAATGACCTATAGATCCAAACCTTATAAAGAGAATAACAAATGCTCATTAAATTCTGAAGTGGACGTGTGGTGGGATATTTACCTGAGTCAAACTAGCCATTATTTTGCCCAATTATAAAAATCTGATCTAACAATCATAGATGATTTTATAGTTATTTATGAGTGAATCATGCTTAACGGGTTATATTTTTTTAAGAAATGATCTCTTTACCCCACGATTGCAAAACCTAATATATTAAAATTAAAAAGAGTTTACTATCCCTAAAAGTTACAGACACTTTTTGGAATTATATGTCTCTACATTTGTGGGTTTCCATTTTAGATGTATACTTTTTTCTTAAAAAAGAACTAGAATTTTCAATTTCCCTTCATCTCGTAAACAATTTTGACAAGATGGCAAATAGATTACAACAAAATGAAAATTTTAGAGTTTTTGTATGGAAAAATTTTAAAACAATAACAAATGTAAGTAATGAAATTTTTTTCACATACCACAAATGATCACAAAAGTTTTGTTATCCAAGTTTTGGAAATTCCACTAGTCCAACCCTAATAGCTTGGAATTTTATAAGAAACAGATTTCTATACATGTTTTCAAAAAGGACATACATGCTCGAAACATGTTAAAGATGCAAATGTACGATGGATCCAAACCTTTTGAAGAGAATAACAAATACTCATTAAATTCTCAAGTGAACGTGTGGTGGGATATTTACCTGTGTCAAACAAGCCATTTGTTTGCCCATTTAAAAAAAGCTGACCAACCAATCATTGATGATTGTAAAGTGATTTATCTTTAAATCATGCGTAACAGGCTATATTTTCTTAAGAAATGACTTTTGGATTGGGAGTCAACACTCAGTTAAAAATCCTCCGCCTCCACCCTTTCTCAATGATATGCAAAATAAAATATTTAAAAACTAAAAAGAGTTTAAAATTCCTAAAAATTACAGACACTTTTTGGAATTATCTCTCTCAACATTTGTGTTTTTCCATTTTAGATGTATACTTTTTTTTATAAATCAAAACACTATTTTCCACTTTCCCTTGAATCGTAAACAATTTTGACAAGATGGCAAATAGTTCACAAAAAAATGAAAATTCTAGAGTTAAGTATGGAAAAAATTTAAAAGAATAACAAATGTAAGTAAAAAAAATTTATTCACACACGTCAAATGAACACAAAAGTTTTTTTATACAAGTTTGGGAAATTCCTATAGTTCAAACCTAATAGCTTGGAATTTTATAAGAAATAGATTTCTTTTACACAGTTTTAAAAATGGATATGCATGCTTGAAACATGATAAAGATGCAAATGACCTACGGATCCAAACCTTTTTAAGAGAATAACAAACGATCATTAAATTCTCAAGTGAACATGCGGTGGGATATTTACCAGAGTCAAACAAGCCATTATTTTGCCCATTTATTAAACGCTGACCTAACAATCATATATGACTGTAAAGAGACTTATTGGTCAATCATACATAATGGGCAATATATTTGTAAGAAATGACTTATGGATTTGGAGTCAACACTTAGGTAAGAATCCCCCGCCTCCCCCTTTTCCCGACGATTAAAAAATAAAATATATAAAAACTAAAAAGTGTTTACAATCCCTAAAAATTACAAACACTTTTATGAATTATCTCTTTCTACATTTTTGCATTTCCTTTTTAGATGTATGTTTTTTTCTTAAATCAAAACTTGAGTTTTCAGTTTCTCTTGATCTTGTAAACAATTTTTACAAAATGGCAAATACTTCACAACAAAATGAAAATTTTAGAGTTTATGTATGGAAAAACTTTAAAAGAATTAAAAAATGTAAGTAAATAACATTTATTCACACACCTCAAATGAACACAAATGTTTCTTTATCCAAGTTATGGAAATTCTACTAGTTCAACCCTAATAGCTTGGAATTATATAAGAAAGAGATTCCTACACATGTTTTAAATATGGATATGCATGCTTGGAACATGTTGAAGATGCAAATCACCTATGGATCCAAACCTTTTAAAGAGAATAACAAATGCTCATTAAATTCTCAAGTGCACATGTGGTGGGATATTTACCCGAGTCAAACAAGCCATTATTTTGCCCAGTTACAAAAAGCTGACCTAACAATCATAGATGATTTTAAAGTGATTTATTTGTCAATCATGCGTAACGGGCTATAATTTTGTAAGAAATGACTTATGGATTGGGAGTCAACACTCAGTTAAAAATCCCCTGCCTCCCCCTTTTCCTGACAATAACAAAACCTAATATATAAAAACTAAAAAAGAGTTTACAATCCCTAAAAGTTACAGACATTTTTTTGAATTATCTCTCTCTACATTTGTGCATTTCCATTTTAGATGTATTCTTTTTTCTTAAATCAAAACTAGAGTTTTTACTTTTCCTTCATCTTGTAACAAATTTTGACAAGATGGCAAATACATTACAGCAAAATAAAAATTTTAGAGTTCATGTATGGAAAAAATTTAAAAGAATAAAAAATGTAATGTAGGAAAATTTATTCACACACCACAAATGATCACAAATTTTGTTATCCTTCTTTGAGAAATTCTACTAGTTCAACCCCAATAGCTTGGAATTTTTTAAGAAAGACACATGTTTTAAAAATGGATATGCATGCTTGAAACATGTTAAAGATGAAAATGACCTATGGATACAAACCTTTTAAAGAGAATAAAAAATACTCAATAAATTCTAAAATGAACGTGTGAGGGGATATTTACCCGAGTCAAACAAGCCATTATTTTGCCCATTTTAAAAAAGCTCACCAAATAATAATAGCTGATTCTAAAGTGATTTATTGGTCAATCATGCATAATGAGCTATATTTTTTTAAGAAATAACTTATGGATAGGGAGTCAACACTCAGTTACAAATCCCCTGCCTCTTCTTTTTCTCGACGATTATACAATAAAAATATAGAAACTAAAAAGATTTTACAATCGCTAAAAATTACTGACACTTTTTGAAATTATCTCTCTCTTCATTTGTGCATTTCCATTTTAGATTTATACTTTTTTCTTAAATCAAAACTGGAGTTTTCACTATCCCTTGACCTCGTAAACAATTTTAACAAGTTGGAAAATAGATCACAACAAAATGAAAATTTTAGAGTATATCTATGGAAAAAATTTCAAAAATAACAAATGTAAATAAAGAAATTTTATTCACACACCACAAATGATAAAAAAAAATTTGTTATCCAAGTTTGGGAAATTCCTCTAGTTCACCCCTAATAGCTTTGAATTTTATGAGAAAGAGATTTCTATACATGTTTGAAATATGGATATGCATACTTGAAACATTTTAATGATGCAAATGACCTATGGATCCAAACCTTTTAAAGAGAATAACAAATGTTTATTAAATTCTAAAGTGAACGTTCGATGGGATATTTACCAGAGTCAAACAATCCATTATTTTACCATTTTAACAAAAGCTGACCTAACAATCATAGCTGATTGCAAAGTGATTTATCGATTGAACATGCGTAATGGGCTATATTTTTGTAAGAAATGGCTTATCGATTGAGTGTCAACACTCAATTAAAAATCCCCAACCTCCCCCTTCTCCCGACGATTGCAAAATAAAATATATAAAAACTAAAAAGAGTTTACAATCCCTAAAAATTACAGACACCTTTTGGAATTATCTCTCTCTACATTTGTACATTTCCATTTTATATGTATGCTTTTTTCTTAAATAAAAACTTGATTTTTCACTTTCTCCCTATCTCGTAAATAATTTTGACAAGATGGTGAATAGATCACAACAAAATGAAAATTTTAGAGTTTATGTATGGAAAAAATTTAAAAGAATAACAAATGTAAGTAAAGAAAATTTATTCACACACTTCAAATGATCACCAAAGTTTTGTTATCCAAGTTTGGGAAATTCCACTTGTTCAACCCTCATAGCTTGGAATTTTATAAGAAAGATATTTCTACACATGTTTTAAAAATGGATATGCATGCTTGAACCATGTTTAAGATGAAAATGATCTATGGATCAAAACCTTTTAAAGAGAATAACAAATGCTCATTAAATTCTAAAGTGAACGTGTGATGGGATATTTACTCGACTCAAACAAGCCATTATTTTGCCCATTTACAAAAAGCTGACCTAACAATTTTAACTGATTGTAAAGAGAGATTTATCGGTCAATCATGCGTAATGGGCTATATTTTTGTAAGAAATGACTTTTGGATTGGGAGTTAATATTCAGTTAAAAATCCCCCGCCTCCCCTTTGCCAGATGATTGCAAAATAAAATATATAAAAACTAAAAAGAGTTTATAATCCCTAAAATTTACAGACACTTTTTGGAATTATCTCTCTCTACATTTGTGCATTTCCATTTTATATGCATGCTTTTTTCTTAAATCAAAACTTGAGTTTTGACTTTCCCTTGATCTCGTAAACAATTTGGACAAGATCCCAAATAGATTACAACAAAATGAAAATTTTAGAGTTTATGTACGGAAAAAATATAAAAGAATAACAAATTCTAGTAGATAAAATTTATTCACACACTTCAAATAAACACAAAAGTTTTGTTATCCAAGTTTGGAAAATTCCACTAGTTCAACCCTATTACCTTGGAATTTTATAAGAAAGAGATTTCTACACATGTTTTAAATATAGATATGCATGCATGAAACATGTTAAAGATGCTAATGACCGATGGATCCAAACCTTTTAAAGAGAATAACAAATGCTTATTAAATTCTCAAATGAACGTGTGGTGGGATATTTACACGAGTCATACAAGCCATTATTTTGGCCATTTACAAAAAGCTGACCTAACAATCATAGAAGATTTTAAAGTGATTTATCGATCAATCATGCATAACAGGCTATATTTTTTTAAGAAATGTCTTATAGGTTGGGTGTCAACACACATTTAAAAATCCCCCGCCTCCCCCTTTACCCGACGATTGCAAAACCTCATATATAAAAACTATAAAGAGTTTACAATCCCTAAAAATTATAGACACTTTTTGGAATTATCTCTCACTACATTTGTGCATTTCCATTTTAGATGTATACTTTTTCTTATACCAAAACTTGAGTTTTCACTTTCCCTTCATCTCGTAAATAATTTTGACAAGATCGCGAATAGATCACAACAAAATAAAAATATTAGAGTTTATGTATGGAAAAAATGTAAAAGAATAAAAAATGAAAGTAAAGAAAATTTATTCACACCACAAATGATCACAAAAGTTTTGTTATCCAAGTTTGGGAAATCCCACTAGTTCAACACTCATAGCTTTGAAATTTATAAGAAAAATATTTCACACATGTTTTAAAAATGGATATGCATGCTTGAAACATGTTAAAGATGCAAATGACCTATGTATCCCAACCTTTTAAAGAGAATAACAAATACTCATTAAATTCTCTAGTGAACGTGCGGTGGAATATTTACCCGAGTCAAACAAGCCATTATTTTGCCCATTTACAAAAATCAGCCCTACCAATCATAGATGATTGTAAAGTGATTTATCGGTCAATCATGCATAACGGGCTATATTTTTTGTAAGAAATGACTTTTGGTTTGGGAGTCAACACTCAGTTAAAAATCCCCCGCCTCCCCCTTTTCTTGACGATTGCAAAATAAAATATATAAAAAATAGAAAGAGTTTACAATCCCAAAAAATTACAGACACTTTTTGGAATTATCTTTCTCTACATTTGTGCATTTCATTTTTAGATGTATGCTTTTTCAATAAATCAAAACTTGAGTTTTCACTTTCCCTTGATCTCGTAAACAATTTTGACATGATGGCAAATAGATCACAAAAAAATGAAAATTTAAGAGTTTATGTATGGAAAAAGTTTAACAGAATAACAAATCTAAGTAAATCAATTTTTTTCACAAACCTCAAATTGAACACAAAAGTTTTGTTATCCAAGTTCGGGAAATTCCACTAGTTCAACCCTAATAGCTTGGAATTTTATAAGAAAGAGACTTCTACACATGTTTTAAATATGGATATGCACGTTTGAAACTTGTTAAAGATGCAAATGACCTATGGATCCAAACCTTTTAAAGAGAATAACAAATTCTCATTAAATTCTCAAGTGAACGTGCAGTGGGATATTTACCCGAGTAAAACAAGCCATTATTTTGCCCATTTACAAAAATCGATTTATCGGTCAATCATGCGTAAAGGGCTATATTTTTGTAAGAAATAACTTACGGATTGGGAGTCAACACTCAGTTAAAAATTCCCCGCCTCCCCCTTTTGCCCACGATTGCAAAATTAAATATATAAAAACTAAAAAAGAGTTTACAATCCCTAAAAATTACAGACACTTTTTGGAATTACCTCTCTCTACATTTGAGCATTTTCATTTTAGATGTATGCTTTTTTCTTAAATCAAAACATAAGTTTTCACTTTCCCCTGATCTCGTAAACAATTTTGAGAAGATGGCAAATAAATCACAACAAAATTAAAATTTTGAGTTTATAAATGCATAAAATTTAAAAGAATAACAAATGTAAGTAAAGAAAATTTATTCACACACCTCAAATGAACACAAAAGTTTTTTATCCAAGTTTGGAAAATTCCACTAGTTCAACCCTAATAGCTTGGAATTTTATAAGAAAGAGATTTCTACAGTTGATTTTAAAGTTATTTATTCTCAGTTAAAAATCCGTTGCCTCTCCAATTACCCCTAGATTGTAAAACCTAATAAATAAAAACTAAAAAGAGTTTACAAAAACTTTTTGGAATTATCTCTCTTTACATTTGTGCATTTTCGTTTTATATGTATTCTTTTTTCTTAAATTAAAACTAGAGTTTTCACTTTCCATTCATCTCGTAAACTATTTTGATAAGATGGCAAATAGATCACAATAAATTGAAAAACTTAAGTTTATGTATGGAAAAAATTTAAAAGATTAACAAATTTTACTAAAGAAAATTTATTCACACACCACAAATGATCACAAAAGTTTTGTTATCCAAGTTTGGGAAATTCCACTAGTTCACCCCTAATAGCTTCGATTTTTAGCAGAAAGAGATTTCTACATATGTTTTAAATATGGATATGCATGTTTGAAACATATTAAGGATGCAAATGGCCTATGGATCCAAACCATTTAAAGAGAATAAAAAATGCTCAGTAAATTCTCAAGTGAATGTGCGGTGAGATATTTACCTGACTCAAATAAGCCATTATTTTGCCCATTAACAAAAATTTACCTAACAATCATAGATGATTGTAAAGTGATTTATCGGTCAATCAAGCGTAACGGGCTATATTTTTGTTGGAAATGACTTTTGGATTGGGATTCAACACTCAGTTAAATATCACCCGCCTCCCCCTTTTCCCGACTATTGCAAAAAAATATATAAAATGTAAAAAGAGTTTACAATCCTTAAAAATTAATAAAACTTTTTGGAATTATCTCTTTCTACATTTGTGCATTTCCATTTTTTATATTTACTTTTTTCTTAAATCAAAAATTGAGTTTTCACTTTCTCTTGATCTCGTAAACAATTTTGAGAAGATGGCAAATAGATCACAAAAAAATAAAAATTTTAGGGTTTATGTATACAAAAAATTTAAACGAATAACAAATTAAAGTAAAGAAAAAAGTTTTTTATCCAAGTTATGGAAATTCCAATTGTTCAACTCTTATTGCTAGGAATTTTTTAAGAAAGAGATGTCTGCACATGTTTTAAATATGGATATGCATGCTTCAAACATGTTAAAGATGCAAATGACTTATGGATCCAATCATTTTAAAGAGAATAAAAAATGCACATTAAATTCTCAAGTGACCGTGTGGTGGGATATTTACCCGAGTCATACAAGCGTAACGGGCTATATGTTTGTAAGAATTGACTTATCGATTGGGAGTCAACACTCAGTTAAAAATCCCCCGCCTCCCCCTTTATCTGACGATTGCAAAACCTAATATATAAAAATTAAAAAGAGTTTACAATCCCTAAAAGTTACAGACTTTTTTTGTAATTATTTCTCTCTACATTTGTGCATTTCCATTTTAGATGTATATTTTTTTCTTAAATCAAAACTTGATTTTTCACTTTCTCCTTATTTTGTAAAAAATTCTGACAAGATGGCAAATAGATCACAACAAAATAAAAATTTTAGAGTTTATGTATGGAAAAAATTTAAAAGAATAAAAAATGTAAGTAAACAAAAATTTATTCACACACTTCAAATGATCACAAAAGTTTTTTTATGCAAGTTTGGGAAATTCCACTCATTCAACCCTAATAGCTTGAAATTTTATAAGAAAGGGATTTCTACACATGTTTTAAATATGGATATGCATGCTTGAAACTTGTTAAAGATGCAAATGACCTATGGATCCAAACCTTTTAAAGAGATAGCAAATTCTCATTAAATTCTCAAGTGAACGTGCGGTGGGATATTTACCCGAGTCAAACAAACCATTATTTTGCCCATTTACAAAAAGCAGACGTAACAATCATAGATGATTGTAAACTGATTTATCGATCAATCATGCTTAAGGGCTATATTTTTGTAAGAAATTACTTATGGATTGGGAGTCAACACTCAGGTAAAAATCCCCCGCCTCCCCCTTTTGCCGCCGATTGCAAAATAAAATATATAAAAACTAAAAAGAGTTTACAATCCCTAAAAATTACAGACACTTTTTGGTATTATCTCTCTCTACATTTGTGCATTTCTATTTTAGATGTATGCTTTTTTCTTAAATAAAAACTTGTGTTTTCACTTTCCCCTGATCTCGTAAACAATTATGAGAAGATGGCAAATAGATCACAACAAAATTAAAATTTTAGAGTTTATAAATGCAAAAAATTTAAAAGAATAACTATAAGTAAATAAAATTTATTCACACACCTCAAATGAACACAAAAGTTTTTTTATCCAAGTTTGGGAAATTCCACTAGTTCAACCCTAATAGCTTGGAATTTTATAAGAAAGAGATTTCTACACAAGTATCAAATATGGATATGCATGCCTCAAACATGTTAAAGATGCAATGATCTATGGATCTAAACCTTTTAATGAGAATCACAAATGCTCATTAAATTCTCAAGTAAGCGTGCAGTGGAATATCTACCCGAGTCAAACTAGCCATTATTTTGCCCATTTGAAAAAAGTTGACCTAATAATCATAGATGATTTTAAAGTGATTTATTCTCAGTTAAAAATCTGTTGCATCCCCAATTACCCCTAGATTGCAAAACCTAATAAATAAAAACTAAAAAGAGTTTACAGATACTTTTTGGAATCATCTCTCTTTACATTTGTGCATTTTCGTTTTATATGTATACTTTTTTCTTAAATCAAAACTAGAGTTTTCACTTTCCCTTTATCTCGTAAACTATTTTGATTAGATGGCAAACATATTGCAACAAAATGAAAATTTTAAGTTTATGTATGGAAAAAATTTAAAAGATTAACAAATATTACTAAAGAAAATTTATTCACATACCACAAATGATCACAAAAGTTTTGTTATCCAAATGTGGGAAATTCCACTAGTTCACCCCTAATAGCTTCGAATTTTATAAGAAAGAGATTTCTACACATGTTTTAAATATGGATATGCATGTTTGAACATATTAAAGATGCAAATGGCCTATGGATCCAAACCTTTTAAAGAGAATAAAAAATGCTCAGTAAATTCTCAAGTGAACGTGTGGTGGGATATTTACCCGAGTCAAACAAGCTATTATTTTGCCCATTTAAAAATAACTGACCTAACAATCATAGATGATTTTAAAGTGATTTATCTGTCAAAAAAACCATTATTTTTCCCATTTAAAAAAAGCCGACCAAACAATCATAGCTGATTGTAAAGTGATTTATCGATCAATCATGCGTAATGGGCTATATTTTTGTAAGAAATGACCTGTGGATTGGGTGTCAACACTCACTTGAAAATCCCAAGCCTTCGCCTTTTCCCGACGATTGAAAAATAAAATATATAAAAAATAAAAAGCGTTTACAATCCCTAAAAATTACAGTCTCTTTTTGGAATTATCTCTCTCTAAATTTTGGCATTTCCATTTTAGATGGATGCATTTTTCTTAATTCAAAACTTGAGTTTTGACTTTCCCTTAGACTCGTAAACAATTTTGACAAGATGGCAAATAGATCACAACAAAATGAAAATTTTAGAGTTTATGGATGGAAAAAATTTAATAGAATAAAAAATTTAAGTAACGAAAATTTATTCACACTCCTCAAATTAACACAAAATGTTTGTTATTCAAGTTTGGGAAATTCCACTAGTTCATCCTTAATAGCCTGGAATTTTATAAGATAGAGATTTTACACATGTTTTATTAATGGGTATGCATGCTTGAAACATGTTAAAGTTGCAAATGACCTATGGATCTAAACCTTTTAAAGAGAATAACAAATGCTCATTGAATTCTCAATTGAACATGCGGTGGGATATTTACCTGAGTCAAACAAGTCATTACATTGCCCATTTACAAAAAGTTGACCTAACAATCATAGATAATTTTAAAGCGATTTATCGGTCAATCATGCTTAATGGGCTATATTTTTGTAAGAAATGACTTGTGGATTGGGTGTCAACACTCAGTTAAAAATCCACCACCTCCCCCTTTTCCTGATGATTGTAAAACCTAATATAAAAAACAAAAAAGAGCTTACAATCCCTAAAACTTACAGACACTTTATGGAAATATCTCTCTCTATATTTGTGCATTTCGATTTTAGATGTATACTTTTTTCTAAAATCAAAAGTAGAATTTTCAGTTTCCCTTGATCTCATAAATTTTTTGACAAGATTGTAAATAGATCACAACAAAATGAAAATTTTAGAGTTTATGTTTCGAGAACATTTAAAAATATAACAAATTTAAGTAAAGAAAATTTATTCGCACACCTCAAATGAACACAAAACTTTTCTTATCCAAGTTTGGGAAATTCCACTAGTTCAACCCTAATAGCATGGAATTTTATAAGAAAAAGATTTCTACACAAGTTGAAGAATGGATATGCATGCTTGAAACATGTTAAAGATGCAAATGACCTATGGACCTTTTAAAGAGAATAACAAATGCTCATTAAATTCTCAAGTGAACGTGCGATGTGATATTTACTCAAGTCGAACAAGCCATTATATTGCCCATTTAAAAAAAGCTGACATAACAATCATTGATGATTTTAAAGTGATTTATCGGTAAATCATGCATAACGGGCTATATTTTTGTTAAAAATGACATATGGATTGGGAGTCAACACTCAGTTAAAAATTCGCAGCCTCCCCATTTACCCGACGTTTGCTAAACCAAATAAATAAAAACTAAAAAAAGTTTACAGACACTTTATGGAATTATCTCTCTCCACATTTGTGCATTTCCATTTTAGATATGTACTTTTTTCTTAAATCAAATTTAGAGTTTTCACTTTCCCGTCATCTCGTAAACAATTTTGACAAGTAGGCAAAAAGATCACAACAAAATGAAAATTTTAGAGTTTATGTATGGAAATTTTTTTAAAAGGATAACAAATGTAACTGAAGAAAATTTATTCACACACCACAAATAATCACAAAAGTTTTGTTATCCAAGTTTGGGAAATTCCACTTGTTCAACCCTAATAGCTTGGAATTTTAAAGAAAGAGATTTCTACACCTGTTTTAAAAATGCATATGCATGCTTGAAACATGTTGATGATTCAAATGACCAATGGATCCAAACCTTTAAAAGAAAATAAAAAATGCACATTAAATTCTCAAGTGATCGTGCAGTAGGATATTTACCCGAGTCAAACAAACCATTATTTTGCCCATTTACAAAAAGCTGACCAAACAATAATAGATGATTGTCAAGTGATTTATCAGTCAATCATGCATAACGAGCTATATTTTTTAAGAAATGACTTATGGATAGAGAGTCAACACTCAGTTAAAAATCCCCCGCCACCCCTTTTTCCCGATGATTGCAAAATAAAATATATTACAACTAAAAAGAGTTTACAATCCCTAAAAATTACAGATACTTTTTGAAAATATCTCTTTCTACATTTGTGCATTTCTATTTTAGATATATGATTTTTCATTAAATTAAAACTTGAGTTTTCACTTTCCCTTGATCTCATAAATTTTTTTGACAAGATGGGAAATAGATCACAACAAAATGAAAATTTTAGAGTTTATTTATGGAAAAAATTTAAAAGAATAAAAAATATAAGTAAAGAAAATTTATTCACGCACCCCAAATGAACACATAAGTTTTGTTATGCAAGTTTCGGAAATTCCACTAGTTCAACCCTAATAGCTTGGAATTTTATAAGAAAGAGATTTCTGCACATGTTTTAAATATGGATATGCATGGTTGAAACATGTAAAAAATGCAAATGACCTATGGATCCAAACCTTTTAAAGACAACAAAAAATGCTCATTAAATTCTCAAATGAACGTGCGGTGGGATATTTACCCGAGTCAAACAGGCTATTATTTTGCCCATTCACGAAAAGCTGACTTAACAATCATAGATGATTTTAAAGTGATTTACCGATCAATCATGCGTAACAGGCTATATTTTTGTAAGAAATGACTTATGGATTGGGAATTGACACTCAGTTAAAAATCCCCCGCCTCCCCCTTTACCCGACGATTGCAGAACCTAATATATAAAAACTAAAAAGAGTTTACAATCCCTAAAAGTTATAGACTCTTTTTGGAATTATCTCTCTCTACATTTGTGCATTTCCATTTTAGATGTATACTTTTTTCTTAAATCAAAACTAGAGTTTTCACTTTCCCTTCATTTCGTAAACAATTTTGACAAGATGGCAAATAGATCACAACAAAATGAAAATTTCAGATTTTATTTGTGGAAAAAAATTAAAAGAATAGCAATTGCAAGTAAAGAAAATTTATTCACACACCATAAATGATCACAAAAGTTTTGTTATCCAAGTTTGGGAAATTCCACTAGTTCAACCCTTATAGCTTGGAATTTTATCAGAAAGAGATTTCTACACATGTTTTAAAAATGAATATGCATGCTTGAAACATGTTAAAGATGCCAATGAACTATCGATCCGAACCTTTTAAAGAGAATAAAAAATACTCGCTAAATTCTCAAGTGGACGATGGTGGGATACTTACCCGAGTCAAACAAGCCATTTTATTGCCCATATACAAAAAGCAGACCTAACAATTATAGATGATTGTAAAGTGATTTATCGTTCAATCATGCATAATCGTATATATGTTTGTAAGAAATGACTTATGGATTGGGAGTCAACACTTAGTTAAAAATCCCCCGCTTGCCCCTTTTCCCAACGATTGAAAAATAAAATATATAAAATTTAAAAAGAGTTTACAATCCCTAAAAGTAACTGAGACTTTTTGAATTATCTCTCTCCACATTTGTGCATTCCCATTTTAGATGTACGCTTGTTTCTTAAATCAAAACTTGAGTTTTCACTTACCCTTGATCTCGTAAACGATTTTGGCAAAATGGCAAAGAGATCACAATAAAATGAAAATTTTAGATTTTATGCAAGCAAAAAATTTAAAAGAATAACAAATGTAAGTAAAGAAAAAAATATTTATCCAAGTTTGTAAAATTCCACTAGTTCAACTCTAATAGCTTGGAATTTTATAAGAAAGGGATTTCTACACATGTTTTAAATATGGATATGCATGCTTGAAAAATGTTAAAGATGCAAATGACATATGGATCCAAACCTTTTAAAGAGAATAACAAGTGCTCATTAAATTCTCAAGTGAACGTGTGGTTGGATATTTACCCGAGTCGAACATGCCGTTATTTTGGCCATTTACAAAAAGGTGACCTAACAATCATAGATGATTTTAAAGTGATTTATTGGTCAATCATGCGTAACTAGCTATTTTTTTAAAAAAAATGACTTATGGATTGGGAGTCAACACTCAGTAAAAAATCCTTCGCCTCCCCTTATGCCAACAATTGCAAAACCTAATATATTAAAACTAAAAAGAGTTTACAATCCCTAAAAGTTACATACACTTTTTAGAATTATCTCTCTCTACTTTTGTGCATTTCCATTTTAGATGTATACTTTTTTCTTAAATCAAAACTAGAGTTTTCACTTTCCCTTCATCTTGTGAACAATTTTGACAAGATGACTAATAGATCACAACAAAATGAAAATTTTAGAGTTTATGTATGAAAATTTTTTAAAAGAATAACAAATGTGAATAAAGAAAATTTATTCACACACCTCAAATGAACACAAAAGTTTTGTTATCCAAGTTTGGGAAATTCCACTTGCTCAACCCTAAGACCTTCGAATGTTATATTCTACACATGTTTTAAATATGGATATGCATGATTGAAACATGTTAAATATAAAAATGACCTATGGATTCAAACCTATTAAAGAGAATACAAATGCTCATTAAATTGTCAAGTCAATGAGTTGTGGGATATTTAACCGACTCAAACAAGCCATTATTTTCCCCATTTACAAAAAAGCCGACCTTACAATCATAGATGATTGTAAAGTGATTTATTGGTCAACCATGCTTAACGGGCTATATTTTGAAAAGAAATGACTTATGGATTGGGAGTCAACACTAAGTTAAAAATACCCCGCCTCCCCTTTTCCCGACGATTGCAAAACATAATATATAAAAACTAAAAAGAGTTTACAATCCCTAAAAGTTACAGACACTTTTTGGAATTATCTCTCTCTATATTTGTGCATTGCCATTTTAGATGTCTGCATTTTTCTTAAATCAAAACTTGAGTTTTGACTTTCCCTTGGTCTCGTAAACAATTTTGACAAGATGGCAAATTGATCACAACAAATTGAAAATTTTAGAGTTTATGGATGGAAAAAAATTAAAAGAATAACAAATATAAGTCACGAAAATTTATTCACACACCTCAAAAGAACACAAAAGTTTTGTTATCCAAGTTTGGGAAATTCCACAAGTTCAACCCTAATACCCTGGAATTTTATCACAAAAGATATTTCTACACATGTTTCAAATATGGATATGCAAGGTCGAAACATGTTAAAGATGCAAATTACCTATGGATCCAAACCTTTTAAAGAGAATAACAAATGTTCATTAAATTCTCAAGTGAACGTGCGGTGGGATATTTACCCGAGTCAAACAAGCCATTATTTTTCCCATATACAAAAAGTTGCCCTAACAATCATAGATGATTTTAAAGTTATTTATCGGTCAATCAGGCGTAACGGGCTATATTTTTGTATGAAATGACTTATGGCTTGGGAATCAACACTCAGTTAAAAATCCTCCACCTCCCCCTTTACATGACAATTCCAAAACATAATATATAAAAACTAAAAAGATTTTACAATCCCTAAAACTTACAGACACTATTTGGAATTATCTCTCTCTATATTTGTGCATTTCCATTTTAGATGTATACTTTTCTCTTAAATCAAAACTTGAGTTTTCACTTTCCCTTGATCTCGTAAACAATTTTCACAAGATGGGAAATAGATCACAACAAAATAAAAATTTTAGAGTTTATGTATGGAAAAACTTTAAAAGAATTACAAATATAAGTAAAGAAAATTTATTCACACACCTCAAATGAACGCATAAGTTTTGTTATCCAAGTTTAGGAAATTCCACTAGTTCAACCCTAATAGCTTGGAATTTTATAAGAAAGAAATTTCTGCACATGTTTTAAATATGGATATGTATGGTTGAAACATGTAAAAGATGCAGATGACCTATGGATCCAAACCTTTTAAAGACAATAAAAAATACTCATTAAATTCTCAAATGAACGTGTGGTGGGATATTTACCCCAATCAAAAGAGCTATTATTTTGCCCATTCACAAAAAGTTGGCCTAACAATCATAGATGATTTTAAAGTGATTTTCTGGTTAATCTTGCGTAACAGTCTATATTTTTGTAAGAAATGACTTATGGATTGGGAGTCAACACTCAGTTAAAAATCCCCCGCCTCCCCCTTTACCTAACAATTGCAAAACCTAATAAATAAAAATTAAAAAGAGTTTACAATCCCTAAAACTTACAGACAGTTTTTTGGAATTATCTTTCAATACATTTTTGCATTTCATTCTTAGATGTATACTTTTTTCTTAAATAAAAACTATATTTTTCACTTTCCCTTGATCTCATAAACAATTTTGACAAGATTACAAATAGATCACAACAAAATGAAAATTTTAGAGTTTTTGTATGGAAAATATTTAAAAGAATAACAAATGTAACTTAAAAAAATTTATTCACACACCACAAATGATCACAAAAGTTTTGTTATCCAAGTTTGGGAAATTACACTAGTTCAACCCTAATAGCTTTGAATTTTATTAGAAAAATATTTCTACACATGTTTTAAAAATGGATATGCATGCATGAAACATGTTAAACTTGCAAATGACCAATGGATCCAAATCTTTTAAAGAGAAGAACAAATGCTCATTTAATTCTCAAGTGAACGTGCGGTGTGATATTTACCCAAGTCAAACAAGCCATTATTTTGTCCATTTACAAAAAGCTGACCTACCAATCATAGATGCTTGTAAAGTGATTTATCACTCATTCATGCGTAACAGGCTATATTTTTGTAAGAAATGACTTTTGGATATGGGGTCAACACTAAGTTAAAAATCCTCTGCCTCCCCCATTTCCCGATGATTGCAAAATAAAATATATAAAAACTAAAAAGAGTTTACAATGCCTAAAAATTACAGACACTTTTTTGGAATTATCTCTCTCCACATTTGTGCTTTTCCAATTTAGATGTATGTTTTTTTTTTTATAAACCAATACCTGAGTTTTCATTTTCCCTTGATGTTGTAAACAATTTTGACAATATGGCAAATAGCTCTCAAAAAAATAAAATTTTAGAGATTATGTATGGAAAAATTTAAAAGAATAACAAATGTAAGTAAAGAAAATTTATTCACAATCATCAAATGAACAGAAAAGTTTTTTTATCCAAGTTTGGGATATTCCACTAGTTCAACCCTAGTAGCTTGGAATTATAAAGAAAGAGATTTCTACACATGTTTTAAAAATGGATATGCATGCTTGAAACATGTTAAAGATGCAAATGACCTATGGATCCAAACCTTTTAAAGAAAATAACAAATGCTTATTAAATTCTCAAGTGAATGTGCGGTGGGATATTTACCCGAGTCAAACAAACTATTATTTTTCCAATTTACAAAAAGCTGACCTAACAATGATAGATGATTGTAAAGTGATTTATCGGTCAATCATGCATAACAAGCTATATTTTTCTAGGAAATGACTTATGGATAAGGAGTCAACACTCAGTTAAAAATTCCCCGTCTCTCCTTTTTCCGTAGATTACAATAAAATATAAAAAAACTAAAAAGAGTTTACAATCCCTAAAAATTACAGACACTTTTTGGAATTATCTCTCTCTACATTTGAGCATTTCTATTTTTTATGTATGCTTTTTCATTAAATCAAAACTTGATGTTACGGTCCCTAGCCATGGATCTAGTTACTCGGCTTGTTGAATATGAATCCAGCACTATTTGAGGGTTTTTTATCACATTTTTTGTGAAAAGAACTCTCTTATACTTCTCCTTTCACGTTAGGATTGAAAAGGATTTTGCTTTTCTCAATTATAGATGCAACCAACAAGTTAAAGGACTGTTTAAGCACTCAGATATGAAACCCCTTTTTTATGATTCACGTCAAGAGGGGTTTACTTGCTATAATGACTCAAGAACAACCCCTTTCCCCTTACTGAATTCCTTCCCCTTGAAAAAGAGTTTCCTTTTCTTAATTATGAACGAACCCAGCTAGTCAAGGAAGTTTCTTGAGGCCCCAACATGGAACCCCCTTTCTTATGGCTCACGTCAAGGTAGGGTTTCCAATTTCAAGCAGCACTCATTCCTTACATAAAAGAGAAACATAAATCTAATCTCAATGCTTGGAATAAGAAAGAGAATAACAAATGCTCATTAAAATATCAAGTCAATGAGTTGTGGGATATTTAACCGACTCAAACAAGCCATTATTTACTCCATTTAAAAAAAGCCTACCTTACAATCATAGATGATTGTAAAGTGATTTATCGGTCAACCATGCTTAACGGGCTATATTTTGGAAAGAAATGACTTATGGATTGGGAGTCAACACTAAGTTAAAAATACACTGCCTCCCCCTTTACCCGACGATTGCAAAACATAATATATAAAAACTAAAAAGAGTTTACAATCCCTAAAAGTTACAGACACTTTTTGGAATTATCTCTCTCTACATTTGTGCATTTCCATTTTAGATGTATCTTTTTTTCTTAAATCTAAACTAGAGTTTTCACATTTCCTTCATCTCGTAAACTACTTTGACAAGATCGCAAATAAATCACAACAAAATGAAAATTTTAGAGTTTATGTATGGAAAAATCTTAATTGAATAACAAATGTAATTAAGGAAAATTTATTCACATACCACAAATGATCACAAAAGTTTTGTTATCATGTTTGGGAAATTCCAGTAGTTCAACCCTAATAGCTTGGAATTTTATAAGAAAGAAATTTCTACACATGTTTTAAAAATGGATATACAAGCTTGAAACATGTTAAAGATGCAAATGACCTATGGATCCAAACCTTTTAAAGAAAATAACAAATGCTCATTAAATTCTAAAGTGAACATAAAACATGTTAAAGATGCAAATGACCTATGGATCCAAACCTTTTAAAGAAAATAAAAAATGCTCATTAAATTCTAAAGTGAACATACGATGGGATATTTACCTGAGTCAAACAACCCATTATTTCTCTCATTTACAAAAACCTGATCTTACAACTATAGCTGATTTTAAATTGATTTATAGTTCAATCATGCATAACGGGCTATATTTTTGTAAGAAATGACTTATGGATTGGGATTCAACACTCAGTTAAAAATCCTTGCCTCCCCCTTTTCCCGACAATTGTAAAATAAAATATATAAAAACTAAAAAGAGTTTACAATCCCTAAAAATTACAGATACTTTTTGAAATTATCTCTCTCTACATTAGTGCATTTCAATTTTAGAAGTAAGTTTTTTTCTTAAGTCAAAACTTGAGTTTTCACTTTCCCCTTATCTCGTAAACAATTTTGGCAAGATGGCAAATAGAACACAACAAAAAGAAAATTTTAGAGTTTATGTATGAAAATAATTTAAAAGAATAACAAATGTGAGTAAAGAAAATTTATTCACACACCTCAAATGAACACAAAAGTTTTGTTATCCAAGTTTGGGAAATTCCACTAGTTCAACCCTAATTGCTTTGAATTTTATAAGGAACAGATTTCTACATATTTTAAAATATGGATATGCATGCTTGAAACATGTTAAAGATGCAAATGACCTATGGATCCAAACCTTTTAAAAAGAATAACAAATGCTCATTAAATTTTCAAGTGAACGTGTAGTGGGGTATTTGCCCGAGTCAAACAAGTCATTATTTTTCCCATTTACAAAAAGCTGACCTAACAATCATAGGTGATTTTAAAGTGATTTATCGGTCAATCATGCGTAACGGGTTATATTTTCGTAAGAAATGACTTATAGATTAGGAGTCAACACTCAGTTAAAAATCCCCCGTGACCCCCTTTACCTGACAATTGCGAAACCTAATATATAAAAACTAAAAAGAGTTGACAATCCCTAAAAGTTACAGTCACTTTTTGGAATTATCTCTCTCTATATTTGTGCATTTCCAATTTAGATGCATATTTTTTTCTTAAATCAAAACTAGACTTTTCACTTTCCCTTCATCTCGTAAACAATTTTGATAAGATGGCAAAAAGATCACAACAAAAAGAAAATTTTAGAGGTTATGTATGGTAAAAATTTAAAAGAATAACAAATTTAATTACAAAAAATTTATTCACACACCACAAATGATCACAAAAGTTTTGTTATCCATGTTTTGGAAATTCGACTAGTTTTACCCTAATAGCTTTTAATTTTATAAGAAAGAGATTTGTACACATGTTTTAAAAATGGATATGCTTGCTTGAACCATGTTAAAGATGCAAATGACCAATGAATTAAAACCTTTTAAAGAGAATAACAAATGCTCATTACATTCTAAAGTGAACGTGCGATGGGATATTTACCCGACTCAAACAAGCCATTATTTGACCTATTTACAAAAAGCTTACCAAACAATCATAGCAGATTGTAAAGTGATTTATCGGTCAATCATGTGTAACGGGCTATATTTTTGTAAGAAATGACTTGTGGTTTGGGTATCAACACTCTGTTAAAAATCCCCTGCCTCCCCCATTTCCCGACGATTGCAAAATAAAATATATAAAAAGTAAAAAGTGTTTACAATCCCTAAAAATCAGAGTCACTTTTTGAAATTATCTCTCACTACATTTGTGCATTGCCATTTTAGATGTATGCATTTTTCTTAAATCAAAACTTGATTTTTGACTTTCCCTTGATCTCGTAAACAATTTTGACAAGATGGCAAATAGATCACAACAAATTGAAAATTTTAGAGTTGATGGATGGAAAAAATTTAAAAGAATAACAAATTTAAGTCATGAAAATTTATTCACACACATCAAATGATCACAAAAGTTTTTTTATCCAAGTTTGGGAAATTCCACTAGTTCAACCCTAATAGCCTAAAATTTTACAAGAAATAGATTTCTACACATGTTTTAAATATGGATATGCAAGGTCGAAACATGTTAAAGATGCAAATGACCTATGGATCCAAACCTTTTAAAGAGAATAACAAATGCTCATTAAATTCTCAAGTGAACGTGCGGTAGAATATATACCCAAGTCAAACAAGCCATTATTTTTCCCATTTAAAAAATGCTGACCTAACAATCATAGATGATTTTAAAGTGATTTATCGATCAATCATGCGTAACGGGCTATATTTTTGTATGAAATGACTTATGGCCTGGGAGTCAACACTCAGTTGAAAATCCCCCTTTACATGACAATTCCAAAACCTAATATATAAAAACTAAAAAGACTTTACAATAGCTAAAATTTATAGACACTTTTTGGAATTATGTCTCTCTAAATTTGTGCATTTCCATTTTAGTTGTATACTTTTTTCTTAAATCAAAACTTGAGTTTTCTCTTTCCCTTGATCTCGTAAAATTTTTTGACAAGATGGGAAATAGATCACAACAAAATGAAAATTTTAGAGTTTATGTATGGAAAAATTTTAAAAGAATAACAAATATAAGTAAAGAAATTTTTTCACACACCTCAAATAAACCCATAAGTTTTGTTATCCAAGTTTGGGAAATTCGACTAGTTCAACCCTAATAGCTTGGAATTTTATAAGAAAGAGATTTTTGCACATGTTTTAAATATGGATATGCATGGTTGCAACATGTAAAATATGCAAATGACCTATGGATCCAAACCTTTTAAAGATAATAAAAAAATGATCATTAAATTTTCAAATGAATGTGTGATGGGATATTTAACCGAATCAAACTAGCTATTATTTTGCCCATTCACAAAAAGCTGACCTAACGATCTTAGATGATTTTAAAGTGATTTACTGGTCTACCATGCGTAACGGGTTATATTTTTGTTAGAAATGACTTATGGATTGGGAGTCAACACTCAGTTAAAAATCCCCCGCCTCCCCCTTTACCTAACAATTGCAAAGCCTAATAAATGAAAATTAAAAAGAGTTTACAAATTTTTTTTTTGGAATTATCTCTCTCTACATTTGTGCATTTCCATTTTAGATATATACTTTTTTTGTTAAATCAAAACTAGATTTTTCACTTTCCCTTCATCTCGTAAACAATTTTGACAAGTAGGCAAAATGATAATTTTAGAGTTTACGTATGGAAAATATTTAAAATAATAACAAATGTAACTAAAGAAACTTTATTCACACACCACAAATGATCACAAAAGCTTTTTTATCCAGGTTTAGGAAATTCCACCAGTTCAACTCTAATAGCTTAGAATTTTAATGAAAGAGATTTCTACACCTGTTTTAAAAATGGATATCATGCTTGAAACATGTTAAAGATGCAAATGACCTATGGATCCAAACATTTTAAAGAAAATAAAAAATACTCATTAAATTCTCAAGTGAACGTACGGTGGGATATTTACCAAAGTCAAACAAACCATTATTTTGCCCATTTACAAAAGCTGCCTAACAATCATTGATGATTGTAAAGTGATTTATCGGTCAATCATGTGTTACGGGTTATATTTTTATAAGCAATGACTTATGTATAGGGAGTCAACACACAGTTAAAAATCCCCCGCCACCCCTTTTTCCCGATGATTGCAAAAAAAAAAATATAAAAACTAAAAAGAATTTACAGCCCATAAAACTTACAGACACTTTTTGGAATTATCTCTCTCTGCATTTGTGCTTTTCTATTTTAGATGTATGCTTTTTCATTAAATCAAAACTCGAGTTTCTACTTGCCCTTGATCTTGTCAAAAATTTTGACAAGATAGCAAATAGATCACAACAAAATGAAAATTTTAGAGTTTATGTATGGAAAAAAATCAAAAGAATAAGAAATGGAAGTATAGAAAATTTATTCACACACCTCAAATGAAAATAAAAGTTTTGTTATCCAAGTTTGGGAAATTCCACTAGTTCAACCCTAATAGCTTGGAATTTTATAAGAAAGAGATTTCTACACATGTTTTAAATGTGGATATGCATTGTTGAAACATGTAAAACATGCAAATGACCTATGGATCCAAACCTTTTAAAGACAATAAAAAATGCTCATTAAATTCTCTAGTGAACGTGCGGTGGGATTATTACCCGAGTCAAACAAGCCATTATTTTGCCCATATTAAAAAAGCTGACCTAACAATCATAGATGATTTTAAAGTGATTTATTGGTCAATCATGCATAACGGGCTATATTTTCATAAAAAAATGACTTATGGATTGGGAGTTAACACTCAGTTGAAAATCCCCTGCCTCCCCCTTTTCCTGACAATTGCAAAACCTGATATAAAAAAGATAAAAAGAGTTTAAAATCCCTAAAATTTACATACAGTTTTGGAATTATCTCTCTCTCTTCATTTGTGCATTTCCATTTTAGATGTATACTTATTTCTTATATCAAAACTAGAGTTTACCCTTTCCCTTCATCTCGTAAATAATTTTGACAAGATGGCAAATAGATCACAACAAAATGAAAATTTCAGAGTTTGTGGATGGAAAAAATTTAAAAGAATAAAAAATTTAAGTAAAGAAAATTTATTCACACACCACAGATGATCACAACAGTTTTGTTATCCATGTTTGGAAAATTACTCTAGTTCAACCCTAATAGCTTTGTATTTTATAAGAAAGAGATTTTTACACAAGTTTTAAAAATGGATATGCATGCTTGAAACATGTTAAAGATGCAAATGACCTTTGGATCCAAACCTTTTAAAAAGAATAACAAATGCTCAAGTGAACATGCGGTGGGATATTTACCCGACTCAAACAAGCCATTATTTTGCCGATTTACAAAAAGCTGACCTTCCAATCATAGATGCTTGTAAAGTGATTGCGTAACAGTCGATATTTTTGTAAGAAATGACTTTCGGATTGGGAGTCAACTCTCAGTTAAAAATCCCCTGCCTAAAAATTACAGACACTTTTTAGAATTATCTCTCTTTACATTTGTGTTTTTCCATTTTAGATGCATGCTTTTTTTTATAAATCATTACTTGAGTTTTAACTTTCCCTTGATATTGTAAACAATTTTGATAAGATGGCAATTAGTTCACAACAAAATAAAATTTTTAGAGATTATGTATGGAAAATATTTAAAAGAATAACAAATGTACGTAAATAAAATTTATTCACATACCACAAATGAACACAAAAATTTTTTTTATCTAAGTTTGGGAAATACCACTAGTTCAACCCTAATAGCTTGGAATTTTAAAGAGAGAGATTTCTACACATGTTTTAAAAATGGATATGCATGCATGAAACATGATAAAGATTCAAATGACCTATGGATCCAAACCTATTAAAGAAAATAACAAATGCTCATTAAATTCTCAAGTGAACATGCGGTGGGATATTTACCCGAGTCAAACAAACCATTATTTTGCCAATTTACAAAAAGCTGACCAAACAATAATAGATGATTGTCAAGTGATTTATCGGTCAATCATGCGTAATGAGCTATATTTTTCTAAGAAAAGACTTATGGATAGATAGTCAACACTCAGTTAAAAATCCCCTACCTCCCCCTTTTCCCGATGATTACAAAATAAAATATATAAAAACTAAAAAGAATTTACAATCCCTAAAAATTACAAAAACTTTTTGGAGTTATCTCTCTCTACATTTGTACATTTCGATTTGAGATGTATGCTTTTTCATTAAATCAAAAATTGAGTTTCTACTTTCCCTTGTTCTCGTAAACCATTTTGACTAGATGGCAAAAAGATCACAACAAAATGAAAATTTTTGAGTTTATGTATGGAAAAAAGTTAAAAGAATAACAAATTTAAGTAAAGAAATTTATTAACACACATCAAATGAACACAAAAGTTTTGTTAACCAAGTTTGGGAAATTCCACTAGTTCAACCCTAATAGCTTGCAATTTTATAAGAAAGAGATTTTTACACATTTTTTAAATATGGATATGCATGGTTCAAACATGTAAAGCATGCAAATGACCTATGGATCCAAACCTTTTAAAGACAATAACAAATGATCATTAGATTCTCAAGTGAACATGCTGTGGGATATTTACCCGAATTGAAGAAGCCATTATTTTGCCCATTTAAAAAAAGTTGATCTAACAATCATAGATGATTGTAAAGTGATTTATTGGTCAATCATGCGTAATGGGCTATATTTTTGTAAGAAATGACTTATGGATTGGGAGTCAACACTCAGTTGAAAATCCCCTGCCTCCCCCTTTTCCCAACGATTGCAAAATAAAATATATAAAAACTAAAAAGAGTTTACAATCCTTAAAAATTGCAGACACTTTTTGGAATTATCTCTCTCTACTTTTGTGGATTTCTATTTTTGATGTATTCTTTTTTGTTAAATCAAATCTTGATTTTTCACTTTCCCTTGATCTCGTAAACAATTTTGACAAGAGGGCAAATAGATTAGTACAAAATGAAAATTTTAGAGGTTATGTATGGAAAAAATTGAAAAGAATAACAAATGTAAGTAAAGAATTTTTTTTCACACACCTCAAATGAACACAAAAGTTTTGTTATCGAAGTTTGGGAAATTCTACTAGTTCAACCATAATACCTTTGAATTTTAAAAGAAAGAAATTTTGTACACATGTTTTAAATATGGATATTGATGCTTAAAACATGTTAAAGATGCAAATGACCTATGGATCCAAACCTTTTTAAGAGAATAATAAATGCTCATTAAATTGTCAAGTGGACGTGTGGTGGGATATTTACCCGACTCAAATAAACCATTATTTTCCCCATTTACAAAAAGCTGACCTAATAATCATAGATGATTGTAAAGTGATTTATCAGTCAATCACGCGCAACGGACTATATTTTAGTAAGAAATGACTTATGGATTGGGAGTCAACACTCAGTTAAAAATCCCCCGCATCCCCCTTCATCCGACGATTGCAAAACCTAATATATAAAAACTAAAAAGAGTTTACAATCCATAAAAGTTACACACTTTTTGGAATTATATTTATTTGCATTTATATATTTCCATTTTAGATTTATACTTTTTTTAAATCAAAACTATAGTTTTGACCTTCCCTTCATCTCGTAAACAATTTTGACTAGATGGCTAATAGATCACAACAAAATGAAAATTTTAGAGTTTATGTATGAAAATAATTTAACAGAATAAAAAATGAAAGTAAAGAAAATTTATTCACACAGCATAAACGATCGCAAAAGTTTTGTAATCCAAGTTTGGGAAATTCCACTTGTTCAACCTTTATAGCATGGAATTTTATAAGAATGAGATTTCTACACATGTTTAAAAATGGATATGCATGCTTGAAACATGTTAAAGATGCCAATGAACTATGGATCCAAACCTTTTAAAGAGAATAACAAATGCTCACTAAATTCTCAAGTGATCGTGTGGTGGGATATTTACCCGAGTCAAGCAAGCCATTATGTGCGGTGGGATGTTTACACGAGTCAAACAAGCCATTATATTTCCCATTTACAAAATGCTGACCTAATAATTATAGATGATTGTAAAGCGATTTATCGATAAATCATCCGTAGCGGGCAATATTTTTGTGAGAAATGACTTATGGATTGGGTGTCAACACTCAGTTAAAAATCCCCCGCTTGCCCCTTTTCCCAATGATTGTAAAATAAAATATATAAAATTTAAAAAGAGTTTACAATCCCTAAAAATTAATGACACGTTTTGGAATTATCTCTCTCTACATTTGTGCATTTCTATTTTAGATGTTTGCTTTTTTCTTAAATCAAAACTTGAGTTTTCATTTTCCCTTGATCTCGTAAACGATATTGACAAGATGGCAAATAGATTAAAACAAAATGAAAATTTTAGAGTTTATGTATGGAAAATATTTAAAAGAATAACAAATGTAAGTAAAGAAAAAATTTTTTTATCCAAGTTTGGGAAATTCCACTAGTTCAACTCTAATAGCTTGGAATTTTTATTAGAAAGAGATTTCTACACATGTTTTAAATATGGATATTCATGCTTGAAACATGTTAAAGATGCAAATGACCTATGGATCTAAACATTTTAAAGAGAATAACAAATGCTCATTAAATTTTCAAGTGAACATGTGGTTGGATATTTACCCGAGTCAAACATGCCGTTATTTGGGCCATTTACAAAAAACTGACCTAACAATCATAGATGATTTTAAAGTGATTTATCGGTCAATCATGCATAATGGGCTATATTTTTTTAAGAAATCACTTATGGATTGGGAGTCAACACTCAATAAAAAATCCCCCGCCTCCCCTTTTCCCTGCAATTGCAAAAACTAATATATAAAAACTAAAAAGAGTTTACAATCCCAAAAAGTTACAGACACTTTTTGGAATTATCTCTCTCTACTTTTTTGCATTTCCATTTAAGATGTATACTTTTTTCTTAAATCAATAATAGAGTTTTCACTTTCCCTTCATCTCGTAAACAATTTTGACTTGATGGCTAATAGATCACAGCAAAATGAAAATTTTATAGTTTATGTATGAAAAAATTTAAAAGAAAACAAATATAAGTAAAGAAAATTTATTCACACACCTCAAATGAACACAAAATTTTTGTTATCCAGGTTTGGGAAATTCCACTAATTCAACCTTAATACCTTGGAATTTTATAAGAAAGAGATTTCTACATATGTTTTAAATATGAATATGCATGATTGAAACATGTTAAAGATGCAAATGACCTTTGTTCATTAAATGCTCAAGTGAACGTGTTGTGGGATATTTCACCGACTCAAACAAGCCATTATTTACCCCATTAACAAAAAGTGGACCTAACAATCATAGATGATTGTATAGTGATTTATCGATCAATCTTGAGTAACGAGCTATATTTTTGTAAGAATGACTGATGGATTGGGAGTCAACACTAAGAAAAAAATCCCCCCCTCCATCCCCCCCTTTACCCAACAATTGCAAAACATACTATATAAAAACTAAAAAGAGTTTAGAATCCCTAAAAGTTACAAATACTTTTTGGAATTATCTCTTTCTACATTTGTGCTTTTCCATTTTGGATGTATTTTTTTTCTAAAATCAAAACTAGATTTTTCACTTTTCCTTCATCTCGTAAACAATTTTGACAAGATCGCAAATAGATCACAAAAAAATGAAAATTTTAGAGTTTATGTATGGAAAAAACTTAAAACAATAACAAATGTAATTAAGGTAAATTTATTCACTTACCACAAATGATCATAAAAATTTTGTTATCATGTTTGGGAAATTCCACAAGTTTAACCCTATTAGCTTGGAATTTTATAAGAAAGAGATTTTTGCACATGTTTTAAAAAGGGATATGCATGTTTGAAACATGTTAAAGATGCATATGACCTATGGATCAAAACCTTTTAAAGAGAATAACAAATGCTCATTAAATTCTAAAGTGAACGTGCGATGGGATATTTACCCGAGTCAAACAATCTGTTATTTTGCCCATTTACAAAAAAACTAACCTAACAACTATAGCTGATTGTAAAATGATTTATAGGTCAATCATGCATAACGGGCTATATTTTTGTAAGAAATGACTTATGGATTGGGAGTCAACACTCAATTAAAAATTCCCCCACCTCCCCCTGTTCCCGACGATTGCAAAATAAAATATATAAAAAATAAAAAGAGTTTACAATCCCTAAAAATTATAGACACTTTTTGGAATTATCTCTCTCTACATTTGTGCATTTTCATTTTAGATGTATGGTTTTTCTTAAATCAAAACTTGAGTTTTCACTTTCGCCTTATCTCGTAAACAATTTTGACAAGATGGCAAATAGATCACAACAAAATGAAAATTTCAGAGTTTATGTATGGAAAAAATTTAAAAGAATAAAAAATTTAAGTAAAGAAAATTTATTCACACACCTCGAATGAACACAAAATTTTTGTGATCCAGGTTTTGGAAATTCTACTAGTTTAACCCTAATAGCTTTGAATTTTATAAGAAAGAGATTTCTACACATTTTTAAATATGGATATGCATTCATGAAACATGTTAAAGATGCAAATGACCTATGAATCCAAACCTTTTAAAGAGAATATCAAATTCTCATTTAATTGTCAAGTGAACGTGAGGTGGGATATTTGCTCGAGTCAAACAAGCAATTATTTTTCCCAATTACCAAAAATTGACCTAACAATCATACATGATTTTAAAGTCATTTATTGGTCAATCATGTGTAACGGGCTATATATTTGTAAGAAATGACTTATGGATTGGGAGTCAACACTTAGTTAAAAGTCACCCGCCTACCCCTTTACCCGACAATTGCAAAACCTAATATATAAAAACTAAAAGAGTTTAAAAACCCTAAAACTTACAGACACTTTTTGGAATTCTCTCTCTCTACTTTTGTGCATACTTTTTTCTTAAATCAAAACTAGAGTTTTCGCTTTCCCTTCATCTCGTAAATTTTTTGACAAGATAGCAAATAGATCTCAACAAAATGAAAACTTTAGAGTTTATGTACGCAAAAAATTTAATAGAATAACAAATATAATTAAGAAAAATTTATTCACACACCAGAAATGATCACAAAATTTTTTTAATCCAAGTTTGGGAAATTCCGCTTGTTCGACCATAATAGCTTGGAATTTTATTAGAAAGAGATTTCTACACAAGTTTTAAAAATAGATATGCATGTTTGAAACATGTTAAAGATGCGAATGACCTAGGGATCCAAACCTTTTAAAGAGAATAACAAATGCTCATTAAATTCTAAAGTGAAAGTGCGATGGGATATTTACCTGAGTCAAACAAGCTATTATTTTGCCCATTTAAAAAAAGTTGACCTAACAATCATGCCTAATGGGCTATATTTTTTAAGAAATGACTTATGGATTGGGAATCAACACTCAATTAAAAATCCCCCACCTCCCCCTTTTCCCGATGATTACAAAATAAAATATATAAACACTAAAAAGTGTTTACAATCCCTACATTTGTGCATTTCCTTTTTAGATGTGTGTTTTTTTCATAAATCAAAACTTCAGTTTTTACTTTCCCTTGATCTCGTAAACAATTTTTACAACAAGGCAAATAGTTCTCAATAAAATAAAAATTTTAGAGTTTATGTATGGAAAATATTTAACAGAATAACAAATGTAAGTAAGAAAATTTATTCACACACATCAACTCAGGACAAAAGATTATTTATCCAACTTAAGGAAATTGTACTAGTTCAACCGTAATAACTTCGAATTTTATAAGAAAGAGATTTCTACACATGTTTTAAATATGGATATGCATGCTTGGAACATGTTAAAGATGCAAATGACCTATGGATCCAAACCTTTTAAAGAGGATAAAAAATGCTCATTAAATTCTCAAGTGAACGTGCGGTGGGATATTTACCCGAGTCAAACAAGCCATTTTTTTGCCCATTTACAAAAAGCTGACCTAACAATCATAGATGATTTTAAAGTGATTTAGCGGTCAATCATGTTTAACGGGCTATATTTTTGTAAGAAATGACTTATGGATTGGGAGTCAACACTTAGTTAAAAATCCCTTGCGTACCCCTTTACTCGACAATTGCAAAACCTAATATATAAATAATAAAAAGAGTTTAAAATCCCTAAAAGTTACAGACACTTTTTTGAATTATCTCTCTCTAAATTTGTGCATTTTCATTTTAGATGTATGGTTTTTCATTAAATCAAAACTTCAGTTTTCACTTTCCCTTGATCTCGTAAACAATTTTGAAAAGATGGAAAATTGATCACAAAAAAATGAAAATTTTAGAGTTTATGTATGGAAAAAATTTAAAAGAATAACAAATGTTAGTGAAGAAAATTTATTCACACACCTCAAATGAACACAAAAGTTTTGTTATCCAAGTTTGGGAAATTCCACTAGTTCAACCCTAATAGCTTGGAATTTTATAAGAAAGAGATTTCTACACGAGTTTTAAAAATGGATATGCATGCTTGAAACATGTTAAAGATGCAAGTGACCTATGGATCCAAACCTTTTAAAGAGAATAACAAATGCTCATTAAATTCTCAAGTGAACGTGTGATGGGATAATTAACCAAGTCAAACAAGCCATTATTTTGCCCATTTACAAAAAGCTGACCTATCAAAAGTAGATGCTTGTAAAGTGATTTATCAGACAATCATGCATAATAGGCTATATTTTTATGAGAAATGAATTTTGGATTGGGAGTCAACACTCAGTTAAAAATCCCCTGCCTCCCCCTTTTCCCGACGATTGCAACATAAAATATATAAAAATTAAAAAGAGTTCACAATCCTAAAAATTACAGACACCCTTTGTGCATTTCCATTATAGATGTATACTTTTTTCTTAAATCAAAACTAGAGTTTCAGTTTCTGTTGATCTCATAAACAATTTTGACAAGATGGCAAATAGATCACAACAAAATGAAAGTTTTAGAGTTTATATATGGAAAAAATTTAAAACAATACCAAATGTAACTAAAGAAAATTTATTCAGACACCACAAATCATCACAAAAGTTTTGTTATCCTTTTTTGGGAAATTCCACTTGTTCAACCCTAATAGCTTGGTATTTTATAAGAAAAACACATGTTGTAAAAATAGATATGCATGCTTGAAACATGTTAAAGATGAAAATGACCTATGGATACAAACCATTTAAAGAGAATAAAAAATGCTCAATAAATTCTAAAGTGAACGTGCAATGGGATATTTACCCGAGTCAAACAAGACATTATTTTGCCCATTTACAAAAAAATTACCTAACAATCATAGCTGATTTTAAAGTGATTTATCGGTCAATCATACGTAACACACTATATTTTTGTAAGAAATGACTTATGGATAGGGAGTCAACACTCAATTAAATATCCCCCGCCTCCCCTTTTTCCCGACGATTGAAAAATAAAATATATTAAAACAAAAAAAAGTTTACAATCCCTAAAAATTATAGACAATTTTTAGAATTATCTCTCTCTATATTTGTGCATTTCTATTTTAGATGTATGCTTTTTCATTAAATCAAAACTTGGGTTCCACTTTCCTTGATCTCGTAAACAAATTTGAAAAGATGGCAAATAGATCACAACAATATGAAAATTTTAGAGTTTATGTATGGAAAAAATTTAAAAGAATAACAAATGTAAGTAAAGAAAATTTATTCACACAACTCAAATGAACACAAAAGTTTTTTTATCGAAGTTTGGGAAATTCCACTAGTTCACCCCTAATAGCTTTGAATTTTATAAAAAAGAGATTTCTACACATGTTTTAAATATGGATATGCATGCTAGAAACATGTTAAAGATGCGAATGACCTATGGATCCAAAACTTTTAAAGAGAATAAAAAATGCTCACTAAAGTCTCATGTGAACTTGCGGTGGGATATTTACCCGACTCAAATAAGCCATTAGTTTGCCCATTAACAAAAAGCTGACCTAACAATCATAGATGATTGTAAAGTGATTTATCGGTTAATCATGCATAATGGGTTATATTTTTGTTAGAAATGACTTATGGATTGGGGGTCACGCTCAGTTAAAAATCCCTTGCCTCCCCCTTGTCCCGACGATTGCAAAATAAAATACATAAAAAACTAAACAGAGTTTACAATCCCTAAAAATTACAGACACTTTTTGAAATTATCTTTTTCTACATTTGGGCATTTCCATTTTAGATGTATACTTTTTTCATAAATCAAAACTAGATTTTTCACTTTCCCTTGATCTTGTAAACAATTTTGACAAGATGGCAAATAGGTCACAACAAAATGAATATTTTAGAGTGTATGGATGGAAAAAATTTAAAAGAATAACAAATGTAATTAAGGAAAATTTATTCACACAGCACAAATGATCACAAAAGTTTAGATATCCAAGTTTGGGAAATTCAACTAGTTCAATCCTAATAGCATGGAATTTTATAAGAAAGAGATTCCTACACATGTTTTAAAATGGATATGCATGCTTGAAACATGTTAAAGATGCAAATGAACTATGGATCCAAACCTTTTAAAGAGAATAAAAAATGTTCACTAAATTCTCAAGTGAACGTGCAGTGGGATATTTACCCAAGTCAAACAAGCCATTATTTTGCCAATTTACAAAAAGCTGCCTAACAATCATAGATGATTGTAAAGTGATTTATCGGTCAATCAAGTGTGACGGGCTATATTTTTTGTAAGAAATAACTTATGGATTGGTAGTCAACACTCAGTTAAAAATCCCCCGCCTCCACCTTTTCCTGACAATTGCAAAATAAAATATATCAAAAGTAAAATGAGTTTAAAATCCCTAAAAATTACAGACACTTTTTAGAATTTTCGCTCTCTACATTTGTGTATTTCCATTTAGATGTATGTTTTTTTCTTAAATCAAAACTTGAGTTTTCACTTTCCCTTGATCTCATAGACAATTTTGACAGCATGGCAAATAGATCACAACAAAATAAAAATTTTAGAGTTTATGTATGGAAATAATTTAAAAGAATACCAAATGTAAGTAAATAAAATGTATTCACACACCTCAAATGAACACCAAAGTTTTTTTATCCAAGTTTGGGAAGTTACTCTAGTTAAACTCTAATAGCTTGGAATTTTATAAGAAAGAGATTTCTACACATGTTTTAAATATGGATATGCATGCTTGAAACATGTTAAAGATGCAAATGACCTATGGATCCAAACCTTTTAAAGAGAATAACAAATGCTCATTAAATTTTCAACTGGACGTGTGGTGGCATATTTACCCGAGACAAACAAGCCTTTGTTTTGCACATTTACAAAAACCTGACCTAACAATCATAGATGATTTTAAAGTTATTTGTTAGTCAATCATGTGTAACGGGCTATATTTTTGTAAGAAATGACTTATGTATTGGGAGTCAACACTTTGCTAAAAATCCCCCGCCTCCCCCTTTACCTGATGATTGCAAAACCTAATATATAAAAACTAAAAAGAGCTTACAATCCCTAAAAGTTACTGACACTTTTTGGAATTATCTTTCTCTTCATTTGTGCATTTCCATTTTATATGTGATGGAAGATAGGGCCCAAGCCCACACGACCAAGAAAGACTCACATATTGAAGTGCATTAGAAGATGGGCCCAAGCCCATAAGACCAAGGAAGGCCCACATATATAAGAGTATTGTAACATGGGCCACATGACCAACGAAGGCCCACAAGATGGGGCCCAAACCATAAGAAGTAGGACTCACAATGATTACCATGAGCTGGCATCCTTATCACATCAGTGGGAAGATCAAGAAGGACTCCTAGTTCTACGCAAGTTAGTCTTCTAGTTGTTTAGATAGACTTATTTAAATTGAAGAGTTAGAATTGTAATGTAATTAGGATTGAATGATAAGTTGTATAAGGACTCTACATCCTCCTCTACTATAAATAGAGGTTCATGTACTCTGATTACAACAAGTTATTGATGTTTTATGCTATCAAGAAAGAGACTTTATATGAAGAATTATATATCGAAAGAAATATATGTAAGTCTATTTTCTTATCTATTCAACCAATTATCGGTATGATTTTTTTATAAGGAGATATTGATCTTGGAGGAGTCAATGGTCGCTTTGGAAAAACAGGAGAAACAAAACTTAGTTCGGCCATATGACAGAAACCAAAACCTATCAGATTATTTATCTTCTGATAATTATATTTTATGAAGAGATGTTATACTTGGATGAAAGGTATTTAAGTCTAGTTTCAGAAGGAAAATATTTCATGTCAATCTGATCTATATTGAAAGATAAATTCAAATTGGAAGAATCAAAGGTCATGTTGGTATCCTATTGTTTTGAAAATTCCGAATTTATGCCAATTGTTTTGTGTCACTGTTTGAGTTGATATATCAGGAAAATATCTCATTTCTCCTTGTTTTGAGGGTTTATTTAAAAATCTCTGTTACTTGGGATTATTGCTACTTCTATGATATTTGGTTCAAGCTGGGACCACTGCCATTACCTCCCCAGCTTGAGGGGGAGAAGTAGAAGAAGAACAAGAAAGAGATATTTTATTCCTTATGTTGTGGATAAGTTTATGTGACCAAAATATTCAAGAAAGGGGGAGCACAAAATATGAATCTTGTGCATCAAAAAAGAAATTTTTATATCAGATTATTTCATGGGTTCTTTGATAAAGTTTACTATTTGGTTTGTGTTATATGTATTGAAAGATGGTCGAGTTATATTTAGCTGCAACTATTATGTCTCTTTGGGGACATTATTATTGAATCAGAGGTGGCCTCATGTCATCATTTATTTTACCCTATCAAAAAATATCACGGTTGGGAAACCATGACGGAGGATACCTTATCAAAAAATATCACGGTTGGGAAACCATGATGGGCCCTGTAAAAAAAATATAATGGTTGGGAAACCATGACGGAGGAACTTATTATTACATCTACGTTATAACCCCCCCCCCCCCCCCCCCCCCCCCCCCCCCCTCCCCTCTCCCCCCTCTGTAATGGCTGTTATGACTCCTACCACTTGAGAGTCGTTGTCCTGTGGAGGGACACGGTGGTGGACACTTCAGAGCAATGCCGATAGACACACTACCGATAGCAGTGGAGTGTGCCCTATATCCAGCATTAGGACTGGATTATGAAGCAATGGCTTATAGGCTAGGAGTGATTTTTACTCTCACTTATATAATGTCGCACGACCTCAATGAAGGACGCAACAGCGTGAGGGGGAATGTTGAAAGATGAAGGCATATTCGAAGATGTGCATTTTATATATATAAAAAAAAATTCTATACATTATTTGCTACAAGCTGGGAGTTCATGTTGTTCTCTCACCCCCAGCTTGAGGGGGAGTGTTGGAAGACAGGGCCCAAGCCCACACGACCAAGGAAGACTCACATATTGAAGTGTATTAGAAGATGGGCCCAAGCCCATAAGACCAAGGAAGACCCACATATATAAGAGTATTATAAGATGGGCCACATGACCAAGGAAGGCCCACAAGATGGGCCCAAGCCCATAAGAAGTAGGACCCACAATGATTACCATGAGCTAGCATCCATATCACATCAGTTGGAAGATCAAGAAGGACTCCTAGTTCTACTCAAGTTAGTCTTCTAGTTGTTTAGATAGACTTACTTCAATTAGACTTACTTAAATTGAAGAGTTAGAGTCGTAATGTAATTAGGATTGAATGATAAGTTGTATAAGGACTCTACATCCTCCTCTACTATAAATAGGGGTTCATGTACTCTAATTACAACAAGTTATTGATGTCAATGAAGTATTTCACTTTTCCATCAATTCAACATTCTCAAGTGAACCTACGGTGGGATATTTACCCGAGTCAAACAAGCCATTATTTTACCCATTTAAGAAATGCTGACCTAACAATCATAGATGATTGTAAAGTGATTTATCGGTCAATCATGCATAACGGGCTATTTTTTTTAAGAAATGACTTATGGATTGGGAGTCAACACTTGTTGAAAATCCCCCGCCTCCCCCTTTTCCCGATGATTGCAAAACCTAATATAAAAAAGATAAAAAGAGTTTACAATCCCTAAAAGTTACAGACACTTTTTGGAATTATCTCTCTCTCTTCATTTGTGCATTTCCATTATAGAGTCTTCATTTGTATACTTTTTTATTATATCAAAACAAGAGTTTTCTCTTTCCCTTCATCTCGTCAAATATTTTGACAAGATGGCAAATAGATCACAACAAAATAAAAATTTTAAAGTTTAAGGAAGGAAAAAAATTAAAAGAATAAAAAATTTAATTAAGGAAATTTTATTCACACACCACAAATGATCACAAAAATTTTGTTATCCATGTTTGGGAAATTCCACTAGTTCAACCCTAATTGCTTGGAATCTTATAAGAAAGAGATTTCTACACATGTTTTAAAAAGGGATATGCATGCTTGAAACATGTTAAAGATGCAAATGACCTATGGATCCAAACCTTTTAAAAAGAATAACAAATGCTCATTAAATTCTAAAGTGAACATGCAATGGGATATTTACCAGAGTCAAACAAGCCATTATTTTGACATTTACAAAAAGCTGACCTAACAATCATAGCTGAGTGTAAAGTGATTTATCAGTCAATCATGCGTAATGGGCTATATTTTTGTAAGAAGTGACTTATGGATTGGGTGTCAACACTCAGTTAAAAATCCCCGCATCCCCCTTTTCCCGACGATTGCAAAATAAAATATATAAAAACTAAAAACATTTTACAATCCCTAAAAATGACTATCTATTTTTGAAATTATCTCTCCCTACATTTGTGCATTTCCATCTTATGTATTTTTCTTAAATCAAAACTTGAGTTTTGACTTTCCCTTGGTCTCGTAAACAATTTTGACAAGGTGGCAAATAGATCACAACAAAATGAAAATTTTAGAGTTTATGGATGGAAAAAATTTAAAAGAATAACAAATTTATTCACACACCTCAAATGAACACAAAAGTTTTGTTATCCAAGTTTGGGAAATTCCACTAGTTCAACCCAAATAGCTTGGAATTTTATAAGAAAGAGATTTCAACACATGTTTTAAATATGGATGTGCATGGTTGAAACCTGTTAAAGATGCAAATGACCTAAGGATCCAAACCTTTTAAAGAGAATAACAAATGCTCAATAAATTCTCAAGTGAACGTGCGGTGGGATATTTACCCGAGTCAAACAAGCCATTATTTTTCCCATTTACAAAAACTTGACCTAACAATCATAGATGATTTTAAAGTGGTTTATCGGTAAATCAAGCGTAACAGGCTATATTTTTGTAAGAAATGACTTATGGATTGGGAGTCAACACTCAGTTAACAATCCACCGCCTCCCCATTTACCCGATGATTGCAATACCTAATAAATAAAACTAAAAAGAGTTTACAATCCTTAAAAGTTATAGACACTTTTTGGAATTATCTCTCTCTACATTTGTGCATTTCCATTTTAGATGTATACTTTTTTCTTAAATCAAATCTAGAGTTTTCACTTTCCCTTCATTTCGTAAACAATTTTGAAAAGATGGCAAATAGATCACAACAAAATGAAATTTTCAGACTTTAGGTATGGAAAAATTTTAAAAGAATAACAAATGCAAGTAAAGAAAATTTATTCACACACCATAAATGATCACAAAAGTTTTGTTATCCAAGTTTGGGAAACTCCACTAGTTCAACCCTCATAGCTTGGAATTTTATAAGAAACTACACATGTTTTAAAAATGGATATGCATGCTTGAAACATGTTAAAGATGCCAATGAACTATGGATGTAAACATTTTAAAGAGAATAACAAATGCTCACTAAATTCTCAAGTGAATGTGCGGTGGGATATTTACCCGAGTCCAACAAGCCATTATTTTGCCCATTTAAAAAAAGTTGACCTAACAATTATAGATGATGCTGAAATGATTTATCGGTCAATCATGCATACCGAGGTATATTTTTTCTAAGAAATGACTAATGGATTGGTAGTCAACACTCAGTTAAAAATCCCCCGCCTCCCCCTTTTCTTGAAGATTGCAAAATAAAATAAATCAAAAGTAAAAAGAGTTTACAAGCCATAAAAATTATAAACACTTTTTGGAATTTTCTCTCTCTACATTTGTGCATTTCCTTTTAAGATGTATGTTTTTTTCTTAAATCAAAACTTGAGTTTTCACTTGCACTTGATCTCATAAACAAATTTGACAACAAGGCATATAGATCACAATAAAATGAAAATTTTAGAGTTTAATAATGGAAAAAATTTAAAACAATAACAAATGTAAGTAAATAAAATTTATACACATACCTCAAATGAACACAAACGTTTTTTTATCCAAGTTTGGGAAATTCCACTAGTTCAACCCTAATAGCTTGGAATTTTATAAGAAAGAGATACCTACACATGTTTTAAATATGGATATGCAGGACATGTTAAAGATGCAAATGACCGATGGATCCAAACCTTTTAAAAAGATTAACAAACGCTCATTATATTCTCAAGTGAATGTGGGGTGGTATATTTCCCCCTGTCAAACAAGCCATTATATTTCCCATTTAAAAAAAGCTGACCTACCAATCATTGACGCTTGTAAAGTGATTTATCGGTCAATCATGCGTAACTGGCTATATTTTATTATGAAATGACTTTTGGATTGGTAGTCAACACTCAGTTAAAAATCCCCCGCCTCCCCCTTTTACTGACGTTTGCTAAATAAAATATATAAAAACTAAAAAGAGTATACAATACCTAAAAATTATAGACACTTTTTGGAATTATCTCTCTCTACATTTTTTCTTTTCCAATGTATGCTTTTTTTTATAAATCAAAACCTATGTTTTCACTTTCCCTTGATATCGTAAACAATTTTGACAAGATGGCAAATAGTTCACAAAAAAATGAAAGTTTTAGAGTTTATCTATGGAAAAAATTTAGAAGAATAAAAAATGTAAGAGAATAACAAATGAACACAAAGTTTTTCTATTCAGACACGTCAAATGAACACAAATTTTTTTATCAGAGTTTGGGAAATTCCACTAGTTCAACCCTAATAGCTTGGAATTTTATAAGAAAGAGATTTCAGCACATGTTTTAAGTATGGCTATGAATGCTTAAACAAGTTAAAGATGCAAATGACCTATGGATCCAAACCTTTTAGAGAGAATAACAAATACTCATTAAATTCTCAAGTAAACGTGTGGTGTGATATTTACCTGAGTCAAACAAGCCATTATTTTGCCCATTTACAAAAAGTAAACCTAACAATCTTAGATTATTTTAAAGTGATTCATCGGTAAATCATGCATAACGGGCTATATTTTTGTAAGAAATAACTTATGGATTGGGAGTCCACACTAAGTTAAAAATCTCGAGCCTCCCCTTTTACCCGATGATTGCATAACCTAATAAATAAAAACTAAAAAGAGTTTACAGACACTTTTGGGAATTATCTCTCTCTACAATTGTGCATTTCCATTTAAGATTTATACTTTTTTCTTAAATCAAAACTAGAGTTTTCACTTTCCCTTCATCTCGTAAATTTTTTTGACAAATAGGCAAAAAAATTAAAAAAATTAAAATTTTAGAGTTTTGTTTGGAAAAAAATTAAAAGAATAACAAATGTAACTAAAGAAACTTTATTCGCACACCAATAATGATCACAAAATTTTTGTTATCCAAGTTTGGAAAATTCCACTAGTTCAACCCTAATTCATTGGAATTTTAAAGAAAGAGATTTCTTCACATGTTTTAAAAATGGATATTAATGCTTGAAACATGTTAAAGATGCAAATGACCTACAGATCCAAACTTTTTAAAGATAATAACAAATGCTCATTAAATTCTCAAGTGAACGTGCAGTCGGATATTTACATGAGTCATACAAACCACTATTTTGCCCATTTACAAAATGCTGACCTAACAATCATAGATGATTGTAAAGTGATTTATCGGTCAATCATGCGTAACGGGCTATATTTTTGTAAGAAATGACATATGGATAGGGAGTCAACACTCAGTTAAAAATTCTCTACCTCCCCCTTTTCCCGACGATTACAAAATAAAATATATAAAAACTAAAAATAGTTGACAATCCCTAAAAATTACAGACTCTTTTTGGAATTATCTCTCTCTACATTTGTTCATTTCTATTTTAGAAGTATGCTTTTTCATCAAATCAAACTTGAGTTTTCACTTTCCATTGATCTCGTCAACAATTTTGACAAAATGGCAAATAGATCACAACAAAATGAAAATTTTGGAGTTTATGTATGGAAAAAATTTAATAGAATAACAAATGTAAGTGAAGAAAATTTATTCCCACAGCTCAAATGAAGACAAAAGTTTTGTTATCGAAGTTTGGAAAATCCGACTAGTTTAACCTTAATACCGGTGAATTTTATAAGAAAGAGATTTCTACACATTTTTAAATATGGATATGCATCCTTGCAGCATGTTAAAGATGAAAAAGACCTATGGATCCAAACCTTTTAAAGAAAATAACAAATGCTCATTAAATTCTAAAGTGAATGTGCGATGGGATATTTACTCGAGTCAAACAATCCATTGTTTCGCACATTTAAACAAAACTAACCTAAGAACTATAGCTGATTGAAAAGTGATTTATCGGTCAATCTAGCATAACGGGCCATATTTTGTCAGAAATGACTGATGGATAGGGAGTCAACACTCACTTAAAAATCCCCCACCTCGCCCTTTTCCCGACGATTGCAAAATAAAATATATAAATACTAAAAAGAGTTTAAAATCCTTAAATATTACAGACACTTTTTGGAATTATCTCTCTCTACATCTGAGAATTTTCATTTTAGATGTATGATTTTTTCTCAAATCAAAACTTGAGTTTTCACTTTCCCCTTATCTCGAAAACAATTTTGACAAGATAGCAAATAGATCACAACAAAACAAAGATTTTAGAGTTTATGTTTGGAAAAATATTAAAAGAATAAAAAAAATGTAAGTAAAGAAAATTTATTCACACACCTCAAATGAACAAAAAAGTTTTGTTATCCAAGTTTTGGAAATTCCACTAGTTCAACCCTAATAGCTTTGAATTTGATAAGAAAGGGATTTCTACACATGTTTTAAATATGGATATGTATGCTTGAAATATGTTAAAGATGCAAATGCCCTATGCATCCAAACCTTTTAAAGAGAATAACAAATGCTCATTAAATTCTCAAGTGAACATGTGGTGGGAGATTTTCCCGATTCAAACAAGCTATTATTTTGCCCATTTACACAAATCTGACCTAACAATCATAGATGATTTTAAAGTGATTTATCGTTCAATCATGCGTAACGGGCTATATTTTAATATGAAATGACTTATGGATTGGGAGTCAACACTAAGTTAAAAATCCCCCACCTCCCCCTTTACCCGATGATTGCAAAACCTAATATATAAAAACTAAAAAGAGTTGAGAATCTCTAAAAGTTACTGACACTTTTATGAATTATCTCTCTCTACATTTGTGCATTTCCATTTTAGATGTATACTTTTTTCTTAAATCAAAACTAGAGTTTTCGTAAAAAAATTAGACAAGATGGCAAATAGATCAGAGCAAAATGAAAATTTTAGAGTTGATGTAAGGAAAAAAATTTATTCGCGCACCACAAATGATCACAAAAGTTTTGTTATCCAAGTTTGGGAAATTCCACTAGTTCAACCCTAATAGCATGGAATTTTATTAGAAAGAGATTTCTACACATGTTTTAAAAATGGATATGCACGCTTGAAACATGTTAAAGTTGCAAATGACCTATGGATCCAAACCTTTTAAAGAGAATAACAAATGCTCATTAAATTCTCAAGTGAACGTGCGGTGGGATATTTCCCCGAGTCAAACAAGCCATTATTTTGCCCATTAACAAAAAGCTAACCTAAAAATCATAGATGATTGTAAAGTGATTTATCGGTCAATCATGTGTAACGGGTTATATTTTTTTGTAAGAAATGACCTTTGGATTGGTAGTCAACACTTAGTTAAAAATCCCCCGCTACCCCCTTTTCCCGAGGATTGCAAAATAAAAAATATAAAAACTAAAAAGAGTTTATAATCTCTAAAAATTACAGACACTTTTTTGAATTATCTCTCTCTTCATTTGTTTATTTCCATTTTAGATGTATGCTTTTTTCTTAAATCAAAACTTGAGTTTTCACTTTCCCTTGATCTCTTAAACAATTTTGACAAGATGGCAAATAGATCACAACAAAATAAAAATTTTAGATATTACGTATGGAAAAAATTTAAAAGAATAACAAATGTAAGTAAAGAAAATTTATTCACACACCTCAAATGAACACAATAGTTTTTTTATCCAAGTTTGGGAAATTACACTAGTTCAACCCTAATAGCTTGGTAATTTATCAGAAAGAGATTTCTACACATATTATAAATATGGATATGTATGCTAGAAACATGTTAAACATGCATATGACCTATGGATCCAAACCTTTCAAAGAGAATAACAAATGCACATTAAATTCTCAAGTGGACATGTGGTGGCATATTTACCCGAGACAAACAAGCCACTATTTTGCACATTTAAATAAAGCATACCTAACAATCATAGATGATTTTAAAGTTATTTGTCAGTATATCATGTGTAACGGGATATATTTTTGTAAGAAATGAGTTATGTATAGGGAGTCAACTCTCTGTTAAAAATCCCCCGCCACCAGTGTTACCCAACAATTGCAAAACTTAATATATAAAAACAAAAAGGAGTTTACAATCCCTAAAAGTTACAGACACTTTTTGGAATTATCTCTCTACATTTGTGCATTTCCATTTTAGATGTATAATTTTTTCTTTAATCAAAACTAGAGTTTTCACTTTTCTTTCATCTCGTAAACAATTTTGACAAGATGGTTAATAGATCACAAAAAAACAAAAATTTGGAGTTTATGTATGGAAAAAATTTAAAAGAATAAAAATGTAATTAAGGAAAATTTATTCACATACCAAAAATGATAACAAAAGTTTTCTTATCCATGTTTGGGAAATTCCACTAGTTCAACCCTAATCGCTTGGAATTTTATAAGAAAGAGATTTCTACACTTGTTTTAAAAGTGGATATGCATGCTTGAAACATCTTCAAGATGCAAATGACCTATGGATCCAAAACTTTTAAAGAGAATAACAATTGCTCATTAAATTCTAAAGTGAACGTGCGATGGGATATTCACTCGAGTCAAACAAGCCATTATTTTGCCCATTTACAAAAAGGTGACCTAACGAATATAGCTGATTGTAAAGATATTTATCTGTCAATCTTACGTAATAGGCTATATTTTTGAAAGAAATGACATATGGATTGGGTGTCAACACTCAGATAAAAATCCCCCGCCTCCCCCTTTTATCTACCATTGCAAAAAAAATATATATAAAAACTAAAAAGATTTTACAATCCCTAAAAATTACAGACACTTTTTGAAATTATCTATCCTACATTTGTGCATTCCCATTTTAGATGTAAGCATTTTTCTTTAATCGAAACTTGAGCTTTGCCTTCCCCTTGGTCTCATACACAATTTTGACAGGATGGCGAATACATCACAACAAAATTAAAATTTTAGAGTTTATGGACGAAAAAAATTTCAAAGAATAACAAATTTAAGTAAAGAAAATTTCACACACCGCAAATGAACACAAAAGTTTTGTTATCCAAGTTTGAGAAATTCGACTAGTTCCACCCTAATTGCTTGGAATTTTATAAGAAAGAGATTTCTACACATGTTTTAAATATGGATATGCATGGTTGAAACATGTTAAAGATGCAAATGACCTATGGATACAAACCTTTTAAAGAAAATAACAAATGCTCATTAAATTCTCAAGTGAACTTGCGGTGGGATATTTTCCCGAATCAAACAAGCCATTATTTTGCCCATTTACAAAAAACTGGCCTAACAATGATAGATGATTTTAAAGTGATTTATCGGTCAATCATGCGTAACGGGCTATATTTTTGAAAGAAATGACTTATGGATTGGGAGTCAACACTCAGTTAAAAATTCTTTGCCTCCCCCGTTTCCCTACGATTTAAAAATAAAGTATATTAAAACTAAAAGGAGTTTACAATCCATACAAATTACAAACACTTTTTAGAATTATCTCTCACTACATTTTTGAATTTCCTTTTTAGTTGCATTTTTTTTTCTTAAATCATAACTTGAGAAGATGGCAAATAGATCACAACAAAATTAAAATTTTAGAGTTTATGTGTGGAAAAAATTTAAAAGAATAACAAATGTTAGTAAAGAAACTTTATTCACACACCTCTAATGAACACAAAAGTTTTTTTTTCCAAGTTTGGGAAATTCCACTAGTTCAACCCTAATAGCTTGGAATTTTATAACAAAGATATTTCTACACAAGTTTCAAATATGGATATGCAGGCTTGGAACATGTTAAAGATGCAAATGACCTACGGATCCAAACCTTTTAAAGAGAATAACAAATGCTCATTAAATTCTCAAGTGAACGTGTAGTGGGATATTTACCCAAGTCAAACAAGCCATTATTTTGCCCATTTAAAAAAAGCTGACCTAACAATTATAGAAGATTTTAAAGTGATTTATCGGTCAATCATGCATAATAGGCTACATTTTTTGTAAGAAATGACTTATGGATTGGGAGTCAACAGCTAGTTAAAAATTCCAAGCCTCCCACTTTTCCTAACAATTGCAAACTAAAATTTTAGAGTTTATGTATAGAAAAAATTTAAAAGGAAAACAAATGTAACAAAAGAAAAATTATTTACACACCACTAATGATCACAAAATTTTTGTTATCCATCTTTGGGAAATTCCACTAGTTCACTCCTAATAGCATTGAATTTTTTCAGAAAGTGATTTTTACACATGTTTTAAATATCGATATGCATGCTTGAAAAATTGTAAAATATGCAAATGACCTATGGATCCAAACCTTTTAAAGAGAATAAAAATGCTCATTAAATTCTCAAGTGAACGTGTGATGGGATATTTACCCGACTCAAATAAGCCATTATTTTGCCCATTCACAAAAAGCTGACCTAACAATCATAGATAATTGTAAAATGATTCGTCGGTCAATCAAGCATAATGGGTTATATTTTTGTTAGAAAAGACTTACTGATTTGGAGAAAACACTCAGTTAAAAATCCCCCACCTTCCCCTTTTCCCGACCATTGCAAAGTAAAGTATATAAAATGTAAAAAGAGTTTACAATCCCTTAACATTACAGACACTTTTTGGAATTATCTCACTCTACATTTGTGCAATTCCATTTTAGATGTTTACTTTTTTCTTAAATCAAAACCTGAGTTTTCATTTTCTCTTGATCTCGTAAAGAATTTTGACAAGATGACAAAAAGATCATAACAAAATCAAAATTTTAGAGTTTAAGTATGGAAAAAATTTAAAAGAATAACAAATGTAAGCAAAGAAAAACTTTTTTTAACCATGTTTTTGAAATTCCACTAGTACAACTCTAACAGCTTGGAATTTTATAAGAAAGAGATTTCTACACATGTTTTACATATGGATATGCATGCTTGAAACATGTTAAAGATGCAAATGACCTATGGATCAAAACTTTTTAATGAGAATAACAAATGCACAATAAATTCTCAAGTGAACATGCGGTGGGATATTTACCCGAGTCATACAAGCCGTTAATTTGCCCTTTTACAAAAAGTGGGATATTTACCCGAGTCACACAAGCCGTTATTTTGCCCATTTACAAAAAGTTGACCTAACTATCATAGATGATTTTAAAGTGATTTATCGGTCAATCATGTGTATCGGGCTACATTTTTGTAAGAAATGACTTGTGGATTGGGATTCAACACTCAGTTAAAAATCCCCTGCCTCCCCCTTCACCTGACGAGTGCAAAACCTAATACATAAAAACTAAAATGTGTTTACAATCCCAAAAAGTTACAATCACTTTTTGGAATTATCTCTTTCTACATTTGGGCTTTTCCATTTTAGATGAGTACTTTTTTCCTAAATCAAAACTAGAGATTTCACTTTCCTTTCATCTCGTAAATAATTTTGACAAGATGGCAGATAGATGAAAAAAAATGACAATTTTAGACTTTATGTATGAAAAAAAATTTAAATCATAACAAATGAAATGAAGAAAAATTTATTCAGACACGAAAAATGATCACAAAAGTTTTGATTTCCATGTTTGGCAAATTCCACTAGTGCAACCCTAATAGCATGGAATTTTTAAAGATAGAGATTTCTAAAAATGTTGATATGCATGCTTGAAACATGTTAAAGATGAAAATTACCTATGAATCCAAACCTTTTATAGAGAATAACAAATTCTCATTAAATTCTCAAGTGAACGTGCGGTGGGATATTTACCCTGAGTCAAACAAGCCATTATTTTGCTGATTAACAAAAAGCTGACCTATAAATCATAGATGATTGTAAAGTGAGTTATCATTCAATCATGCGTAACGGGTTATATTTTTTGTAAGGAATGACCTATGGATTTGTAGTCAACACTCAGTTAAAAATCCCCCGCCTCCCCCTTTTCCCGAGGATTGCAAAATAAAAAATATAAAAACTGAAACGAGTTTATAATCTCTAAAAATTACAGACACTTTTTGGAATTATCACTCTCTTCATTTGTTTATTTACATTTTAGATGTATGCTTTTTTCTTAAATCAAAACTTGAGTTTTCACTTTCGCTTGATCTCATAAACAATTTTGACAAGATGGCAAATAGATCACAACAAAATGAAAATTTTAGAGTGTACGTATGGAAAAAATTTAAAAGAATAACAAATGTAAGTAAAGAAAATTTATTCACACACCTCAAATGAACACAATAGATTTTTTATCCGAGTTTGGGAAATTACACTAGTTCAAACCTAATAGCTTGGAAATTTATCAGAAAGAGATTTCTACACATATTTTAAATATGGATATGCATGCTTGAAACATGTTAAAGATGCATATGACCTATGGATCCAAACCTTTCAAAGAGAATAACAAATGCTCAATAAATTCACAAGTGGACGTGTGGTGGCATATTTACCCGAGACAAACAAGCCACGATTTTGCACATTTACAAAAAGCATACCTAACAATCATATATGATTTTAAAGTTATTTGTCAGTCAATCATGTGTTACGGGATATATTTTTGTAAGAAATGACTTATGTATTGGGAGTCAACACTCAGTTAAAAATCCCCGCCTCCCGCTTTATCCGACAATTGCAAAACTTAATATATAAAAACAGAAAAGAGTTTACAATCCCTAAAAGTTATAGACACTTTTCGGAATTATCTCTCTACATTTGTGCATTTCAATTTTTGATGTATACTTTTTTCTTTAATCAAAACTAGAGTTTTCACTTTTCTTTCATCTCGTAAACAATTTTGACAAGATGGTTAATAGATCACAACAAAAAAAAAAAGAAAATTTTAGAGTTTATGTATGGAAAAAATTTAAAAGAATAAAAATGTAATTAAGGAAAATTTATTCACACACCACAAATGATAACAAAAGTTTTCTTATCCAAGTTTGGGAAATTCCACTAGTTCAACCCTAATAACTTGGAATTTTATAAGAAAGAGATTTCTACACATGTTTTAAAAGTGGATATGCATGCTTGAAACATTTTCAAGATTCAAATGACTTATGGATCCAAAGCTTTTAATGAGAATAACAATTGCTCATTAAGTTCTAAAGTGAATGTGCGATGGGATATTTACCCGAGTCAAACAAGCTATTATTTTGCCCATTTATAAATTGGTGACCTAACAATTATAGCTGATTGTAAAGATATTTACCCGAGTCAAACAAGCTATTATTTTGCCCATTTATAAATTGGTGACCTAACAATTATAGCTGATTGTAAAGATATTTATCCGTCAATCAACCGTAACAGGCTATATTTTTGTAAGAAATGACTTATGGATTGGGTGTCAACCCTCAATTAAAAATCCCCCTGCCTCCACCTTTTCTCGACGAGTGCAAAATAAAATATATAAAATCTAAAAAGAGTTTACAATCCTTAAAAATTACAGACACTTTTTGAAATTATCTTTCTCTACATTTGTGCATTTCCATTTGATATGTATGCATTTTTCTTAAATCAAAACTTGAGTTTCGACTTTCCCTTGGTCTCGTACACAATTTTGACAAGATGGCAAATAGATCACAACAAAATTAAAGTTTTAGAGTTTATGGATGGAAAAAATAAAAAGAATAACAAATTTAAGTAAAGAAAATTTCACACATCTCAAATGAACACAAAAATTTTGTTATCCAAGTTTGAGAAATTCCACTAGTTCAACCCTAATAGCTTGGAATTTTATAAGAAAGAGTGTTTTAAATATGGATATGCATGGTTGAAACTTGTTAAAGATGCAAATGACCTATGGATCCATACCTTTTAAAGAGAATAACAAATTCTCATTAAATTCCCAAGTGAACGTGCGGTGGGATTTTTACATGACTCAAATAAGCCATTATTTTGCCCATTCACAAAAAAGCTGACCTAACAATCATACATAATTATAAAATGATTTATCGGTCAATCAAGCATAACGGGCTATATTTTGGTTAGAAAAGACTTACTAATTTGGAGTAAACACTTAGTTAAAAATCCCAGCCTCTCCCTTTCCCAACCATTGCAAAATAAAATATATCAAATGTAAAAAGAGTTCACAATCCTTTAAAATTACAGACACTTTTTGGAATTATCTCAGACTACATTTGTGCGTTTCCATTTTAGATGTTTACTTTTTTCTTAAATCAAAACTTGAGTTTTCATTTTCTCTTGATCTCATAAACAATTTTGATCAGATGGCAAATAAATCACAACAAAATCAAAATTTTATAGTTTATGTATGGAAATAATTTAAAAGAATAAAAAATATAAGAGGTTACAATCCCCTGCCTCCCCCTTTTCTCGATGATTGCAAAATAAAATAAATAAAATCTAAAAAGAGGTTACAATCCCTAAAAATTACAGACACTTTTTGAAATTATCTCTCTCTGCATTTGTGCATTTCCACTTTAGATGTATGCATTTTTTTTAAATCAAAATTTGAGTTTTGACTTTCCCTTGGTTTCGTACACAATTTTGACAAGATGGCAAATAGATCACAACAAAATTAAAATTTTAGAGTTTATGGATGGAAAAAATGTAAAAGAATAACAAATTTTAGTAAAGAAATTTCACACACCTCAAATGAACACAAAAGTTTTGTTAACCAAGTTTGAGAAATTCCACTAGTTCAACCCTAGTAGCTTGGAATTCTATAAGAAAGAGATTTCTACACATGTTTTCAATATGGATATGCATGGTTGAAACATGTTAAAGATGCAAATGACCTATGGATCCAAACCTTTTAAAGAGAATAACAAATGCTCAATAAATTCTCAAGTGAACGTGCGGTGGAATATTTACCTGAATCGAACAAGCCATTATTTTGCCCATTTTCAAATAGCTGGCCTAACAATCATAGATGATTTTAAAGTGATTCATCGGTCAATCATGCGTAACGGGCTATATTTTTGTAATAAATGACTTATGGATTGGGAGTCAACACTCAGTTAAAAATTATCCGCCTCCCCCTTTTCCCTACGATTGAAAAATAAAATATATTAAAACTAAAAAGAGTTTACAATCCATAAAAATTACAGACATTTTTTGGAATTATCTCTCTCTACATTTTTGAATTTCCTTTTTAGTTGCATGTTTTTTTCTTAAATCAAAACTTGAGTTTTCACTTTCCCCTGATCTCATCAACAATTTTGACAAGATGGCAAATAGATCACAACAAAATTAAAATTTTAGAGTTTATATGTGGAAAAAATTTAAAATAATAACAAATGTTAGTAAATAAAATTTATTCACTCACCTCTAATGAACACAAAAGTTTTTTTTTTCCAATTTTGGGAAATTCCACTAGTTCAACCCTAATAGCTTGGAATTTTATAAGAAAGAGATTTCTACACAAGTTTCAATTATGGATATGCATGCTAGGAAAATGTTAAAGATGCAAATGACCTACGGATCCAAACATTTTAAAGAGACTAAAAAATGCTCATTAAATTCTCAAGTGAACTTGTGGTGGGATATTTACCAGAGTCAAACAAACCATTATTTTGGCCATTTAAAAAAAACTGACCTAACAATTATAGAAGATTTTAAAGTGATTTATCAGTCAATCATGTATAATAGGCTATATTTTTGTAAGGAATGACTTATGGATTTGGAGTCAACACTTAGTTAAAAATTCCGCGCCTCTCCCTTTTCCTGACATTTGCAAACTAAAATTTAAGAGTTTATGTATAAAAAAAATTTAAAAGAAAAAAAATGTAACAAAAGAAAAATTATTTACACACCACAAATGATCACAAAAATTTGTTATCCATGTTCGGGAAATTCCACTAGTTCACCCCTAATAGCATTGAATTTTTTAAGAAAGTGATTTCTACACATGTTTTAAATATCGATATGCATGCTTGGAATATGTTAAATATGCAAATGACCTATGGATCCAAACCTTTTAAAGAGATTAAAAAGTGCTCATTAAATTCTCAAGTGAACGTGTGGTGGGATTTTTACATGACTCAAATAAGCCTTTATTTTGCCCATTCACAAAAAGCTGACCTAACAATCATAGATAATTGTAAAATGATTTATCGGTCAATCAAGCATAACGGGCTATATTTTGGTCAGAAAAGACTTACTAATTTGGAGTAAACACTCAGTTAAAAATCCCAGCCTCCCCCTTTCCCAACCATTGAAAAATAAAATATATCAAATGTAAAAAAAGTTCACAATCCTTTAAAATTACAGACACTTTTTGGAATTATCTCAGACTACATTTGTGCGTTTCCATTTTAGATGTTTACTTTTTTCTTAAATCAAAACTTGAGTTTTCATTTTCTCTTGACCTCATAAACAATTTTGATAAGACGGCAAATAAATCACAACAAAATCAAAATTTTAGAGTTTATGTATGGAAATAATTTAAAAGAATAAAAAATGTAAGTGAAGAAAAACTTTATTTATCCATGTTTTGGAAATTCCACTAGTTCAACTCTAATAGCTTGGAATTTTATAAGAAAGAGATTTCTACACATGTTTTAAATATGGAAATGCATGCTTGATACATGTTAAAGATGCAAATGACCTATGGATCAAAACTTTTTAATGAGAATAACAAATGCACAATAAATTCTCAAGTGAACGTGTGACGGGATATTTACCTGAGTCATAAAAGCCGTTATTTTACCCATTTAAAAAAAGTTGACCTAACAATCATAGATGATTTTAAAGTGATTTGTCGGTCAATCATGTGTATCGGGCTATATTTTTTTAATAAATGACTTATGGATTGGGATTCAACACTCAGTTAAAAATCCCCCGCCTCCCCCTTTACCCGACGAGTGCAAAACCTAATACATAAAAACTAAAAGTTGTTTACAATCCCAAAAAAGTTACAATCACTTTTTGGAATTATCTCTCTCTACATTTGTGCTTTTCTATTTTAGATTTGTACTATTTTACTAAATCAAAACTAGTGATTTCACGTACCTTTCATCTCGTAAAACAATTTGACAAGATGGCTCATAGATGAAAAAAAAAAATGAAACTTTTAGACTTTATGTATGAAAAAAATTTAAATCATAAAAAATGGAATGAAGAAAAATTTATTCAAACACCACAAATGATCAGAAAAATTTTGATATCCATGTTAGGCAAATTTCACTAGTTCAACCCTAACAGCATGGAATTTTTTAAGAAAATTTTTTCTAAAAATGTTTTAAAAATTGATATGCATCCTTGAAACATGTTAAAAATGAAAATGACCTATGGATCCAAACCTTTTAAAGAGAATAAAAAATGCTCATTAAATTCTCAAGTGAACGTGCGGTGGGATATTTACCCCAGTCAAACAAGCCATTAATTTCCACATTAACAAAAAGCTGACCTAAAAATCATAGATGATTGTAAACTGATTTATCAGTCAATCATGCGTAACGAGTTATTTTTTCTTGTAAGAAATGACCTATGTATTGGTAGTCAACACTCAGTTAAAAATCCCCCGCCTCCCCCTTTTCCCAAGGATTGCAAAATAAAAAATATAAAAACTAAAAAGAGTTTATAATCTCTAAAAATTATAGACACTTTTTGGAATTATCTCTCTCTTCATTTGTTTATTTCCATTTTAGATGTATGCTTTTTTCTTAAATCAAAACTTGAGTTTTCACTTTCCCTTGATCTCTTAAACAATTTTGAAGAGATGGCAAATAGATCACGAAAAAATGAAAATTTTAGAGTTTATGTAAGGAAAAAATTTAAAAGAATGACAGATGTAAGTAAAGAAAATTTATTGACACACCTCAAATGAACACAATAGTTTTTTTATCCAAGTTTTGGAAATTACACTAGTTCAAACCTAATAGCTTGGAAATTTATCAGAAAGAGATTTCTACACATATTTTAAATATGGATATGCATGCTTGAAACATGTTAAAGATGCATATGACCTATGGATCCAAACCTTTCAAAGAGAATAATAAATGCTCATTAAGTTCTCAAGTGGACGTGTGGTGGCATATTGACCCGAGACAAACAAGCCACTATTTTGCACATTTACAAAAAGCATACCTAACAATCATAGATGATTTTAAACTTATTTGTCAGTCAATCAAGTGTTACGGGATATATTTTGGTAACAAATGACCTATGTATTGGGAGTCAGCACTCAGTTAAAAATCCCTAGCCTCCCACTTTACCCGACAATTGCAAAACTTAAAATATAAAAACAGAAAATAGTCTACAATCCCTAAAAGTTACAGACACTTAATGGAATTATCTCTCAACATTTGTGCATTTCCATTTTAGATGTATACTTTTTTCTTTAATCAAAACTAGAGTTTTCACTTTTCTTTCTTCTCGTAAACAATTTTGACAGGATGGTTAATAAATCACAACAAAAAGAAAATTTTAGAGTTTATGTATGGAAAAAAATTTAAAAGAATAAAAATGTAAATAAGGAAAATTTATTCACACACCACGAGTGATAACAAAAGTTTTTTTATCCATGTTTTGGAAATTCCACTAGTTCAACCCTAATAGCTTGGAATTTTATAAGAAAGAGATTCCTACACTTGTTTTAAAAGTGAATATGCATGCTTGAAACATCTTCAAGATGCAAATGACCTATGGATCCAAACATTTTAAAGAGAATAACAATTGCTCATTAAATTCTAAAGTGAACTTGCGTTGGGATATTTACCCGAGTCAAACAAGCCGTTATTTTGCCCATATACAAAAAGGTGACCTAACAATTATAGCTGATTGTAAAGATATTTATCGGTCAATCATGCGTAACAGGCTATATTTTTGTAAGAAATGACTTATGGATTGGGTGTCAACACTCAGTTAAAAATCCCTTGCCTCCCCCTTTTCTCGATGATTGCAAAATAAAATAAATAAAATCTAAAAAGAGGTTACAATCCCTATAAATTACAGACACTTTTTGAAATTATCTCTCTCTACATTTGTGCATTTCCACTTTAGATGTATGCATTTTTTTTAAATCGAAATTAGAGTTTTGGCTTTCCCTTGGTTTCGTACACAATTTTGACAAGATGGCAAATAGATCACAACAAAATTAAAATTTTAGAGTTTATGGATGGAAGAAATGTAAAAGAATAACAAATTTTAGTAAAGAAAAATTCACACACCTCAAATGAACACAAAAGTTTTGTTAACCAAGTTTGAGAAATTCCACTAGTTCAACCCTAGTAGCTTGGAATTCTATTAGAAAGAGATTTCTACACATGTTTTAAATATGGATATGCATGGTTGAAACATGTTAAAGATGCAAACAACCTATGGATCCAAACCTTTTAAAGAGAATAACAAATGCTCAATAAATTCTCAAGTGAACGTGCGGTGGGATATTTACCCGGATCGAACAAGCCATTATTTTGCCCATTTTCAAATAGCTGGCCTAACAATCATAGATGATTTTAAAGTGATTCATCGGTCAATCATGCGTAACGGGCTATATTTTTTTAATAAATGACTTATGGATTGGGAGTCAACACTCAGTTAAAAATTATCCGCCTCCCCCTTTTCCCTACGATTGAAAAATAAAATATATTAAAACTAAAAAGAGTTTGCAATCCATAAAAATTACAGACATTTTTTGGAATTATCTCTCTCTACATTTTTGAATTTCCTTTTTAGTTGCATGCTTTTTTCTTAAATCATAACTTGAGTTTTCACTTTCCCCTGATCTCGTCAACAATTTTGACAAGATGGCAAATAGATCACAACAAAATTAAAATTTTAGAGTTTATGTGTGGAAAAAATTTAAAAGAATAACAAATGTTAGTAAATAAAATTTATTCACACACCTCTAATGAACACAAAAGTTTTTTTTTCCAAGTTTGGGAATTCCACTAGTTCAACCCTAATAGCTTGGAATTTTATAAGAAAGAGATTTCTACACAAGTTTCAATTATGGATATGCATGCCAGGAAAATGTTAAAGATGCAAATGACCTACTGATCCAAACCTTTTAAAGAGAATAACAAATGCTCATTAAATTCTCAAGTGAACTTGTGGTGGGATATTTACCCGAGTCAAACAAACCATTATTTTGGCCATTTAAAAAAAAACTGACCTAACAATTATAGAAAATTTTAAAGTGATTTATCGGTCAATCATGTATAATAGGCTATATTAATGTAAGAAATGACTTATGGATTGGGAGTCAACACTTAGTTAAAAATTTCGCGCCTCCCCCTTTTCCTGACGATTTCAAACTAAAATTTTAGAGTTTATGTATAGAAAAATTTTAAAAGAAAAACAAATGTAACAAAAGAAAAATTTTTTACACACCACAAATGATCACAAAAGTTTTGTTATCCATGTTTGGGAAATTCCACTAGTTCACCCTTAATAACATTGAATTTTTTTCAGAAAGTGATTTCTACACATGTTTTGAATATGGATATGCATGCTTGAAACATGTTAAAGATGCAAATGACCTATGGATCCAAACCTTTTAAAGAGAACAAAAAATAATAATTAAATTCTCAAGTGAACGTGCAGTGGGATATTTACTGAGTCAAATAAGCCATTATTTTGCTCATTAACAAAAAGCTGACCTAACAATCATAGATAATTGTAAAATGATTCATCGGTCAATCATGCGTAACCGGCTATATTTTGTTAGAAAAGACTTACTGATTTGGAGTAAACACTCAGTTAAAAATCCCCTGCTACCTCCTTTTCGCGACCATTGCAAAATAAAATATATAAAATGTAAAAAGAGTTTACAATCACTTAAAATTATAGAAACTTTTTGGAATTATCTCACTCTACATTTGTGCACTTCCATTTTAGATGTTTAGTTTTTTCTTATATCAAAACTTGAGTTTTTATTTTTTCTTGATCTCCTAAACAATTTTGACAAGATGGCAAATAGATCACAACAAAATCAAAATTTTAGAGTTTATGTATGGAAAAAATTTAAAATAATAAAAAATGCAAGTAAAGAAAAAAAAATTTTACCCATGTTTTGTAAATTCCACTAATTCAATTCTAATAGCTTGGAATTTTATAAGAAAGAGATTTCTACACATGTTTTAATTATGGATATGCATGCTTGAAACATGTTAAAGATGCAAATGACCTATGGATCCAAAAATTTTAATGAGAATAACAAATGCCCAATAAATTCTCAAGTGAACGTGTGGTGGGATATTTACCTGAGTCATACAAGCCGTTATTTTACCCATTTACAAAAAGTTGACCTAACAATCATAGATGATTTTGAAGTGATTTGTCGGTCAATCATGTGTATCGGGCTATATTTTTTTAAGAAATGACTTATGGATTGGGATTCAACACTCAGTTAAAAATCCCCCGCCTCCCCCTTTACCCGACGAGTGCAAAACCTAATACTTAAAAACTAAAAAGTGTTTACAATCCCAAAAAGTTACAATCACTTTTTGGAATTATCTCTCTCTACATTTCAGCTTTTCCATTTTAGATGTGTACTTTTTTCCTAAATCAAAACTAGAGATTTCACTTTCCTTTCATCTCGTAAATAATTTTAACAAGATGGCAGATAGATGAAAAAAAAATGAAAATTTTAGACTTTATGTATGAAAAAAAATTTAAATCATAACAAATGGAATGATGAAAAATTTATTCAGACACGACAAATGATCACAAAAGTTTTGATTTCCATGTTTGGTAAATTCGACTAGTTCAACGCTAATAGCATGGAATTTTTTAAGAAATAGATTTCTAAAAATGTTTTAAAAATGGATATGCATGCTTGAAACATGTTAAAGATGAAAATTACATATGGACACAAACCTTTTAAAGAGAATAACAAATGGTCATTAAATTCTCAAGTGAACGTGCGGTGGGATATTTACCCGAATCAAACAAGCCATTATTTTGCCCATTAACAAAAAGCTGACCTAAAAATCATAGATGATTGTAAAGTGATTTATCGGTCAATCATGCGTAATGGGTTATATTTTTTGTAAGGAATGACCTATGGATTGGTAGTCTACACTCAGTTAAAAATCCCTCGCCTCCCCCTTTTCCCGAGGATTGCAAAATAAAAAATATAAAAATGAAAAAGTGTTTATAATCTATAAAAATTACAGACACTTTTTGGAATTATCTCTCTCTTCATTTGTTTATTTCCATTTTAGATGTATGCTTTTTTCTTAAATCAAAACTTGAGTTTTCACTTTCCCTTGATCTCTTAAACAATTTTGACAAGATGGCAAATAGATCACAACAAAATGAAAATTTTAGAGTTTAGATATGGAAAAAAATTTAAAAGAATAACAAATGTAAGTAAAGAAAATTTATTTACACACCTCAAATGAACACAAAATTTTTTTTATCCAAGTTTGGGAAATTACACTAGTTCAAACCTAATAGCTTGGAAATTTATCAGAAAGAGATTTCTACACATATTTTAAATATGGATATGCATGCATGAAACATGTTAAAGATGCATATGACCTATGGATCCAAACCTTTCAAAGAGAATAACAAATGCTAAGTAAATTCTCAAGTGGACGTGTGGTGGCATATTTACCCGAGACAAACAAGCCACTATTTTGCACATTTACAAAAAGCATACCTAACAATCATATATGATTTTATAGTTATTTGTCAGTCAATCATGTGTTATGGGATATATTTTGGTTAGAAAAGACTTACTAATTTTCAGTAAACACTCAGTTAAAAATCCCAGCCTCCCGCTTTATCCGAAAATTGCAAAATAAAATATATCAAATGTAAAAAGAGTTCACAATCCTTTAAAATTTCAGACACTTTTTGGAATTATCTAAGACTACATTTGTGCATTTCCATTTTAGATGTTTACTTTTTTCTTAAATCAAAACTTGAGTTTTCTTTTTCTCTTGATCTCATAAACAATTTTGTTAAGATGGCAAATAAATCACAACAAAATCAAAATTTTAGAGTTTATGTATGGAAATAATTTAAAAGAATAAAAAATGTAAGTGAAGAAAAACTTTATTTATCCATGTTTTGGAAATTCCACTAGTTCAACTCTAATAGCTTGGAATTTTATAAGGAAGAGATTTCTACACATGTTTTAAATATGGAAATGCATGCTTGATACATGTTAAAGATGCAAATGACCTATGGATAAAAACCTTTTAATGAGAATAACAAATGCACAATAAATTCTCAAGTGAACGTGTGGTGGGATATTTACCTGAGTCATAAAAGCAGTTATTTTACCCATTTACAAAAAGTTGACCTAACAATCATAGATGATTTTAAAGTGATTTGTCGGTCAATCATGTGTATCAGGCTATATTTTTTTAATAAATGACTTATGGATTGGGATTCAACACTCAGTTAAAAATCCCCCGCCTCCCCCTTTACCCGACGAGTGCAAAACCTAATACATAAAAACTAAAAGTTTTTTACAATCCCAAAAAAGTTACAATCACTTTTTGGAATTATCTCTCTCTACATTTGTGCTTTTCTATTTTAGATTTGTACTATTTTACTAAATCAAAACTAGTGATTTCACTTTCCTTTCATCTCGTAAAACAATTTGACAAGATGGCTCATAGATGAAAAAAAAAAATGAAACTTTTAGACTTTATGTATGAAAAAAATTTAAATCATAAAAAATGGAATGAAGAAAAATTTTGATATCCATGTTAGGCAAATTTCACTAGTTCAACCCTAACAACATGGAATTTTTTAGAAAATTTTTTCTAAAAATGTTTTAAAAATTGATATGCATCCTTGAAACATGTTAAAAATGAAAATAACCTATGGATCCAAACCTTTTAAAGAGAATAAAAAATGCTCATTAAATTCTCAAGTGAACGTGCGGTGGGATATTTACCCCAGTCAAACAAGCCATTAATTTCCACATTAACAAAAAGCTGACCTAAAAATTATAGATGATTGTAAACTGATTTATCGGTCAATCATGCGTAACGAGTTATTTTTTCTTGTAAGAAATGACCTATGTATTGGCAGTCAACACTCAGTTAAAAATCCCCCACCTCCCCCTTTTCCCAAGGATTGCAAAATAAAAAATATAAAAACTAAAAAGAGTTTATAATCTCTAAAAATTACAGACACTTTTTGGAATTATCTCTCTCTTCATTTGTTTATTTCCATTTTAGATGTATGCTTTTTTCTTAAATCAAAACTTGAGTTTTCACTTTCCCTTGATCTCTTAAACAATTTTGAAGAGATGTCAAATAGATCACGAAAAAATGAAAATTTTAGAGTTTACGTAAGGAAAAAATTTAAAAGAATGACAAATGTAAGTAAAGAAAATTTATTGACACACCTCAAATGAACACAATAGTTTTTTTATCCAAGTTTGGGAAATTACACTAGTTCAAACCTAATAGCTTGGAAATTTATCAGAAAGAGATTTCTACACATATTTTAAATATGGATATGCATGTTTGAAACATGTTAAAGATGCATATGACCTATGGATCCAAACCTTTCAAAGAGAATAATAAATGCTCATTAAGTTCTCAAGTGGACATGTGGTGGCATATTGACCCGAGACAAACAAGCCACTATTTTGCATATTTACAAAAAGCATACCTAACAATCATAGATGATTTTAAACTTATTTTTCAGTCAATCAAGTGTTACGGGATATATTTTGGTAAGAAATGACCTATGTATTGGGAGTCAGCACTCAGTTAAAAATCCCCAGCCTCCCACTTTACCCGACAATTGCAAAACTTAAAATATAAAAACAGAAAATAGTCTACAATCCCTAAAAGTTACAGACACTTAATGGAATTATCTCTCAACATTCGTGCATTTCCATTTTAGATGTATACTTTTTTCTTTAATCAAAACTAGAGTTTTCACTTTTCTTTCTTCTCGTAAACAATTTTGACAGGATGGTTAATAAATCACAACAAAAAGAAAATTTTAGAGTTTATGTATGGAAAAAATTTAAAAGAATAAAAATGTAAATAAGGAAAATTTATTCACACACCACGAGTGATAACAAAAGTTTTTTTATCCATGTTTTGGAAATTCCACTAGTTCAACCCTAATAGCTTGGAATTTTATAAGAAAGAGATTCCTACACATGTTTTAAAAGTGAATATGCATGCTTGAAACATCTTCAAGATGCAAATGACCTATGGATCCAAACATTTTAAAGAGAATAACAATTGCTCATTAAATTCTAAAGTGAACTTGCGTTGGGATATTTACCCGAGTCAAACAAGCCGTTATTTTGCCCATATACAAAAAGGTGACCTAACAATTATAGCTGATTGTAAAGATATTTGTCGGTCAATCATGCGTAACAGGCTATATTTTTGTAAGAAATGACTTATGGATTGGGTGTCAACACTCAGTTAAAAATCCCCTGCCTCCCCCTTTTCTCGATGATTGAAAAATAAAATAAATAAAATCTAAAAAGAGGTTACAATCCCTAAAAATTACAGACACTTTTTGAAATTATCTCTCTCTACATTTGTGCATTTCCACTTTAGATGTATGCATTTTTTTTAAATCGAAATTTGAGTTTTGACTTTCCCTTGGTTTCGTACACAATTTTGACAAGATGGCAAATAGATCACAACAAAATTAAAATTTTAGAGTTTATGGATGGAAGAAATGTAAAAGAATAACAAATTTTAGTAAGGAAAATTTCACACACCTCAAATGAACACAAAAGTTTTGTTAACCAAGTTTGAGAAATTCCACTAGTTCAACCCTAGTAGCTTGGAATTCTATTAGAAAGAGATTTCTACGCATGTTTTAAATATGGATATGCATGGTTGAAACATGTTAAAGATGCAAACGACCTATGGATCCAAACCTTTTAAAGATAATAACAAATGCTCAATAAATTCTCAAGTGAACGTGGGATATTTGCCCGAATCGAACAAGCCATTATTTTGCCCATTTTCAAATAGCTGGCCTAACAATCATAGATGATTTTAAAGTGATTCATCGGTCAATCATGCGTAACGGGCTATATTTTTTTAATAAATGACTTATGGATTGGGAGTCAACACTCAGTTAAAAATTCTCCGCCTCCCCCTTTTCCCTTCGATTAAAAAATAAAATATATTAAAACTAAAAAGAGTTTACAATCCATAAAAATTACAGACATTTTTTGGAATTATCTCTCTCTACATTTTTGAATTTCCTTTTTAGTTGCATGCTATTTTCTTAAATCATAACTTGAGTTTTCACTTTCCCCTGATCTCGTCAACAATTTTGACAAGATGGCAAATATATCACAACAAAATTAAAATTTTAGAGTTTATGTGTGGAAAAAATTTAAAAGAATAACAAATGTTAGTAAATAAAATTTATTCACACACCTCTAATGAACACAAAAGTTTTTTTTTTCCAAGTTTGGGAATTCCACTAGTTCAACCCTAATAGCTTGGAATTTTATAAGAAAGAGATTTCTACACAAGTTTCAATTATGGATATGCATGCCAGGAAAATGTTAAAGATGCAAATGACCTACTGATCCAAACCTTTTAAAGAAAATAACAAATGCTCATTAAATTCTCAAGTGAACTTGTGGTGGGATATTTACCCGAGTCAAACAAACCATTATTTTGGCCATTTAAAAAAAAACTGACCTAACAATTATAGAAGATTTTAAAGTGATTTATCGGTCAATCATGTATAATAGGCTATATTAATGTAAGAAATGACTTATGGATTGGGAGTCAACACTTAGTTAAAAATTTCGCGCCTCCCCCTTTTCCTGACGATTTCAAACTAAAATTTTAGAGTTTATGTATAAAAAAATTTTAAAAGAAAAGCAAATGTAACAAAAGACAAATTATTTACACACCTCAAATGATCACAAAAGTTTTGTTATCAATGTTTGGGAAATTCCACTAGTTCACCCTTAATAACATTGAATTTTTTTCAGAAAGTGATTTCTACACATGTTTTGAATATGGATATGCATGCTTGAAACATGTTAAAGATGCAAATGACCTATGGATCCAAACCTTTTAAAGAGAATAAAAAATAATAATTAAATTCTCAAGTGAACGTGCAGTGGGATATTTACTGACTCAAATAAGCCATTATTTTGCTCATTAACAAAAAGCTGACCTAACAATCATAGATAATTGTAAAATGATTCATCGGTCAATCATGCGTAACCGGCTATATTTTTGTTAGAAAAGACTTACTGATTTGGAGTAAACACTCAGTTAAAAATCCCCGGCTACCCCCTTTTCGCGACCATTGCAAAATAAAATATATAAAATGTAAAAAGATTTTACAATCACTTAAAATTATAGAAACTTTTTGGAATTATCTCACTCTACATTTGTGCACTTCCATTTTAGATGTTTAGTTTTTTCTTATATCAAAACTTGAGTTTTTATTTTTTCTTGATCTCGTAAAAAATTTTGACAAGATGGCAAATAGATCACAACAAAATCAAAATTTTAGAGTTTATGTATGGAAAAAATTTTAAATAATAACAAATGCAAGTAAAGAAAAAAAAATTTTACCCATGTTTTGGAAATTCCACTAATTCAATTCTAAGAGCTTGGAATTTTATAAGAAAGAGATTTCTACACATGTTTTAAATATGGATATGCATGCTTGAAACATGTTAAAGATGAAAATGACCTATGGATCCAAAAATTTTAATGAGAATAACAAATGCCCAATAAATTCTCAAGTGAACGTGTGGTGGGATATTTACCTGAGTCATACAAGCCGTTATTTTGCCCATTTACAAAAAGTTGACCTAACATTCATAGATGATTTTAAAGTGATTTATGTCAATAATGTGTATCGGGCAATATTTTTGTAATAAATGACTTATGGATTGGGATTCAAAACTCAGTTAAAAATCCCCCGCCTCCCCCTTTACCCGACGAGTGCAAAACCTAATACTTAAAAACTAAAAAGTGTTTACAATCACTTTTTGGAATTATCTCTCTCTACATTTCAGCTTTTCCATTTTAGATGTGTATTTTTTTCCTAAATCAAAACTAGAGATTTCACTTTCCTTTCATCTCGTAAATAATTTTGACAAGATGGCAGATAGATGAAAAAAAAATGAAAATTTTAGACTTTATGTATGAAAACATTTTAAATCATAACAAATGGAATGAAGAAAAATTTATTCAGACACGACAAATGATCACAAAAGTTTTGATTTCCATGTTTGGTAAATTCGACTAGTTCAACGCTAATAGCATGGAATTTTTTAAGAAAGAGATTTCTAAAAATGTTTTAAAAATGGATATGCATGCTTGAAACATGTTAAAGATGAAAATTACATATGGACACAAACCTTTTAAAGAGAATAACAAATGCTCATTAAATTCTCAAGTGAACGTGCGGTGGGATATTTACCCGAATCAAACAAGCCATTATTTTGCCCATTAACAAAAAGCTGACCTAAAAATCATAGATGATTGTAAAGTGATTTATCGGTCAATCATGCGTAACGGGTTATATTTTTTGTAAGGAATGACCTATGGATTGGTAGTCAACACTCAGTTAAAAATCCCTCGCCTCCCCCTTTTCCCGAGGATTGCAAAATAAAAAATATAAAAATGAAAAAGTGTTTATAATCTATAAAAATTATAGACACTTTTTGGAATTATCTCTCTCTTCATTTGTTTATTTCCATTTTAGATGTATGCTTTTTTCTTAAATCAAAACTTGAGTTTTCACTTTCCCTTGATCTCTTAAACAATTTTGACAAGATGGCAAATAGATCACAACAAAATGAAAATTTTAGAGTTTAGATATGGAAAAAAATTTAAAAGAATAACAAATGTAAGTAAAGAAAATTTATTTACACACCTCAAATGAACACAAAAGTTTTTTTATCCAAGTTTGGGAAATTACACTAGTTCAAACCTAATAGCTTGGAAATTTATCAGAAAGAGATTTCTACACATATTTTAAATATGGATATGCATGCATGAAACATGTTAAAGATGCATATGACCTATGGATCCAAACCTTTCAAAGAGAATAACAAATGATAAGTAAATTCTCAAGTGGACGTGTGGTGGCATATTTACCCGAGACAAACAAGCCACTATTTTGCACATTTACAAAAAGCATACCTAACAATCATATATGATTTTATAGTTATTTGTCAGTCAATCATGTGTTATGGGATATATTTTTGTAAGAAATGACTTATGTATTGGGAGTCAACACTCAGTTAAAAATCCCCCGCCTCTCGCTTTATTCGACAATTGCAAAACTTAATATATAAAAACAGAAAAGATTTTACAATCCCTAAACGTTACAAACACTTTTTAGAATTATCTCTCTACATTTGTGCATTTCCATTTTAGATGTATACTTTTTTCTTTAATCAAAACTAGAGTTTTCACTTTTCTTTCATCTCGTAAAATTTTTTGACAACATGGTTAATAGATCACAACAAAAAGAAAATTTTAGAGTTTATGTATGGAAAAAATGTAAAAGAATAAAAATGTAATTAAGGAAAATTTATTCACACACCACGAATGAAAACGAAAGTTTTCTTATCCAAGTTTGGGGAATTCCACTAGTTCAACCCTAATAGCTTGGAATTTTATAAGAAAGAAATTTCTACACATGTTTTAAAAGTGGATATGCATGCTTGAAACATTTTCAAGATGCAAATGACCTATGGACCCAAAACTTTTAAAGAGAGTAACAACTGCTCATTAAATTCTAAAGTGAACGTGCAATGGGATATTTACCCGAGTCAAACAAGCCATTTACAAAAAGGCGACCTAACAATTATAGCTGATTGTAAAGATATTTATCGGGCAATCATGCATAACAACCTATATTTTTGTAAGAAATGACTTATGGATTGGGTGTCAACACTCAATTAAAAATCCCCCGCCTCCCCCTTTTCTCGACGATTGCAAAATAAAATATATAAAATCTAAAAAGATTTTATAATCCCTAAAAATTACAGACACTTTTTGAAATTATCTCTCTCTACGTTTTTGCATTTCCATTTGAGATGTTTGCATTTTTCTTTAATCAAAACTTGAGTTTCAACTTTCCCTTGGTCTCGTACACAATTTTGACAAGATGGCAAATAGATCACAACAAAATTAAAGTTTTAGAGTTTATGGATGGAAAAAAATTAAAAGAATAACAAATTTAAGTAAAGAAAATTTCACACATCTCAAATGAACACAAACGTTTTGTTATCCAAGTTTGAGAAATTCCACTTGTTCAACCCCAATAGCTTGGAATTTTATAAGAAAAAGATTTCTACACATGTTTTAAATATGGATATGCATGGTTGAAACTTGTTAAAGATGCAAATGACCTATGGATCCATACCTTTTAAAGAGAATAACAAATGCTCATTAAATTCTCAAGTGAACGTGCGGTGGGATATTTACCCGAATCAAACAAGCCATTATTTTGCCCATTTACAAAAAGCTGGCCTAACAATCATAGATTATTTTAAAGTGATTTATCGGTCAATCATGCGTATTGGGCTATATTTTTGTAAGAAATGACTTATGGATTGGGAGTCAACACTCAGTTAAAAATTCTCAGCCTCCCCCTTTTCCCCACGATTGAAAAATAAAATATATTTAAACTAAAAAGAGTTTACAATCCATAAAAACATAAGACACCATTTGGAATTATCTCTCTCTACATGTTTGAATTTCTTTTTTAGTTGCATGCTTTTTTCTTAAATCATAACTTGAGTTTTCACTTTCCCCTGATCTCGTCAACAGTTTTGACAATATGGCAAAAAGATCACAACAAAATTAAAATTTAAAAGTTTATGTGTGACAAAAATTTAAAAGAATAAAAAATTTTAGTAAAGAAAACTTATTCACACACCTCTAAAGAACACAAAAGTTTTTTTTTCCAAGTTTGGGAAATTCCACTTGTTCAACCCTAATAGCTTGGAATTTTATAAGAAAGAGATTTCTACACAAGTTTCAAATATGGATATGCATGTTTGGAATATGTTAAAGATGCAAATGACCTACGGATCCAAACCTTTTAAAGAGAATAACAAACGCTCATTAATTCTCAAGTGAACGTGTGGTGGGATATTTACCCGGGTCAAACAAGCCATTATTTTGCCCATTTAAAAAAAGCCGACCTAACAATTATAGAAGATTTTAAAGTGATTTATCGGTCAATCATGCATAACAGGCTATATTTTTGTAAGAAATGACTCATGGATTGGGAGTCAACACTTAATTAAAAATTCCGCGCCTCCCCCTTTTCCTGACGATTGCAAACTAAAATTTTAGAGTTTATGTATACAAAAAATTTAAAAGAAAAACAAATGTAACAAAATAAAAATTATTTACACACCATAAATGATCACAAATGTTTTGTTATCCATGTTTGCGAAATTCCACTAGTTCACCCATAGTAACATTGAATTTTTTCAGAAAGTGATTTCTACCCATGTTTTAAATATGGATATGCATGCTTGAAACATGTTAAAGATGCAAATGGCCTATGGATCCAAACCTTTTAAAGAGAATAAAAAATGATCATTAAATTCTCAAGTGAACATGCGGTGGGATATTTACCCGACTCAAATAAGCCATTATTTTTCCCATTAACAAAACGCTGACCTAACAATCATAGATAATTGTAAAATGATTCATCAGTCAATCATGCATAACGGGCTATATTTTTATTAGAAAAGACTTACTGATTTGGAGTAAACACTCAGTTAAAAATCCTCTGCCTCCCCCTTTTCCCAACCATTGCAAAATAAAATATATAAAATGTAAAAAGAGTTTACAATCCCTTAAATTTACAGACACTTTTTGGAATTATCTCACTCTACATTTGTGCATTTCCATTTTAGATGTTTACGTTTTTATTATATCAAAACTTGAGTTTTTATTTTCTCTTGATCTCGTAAACAATTTTGACAAGATGGCAAATAGATCACAACAAAATCAAAATTTTAGAGTTTATGTATAGAAAAAATTTAAAAGAATAACAAATGTAAGTAAAGAAAAAGTTTTTTTATCCATGTTTTGGAAATTCCACTACTTCAACTCTAATAGCTTGGAATTTTATAAGAAAGAGATTTCTACACATGTTTTAAATATTGATATGCATGCTTGAAACATGTTAAAGATGCAAATGACCTATGGATCCAAACTTTTTAATGAGAATAACAAATGCACAATAAATTCTCAAGTGAACGTGTGGTGGGATATTTACCCGAGTCATACAAGTCGTTATTTTGCCCATTTACAAAAAGTTGACCTAACAATCATAGATGATTTTAGAGTGATTTATTGGTCAATCACGTGTATCGGGCTATATTTTTGTAAGAAATGACTTATGGATTGGGATTCAACAGTCGGTTAAAAATCCCCCGCCTCCCCCTTTACCCGACGAGTGCAAAACCTAATAAATAAAAACTAAAAAGTGTTTACAATCCAAAAAAGTTACAATCACTTTTTGGAATTATCTCTCCCTACATTTGTGCTTTTCCATTTTAGATGTGTATTTTTTTCCTAAATCAAAACTAGAGATTTCACTTTCCTTTCATCTTGTAAACAATTTTGACAAGACGACTCATTGATGAAAAAAAAATGAAAATTTTAGATTTTATGTATGAAAAAAAATTTATTCAGACACGACAAATGAGCACAAAAATTTTGATTTCCATGTTTGGCCAATTCCACTAGTTCAACCCTAATAGTATGGAATTTTTTAAGAAAGAGATTTCTAAAAATGCTTTAAAAATGGATATGCTTGCTTGAAACATGTTAAAGATGAAAATGACCTATGGATCCAAACCATTTAAAGAGAATAACAAATGCTCATTAAATTCTCAAGTGAACGTGAGGTGGAATATTTACCCGAATCAAACAAGCAATTATTTTGCCCATTAACAAAAAGCTGGCCTAAAAATCAAAGATGATTTTAAAGTGATTTATCGGTCAATCATGCGTAATGGGTTATATTTTTTGTAAGAAATGACCTATGGATTGGTAGTCAACACTCAGTTAAACATCCCCCGCCTCCACCTTTTCCCGAGGATTGCAAAATAAAAAATATAAAAACTAAAAAGAGTTTATAATCTCTAAAAATTAGAAACACTTTTTGGAATTATCTCTCTCTTCATTTTTTTATTTCCATTTTAGATGTATATTTTTTTCTTAAATCAAAACTTGAGTTTTCACTTTACCTTGATCTCTTAAACAATTTTGAAAAGATGGCAAATAGATCACAACAAAATGAAAATTTTAGAGTTTACGTATGGAAAAAAATTTAAATGATTAACAAATGTAAGTAAAGAAAATTTATTCACACACCTCAAATGAACACAATAGTTTTTTTATCCTTGTTTTGGAAATTTCACTAGTTCAACCCTAATAGCTTGGAAATTTATCAGAAAGAGATTTCTATACATATTTTAAATATGGATATGCATGCTTGAAACATGTTAAAGATGCATATGACCTATGGATCCAAACCTTTCAAAGAGAATAACAAACCCTCCTCCCCCCCCCCCCCCCCCCCCCCCCCCCCTCTCTCGCTTTACCCGACAATTGCAAAACTTAATATATAAAAATAGAAAAGAGTTTAGAATCCCTAAAAGTTACGTACACTTTTTGGAATTATCCCTCAACATTTGTGCATTTCCATTTTAGATGTATACTTTTTTCTTTAATCAAAACTAGAGTTTTCACTTTTCTTTCATCTCGTAAACAATTTTGACAAGAAGGTTAATAGATCACAAAAAAAATAAAATTTTAGAGTTTATGTATGGAAAAATTTTAAAAGAATAAAAATGTAATTAAGGAAAATTTAATGACACACCACGAATGATAACAAAAGTTTTCATATCCATGTTTGGGAAATTCTACTAGTTCAACCCTAATAGCTAGGAATTTCGTAAGAAAGAGATTTTACACATGTTTTAAAAGTGGATATGTATGCTTAAAACATCTTCAAGATGCAATTGACCTATGGATCCAAAACTTTTAAAGAGAATAACAATTGCTCATTAAATTCTAAAGTGAACGTGTGATGGGAAATTTACCCGAGTCAAACAAGCTATTATTTTGCCCATTTACAAAAAGGTGACCTAACAATTAGAGCTAATTGTAAAGATATTTATCGGGCAATCAAGCATAACAGGCTATATTTTTGTAAGAAATGATTTATGGATTGGGTGTCAACACTCAGTTAAAAATCCCCCGCCTCCCCCTTTTCTCAACGGTTACAAAATAAAATATAAAAAATATAAAAAGAGTTTTCCCTCCCCCTTTTCTCGACGGTTGCAAAATAAAATATATAAAATCTAAAAAGAGTTTTCAATTCCTAAAAATTACAGTCATTTTTTGAAATTATGTCTCTACATTTGTGCATTTCCATTTTAGACGTATGCATTTTTCTTAAATCAAAACTTGAGTTTTGACTTTCCCTTGGTGTCGTACACAATTTTGACAAGTTTGCAAATAGATCAGAACAAAATTAAAATTTTAGAGTTTATGGATGGAAAAAATTTAAAAGAATAACAAATTTAAGTAAAGAAAATTTCACACACCTCAAATGAACACAAAAGTTTTGTTATCCACGTTTTGGAAATTCTACTAGTTCAACCCTAATAGCTTGGAGTTTTAAAGAAAGATATTTCTACGCATGTTTTAAAAATGGATATGCATGCTTGAAACATGTTAAAGATGAAAATGACCAATGGATCCAAACCTTTTAAAGAAAATAAGAAATGCTCATTAAATTCTCAAGTGAACGTGCGGTGGGATATTTACCCGAGTCAAACATACCATTATTTTGCCCATTTACAAAAATTTGACCTAACTATCATAGATGATGGTAAAGTGATTTATAGGTCAATCATGCGTAATGGGTTACATTTTTGTAAGAAATGACTTATGGATTGGGAGTCAACACTCAGGTTTATCCCCCGCCTTCCCCTTTTCCTGATGATTGCAAAACCTAATAAATAAAAACTAAAAAGAGTTTACAAACCCTAAAAATTATAGACAATTTTTGGAATTATCTCTCTCTACATTTGTGCACTTCTATTTAGATGTATGCTTTTTCATTTAATCAAAAGTTGAGTTTTCACTTTCTTGACTTTTTGCTCGCCCTTCATCTCGTAAACCAAAAAGGCAAATAGATCACCACAAAAAGAAATATTTAGAGTTCAAGTATGGAAAAAATTTAAAACAATAACAAATGTAAGTAAAGAAAATTTATTCACACATCAAAATTAACACAAAAGTTTGGTTGTCCAAGTTTGGGAAATACCATTATTTCAACCCTAACAGCTTGGAATTTTATAAGAAAGAGATTTCCTCCACACATTCTTTAAAAATTGATATGCAGGCTTGAAACGTGTTAAACATGCGAATCACCTATGGATCCAAACCTTTTAAAGAGAATAACAAACGCTCATTAAATTCTCAAGTGAACGTGCGGTGGGATTTTTACCTGAGTCAAATGAGCTATTATTTTGCCCACTCACAAAAAGTTGACCTAATGATCATAGATGATTCTAAAGTGATTTAACAAGTGTAACGGGCTATATTACCCTAAGAAATTACTTATGGATTGGGAGTCAACACTCAATTAAAAATTCCCCACCTCCCCCTTTTCCCGACGATTGCAAAACCTGATATATAAAAACTATAAAGAGCTTACAATCCCTAAAAATTATAGACACTCTTTGGAATTATCTATCTCTACAGTTGCGCATTGTGTATTTCCATTTTAGATGTACTCTTTTTTCTCTAATCAAAACATTGAGTTTTCCCTCTGCCTTAATCCCGTAAAACAAAAAGGCAAATAGATCACCACAAAATGAAAATTTTAGAGTTTATGTATGGAAAAAATTTAAAACAATAACAAATGTAAGTAAAAAAAATTTATTCACACACCAACAATGAACACAAAAGTTTTGTTGTCCAAGTTTGGGAAATTCCACTAGTTCAACCCAAACAGCTTGAAATTTTATAAGAAAGAGTTTCTTCCACACATGCTTTAAAATGGAAAAGCAAGCTTGAAATGTGTTAAAGATTCAAATCACCCATGGATCCAAACCTTTTAAGAGAATAACAAACGCTCATTAAATTCTCAAGTGTACGTGCGATGGGATATTTACCCGAGTCAAATGAGCCACAATTTTGACCACATACAAAAAGCTGACCTAACGAATCATAGATGATTGTAAAGTGCATTTCCAACATTCTTAACCGGGCTATTTTTGTAAGAAATGACTTATGGACTGGGAGTCAATACTCAGTTAAAAATCCCCTGCCTCCCCCTTTTATCAAAAATTGTAAAATAAAGTATTTAAAACTAAAAAGTGCTTACAATCCCTAAAAATTACTGACACATTTTGGAATTATCTCTCTCTACATTTGTGCATTTCCTATTTAGATGTATGCTTTTTCATTAAATCAAAACATGAGTTTTCACTTTACCTTGATCTCGTAATCAATTTTGACAAGATGGAAATTAGATCACAAAAAGAAAATTTTAGAGTTTATGTATGGAAAATTTTTAAAAGAATAACAAATGTGCGAAAATAAAAAGTTTTTTTATCCAAGCTTGTGAGTTTCTACTAGTTCAACCCTAATAGCTTGGAATTTTAAAAGAAATAGATTTCTACACATGTTTTAAATATGGATATGCATGTTTGAAACATGATAAAGATGCAAATGACCTACGGATCCAAACCTTTTAAAGAGAATAAAAAATGTTCATTAAATCATCAAGTGAATATGTAGTGGGATATTTTCCCTAGTCAAACAAGCCATTATTTTCATACTTTAAAAAAAGCTGACCTATCAGTCATAGATGATTTTAAAGTGATTTATCTCTCAATCAAGCATAATGGGCTATATTTTTGTAAGAAATAACTTATTGATTGGCAGTCAACACTATGTTAAAAATCCCCCGCCTCCCCCTTTACCCGACGATTGCAAAACCTAATATATAAAAACAAAAAAGAGTTTACAATCCCTAAAAGTTACAAACACTTTTTGGAATTATCTCTCTCTACATTTGTGCATTTCCATTTTAGATGTATACTTTTTTTCTTAAATCAAAACTAAAGTCTTTAGAGTTTTCGAAAATAATTTTGACAAGATGGCAAATAGATCGCAACAAAATGAAAATTTTAGAGTTTAAGTATTAAAAAAATTAAAAGAATAACAAATGTAAGTAAGAAAATTTATTCACACACCACAAATGACCTATGGATCCAAACCTTTTAATGAGAATAACAAATGCTCATTAAATACTTAAGTGCACGTGCAGTGGGATATTTTCCCGAGTCAAGTAAGCCATTATTTTGCCCATTTACCAAAAGCTGACCTAAAAATCATAGATGATTGTAAAGTGATTTATCGGTCAATCATGCGTAATGGGTTACATTTTTTTAAGAAATGACTTATGGATTGGGAGTCAACACTCAGTTAAATATCCCCCGCTTCCCCCTTTTCCTGACGATTGCAAAATAAAATATATAAAAACTATAAAGAGATTAAAATCATTTAAATTACAGACACTTTTTGGAGTTATCTCTCTCTAAATTTTTGCATTTCCATTTTTGATGTATGATTTTTCTTAAATCAAGACTTGAGTTTCACTTTCCCTTGATCGCATAAACAATTTTGACAAAATGGCAAATAGATGAAAACAAAATGAAAATTTAAGAGTTTATGTATGGAAAAAAATTTAAATGAATAACAAATGCAAGTAATGAAAATTTATTCACACCTCAAATGAACACAAAATGTTTTTTATCCAAGTTTGGCAAAGTCGATTAGTTCAACCCTAATAGCTTGGAATTTTATAAGGAAGAGATTTCTACACATGTTTTAAAAATGGATATGCATGCTTGAAACATGTTAAATATGCAAATGACCTATGGATCCAAACCTTTTAAAGAGAATAAAAAATGCTCATTAAATTCTCAAGTGAACGTCCCGTGGGATATTTACCCAAGCCAACTGACCCATTATATTGCCCATTTACAAATAGCTGACCTAACAATCATAGGTGATTGTTAAGTAATTTATCAGTCAATCATGCCTAACAGGCTATATTTTCGTAAGAAATGACTTATGGATTGGGAGGCAACATTCAATTAAAAATCCCTTGCCTCCCTCTTTTTCCCGATCATTGCAAACTAAAATATATAAAAACTAAAAATTGTTTACAATCCCTAAAAATTACAGATAGTTTTTTGAATTATCTCTCTCTACGTTTGTGCATTTCCATTTTAGATGTATGCCTTTTTCTTAAATCAAAACTTGAGTTTTCACTTTCCCTTGATCTCATAAACAATTTTGTCAAGATGGCAAATAGATCACAACAAAATGAAAATTTTAGAGTTTATGTATGGAAAAAATTGAAAAGAATAAGAAATGTAAGTAAAGAAAATTTATTCACACACCTCAAATGAACACAAAAGTTGTTTATCCAAGTTTGGGAAATTCCACTAGTTCAACCCTAATAGCCTGGAATTTTATAAGAAAAAGATTTTTGCACATGTTTTATATATGGATATGCATGCTTGAAACATGTTAGAGATGCAAATGACCAATGGATCCAAACCTTTTAAAGAGAATAACAAATGCTCATTAAATTCTCAAGTGGACGTGTGGTGGGATATTTACCCGAGTCAAAGAAGCCATTATTTTACCCATTTATAGAAAGCTGACCTAACAATCATAGATGATTTTAAAGTGATTTATCGGTCAATCATGCGGAATGGGCTATATTTTTTTAAGAAATGACTTATGGATTTAGAGTCAACACTTAGTTAAAAAATCCCCTGCCTCCCCCTTTACCCGACGATTGCAATCCCAAATAATTATAGACACTTTTTGGAATTATCTCTATCATAATTTGTGCATTAGCATTTTAGATGTATACTTTTTTCTTAAATCAAAATTAGAGTTTTCACTTTCCCATCATCTCGTAAACAATTTTGACAAGATGGCAAATAGATCACAACAAAAAGAAGTTTTGGAGTTTATGTATGGAAAAAAATTTAAATAATAAAAAATATAATTAAGAAAAATTGATTCACACACCACAAATGATCACAAAAGTTTTGTTACCCAAGTTTGGGAAATTCCACTATTTCAACCCTAATATCTTAGAATTTTATAAGAAAGAGATTTCTACACATGTTTTGAAAATGGATATGCATACTTGAAATATGTTAAAGATGCAAATGACCTATGGATCCAAACCTTTTAAAGAGAATAAAAAATGCTCATTAAATTCTCCAGTGAACGTGTGGTGGGATATTTATATGAGTCAAACAAGCCATTATTTTGACCATTTTCAAAAAGCTGACCTAACAATCCTACATGATTGTAAAGTGATTTATCGGTCAATCATGGGCAATGAGCTATATTTTTGTAAGAAATGTGTTATGGATTGGGAGTCAACACTCAGTTAAAAATCACCCGCCTCCCCCTTTTCGTAATGATAGCAAAATAAAATATATAAAAAACAAAAAGACTTTACAATCCCTAAAAATTACAGACACTTTTTAGAATTATCTCTCTCTACGTTTGTGCATTTCCATTTTAGATGTATGTTTATTTCTTAAATTGAAACTTGAGTTTTCAATTTCCTTTGATCTCATAAACAATTTGGTCAAGATGGCATATAGATCACAACAAAATGAAAATTTTAGTGTTTATGTATGGAATAATTATTAAAGAATAACAAATGTATGTAAAGAAAATTTACTCACACACCTCAAATGAACACAACAATTTTTTTATCCAAGTTTTGGAAATTCCACTTGTTCAACCCTAATAGAAATAAATTTTATAAAAAAGAGATTTCTGCAAATGTTTTAAATATGGTTATCCATGCTTGAAACATGTTAAAGATGGAAATAACAAATGTATCCAAACCTTTTAAAGATAATAACAAATGCTCATTAAATTGTCAAGAGGACGTGTGGTGGGATATTTACCCGAGTCAAACAAGCCATTATTTTGCCCAATTAGAAAAAGCTGACCTAACAATCATAGATGATTTTAAAGTGATTTATCGGTCAATCATGCGTAACATGCTATATTTTTGTAAGAAATGAATTATGGATTGGGAGTCAACACTCTGTTAAAAATCCCCTGGCTCCCCCTTTACTCAACGATTTCAAAACCTAATATATAAAAACTAAAAAAGATTACAATCCCTAAAAGTTATAGACACTTTTTGGAATTATCTCTCTCTACATTTGTGCATTTCCATCTTAGATCTATACTTTTTTCTTAAATCAAAGCTAGAGTTTTCACCTTCCCTTCATCGGGTAAACAATTTTGAGAAGATGGCATATAGATCACAACAAAATGAAAATTTTAGAGTTTATGTATAGAAAAAATTAAAAATAAAAACAAATGTAATTAAGGAAAATTTATTCACACACCACAAATGATCACAAAAGTTTTTTTTTTATCATAATTTGGGAAATTCCACTAGTTCAACCCAAACTGCTTGGTATTTTGTACGAAAGAGATTTCTACAAATGTTTTCAAAATGGATATGCATGCTTGAAACATGTTATAGATGCAAATGACCTATGGATCCAAAAATTTTTAAAGAGAATAACAAATGCTCATTAAATTCTCAAGCGAACTTGCGATGGGATATTTACTCGAGTCAAATATATTGCCCATTTACAAAAAAACTGACCTAACAATAACAGATGATTGTAAAGTGATTTATCGATTAATCATGCATAATGGGCTATATTTTGGTAAGAAATGACTTATGGATTGGGAGTCAACACTCAGTTAAAAATCCCCCGCCTCCCTCTTTTCCCGACGATTGCCAAATAAAATATATAAAAACTAAAAATACTTTACTATCCCTAAAAATTACAGACACTTTTTGGAATTATCTCTCTCTATATTTGTGCATTTCCACATTAGATTTATGCTTGTTTCTTAAATCAAAACTTGATATTTCACTTTCCCTTGATCTCGTATACAATATTGAGAAGATGGCAAATAGTTCACAACAAAATAAAAATTTTAGAATTTATGTATGGAAAAAATTTAAAAGAATAAAAAATGCAAGAAAAGAAAATTAATTCGCACACCTCAAATGAACAAAAAGGTATTTGTATTTAAGTTCAGGAAATTCCACTAGTTCAACCCTAATAACTCGGTCAATCATGCGTAACAAGCTATATTCTTATGAGAAATAACTTATGGATTGGGAGTCAATAGCCAGTTAAAAATCCCCTGCCTCCCCATTTACCCGACGATTGACAAACCTAATATATAAAAACTAAGAAGAGTTTACAATCCCTAAAATTTACATGCATTTTTTGGAATTATCTCTCTATCCATTTGTGCATTTCCATTTTAGATGTATACTTTTTTCTTAAATCAAAACTAGAGTTTTCACTTTCCCTTCAACTCGTAAAAAAATTTGACAAGATGGCAAATAGATCACAACAAATTAAAAATTTTAGAGTTTATGTATGGATAAAATTTAAAAGAATAAAAAATATAATTAAGGAAAATTTATTCACACACCACATATGATCACAAAAGTTTTGTTATCCTAGTTTGGGAAATTCCTCTAGTCCAACCCTAATAGCTTGGAATTTTATAAGAAAGAGTTTTCTACACAGGTTTTAAATATAGATATGCATGCTTGAAACATGTTAAAGATGCAAATGACCTATGGATCAAAACCTTTTAAAGAGAATAACAAATGCTCATTAAATTCTCAAGTGACCGTGCTGTGGGTTATTTACCCGAGTCAAACAAGCCATTATTTTGCCCATTTAAAAAAAGCTAACATAACAATCATAGATGATTTTAAAGTGATTTATCGGTCAATCATGCGTAATGGGCTATACTTTTGTAAGAAATGACTTCTGGATTGAGAGACAACACTAAGTTAAAAATCCCCCGCCTCCCCCTTTTCTTGACGATTTCAAAATAAAATATATAAAATCTAAATAGTGTCTACTATCCCTAAAAATTACTGAAACTTTTAAGTATTTTCTCTCTCTACATTTGTGCATTTCCTTTTTAGATGTATGTTTTTTTCTTAAATCAAAACATGAGTTTTCAGTTTCCCTTGATCTCGTAAACAATTTTTACAAGATGGCAAATAGTTCACAAAAAAATGAAAATTTTAGAGTTTATATATGGAAAAAAGTTTTAAGAAAACAAACGTAAGTAAATAAAATTTATTCACACACTCAAATGAACACAAAAGTTTTTTTTATCCATGTTTGGGAAATTCCACTAGTTCAACCCAAATAGCTTGTAATTTTATAAGAAATATTTCTACACAACTTTTAAATATGGATATGCATGCTTGAAACTTGTTAAAGATGCAAAAGACCTATAGATCGAAACATTTTAAAGAGAATAACAAATGTTCAATAAATTCTCAAGTGAATGTGTGGTGAGATATTTACCCGAGTCAAACAAGCCATTATTTTGCCCATTTACCAAAAGTGGACCTAACAATCATAGATGATTGTAAAGTGATTTATCAGTCAATCATGCATAACATGCTATATTTTTGTAACAAATGACTTATGGATTGGGAGTCAACACTTAGTTACAAATCCCCCGCCTCCCCCATTTTCCGATGATTGCTAAATAAAATATATAAAAACTAAAAAGAGTATACAATCCCTAAAAATTACAGACACCTTTTGGAATTATCTCTTTCTACATTTGTGCATTTTCATTTTAGATATATGCTTTTCTCTTAAATCAAAACTTGAGTTTTCACTTTCCCTTGATCTCATAAAAAAATTTGACAAGATGGCAAATAGATCACTACAAATGAAAATTTTAGAGTTTATGTATGGAAAAAATTAAAAACAATAACAAATGTAAGTAAAGAAAATTTATTCACACACCTCAAATGAACACAAAAGTTTTTTTATCCAAGTTTGGGAAATTCCACTAGTTCAACCCTAATAGCTTGGAATTTTAAAAGAAAGAGATTTCTTCACATGTTTTAAATATGGATATGCATGCTTAAAACATGTTAAAGATGCAAATGACCTACGGATCCAAACCTTTTAAAGAAAATGACAAATGCTCATTAAATTCTCAAGTGGATGCGTGTTGGGATTTTTACCTGAGTCAAAGAAGCCATTATTTTGCCCATTTACAGAAAGCTGACCTAACAATCCTAGATGATTTTAAAGTTATTTATTAGTCAATCATGCGTAATGGGCTATATTTTTGTAAGAAATGACTTATGGATTGGGAGTCAACTCTCAGTTAAAAATCACCTGCGTCCCCCTTTACCCAACGTTGGAAAAACCAATATATAAAAATTAAAAATATTTAACAATCCCTAAAAAGTACAGACACTTTTTTGAATTATCTTTCTCTACATTTGTGCCTTTCTATTTTAGATGTATATTTTTTTCTTAAATAAAAAATAGAGTTTTCACTTTCCCTTCATCTCGTAAACAATTTTGACAAGATGGCAAATAGATCACAATAAAATGAAAATTTTAGAGTTTAAGTATGGAAATTTTTTTAAAAAATAACAAATATAATTAAGGAAAATTTATTCACACACCACAAATGATAGCAAAAGTTTTGTTATCTAAGTTAGGGAAATTCCACTAGTTCAACCCGAATAACTTGGAATTTTATAAGGAAGAGATTCTTACACATGTTTTAAAAATCGATATGCATGCTTGAAACATGTTAAAGATGCAAATGACCTTTGGATCCAAATCTTTTAATGACAATAACAAATGCTCATTAAATTCTCCAGTAAACGTGTGGTGGGATGTTTACCCAAGTCAAACAAGCCATTATTTTTCCCATTTATAGAAAGCTGACCTAACAATCATAGATGATTGTATAGAATTTATCTGTCAATCATGCGTAACAGGATATATTTTTGTAAGAAATGACTTATGGACTGGGAACAACACTTAGTTAAAAATCCCCCACCTCCCCCTTTTCCTGACAATTGAAAAAGTAAATACTTAAAAACTAAACAGATTTTACAATCCCTAAAAATTACTAACACATTTTGGAATTATCTCTCTCTACATTTGTGCTTTCCATCATATATTTACCCGAGTCAAACAAGCCATTATTTTTCAAATTTACAAAAGGCTGAAAAATCAATAATATATGATTTTAAAGTCATATATCTGTGTATCGTGCGTAACGGGCTAGATTTTTTTAAGAAATGACTTATGGATTGGGAGCCAACACTATGTTAAGAATCTCCCGCCTCCCCCTTTACCCGATGATTGCAAAACCTAATATATAAAAACTAAAAAGAGTTTAGAATCCCTAAAAGTTAAAGACAATTTTTGGAATTATCTCTCTCTACATTTGTGCATTTCCATTTTAGATGTATACTTTTTTCTTAAATCAAAACTAGAGTTTTCACTTTCCCTTCATCTCGTAAACAATTTTGACAAAATGGAAAATAGATCACAACAAAATGAAAATTTTAGAGTCTATGTTTGGAAAAAATTTAAAAGAATAACAAATGTAAGTAAAGAAAATTTATTCACACACCTCAAATGAACACAAAAGTTTTATTATCCAAGTTTGTGAAAGTCCACTAGTTCAACCCTAATAGCTAGGTATTTTATAAGAAGGAGATTTCTACACATGTTTTAAATATGGATATGCATGCTTGAAACATGTTAAAGATGCAAATGACCTATGGATCCAAACCTTTTAAAGAGAATAAGAAATGCTCATTAAATTCTCAAGTGAACGTGTGGTGGGATCTTTACCCGAGTCAAATAAGTCATTATTTTGCTCATTTACAAAAAGCTAACCTAACAATCATTGATGATTGCAAAGTGATTTAACGGTCAATCATGCGTAACGAGATATAATTTTGTAAAAAATGACTGATGGACTGGGAGCAACACTTAGTTAAAAATCCCACACCTCCCCCTTTACCAGAAAATTTCAAAATAAAATATTTAAAAACTAAATGAGTTTACAATCCCTTAAAATTACGGACACATTTTGGAATTATCTCTCTCTACATTTGTCCATTTCCATTTTAGAAGTATGTTTTTTTCTTAAATCAAAACATGAGTTTTCACTTTCCCTTGATCTCGTAAACAATTTTAAAAAGATGGCTAATAGACCACAACAAAATGAAAATTTTAGAGTTTATTTATGGAAAAAATTATAAGAATAACAAATGTAAGTAAAGAAAAAGTTTTTTTATCCAAGCTTGTGAAATTCCACTAGTTCAACCCTAATAGCTTGGAATTTTATGACAAAGAGATTTCTACACATGTTTTAAATATTGATATGCATGTTTGAAACATGATAAAGATGCAAATGACAAATGGGTCCAAACCTTTTTAAAAAATAAAAAATGCTCATTAAATTCTCAAGTGAAGGTGTAATGGGATATTTACCCGATTCAAACAAGCCATTGTTTTGCCAATTTACAAAAGGCTGACCTATCAATCATATATTATTTTAAAGTGATTTATCTGTCTATCATGCATAACGGGCTATATTTTTTTAAGAAATGACATATGGATTGGGAGTCAACACTATGTTAAAAATCCCAGGCCTCCCCCTTTACCTGACGATTGCAAAACCTAATATATAAAAACTAAAAAGAGTTTACAATCCCTAAAAGTTACAAACACTTTTTGGAATTATCTCTCTCCACATTTGTGCATTTCCATTTTAGATGTTTACTTTTTTCTTAAATCAAAACTAGAGTTTTCAATTTCCCTTCATCTCATAAACAATTTTGACAAGATGGAAAATAGATCCGAACAAAATGAAAATTTTAAGAGTTTATGTATGGAAAAAATTTAAAAGAATAACAAATGTAAGTAAAGAAAATTTATTCACACACCACAAATGATCACAAAAGTTTTTTTATCTAAGTTTGGGAAATTCCACTAGCTCAACCCTAATAGCTTTGAATTTTATAAGAAACAGATTTCTACATCTTTTAAAAAGGGATATACATGCTTGAAACATGCTAAAGATGTAAATGACCTATGGATCCAAACCTTTAAAGAGAATAACAAATGCTCACTAAATTTTCAAGTGAACGTGCGGTGGGATATTTACCCGAGTCAAACAAGTCATTATTTTGCCCATTTACAAAAAGTTGACCTAACAATCATAGATGATTGTAAAGTGATTTATCAGTCAATCAATTAGTTCAACCCTAATAGCTTCAAATTTTATATGAAAGAGATTTCTACACATGTTTTAAAAATGGATATGCATGCTTTAAAAATGTTAAAGATGCAAATGGCCTATGGATCCAAACCTTTTTAAAGAGAATAACAAATGCTCATTAAATTATCAAGTGGACGTGTGGTGGGATATTTACCCGAGTCAAACAGCCCATTATTTTGCCCATTTAAAAAAATTTGACCTAACAATCATAGATGATTTTAAAATGATTTATCGGTCAATCATGCGTAACAGGCTATATTTTTGTAAGAAATGACTTATGGATTAGGAATCAACACTCAGTTAAAAATACCCTGCTTCCCCCTTTACCCGATGATTTTAAAACCTAATATGTAAAAACTAAAAAGAGTTTACAATCCGTAAAATTTATAGACACTTTTTGGAATTATCTCTCTATGCATTTTTGCATTTCAATTTAAGTTGTAAACTTTTTTCTTAAATGCTAGCTTATGTTTTCACTTTCCCTTCATCGCATAAACAATTTTGACAAGATTTCAAATATATCACAACAAAATGAAAATTTTAGTGTTTATGTATGGAAAAAATTAAAAAGAATAACAAATGTAATTAAGGAAAATTTATTCACACACCACAAATGATCACAAAAGTTTTGTTATCATTATTTTGGAAATTCCACTAGTTCAACCCTAATAGATTGGAATTTTATAAGAAAGAGATTTCTACAAATGTTTTCAAAATGGATATGCATGCTTGAAACATGTTAAAGTTGCAAATGACCTATGGATCTAAAACTTTTAAAGAGAATAACAAATGGTCATTAAATTCTCAATTGAACGTGCGGTGGGATATTTACCCGAGTCAAATAAGCCATTATTATGCCCATTAATAAAAAGCTGACCTAACAATCATAGATGATTGTAAAGTGATTTATCGGCCAAACATGCATAACGGGCTATATTTTTTTGTAAGAAATGACTTATGGATTGGGAGTCAACACTCAGTTAAAAATCCCCTGCCTCTCCCTTTTCCCGACGATTGTAAAACCTAATATATAAAAATTAAAAATAGTTTAAAATCCCTAAAAATTACATGCACTTTTTGGAATTATCTCTCTCTACCTTTGTGAATTTCTATTTTAGAAGTATACTTTTTTCTTAAATCAAAACTTGAGTTTTCACTTTCCCTTCATCTTGTAAAGAATATTGACAAGATGGCAAATAGTTCACAACAATATGAAAATTTAAGAGTTTATGTATGGAAAAAATTTAAAAGAATCACAAATGTAAGTATAGAAAATTTATTCACACACCTCAAATGAACACAAAATTTTTTTTATCCAAGTTTGGGAAATTCCACTAGTTCAACCCTAATAGTTTGGAATTATATAAGAAAGAGATTTCTACATATGTTTTAAATATGGATATGCATGATTGAAACATGTTAAAGATGCAAATGACCTACGGATCCAAACCTTTTAAAGAGAATAACAAATGCTCATTAAATTCTCAAGTGGATGTGTGGTGGGATATTTACCCGAGTCAAACAAGCCATTATTTTTCCCATTGAAAAAAAAGTTGACCTAACAATCATAGATGGTTTTAAAGTGATTTATCGGTTAATCATGCGAAACGGGCAATATTTTTGTAAGATATGACTTATGGATTGGGAGTCAACACTCGGTTAAAAATCCCCCGCCTCCCCCATTATTGGACGATTGCAAAACCTTATATATAAACACTAAAAAGAGTGTACAATCCCTATATGTTACAAACACTTTTGGGAATTATCTCTCTCTACGTTTGTGTATTTCAATTTTAGATATATACTTTTTTCTAAAATCAAAACTAAAGTTTTCACTTTCCCTTCATCTCGTAAACAATTTTGACAAGATGGCAATTAGATTACAACAAAATGAAAATTTTAGAGTTTATGTATGTAAAAAATTGAAAAGAATAACAAATGTAAATAAGGAGAATTTATTCACACACCACAATTGATCACAAATTTTTTGTTATCCAAGTTTGGGAAATTCCACTAGTTCAACCATAATAGCTTGGAATTTTATAGGAAAGAGATTTCTACTCATGTTTTAAATATGAATATGCATGCTTGAAACATGTAAAAGATGAAAGTGACCTATGGATCCAAACCTTTTAAAGAGAATAACAAATGCTCATTAAATTCTCCAGTGGACGTGTGGTGGGATATTTACCCGAGTCAAACAACCCATTATTTTACCTATTTACAAAAAGCTGACCTAAAAATCATAGATGATTTTAAATTTATTTATCGGTCAATCATGCTTAACGGTCTATATTTTTCTAAGAAATGACTTATGGATTGGGAGTCAACACTCAGTTAAAAATCCCTTGCCTCCCCCTTTACCCGACGATTGCAAACCCAAATATATAAAAAGTAAAAAGAGTTTACAATCCCTAAAAGTTATAATAACTTTTGAAATTATCTCACTCTACATTTGTGCATCTCCATTTTAGATGTATACTTTTTTCTTGAATCAAAACTAAAACTTATGTATGGAAAAAATTTAAAAGAATGACAACTATAATTAAGGAAAATTTATTCACACACGACAAATGAACAAAAATGTTTTGTTATCCAACTTTCGGAGATTTCTTCTACACATGTTTTAAAAATGGATATGCATGCTTGAAACAAGTTAAAGATGCAAATGATCTATGGATCCAAAGCTTTTAAAGAGAATAACAAATACTCATTAAATTCTAAAGTGAACGTGCGGTGGAATCTTTACCCGAGTCAAACATGCCATTATTTTACCCAGTTACAAAAATCTGACCTAACAATCATAGATGATTGTAAAGTGATTTATCGGTCAATCATGCATAACGGGCTATATTTTTTATATGAAATGACTTATGAATTGGGAGTCAACACTTAGTTAAAAATCCTCTGCCTCCCCCTTTTTACGACGATTGCAAAATAAAATATATAAAAACTAAAAAGAGTTTACAATCCCTAATAGCTTGGAATTTTATAAGAAACAGATATCTACACATGTTTTAAAAATGGATATGCATGCTTGAAACATTTTGAAGATGCAAATGAAATATGGATCCAAACCTTTTAAAGAGAATAACAAATGCTCATTAAATTCTGAAGTGAACATGCAGTTTGATATTTACCCGAATCAAACAAGCCATTGTTTTGCCCTTTTACAAAAAGTTGACCTAACAATCATAGATGATTGTAAAATGATTTATCGGTCAATCATGAGTATCGAACTATATTTTTGTAAGAAATGACTTATGGATTTGGAGTCAACACTCAGCTAAAAATCCCCCGCCTCCCCCTTTTCCCGACGATTGCATAACCAATTATATAAAAAATAAAATGAGTTTACAATCCTAAAAAATTATAGATACTTTTAGGATTTATCTCTCTCTATATTTGTGCATTTTTTCTTCATCTCGTAAACAATTTTGACAAGATGGCAAATCGATCACAACAAAATGAAAATTTTAGAGTCTGTCTAGGAAAAAAATTAAAAACAATAACAAATGTAAGTAAAGAAAATTGATTCACAATCTCAAATGAACACAAAAGTTTTGTTATCCAAGTTTGGTAAATTCCACTAGTTCAACCCTAATAGCTTGGAATTTTATCAGAAACACGTGTTTTAAAAAGGGATGTGCATACTTGGAACATGTTAAAGATGCAAATAACCTATGGGTCCAAACATTATAAAGAGGAGAACAAATACTCATTAAATTCTCAAGTGGACGTGCGGCGGGATATTTACCCGAGTCAAACAAGCCAATATTTTGCCCTTTTACAAAAAGTTGACCTTACAATCATAGATGATTGTAAAGTGATTTATCAGTCAATCTTGCACTACGAGCTATATTCTTGTAAGCAATGACTTATGGTTTGGGAGTCAACATTCAGTTAAAAATCCACCGCCTCCCCCTTTTCCCGATGATTTCAAAACCAAATATATAAAAACTAAAAAGAGTTTCCAATCCCTTAAAATTACAGACACTTTTTGGAATTATCTCTCTCTACATTAGTGCATTTCCATTTTAGATTTATGTTTTTTTCTTAAATCAAAACTTGAGTTTTTACTTTCCCTTCATCTCGTAAACAATTTTGACAAGATGGAAAATAGATCACAACATAATGAAAATTTTAGAGTTTATGTAGGAAAAAAAATTTAAAACAATAACAATTGTAAGTACAAAATATTTATTCACAGACCACAATTGAACACAAAAGATTTGTTATCCAAGTTTTGGAAATTCACTAGTTCAACCCTAATAGCTTTGAATTTTATAAGAAATAGATTTCTATACATATTTTAAATATGGATATGCATGGTTGAAACATGTTAAAGCTATAAATGACTTATGGATCCAAACCATGTTAAAATAATAACCAATGCTCATTAAATTCTCAACTGAACGTGCGGTGGGATATCTACCCGAGTCAAATAACCCATTATTTTGCCCATTAACAAAAAGTTGACCTAACAATCATAGATGATCGTAAAGTGATTTATCGGTCAATCATGAGTAATGGACTATAGTTTTGTAAGAAATGACTTATGAATTGGGAGTCAACACTCAGTTAAAAATCCCCCGCCTCCCCCTTTTCCCGACGATTGTAAAACCTAATATATAAAAACTAAAAAGAGTGCTCAACCCCTAAAAATTACAGACACTTTTTCTGAATTATCTTTCTCTACATTTGTGCATTTTCCTTTTAGATGTATACGTTTTTCTTAAACCAAAAATTGAGTTTTCACTTTCCCTTCATCTAGTAAACAATTTTGAAAATATGGCAAATGAATATTTTAGAGTTTATGTGTGGAAAAAATTTAAAAGAATAACAAATGTAAGTAAAGAAAATTTATTCACACACCACAAATGAACACAAAAGTTTGGGTATCCAAGTTTGGGAAATTCCACTAGTTCAACCCTAATAGCTTGGAATTTTATAAGAAAGAGATTTCTACACATGTTTTAAAAATGGATTTGCATGCTTGAAACATGTTAAATATGTAAATGACCTATCTATCCAAACCTTTTAAAGAGAATAACAAATGCCCATTACATTCTCAAGTGAATGTGTGGTCGGATAATTACCTGAGTCAAACAAGCCATTATTTTTCCCATTTACAAAAAGTTGACCTAACAATCATAGATGATAAAGTGATTTATCTATCAATCATGCGTAACGGGCTGTATTTTTTTTTTAAGAAATGAGTTATGGATTGGGAGTCAGCACTCAGTTTAAAATCCCTTGCATCCGCCTTTTCCCGACGATTACAAAACCTAATAAATAAAAAATAAAAAGAGTTTACAATCCATAAAAATTACAGACACTTTTTAAAATTATCTCTCTCTATAGTTGTGCATTTCCATTTTAGATGTATGCTTTTTTCATAAATAAAAACTTGAGTTTTGAATTTCCCTTCATCTCGTAAACAATTTTGACAAGATGGTAAATAGATCACAACAAAATGAAACTTTTAGAATTAATGTGTGGAAAAAAATTTAAAAGAATAACAAATATAAGTGAAGAAAATTTATTCACACACCACAAATAAACACAAAATTTTTGTTATCCAAGTTTGGGAAATTCCACTAGTTCAACCCTAATAGCATCGAATTTTATAAGAAAGAGATTTCTACACATGTTTTAAAATTGGATATGCATGCTTGAAACATGTTAAAGATGCAAATGACCTATGGATCCAAACCTTTTAAAGAGAATAATAAATGCTCATTAAATTCTCAAGTGAACGTGCGGTGGTATATTTACCCGAGTAAATTCAGCAATTATTTTTCCTATTTAAAAAAAGCTGACCTAACAATCATAGATGATTGTAAAGTGATTTCTTGGTAAATCATGCGTAAATGGATATATTTATGAAAGAAAAGACTTATGCATTGGGAGTCAATACTCAGTTTAAAATCCCTCGCCTCCCCCTTTCTCTGTCGATTGTAAAACCTAATATATAAAAAACTAAAAAGAGTTTAGAATCCCTAAAAATTATAGACACTTTTTAGAATTATCTCTCTCTACATTTGTGAATTTCTATTTCAGATGTTTACTTTTTTCTTAAATCAAAACTTGAGTTTTCACTTTTCCTTCATATCGTAAACAATTTTGACAAGATGGCAAATAGATAACAATAAAATGAAAATTGTAGAGTTTATGCATGGAAAAAATTTAAAACAACAACAAATGTAAGTAAATAAAATTTATTCGCACACCACAAATGAACACAGAATTTTTGTTATCCAAGTTTAGGAAATTCGACCAGTTCAACCCTTATAGCTTAGAATTTTATAAGAAAGAGATTTCTACACATGTTTTAAGTATGGATATGCATGGTTGAAACAAGTTAACGATGCAAATGACTTATGGATCAAAACCTTTTAAGTAGAATAGAAAATACTCATTAAATTCTCAAGTGAACGTGCGGTGGGATATTTACCCGAGTCAAACAAGCCATTATTTTTCCCTTTTACAAAATACTGACCTAAAAATAATTGATGATTGTCAAATGATTTATCAGTCAATCATGTATAACAGGCTATATTTTTGTAAGAAATGACCTATGGATTGGGAGTCAACACTCAGTTAAAAATCCCCCGCCGACCCATTTTCTCGATGATTGCAAAACCTAATATATAAAAACTAAAAATAGTTTAAAATCCCTAAAATTACAGACACTTTTTGGAATTATCTCTCTCTACATCTATGTATTTCCATTTTAGATGTATACTTTTTTCATAAATAAAAAATTGAGCTTTCACTTTCCCTTTATCTCGTAAATAATTTTGAAAAGATGGCAAATGAAAATTTTAGAGTTTATATATGGAAAAAAATTTTAAAAATAACAAAATGTAAGTAAAGAAAATTTATTCACACACCACAAATGAATACAAAAGTTTTGTTATTCAAGTTTGGAAAATTTCACTAGTTCAACCCCAGTAGCTTAGAATTTTATAACAAAAGATGTTTCTACACATGTTTTAAATCTGGATATGCATGCTTTAAACATGTCAAAGATGCAAATGACCTCTGGATCCAAAACTTTTAAAGAGAACAACAAATAATCATTAAATTCTCAAGTGAACGTGCGGTGGGATATTTACCCGAGTCAAACAAGTCATTATTTTTCCCATTTATAAAATATTGACCTAACAATCATAGATGATTGTAAAGTGATTTATCGGTCAATCATGCATAATGGGGTATATTTTTTTAAGAAATGAGTTATGGATCGGGAGTCAACACTCTGTTAAAAATCCCCCGCTTCCCCCTTTTTCTGACGATTGCAAATCTTAATATATAAAAACTAAAAAGAGTTTAAAATTCCTTAAAATTACTTACACTTTTTGGAATTATCTCTCTCTACATTAGTGCATTTCCATTTTAGATGTATGCTCTTTTCTTAAATCAATACTTGAGTTTTCACTTTCCCTTCATCTAGTAAACAATTTTGACCAAATGGCAAATAGATCACAACAAACTTCAAATTTTAGAGTTCATGTATGGAAAAAATTTAAAATAATAACAAATGGAAATAAAGAAAATTTATTCACACGCCATAAATGAACAAAAAAATTTTGTGACTCATGTTTGGGAAATTGCACTAGTTCAACCCTGATAGCTTGGAATTTTATAAAAAAGAGATTTCTACACATGTTTTAAAAATGGATATTCATGCTTGAAACATTTTAAAGATGCAAATGACCTATGGATCGAAACCTTTTAAAGAGAATAACAAATGCTCATTAAATTCTCAAGTGAACGTGCAGTGGGATTGGGAGTCAACACTCAGTTAAGAATCCCCTGCCTCCACCTTTTCCTGACGATTGCAAAACCTAATATAAAAAAACTAAAAAGAGTTTAAAATCCCTAAAAATTACAAAAACGTTTTTGGAATTATCTCTCTCTACATTTGTGCATTTCCATTTAAGATGAATTAAATCAAAACTTGAGTTTTCACTTTCCCTTCGTCTTGTAAATTTTTTTGACAAGATGGCAAATAGATCACAACAAAATGATAATTTTAGAGTTGATGTAGGGACAAAATTTAAAACAACAACAAAAGTAAGTAAATAAAATTTATTCACACACTGCAAATGAACACAAAAATTTTGTTATCCAAGTATGGGAAATTCCACTAGTTCATCCCTAATGGCTTGGAATTGTATTAGAGAGAGATTTCTACACATATTTTAAATATGGATATGCATGCTTGAAACATGTTAAAGATGCAAATGACCTACGGATCCAAAACTTTTAAAGAGAACAACAAATGCTCATTAAATTCACCAGTGAACGTACGGTGGGATATTTACCCTAGTCAAACAAGCAATTATTTTATCCATTTACAAAAAGCTAACAGAACAATCTGATGCGAACCAAGGTTGGTTTTACACTGATATATTATGGGACCCACCATGGAGTCACAAGCTAGTGGGACCCACCCCAAGGGTTGGGTTTGCTCGTTATATTGTGGGACCCAGCATGGAGGTACAAGCAAGTGGGACCCAGCATGAGGACATGGGCCAGATTTACTTTAGTACAATGTGGGACCGACGATGGTGACACAAACTTGTGGGACCCACCATGAGATATCGTGGGACCCACAAGGATATCCATGAGTTGGCAGCTTATCTTAGAATATCTCGTGGAATCCACCACAATATCCACGAGTTGGCAGCTTATCTTAGAAGATCACGTTGGAATTAAATTAGGTTTCTATTTTTGGCCAAGTTACTTAAGTTTTTCTTTAATTGAATGTAATTAGGGGTAGAGATTTATTTACCTAGATTCTACCACGTCCTCGATTATAAATAGAGGACTTGTACAAAGATTAAAGAAACCTTTGATCATTATTGAAATTGAGAGTTATTCTTCTTGAGTTCTTGAAAGAACTTTTTGAACTTATCAAGGATTTCCTTGTGGCGTTCAATATCGACTTATCAAAGGGATTTTCCATCCCCATTTGTCGCGTCTTCACTATACCAAGGTTCTTGGGGACGATTACCAGATTTGGTATCGGGTTTCGTCACGGGTTGACGTGGTATGTATCAGTTGGTATCAGAGCTTTGGTATACCAGGTTTGTCTATCCTTTGTTTGTTTTTTTTTCATCACAAAAAAAATCCGAAAAAAAGTGACAATGTCTGATTTAGTCATTACCGAGAAGGAGGCGAAAAAAAAGTAAATGAAGAACGAGTGATTTATCCTTGCTGAGAAGGAAGAGCAGAAACAAAAAAAAAAAAAAAAAAAGTAGGCGAACATCTGATTTAGACGTTGCCAAGGAGGAGGAAGATAAACAAAGAAAAAAAAAAAGAGGAATAGTGAACGACTGGTTCGCTCTGTTTTGCCAACGCCGAAGAAGGAGGAGTTTTGCGGTTTTGCATCGCTATTTTCCCACACCGAAGGAGGAGGATAGTAGCTCAGCACCATCACCGAAGAAGCCTTTTCGATGCCATTGCTAGAGAAGGAGAAGCTCCGGCGATGCCGTTACCGAAGAAGACGAAGAAAAAAACGTCGGTGAAGTCCTCTAAGCCCGTCAGATTATCACCGAGCTCTTGGTTGATTCTTCCGAGCCATTCTAAAGTTCCTTTAGCCTCGGAATATCACTGGGTTGCCGTCGCTATCTTCTGTTCTCTTTGGTGCCATGTGGAAGGTGTTCCGCTCTATTTGATGCGTGAGGGAGACGAAGCCGTTCTGTTCGGTGTCGTGAGGAAAAACTACGACCATCACCCGCCCTAGTCGGTGTCGTGAGGGAAAGATCCTCTGTCGACAAGTTTTCCAAAATTATCTAAGCCGCACTGTTCGGGATCGACAGGAGGAAGAAGACATTGTGGACTGATTAATTTTTTTCCTTAGTTAGGAAAATTTAATTAGCTCAGTGAGTTGAGTCTCGTGCCAGCCCGAGCCGACTGAACCAAGTCAACCCAGTCCAACTCAGACCTGGTCAACTCGTGTCAGAAAAAAAAATGTGTTGGACCTATTATTCCAACCTTGTTTGCAGATTTTTAATCATGCCGCATGATCAAGAGATTCCATCATCCGGTGTTCCGAATCTACAAGCATTAGTGAGGGAGATGAGATAGATGATGAGGGAGGAGTTAAAAGATATACATGGGAGATTGGATAGAGCAGAAAAGGGAGCACAACTGGTGCAACAATCACTTATTCCGAATATCCCAAGGAGGAACAAGTTGTACCGAAGGGAAGTTGAAGATATTAGCAAATTTGACGATTTTAAGGAGTATGATAGGATGTCAATGGCCAGCCATAGGAGATATAACCGAAATCGAGAAGCTTGGACCCGGGTAGATCACAACTTGGGAAGTATCAAGATGAAAATTTCTGCGTTTAAAGGCAAATCCTTAAGCATACCTCGAGTGGAAGTTGGTTTTCGATTGTCACGACTACTTTGAATTCAAGAAGGTAAAGCTTGCTACAATTGAATTTACTGTTGTCTGGTGGGACCAGTTGTGCATCAGCAGGAGGCGGAATGGAGAACGTCCTATTGAAAATTGGGATGAGATGAAGAAAGTGATGAAATGACGATATGTGCCAAGTCATTACTACAAGGATCTATACCTCAAACTGCAAGGTCTCTACAAGGTAAACGAAGCATTTATGATTATTATAAAGAGATGGAGATGGCTATGATTAGAGCCAATGTGAAGGAGGATCGAGAGGCAACAATGGCCAGATTTTTGAATGGTTTAAATCGAGAGATTGCTAACGTAATCCAGATACACATAAATGATTATGTGGATTTGGAGGATTTGGTGCATATGGCAATCACAGTTGAGAGGCGACTCAAGAGAGGTGGTACACGGCCAAGACCACAGAATTCAAGTACAACACCTTGGAGGTCAAGCTACCCAAAGAAAGAAGAAACTTCATCCACCTTCATGGCCAAATGAGAGCCCAAAATAGTCACAACTACCATGGATTCTCAAGGTAAATTATCCCCTATTTCGACTCATTATAATGAGATTGCATGTTGCAAATGTCAGGGGAGAGGACACATAGCTAGCCAATGTCCAAACAAGCAAGTTATGATGATCCAGGAAAATGGTGAAATTGGTTTAGAAGACGAAATTGATCTAGATAACATGCCACCATTGGAGGATGCCTCCATCAGAGTTGAGGAGTTATGAACAAATAATGGTGAGATGCTTAGACTAGTCGCACAAGGTGCCTTAAACTTGACAACTAAAAAAGTGGAAGTAGAAGTACTGTGGAAGAATATCTTTCGCACTCACTACCACGTGAAAGAAGAGATATATAGTGCTATTATTGATAGGTGTAGTTGCACTAATGTTGCTAGTACTTCCATGATTGAAAAGCTAGGGTTCACAACTCTTAAGCACCCTCGTTCATATATGCTGCAATGGTTGAATGATAGTGGTGAAGTAAGGGTTACGACACAGGTTGTTGTACTGTTAAAAATTGATAAATATGAGGATGAGGTATTGTGTGATGTGGTACCAATGCAAGTTGTACATCTCCTCTTAGGAAGATCGAGGCAATTTCACAGATGTGTGCAACATGATGGCTTCACCAACAAGTACTCATTCGAGGTCAATCAACAAACAATCACTCTATTTTTTTATGACACCTAAACAAGTATATGAGGATTAAGTGAGGGTGCAACAATTGAGAAAGATTGACCATTGCCAGGATTTGAGGACAAATCCTTCTCAAGAGAGGGGGAATGATGCGAACCAAGGTTGGTTTTACACTGTTATATTGTGGGACCCACCATGGAGTCACAAGCTAGTGGGACCCACCCCCAAGGGTTGCTTTTGCTCGGTTATATTGTGGGACCCACCATGGAGGTACAAGCTAGTGGGACCCAGCATGAGGACATGGGCCAGATGTACTTTACTACAATGTGGGACCGACGATGGTGACACAAACTGGTGGGACCCACCATGAGATCTCGTGGGACCACAAGGATATCCACGAGTTGGCAGCTTATCTTAGAAGAACTCGTGGAATCCACCACAATATCCACAAGTTGGCTGCATATCTTAGAAGATATCGTGGAATCCACCACAATATCCACGAGTTGGCAGCTTATCTTAGAAGATCACGTTGGAATTAAATTAGGTTTCTATTTTTAGCCAAGTTACTTAAGTTTTCCTTTAATTGAATGTAATTAGGGGTAGAGATTTATTTACCTAGATTCTACCACGTCCTCCATTATAAATAGAGGACTTGTACAATGATTGAAGAAACCTTTGATCATTATTGAAATTGAGAGTTATTCTTCTTGAGTTCTTGAAAGAACTTTTCGAACTTATCAAGGATTTCCTTGTGGCGTTCAATATCGACTTATCAAATGGATTGTCCATCCCCGTTTGTGGCGTCTTCACTATACCAAGGTTCTTGCTTTGCTAAGCAACGGGTCGCGGTTTCCATCCAAAATTTTGTGGTTGTAGATCAATTTTCTAAGATGGCTCATTTTATTCCTTGTCATAAGACTAATGATGCTTTTCATGTTGCAGATTTGTTCTTTAGGCAGATGGTCAGGCTACATGGCATGCCTGGAACAATCGTGTAAAATCGGGATGCTAAGTTCTTGAGCTACTTTTGGAAGACCTTATGGGAAAACTAAGAACGAAACTTCTGTTTTCTACTACATGTCACCCTCAAACCGATGGTCAAACAGAGGTAGTTAATCTGACTTTATCTACTTTGTTGAGGGCTGTCATTGGTAAGAACATTAAGACTTGGGAGGATTATTTACCACATGTTGAGTTTGCTTATAGTCGTACCATCTATTCTGCTACTCAGTGCTCACCGTTTGAAATTGTTTATAGTTTTAATCTTTTAACTCCTTCGGATTTATCACCTTTACCTTTTTCTGAGCATGTGAATCTAGATGGTAAGAAGAAGGCAGAATATGTGAAGCAACTCCATGCATGGGTTCGGGCCAACATAGAGAGGAGAACCAAACAATACATCAGGCAGGCTAACAAGGGACGTCACAAGCTCATTTTTAGGCCGGTGATTAGGTGTGGTTACATATGAGGAAAGAAAGATTTCCAGCACAAAGACGTTCTAAGTTGTTGCCTTGAGGAGAAGGACCATTTCAAGTGCTAGAACGGATCAATGACAATGCTTACAAACTTGACTTACCGGGTGAGTATAATGTTAGTGCTACATTCAATGTTTTTGATTTGAGTCCTTTTGATGTAGATGACGATTTGAGGGCAAACTCTTCTCAAGAAGAGGGGTGAGGACATTAAGCCTACAAGGAATACTCATGAACCAACTCAAGTTCCAGTTGGTCCAGTGATGAGGGCACGAGCTAAAAGATGCAAAGACATGCTGAATAATTTCATCCAAAGAGTTATGCAACAAGAAGCGAGTGTGGCCACAAAGGAAGGGGAGCAAAGGCTGATTTCGCTCATCAAGGTTGATCTGGAAGAGGGCCCAGCAGCCACACACGTGCATTGAGGAAGAGCATGTGGGCCACGAGTTGGCAAGACATTAGGGTTTCCTTAAGTCTCTTTTAGTGAATGTAATTAGAGTTTTGGGCCTCCACTATAAATAGAGGCTTCTAAAATAGTTTTCGAACTTTTGTCATTTTTGAGTGAAAAACATTCTCCTTGGGTTCTTGCTAGAACTATTCAAACTTATGATTTTCCTTGTGGCGTTCATTGACTTATCAAAAGGATTTCCATCCCCATTTGTGGCATCTTCGATTTTTCATCCAAACTTGAAAGGTCATAGGGACGTTTACCATATTTGGTATCAGGTTTCATCACAGGTTGGTGTGGTTCGTATCACAATCATAGATGATTGTAAAGTGATTTATCGGTCAATCATGCGTAACAGGCTATATTTTTGTAAGAAATGACTTATGGATTGGGAGTCAACACTCAGTTAAAAATCCCCTGCCTCCCTTTTTTCCCGACGATTGCAAAACCTAATATATAAAAGCTAAAAAGATGGAAAATGAAAATTTTAGAGTTTATGTATGGAAAAAATTTAAAATAATAATAAAATATAAGAAAATAAAATTTGTTCACACATCACAAATGAATACAAAAGGTTTGTTATCCCAGTTTTGTAAATTCCTCTAATTCAACCCCAATAGCTTGGAATTTTATAACAAAAGAGAATTCTACACATGTTTTAAATATGGATATGCATGCTTTAAACATGTTAAAGATGCAAATGACCTATGGATCCAAACCTTTCAAAGAGAACAACAAATGCTAATGAAATTCTCAAGTGAACGTGCGGTGTGATATTTACCTGAGTCAAACAAGCCATTATTTTGCCCATTTATTAAATATTGACCTAACAATCATTGATGATTTTAAAGTGATTTATCGATCAATCATGCGTAACGGGATATATGTTTTTAAGAAATGACTTATGGATTGGGAGTCAACACTCTATTAAAAATCCCTACCTCCCCCTTTTAGCGACGATTACAAATCTTAATATATAAAAAATAAAAAGAGTTACAATCCATTAAAATTACAAATTTTTTTTGGAATTATATCTCTCTACATTAGTGCATTTCCATTTTAGATGAATTTTTTTTCTTAAATAAATACTTGAGTGTTCACTTTCCCTTCATCTAGTAAACAATTTTGACAAGATAGCAAATAGATCACAACAAACTTAAAATTTTAGAGTTTAAGTATGGATAAAATTTAAAAGAATAAAAAATGTAAGTAAAGAAAATTTATTCACACTCCACAAATGAACACAAAAGTTTTGTTATCCATTTTTGGGAAATTCAACTAGTTCAACCGTGATAGCATGGAATTTTATAAGAAAGAAATTTCTACACATGTTTTAAAAAAGGATATGCATGCTTGAAACATTTTAAAGATGCAAATGACCTATTGATCATAACTTTTTAAAGAGAAAAATGAATGCTCATTGAATTCTCAAGAGAACGTGCTGTGGGATATTTACCAGAGTCAAACTAGCCATTAGTTTGCCCATTTACAAAAAGCTGACCTAACAATCATAGATGAATGTAAAGTGATTTAACGGTCAATCATGCTTAATGGGCTATATTTTTTTAAGAAATGACTTATGGATTGGGAGTCAACACTCAGTTAAATATCCCTCACCTCTCCCTTTTCCTGACGATTGCAAAACCTAATAAATAAAAACTAAAAAGAGTTTACAATCCCTAAAAATTACAGACACTTTTTGGAACTATCTCTCTCCACATTTGTGCATTTCCATTTTAGATGTATGCCTTTTTTCTTAAATCAAAACTTGAGTTTTCACTACTCCTTCATCTCATAATTTTTTTTGACAAGATGGCAAATAGATTACAACAAAATGAAAATTTAGGAGTTTACGTAGGGAAAAAATTTAAAACAATAACAAATGTAAGTAAAGAAAATTTAATCAAGCACCACAAATGAACACAAATGTTTTGTTATCCAAGTTTGGGAAATTCCTCTAGTTCAACCCTAATAGCTTGGAATTTTATATGAAACTGATTTCTACACATGTTTTAAAAATTGATATGAATGCTTGTAACATGTTAAAGATGCAAATGACCTATGGATCCAAATATTTTAAAGAGAATAACAAATGCTCATTAAATTCTCAAGTTAATCTGCAGTGGGATATTTACCTGAGTTAAACAAGCCATTATTTTGCCCATTTACAAAAAGCTGACCTAACAATCATAGATGATTGTAAAGTGATTTATCGGTCAATCATACGTAAAGGGCTATATTTTTGTAAGAAACGACTAATGGATTGGGAGTCAACACTCAGTTAAAAATCCCATGCCTCCCCCTTTTCCCGACGATTGCAAAACCTAATATATAAAAACTAAAAATAGTTTACAATCCCTAAAAATTACAGACATTTTTTGGAATTATCTCTCTCTACATTTGTGCATTTCCATTTTAGATGTATGTTTTTTTCTAAAATCAAAACTTGAGTTTTAACTTTCCTTTCATCTCGTAAAACAATTTTGACAAGATGGAAAATAGATCACAACAAAATGAAAATTTTAGAGTTTATGTATGGAAAAAAATTTAAAACAATAAAAAATGTATGAAAAGAAAATTTATTCACAAACCACAAATGAACACATAAGTTTTGTTTTCCAAGTTTGGGAAATTCCACTAGCTCAACCCTAATAGCTAGGAATTTCATAAGAAAGAGATTTCTACACATGTTTTAAACATGGATATGTATGTTTGAAACATGTTAAAGATGCAAATGACCTATGGATCGAAACCTTTTCAAAAGAATAACAAATTATGATTAAATTTTCAAGTGAATGTGCGGTGGGATATTTACCCGAATCAAACAACCCATTATTTAGCCCAACAACCAATTATTTTGCCCATTTAAAAAAAGCTGACCTAACAATCGTAGATGATTCTAAAGTGATTTATCAGTCAATCATGAGTAACGGGCTATATTTTTGTAAGAAATGACTTATGGATTGGGTGTCAACACTCAGTTAAAAATCCCCCGCCTCCCCCATTTCCCAACGATTCCAAAACATAATATATAAAAACTAAAAAGAGTTTTCAAATCCTAAAAATTACTGACACTTTTTGGATATATCTCTCTATACATTTGTGCATTTCCATTTTAGATGTATACTTTTTTCTTAAATCAAAAATTGAGTTTTCACTTTCCCTTCATCTCGTAAACAATTTTTTAAAGATGGCAAATGAAAATTTAGAGTTTATGTACAGAAAAAATTAAAAGAATATGAAACGTGAGTAAAGAAAATTTATTCACACACCACAAATGAACACAAAAGTTTTGGTATCCAAGTTTGGGAAATTCCACTAGTTCAACCCTAATAGCATGGAATTTTATAAGAAAGAAATTTCTACACATGTTTTAAATATGGATATGCATGCTTGAAACATGTTAAAGATGCAAATGACCTATGGATCCAAACCTTTTAAAGAGAACAACAAATGCTCATTAAATTCTCATGTGAATGTGCGATGGGATATTTACTTGAGTCAAACAAGCCATTATATTGCCCCTTTATAAAAAGTTGACCTAATAATCATAGATGATTGTAAAGTGATTTATCAGTCAATCATGTGTAAAGGGCTATATTTTTCTAAGAAATGACTTATGGATTGGGAGTCAACACTCAATTAAAAATACCCCGCTTGCCCCTTTTCCCGACAATTGCAAAACCTAATATATAAAAACTAAACAGTATTTCCAATCTCTTAAAATTATAGACACTTTTTGGAATTATCTCTCTCTACATTACTGCATTTCCATTTTAGATGTATGCTTTTTCTTAAATCAAAACTTGAGTTTTTACTTTCCCTTCATGTCGTAAACAATTTTGACAAGATGGCAAATAGATCTCAACAAAATGAAAATTTTAGAGTTTATGTATGGAAAATATTAAAACAATAACGACTGTAAGAAAATAATATTTATTCACACACCATTAATGAACACAAAAGTTTTGTTATCCAAGTTTGGGAAATTTCACTAGTTCAACCCTAATAGCTTGGATTTTAATAAGAAAGAGATTTCTACACATGTTTTAAAAATGGATATGCATGCTTGAAACATGTTAAAGAAGCAAATGTCCTTTAGATGCAAACCTTTTAAAGAGAATCACAAATGCTCATTAAATTCACAAGTGAATGTACGGTGGGATATTTACCTTTGTCAAACAAGCCATTATTTTGCCCATTTACAAAAAGCTGACCTAACAATCATAGATGATTGGAAAGTGATTTATCGGTCAATCATGCGAAATGGGCTATATTTTTGTAAGAAATGACTTATAGATTGGGAGTCAACACTCAGTTAAAAATCCCCCACTTCCCCCTTTTCCCGAGGATTGCAAAACCTTTTATATAAAAATTAAAAAGAGTTTACAATCCCTAAAAATTACAGACACTTTTTGGAATTATCTCTCTACATTTGTGCATTTCCTTTTTAGTTGTTTTCTTTTTTCTTATATCAAAACTTGAGTTTTTACTTTCCCTTCATTTCGTAAACAATTTTGATAAGATGGCAAATAGATCACAAAAAAATGAAAATTTTAGAGTTATGTATGGAAAAAATTTAAAACAATAACAAATCTAAGTAAAGAAAATTTATTCACACACCACAAATGAACAAAAAAGTTTTGTTATCAAAGTTTGGAAAGTTCTACTAGTTCAACCCTAATAGCTTGGGAATTTATAAGTAAGAGATTTCTACACGTGTTTTAAATATGGATATGCATGCTTGAAACATGTTAAAGATGCATATTACCTATGGATCCAAACCTTTTCAAGAGAACAACAAATGCTCATTAAATTCTCAAGTGAACGTGCTGTGGGATATTTACCCCAGTCAAACATGCTATTATTTTGCTCATTTAGAAAAAGTTGACCTAACAATCATAGATGATTGTAAAGTGATTTATAGCTCAATCTTGCGTAATGGGCTATATTTTTGTAAGATATTACTTATGGATTGGGAGTCAACACTCAGTTAAAAATCCCCTTCTTCCCCTTTACCCGACGATTGTAAAACCTAATATATAAAAACTAAATAAACTTTACAATCCCTAAAAATTTAAAAAAACTTTATGGAATTATCTCTCTCTACATTTGTGCATTTCCATTTTTGATGTATACTTTTTTCTCTAATCAAAACTTTGAGTTTTCACTTTCCCTTCATCTCGTAAACAATTTTGACAAGATGGCAAATAGATCACCACAAAATGAAAATTTTAGAGTTTATGTATGGAAAAAATTTAAAACAATAACAAATGTAAGTAAAGAAAATTTATTCACTCACCACAAATGAACACAAAAATTTTGTTATCAAAGTTTGGAAAATTCTACTAGTTCAACCCTAATAGCTTGGAAATTTATAAGTAAGAGATTTCTACACGTGTTTTAAATATGGATATGCATGCTTGAAACATGTTAAAGATGCATATTACCTATGGATCCAAACCTGTTCAAGAGAACAACAAATGCTCATTAAATTCTCAAGTGAATGTGTTGTGTGATATTTACCTGAGTCAAACATGCTATTATTTTGCTCATTTAGAAAAAGTTGATCTAACAATCATAAATGATTTTAAAGTGATTTATAGGTCAATCTTGCGTAATGGGCTATATTTTTGTAAGATATGACTTATGGATTGGGAGTCAACACTCAGTTAAAAATCCCCCGCCTCCCCTTTTTCTTGACGATTGTAAAACCTAATATATAAAACACTAAAAAGAGTTTACAATCCCTTAAAATTGCAGAAACATTTTGGAATTATCTCTCTCTACATTAGTGCACTTCCATTTTAGATGTATGCTTTTTTCTTAAATCAAAAATTGAGTTTTCACTTTCCCTTCATCTAGTAAACAATTTTGAAAAGATGGCAAATAGATCACGTTGGAAGATGAGCTCAAGCCCACAAGACCAAGGAAGGCCCACTTAGCTACTATTATTATAAGATGGGACACATGACCGAGGAAGGCCTGCAAGATGGGCCCAAACCCATAATATGTAGGACCCACAATGATTACCATGAGCTGGCATCTTTATCACTTCAGTTGGAAGATCAAGAAGGACTCACAAAAGTATCTTATCTTATGGTCACATCAAAGAAGAGTTTTAGTTTGAGTTATGTTTTTCTTTTATCTATATTTAATTATTTAATTATGTTTGGACTTATCTTTAAGTGTTAGAGTTTGGGTGTAATTGGTGCAAGGGTAGTTTTATTGTCATTGGACTCTACTACCTTCCTCTATTATAAATAGAGATTCATGTACTCTGATTACAACAAGTTATTGATTTCAATAAAGTATTTCAATTTTCCATAAATTTAACATGGTATCAAAGCAGGTTCTGTGAGTCAACTCACGGAGGTAATGTGATCCTTTTCTCTAAACCTTAAACCCTAAGTCTAGGTTCGTAGTTATTTGTTTCAGCCCCTAACCCATAGATTTCTAATGCATTTTTTACCTCTATACATAGTTTTTCATTTTTTAAAGTATTTATTTATGGAAATATATTTGAGTATACTTTCCAAATAAAAATGATTTGTTCCAATCGGAGTTATCTACAGAGAGATGTCGATATTTGAATGAGCAAAGGTCAGATTGCAAAAAGGTTCGAGTAGTAGTAGCAATCTTCAGATTCCAAGGTATTTTTTGCTATCAATAACTAGACTTTATACGTCAAAATATATATCAAAAGAGAGATCTGTAAGTCTGTTCTTTTACCTATTCAACCAAATTTTTATCTGAATTATCCACAAAGAGAAATAGATATTTGAAGAAGCAAAGGTCACATTGAAAAAAAAGGTTAGTGCGGCAGTAGAAAGCCTCAACTTCCGAGGTTTTTTATGCTATCAAGAAAGAAACTTTATATGGAGAATTATATATCAAAAGAAAGATAAATAAGTCTATTTTCTTACTTATTTAACCAATTCTCTGTATGGTATTCTTATAAGGATATATTTGTATTGGAAGAGTCAATGGTCATTCTGGAAAAAACTGGAGAAACTGTACTTAGTTCGGCTAGATGATAGAGACCGAAATATATCAGATTATTTATCTTCTGATAATTATATTTTATGAAGTTAAGTTATACTTGGATGAAATTTATTTAAGTATACTTTTATAAGGAGCAAAGTTTGTTTCAATCTGATCTATATTTAAAGAAATATTCACATTGGAATCATCAAAGGTCATGCTGGTATTCTGTTGTATTGAAAAATATGAATTTATGCCCATTGTTTTGAGTCACTTTTTGAGTTGATATATCAGGAAAATATCTCACTTCTCCCTGGTTTGAGGGATTATTTATACATCTATGGGGGGGTTAGTGCCCCAAAGTGGATTCTTGAAGATCAAGTCATGTCCAACATGAAGATCATGTCATGTCATGTTCATGAAGATCAGGTAAGAATTTGTGTTAGTGTTGACGACTTCATGTGCAGTGGAAAACAGTTTCCAGTGTTAGTGCCCCAACATGAGAAAAACATAAAAAATAAGAGAATTTCTAAACCTTTACAGTGCACTTAATTACAACATAATCCTTAAACCCCAAATTAGGTAAAACAACCATTATTACTACACGAATAAGTTATTGAATGTATAATTAAATATACTAATATATTTATTAATTGAATTAGATATTTTATTGTACATTAATATGGTAATTACATGAGCCAATGAAATACGTATATGATTAATTACAAATAATAAATAAATAACATTATAAAAAAAAGTAATACATTAAGTTATTAATTTATTAATAACATATGATATATTTTAACCTAAAAATGAATAATTTAAGAGAAAAAAATGATCTAATCATAACTTTAACACACTATATATTTGTACATAATATATTTTATGTATTATTAATTAATAATATATTTTATGTATTATTAATTAATAATATATTATCACAAAATTTAAAACCATTGGTTTAATTAACTATAACAATCGGATAATTATGCCAAAATAATTTATCAAATATTTATTTTAACAATATTTTAATTATAACTATTAAATCACTATTTTAATATAGTAATTTATAAATAAAAATAATTATTTTATAAATACAAATTATAAATTAATAATTCTTATGAAGATAGTTTAATTTTTCCTAACTTAGGAAAAATTAAACATCTTCGTCTTCCTCAGCCGCAAGCCAGCGGGGCGATGGCGACGGGGACGGCTAGGCAAAGGCAACGACCGGCGACGGCGGCGGGCAATGCTGACAGAGGCGGCACTCCGACGGTACGCCGAGAGGGAGAAGAGAGGGAGGCCGAGAAGCTCTGTAAATGGTCGACCTCCCGTGCTCTGCGGGAATGAGAGAGGGCTGCGGAAATGAGAGAGGGAGCAGAGAATCAGAGAGGGCTGCGGGAATGGAGACTAGAGAGGGTTGCGGAGACGAGAGAGGGTTGCGGGAACGGAGACGAGAGAGGGCTGCGGGAAAACCGGAGAGAGGGAGACCGGAGAGAGACGGCGGTAGTAGAGAGGGAGACCGGAGAGAGACGGCGGAGACGAGAGAACGAGCAGAGAGCTTGGGCTTCACGGAGACGACAGAGGGCTGCGGGAACGAGAGTTGCTGTGTGCGGGAATGAAATGATCGAAATGAAAAAAAAAACAGAGACGGTCGAGCCAGAGAGAGCTCGCGCGAGAGAATCAAGTGGATGATTCTCAAAATCGGGCGGAAAGCACTTTCCGCCCGTTACTCTTTACACATGAACTCTTGGTTCATGTATATTCATGTACATGACATGAATTTTGGCGCCCCCTAACGACGTCAGGACATGAACTGTGTAATGCGCTTGAATATCATGTCCTGAGTCATGTGCACTAACCCCCCCCCCCCCCCCCCCCCCCCCCCCCCCCCCCTATGTTATTTGGGCCTATTGCTACATCTATGATATTTGTTTCAAGCTGGGATCATTGCCATTACCTCCTAGCTTGAGGGGGAGAAGTAGACGAAGTACAAGAAAGAGGTATTTTATTTCATATGTTGTGAATAAGTTTATGTGAACAAAATATTCAAGAAAGGGGGAGCACAAAAGATGAAGTTTGTGCATCTAAGAAGAAATTTTTATATTGGATTATTTCATGGGTTCTTTTACAAAGTTATTATTTGGTTCGTGTTATATGTGTTGGAATAGTCGTGTTATATATAGCAGCTGATATTATATCTCTTTGGGGATATTATTATTGAAGAAGAGGTGGCCTCATATCATCATTTATTTTACCCCGTAAAAACATATCACGGTAGGGAAACCATGATGGAGGATACCCTATCAAAAAATATCACGGTTGGAAAACCATTATAGGGCCTGTCAAAAAACAAATATCACGGTTGGGAAACCATGACGGAGGATACCCTATTAAAAAATATCATGGTTGGGAGACCATGACAGAGGAACTTATTATTACATCTACGTCCCCCTACCCCCTACACCCCCCCCCCCCCCCCCCCCCCCCCCCCCCCCCCCACACACACACACACACACACACACTCTTTCACTTTCCCTTCATCTAGTAAACAATTTTGAAAAGATGGCAAATAGATCATGTTGGAAGAAGAGCTCAAGCCCACAAGACCAAGGAAGGCCCACTTAGCTACTATTATTATAAGATGGGACACATGACCAAGGAAGGCCTGCAAGATGGGCCCAAACCCATAATATGTAGGACCCACAATGATTACCATGAGCTGGCATCCTTATCACTTCAGTTGGAAGATCAAGAAGGACTCAAAAAAAGTATCTTATCTTATGGTCACATCAAAGAAGAGTTTTAGTTTGAGTTATGTTTTTCTTTTATCTATATTTAATTATTTAATTATGTTTGGACTTATCTTTAAGTGTTAGAGTTTGGGTGTAATTGGTGCAAGGGTAGTTTTATTGTCATTGGACTCTACTACCTTCCTCTATTATAAATAGAGATTCATGTACTCCAATTACAACAAGTTATTGATTTCAATAAAGTATTTCAATTTTCCATAAATTTAACATGGTATCAAAGCAGGTTCTGTGAGTCAACTCATGGAGGTAATGTGATCCTTTCCTCTAAACCCTAAACCCTAAGTCTAGGTTCGTAGTTATTTGTTTCAGCCCCTAACCCATAGATTTCTAATGCATTTTTTTACCTCTATACATAGTTTTTAATTTTTAAAATTATTTATTTATGAAAATATATTTGAGTATACTTTCAAAATAAAAATGATTTGTTCCAATCGGAGTTATCTATAGAGAGATGTCGATATTTGAATGAGCAAAGGTCAGATTGCAAAAAGGTTTGAGCAGTAGCAGCAATCTTCAAATTCCAAGGTATTTTTTGCTATCAATAACTAGACTTTATACGTCAAATTATATATAAAAGAGAGATCTGTAAGTCTATTCTTTTACCTATTCAACCAAATTTTTATCTGAATTATCCACAAAGAGAAATAGATATTTGAAGAAGCAAAGGTCAGATTGAAAAAAAAGGTTTGTGCGGCAGCAGAAAGCCTCAACTTCCGAGGTATTTTATGCTATCAAGAAAGAGACTTTATATGGAGAATTATATATCAAAAGAAAGATAAATAAGTCTATTTTCTTAATTATTAAACCAATTCTCTTTATGGTATTCTTATAAGGATATATTTATATTGGAAGAGTCAATGGTCATTCTGGAAAAAACTGGAGAAACTGTACTTAGTTCGGCTAGATGGTAGAGACCGAAATATATCAGATTATTAATCTTCTGATAATTATATTTTATGAAGTTTAGTTATAATTGGATGAAATTTATTTAAGTATACTTTCATAAGGAGCAAATTTTGTGTCAATCTGGTTTATATTTAAAGAAATATTCACATTGGAATCATCAAAGGTCATGCTGGTATTCTGTTGTATTGAAAAATATGAATTTATGCCCATTGTTTTGAGTCAGTTTTTGAGTTAATATATCAGGAAAATATCTCACTTCACCCTGGTTTGAGGGATTATTTATACGTCTATGTTATTTGGGCCCATTGCTACACCTATGATATTTGTTTCATGCTGGTATCATTGCCATTACCTCCTAGCTTGAGGGGGAGAAGTACAAGAAGTACAAGAAAGAGGTATTTTATTTCATATGTTGTGAATAAGTTTATGTGAACAAAATATTCAAGAAAGGGGGAGCACAAAAGATGAAGTTTGTGCATCTAAGAAGAAATTTTTATATTGGATTATTTCATGGGTTCTTTTACAAAGTTATTATTTGGTCCGTGTTATATGTGTTGGAATGGTCGTGTTATATATAGCTGCTGATATTATATCTCTTTGGGGACATTATTATTGAAGAAGAGGTGGCCTCATATCATCATTTATTTTACCCCGTAAAAACATATCACGATAGGGAAACCATGATGGAGGATACCCTATCAAAAAATATCACGGTTGGAAAACCATTATAGGGCCTGTCAAGAAACAAATATCACGGTTGGGAAACCATGACGGAGGATACCCTGTCAAAAAATAGCATGGTTGGGAAACCATGACAGAGGAACTTATTATTACATCTACGTTCCAACCCCACCCTCCCCCCTCCCCTTGTAATGGCTTTTATGACTCCTACCACTTGAGAGTCGTTGTCCTGTGGAGGGACACAGTGGTGGACACTTCAGAGCAAAGCTGATAGACACACTACTGATTAGAAGACAGAGTGTGCCCTACATCCAGCATTAGGACTGGAGTATGATGCAATGGCTTATCGGCTAGGAGTGATTTTTACTCTCACTTATATTATACCAGTAGGGCCTCATGGAAGGATGCAACAGCGTGAGGGGGAATGTTTGAAGATGAAGGCATATTGGAAGATGTGCCATTTTATACAAAAATATTCTATACATCATTTGCAGCAAGCTGGGAGTTCATGTTGTTCTCTCACCCCCAGCTTGAGGGGGAGTGTTGGAAGATAAGCTCAAGCCCATACGACCAAGGAAGGTCCACATATCTAAGATTATTATAAGATGGGACACACAACCAAGGAAGGCCCACAATATGGGCCGAAGCCCATAAGATGGGACACTTTTTGGAATTATCACTCTCTACATTTGTGCCTTTCCATTTTAGATGTATGCTTTTTTATTAAATCAAAACTTGAGTTTTCACTTTCCCTTCATCTCGTAAACAATTTTGACAAGATGGCAAACAGATCACAACAAAATGAAAATTTTAGAGTTTATGTATGGAAAAAATTTTAAAAAATAACAAATGTAAGTAAAGAAAATTTATTCACACTCCACAAATGAACATGTTATAATATGGGGCCCACCATTGTGCTCGAGCTAGTGGGACCCACCATGAGGACGTAGGTCATCAGGAAGAATCCTAGAGGACTTAGGACACCAAGAAGAGTCCTCTCCCAAAGCAAGCGTGAGTAAAGGAATCAAGAACCACAAGCTGAGTTGATTTAGAAGACCTGAAGATCAAGTGGGGCCCACAAGATCTCATGAGTTGGTGCAATTATTAAGGTGCACTGGAGAATCATCAGGGGCCCACTAGGATAAGGCCATGAGCTGGCTTATAGCTTATATTCTCATGGGTAATATACAACTCCTAGTTCTACTCCAATTAGTCTTGTAGGAGTTCTAGTTAAAATAGACTTACTTATATTGAAGAGTTAGAGTTAGAATGTAACTAGGATTGAATGACAACTTGTATGAGGCCTCTACCTCCTCCTCTCCTATAAATAGAGAGGTTGTAATTCGGATTTAATCAAGTCACATATTCAATCCTGAGTTGGTTCTCTCTCTCCCTCTCCTTACATGACGCAGCTCACCCTTTTCTTCTTTTTATTTTTTTTCTTCTTTACAGTCAGATTTCAACCCCTTTTCTCATTTTTCTTTCTTATTTCTCTTGTTCATGATCATGGAAAAGGGATCCTGAATTCAACATGGTATCAGAGCAACATATTTAGAATCCCTCAACAAAATATGCTGACTCCCAATCCATATGTTATTTCTTACAAACATATAGCCCGTTACGCATGATTGACGGATTAATCACTTTACAATCATCTATAATTGTTTGGTCATCCTTTTGTAAATGGGCAAAATAATGGCTTGTTTGACTCTGGTAAATATCCCACCACACGTTCACTTGAGAATTTAATGAGCATTTGGTATTCTCGTTAAAAGGTTTGGATCCATAGGTCATTTGCATCTTTAACATGTTTCAAGCATACATATCCATATTTAAAACATGTGTGCAAATCTCTTTCTTATAAAATTCCTATCTATGATGGTTGAACTAGTAAATTTTCCAAAACTTGGGAAACAAAACTTTTGTGTACATTTTTACTTACATTTCTTATAGTTTTAAATTTTGTCCATACAAAAACTCTAAAATTTTCATTTTGTTGTGATCTATTTGTCATCTTTTCAAAATTGTTTATGAGATGAAGGGAAAGTGAAAACTATAGTTTTGATTTAAGAGAAAAGCATACATCTAAAATGGAAATGCATATATGTAGAGAGAGAGAATTCCAAAAAGTGTCTGTAATTTTTAAGGATTGTAAACTCTTTTTAGTTTTTATATATTAGGTTTTGCAATTGTCTGGAAAAGGGGGCGACGGTGGATTTTTAACAGTGTTGACTCCCAATCCATAAGTCATTTCTTACAAAAATATAGACCATTACGCATGATTGACCGACAAATCACCTTACAATCATCTATGATTGTAGGTCAGCTTTTTGTAAATGGGTAAAATAATGGTTTGTTTGACTCGGGTAAATATCCCACCGCACGTTCACATGAGAATTTAAAGAGCATTTTTTATTCTCTTTAAAAGGTTTGGATCCAAAGGTCATTTGCATCTTTAACATGTTTCAAGCATGCATATCCATTTTTAAAACATGTGTAGAAATCTCTGTCTTATAAAATTCTAAGCTATTTGGGTTAAACTAGTGTAATTTCCAAAACTTGGATAACAAAACTTTCGTGTTCATTTGTGGTGTGTGAATAAATTTTCTTTACTTACATCTGTTATTATTTAAAAAATTTTCCATACATGAACTCTAAAATTTTCATTTTGTTGTGATCTATAGGCCATCTTTTCAAAATTGTTTATGAGATGAAGGCAAAGTCAAATTTCAAGTTTTGATTTAAGAAAAAAACATACATCTAAAATGGAAATGCACAAATGTTGAGAGAGATAATTCCCAAAAGTGTCTATAATTTTTAGGGATTTTAAAATATTTTTAGTTTTTATAAATTAGGTTTTGCAATCGTCTGGAAAATGTGGAGGCGGGGGATTTTTAACAGAATGTTGACTCCCAATCCATAAGTCATTTCTTAAAAAAAAAATAACCTGTTATGCATGATTAACCGATAAATCACTTTACAATCATCTATGATTGTTAGGTTAGTTTTTTTAAATGGGAAAATAATGGCTTGTTTGACTCGGGTAAATATCCCACAGCACGTTCACTTGAGAATTTAATGAGCATTTGTTATTCTCTTTAATTGGTTTGGATCCATAGGTCATTTGCGTCTTTAACATGTTTCAAGCATGCATATCCATTTTTAAAACATGTGTAGAAATCTCTTTCTTATAAAATTTCAAGCTATTAGGGTTGAACTAATGGAATTTCCAAAGCTTGGATAACAAAAATTTTGAGTTCATTTGTGGTTTCTGAATAATATTTCTTTAATTACAATTGTTGTTGGTTTAAATTTTTTTCATACATAAACTCTAAAATTTTCATTATGTTGTAATCTATTTGCCATGTTGCCAAAATTGTTTACGAGATGAAGGCAAAGTGAAAACTAAAGTTTTGATTTAAGAAAAAAAGCATACATCTAAAATGGAAATGCTCTAATGTAGAGAGAGATAATTTCAAAAAGCGTCTGTAATTTTAAGCGATTGTAAACTCTTTTTAGTTTTTATATATTAGGTTTTGCAATCGTTGGGAAGAGGGGAGGCGAGGGATTTTTAACTGAGTGTTGTCTCGAGAGAGATAATTCCAAAAAGTGTCTGTAATTTTAAGCGATTGTAAACTCTTTTTAGTTTTTATATATTAGGCTTTGCAATCGTCGGGAAGAGGGGGAGGTGAGGGATTTTTAACTGAGTGTTGTCTCCCAATCCAAAAGTCATTTCTTAAAAAAATATAGCCCGTTACGCATGATGGACCAGTAAATCACTTTACTATCATCTAAAATTGTTAGGTCAACTTTTTATAAATGGGCAAAATAATGACTTGTTTGACTCGGGTAAATATCCCACGCACGTTCACTTGAGAATTTAATGAGCATTTGTTGTTCTCTTTAAAAGGTTTGGATTCATAGGCCATTTGCATCGTTAATATGTTTCAAGCATGCATCTCCATATTTAAAACATGTGTAGAAATCTCTTTCTTATAAAATTCCAAGCTATTACGGTTGAACTAGTGGAAATTTGTAAACTTGGATAAGAAAACTCTTTTGTTCATTTGTGGTCTGTGAATAAATTTTCTTTACTTACATTTATTATTGTTTTAAATTTTTTCCATACATAAACTCTGAAATTTTCATTTTGTTGTGATCTATTTTCCATCTTGTCAAAATTGTTTACGAGATGTAGGGAAAGTGAAAACTCAACTTTTGATTTAAGAAAAAAGCATACATCTAAAATGGAAATGCACTAATTTAGAGAGAGATAATCCCAAAAAGTTTCTGTAATTTTAAGGGATTTTAAACTTTTTTTAGTTTTTATACATTAGGTTTTGCTATCGTCGAGAAAAGGGGAAGGCGGGGGAGTTTTAACACAATGTTAACTCCCAATCCATAAGTCATTTCTTAAAAAAATGTAGCCCGCTACGCATGATTGACTGATAAATCACATTACAATCATCTAAGATTGGTTGGTCAACTTTTTATAACAGGGAAAAATAATGGATTGTTTGATTCGGGGAAATATCCCACTGCACGTTCACTTGAGATTTTTCTTAGCATTTTTATTGTCTTTAAACGGTTTGGATCCATAGGTCATTTTCATCTTTAACTTGTTTCATGCATGCATATCCATTTTTAAAAATGTGTAGAAATCTTTTTCTTATAAAATTCCAATTTATTATTGTTTAACTAGTGTAATTTCATAAACTTGGATAACAAAACTTTTGTGTTCATTTATTGTGTTTGAATAAATTTTCTTTACTTACATTTGTTATTGTTATAAATTTTTTCCATACATAAACTCTAAAATTTTCATTTTGTTTTGATGTATTTTCCGTCTTGTCAAAATTGTTTACGAGATGAAGGGAATGTGAAAACTCAACTTTTTATTTAAGAAAAAGCTTACATCTAAAATGGAAATGCACTAATTTAGAGAGAGATAATTCCAAAAATTATCTGCAGTTTTAAGGGATTGTAAACTCTTTTTATTTTTTATATATTAGCTTTTACAATCGTCGGGAAATGGGGGAGGCCAGGGATTTTTAACTGAGTGTTGACTACCAATCCCTAAGTCATTTCTTACAAAAATATAGCCCGTTACGTATGATTGACTGATAAATCACTTTAAAATCATCTAAGATTGTTAGGTCAACTTTTTATAACAGGGCAAATTAATGGCTAGTTTGACTCGGGTAAATATCCCACCGCACGTTCAATTGCAATTTAATGAGCATTTGTTGTTCTCTTTAAAAGGTTTGGATCGATAGGTCATTTGCATCTTTAACATGTTTCAAGCGTGCATATCCATATTTAAAACATGCATAGAAATCTCTTTCTTATAAAATTCCTAGCTATTAAGGTTGAACTAGTGGAATTTCCCAAACTCGGATAACAAAACTTTTGTGTTCATTTGTTGTGTGTGAAAAACTTTTCTTTACTTACATTTTTTATTGTCTTTTACTATTTCTATACATAAACTCTAAAATTTTCATTTTTTTGAGATCTATTTGCCATCTTGTCTATATTGTTTACGAGGTGAAGGGAAAGTGAAAATTCAAGTTTTGATTTAAGAAAAAAACATACATCTAAAATGGAAATGCACAAATGTTGAGAGAGATAATTCCAAAAAGTGTCTGTAATTTTTATGGATTGTAAAATCTTTTTATTTTTTATATATTAGGTTTTGCAAAAGTCGGGAAAAGGGGGAGGCAGGGATTTTTAATTGAATGTTGACTCCCAATCCATATGTCAGTTCTTACAAAAATGTAGCCCTTTACGCATGATTGACCGATAAATCACTTTACAATCATCTATGATTGTTAGGTCAGCTTTTTGTAAGTGGGCAAAATAATGGCTTGTTTGACTTGGGTAAATATGCCACCGCACTTTCAGTTGGGAATTTAATGAGCATTTGTTGTTCTCTTTAAAAGGTTTGGATCCAGGTCATTTGCATCTTTAACATATTTCAAGCATGCATATCCATTTTTAAAACATGTGTAGAAATCTCTTTTTGTTATAAAATTCCTAGCAATTAGGGTTGAACAAGTGAAATTTCCAAAAATTTGCTAACAAAACTTTTGTGTTCATTTGTGGTATGTGAATAAATTTTCTTTACTTATTTTTGTTATTGTTTAAAATTTTTTCCATACATAAAATTTAAAATTTTCATTTTTTTGTGATCTATTTCCCATCTTGTCAAAATTGTTTCAGAGATGAAGGGAAAGTGAAAACTCAAGTTTTGAATTAAGAAAAAAGCATACATCTAAAATGGAAATGCACAAATGTTGAGAGAGATAATTCCAAAAAGTGTCTTTAATGTTTTGGGATTGTAAAATCTTTTTAGTTTTTATATAGTAGGTTTTGCAATCGTTGGGAAACATGGGAGGTGGGGGATTTTTAACAAAGTGTTGACACCCAATCCATAAGTCATTTCTTACAAAAATATAGCCCGTTATGCATGATTGCCCGATAAATCACTTTGCAATCATCAATGCTTATCAGGTCAGCTTTTTGTAAATGGGCAAAATAATGACTTGTTTTACTTGGGGAAATATCCAGCCGCACATTCACTTTAGAATTTAATGAAATTTTGTTATTCTCTTTAAAAGGTTTGGATCCATAGGTCATTTGCATCTTTAACATGTTTCTAGCATGCATATCCTTTTTTAAAACATGTGTAGAAATCTTTTTCTTATAAAATTCCAAGCTATTAAGGTTGAACTAGTGGAATTTCCCAAACTTGGCTAACAAAACTTTTGTGTTCATTTGTGGTGTGTGAATAAATTTTCTTTACTTACATTTATTGTTATTTTAATTTTTTTCCATACATAAACACTAAAGTTTTCATTTTTTTGTTATCTATTTGCCTTCTTGTCAAAATTGTTTACGAGATGAAAGGGAAAGTGAAAACTCAAGTTTTGACTTCAGAAAAAAGCATACATCTAAAATGGAAATGCACAAATGTTGAGAGAGATAATTCCAAAAGTGTTTGTAACTTTTAGGGATTGTAAAATCTTTTTAGTTTTTATATAATAGGGTTTGCAATCGTCGAGAAAAGGGGGAGGCGGGGGATTTTTAACTGAGTGTTGATTCCTAATCCATAAGTCATTTATTACAAAATTATATACCGTTAGGCATGATTCACCGATGAATCACTTTACAATCATCTATGATTGTTAGGTCAACTTTTTTTAAATGGGCAAAATAATGGCTCTTTTGACTCGGGTAAATATCCCACCGCACGTTCACTTTAGAATTTAATGAGCATTTGTTATTCTCTTTAAATGGTTTGGATCCATAGGTCATTTGCATCTTTAACATGTTTGAAACATGCATATCCATATTTAAAACATGTGTAGCAATCTCTTTCTTATAAAATTCAATGCGATTAGGTTTGCACTAGTGGAATTTCCCAAAATTGGATAATAAAACTTTTGTGTTCATATGTCGTATGTGAAAAAAATTTCTTTACTTACATTTTTTATTGTTTAAAATTTTTTCCATTCATAAACTCTAACATTTTCATTTTCTTCTGATCTATTTGCCATTCTGTCAAAATTGTTTATGAGATGAAGGGAAAGTGAAAACTCAAGTTTTGATTTAAGAAAAAAACATACATCTAAAATGAAATGAACAAATGTTGAGAGAGATATTTCCAAAAAGGGTCTGTAATTTTTAGGGATTGTAAAATCTTTTTAATTTTTATATAGTTGGTTTTCCAATCGTCGGGAAAAAGGGGAGGCGGGGAATTTTTAACAGAATGTTTACTCCCAATCCATAAGTCATTTCTTACAAAAATATAGCCCGTTACACATGATTGAATGATAAATCACTTTACAATCACCTATGATTGTTAGGTCAGGTTTTTGTAAAAAGGCAAAATAATGGCTTGTTTTTCTTGGGTAAATATCCCACCGCACGTTCACTTGAGAATTTTATGATCATTTGTTATTCTCTTTAAATGGTTTGGATCCTTAGGTCATTTGCATCTTTAACATGTTACAAGCATGCATATCCATTTTCAAAACATGTGTAGAAATCTCTTTCTTTTAAAATTCCAAGCTATTAGGGTTGAACTAGTGGAATTTCCAAAACTTGGATAACAAAACTTTTGTGTTCATTTGTGATGTGTGAATAAATTTTATTTACTTACATTTGTTGTTCTTTTGAATTTTTTCCATACATAAACATTAAAGTTTTCTTTTTGTTGTAATCTATTTGCCATCTTGTCAAAAATTGTTTACGAGATGAAGGGAAAGTGAAAACTCAAGTTTTGATTTAAGAAAAAATCATACATCTAAAATGGAAATGCACTAATGTAGAGAAAGATAATTCCAAAAAGTGTCTGTAATTGTAAGAGATTGTAAACTCTTTTTAGTTTTTATATATTAGGTTTTGCAACCATCGAGAAAAGGGGGAGGCAGGGGATTTTTAACTGAGTGTTGACTCCCAATTAAAAACTCATTTCCTCAAAAAATATAGCCCATTACACATGATTGACCGATAAATCACTTTAAAATCATCTAAGATTGTTAGATCAACATTTTATAAATAGGCAAAATAATGGCTTGTTAGACTCAGGTAAATATCCACCACACGTTCGCTTGAGAATTTAATGAGCATTTGTTGTTCTCTATAAAAGGTTAGGATCCATAGGTCGTTTGCATCTTTAACATGTTTCGAGCATGCATATCCTTATTTAAAACATGTGTAGAAATCTTTTTCTTATAAATTCCAAGTTATTATGGTTGACCCAGTGGAATTTCCCAAACTTGGACAACAACACTTTTGTGTTTATTTGTGGTGTGTGAATAAATTTTCTTTACTTACATTTGTTGTTGTTTTAAATTTTTTCCATACATAAACACTAAAGTTTTCATTTTCTTGTGATTTATTTGCCATCTTGTCAAAATTGTTTACGAGATGAAGGGAAAGTGAAAACTCAAGTTTTGAGTTAAGAAAAAAGTATACATCTTACATTGAAATACACTAATGTAGAGAGAGATAATTCCAAAAATTGATTGTAATTTTAAGAGATTGTAAACTCTTTTTAGTTTTTATATATTAGGTTTTACAATCGTCGGTAAAAGGGGAGGCGTGGGGTTTTCAACTGAGTGTTGACTCCCAATCCATAAATCATTTCTTACAAAAATGTAGCCCTTTGCACATGATTGACTGATAAATCACTTTAAAACCATCTATGATTGTTACGTCAGCTTTTTTTAAATGGGCAAAATAATGGCTTGTTTGACTCGGGTAAATTTCCCACTGCACGTTCACTTTGGAATATAATGAGCATTTGTGGTTCTCTTTCAAAGGTTTGGATCCATAGGTCATTTGCATCTTTAACATGTTTCAAGCATGTATATCCATATATAAAACATGTGTAGAAATCTCTTTCTTATAAAATTCCTAGCTATTAGGTTTGAACTAGTGGAATTTCCCAAAATTGGATAACAAAATTTTTGTCTTCATTTGTGGTCTGTGAATAAATTTTCTTTACTTACATTTGTTATTGTTTAAAATATTTTCCATTCATAAACTCTAAAATTTTCATTATCTTCTGATCTATTTGCTATCTTGTCAAAATTGTTTATGAGATGAAGGGAAAGTGAAAACTCAAGTTTTGATTTAAGAAAAAAGCATACATCTAAAATGGAAATGCATAAATGTTCAGAGAGATAATTCCAAAAAGGGTCTGTAATTTTTAGGGATTGTAAAATCTCTTTAGTTTTTAAATAGTAGGTTTTGCAACTTTTAGGAAAAGGGGGTGGTGGGGGATGTTTAACAGAGTGTTGACTCCCAATCCATATGTCATTTCTTACAAATATATAGCCCGTTACGCGTGATTGACTGATAAATCACTTTACAATCAGCTATGAATATTAGATCAGGTTTTTGTAAATGGGCAAAATAATGGCTTGGATTTTATGAGCATTTTTTATTCTCTTTAAATGGTTTGGATCCATAGGTTATTTGCATCATTAACATGTTTAAAGCATGCATATCCATTTTTAAAACATGTGTAGAAATCTCTTTCTTTTAAAATTCCAAGCTATTAGGGTTGAACTAGTTGAATTTCCAAAACTTGGAGTAACAAAACTTTTGTGTTCATTAATGGTGTGTGAATAAATTTTCTTTACTTACATCTGTTGTTGTTTTAAATTGTTTGCATACATAAACACTAAAGATTTTATTTTGTTGTGATCTATTTGCCATCTCGTAAAACTTTTTGCGAGATGAAGCGAAAGTGAAAACTCCAGTTTTTATTTAAGAAAAAATCATTCATCTAAAATGGAAATACACTAATGTAGAGAGAGATAATTCCAAAAAGTGTCCGTAATTTTAAGAGATTTTAAACTCTTTTTTGTTTTTATATATTAGGTTTTACAACCGTCGAGGAAAGGGGGAGGTATGGGCTTTTTAACCGAGTGTTGACTCCCAATCCAAAACTCATTTCCTACAAAAATATAGCCGGTTATGCATGATTGACAGATAAATCACTTTAAAATCATCTAGGATTGTTAGGCCAACATTTTATAAATAGGCAAAATAATGGCTTTTTTGACTCAAGTAAATATCCCACCGCACGTTCACTTGAGAATTTAATGAGCATTTGTTGTTCTCTTTAAAAGTTTGGATCCATAGGTCATTTGCATCTTTAACATGTTTCTAACATGCATATCCATATTTAAAACATGCGTAGAAATCTCTTTCTTAAAAAATTCCTAGCTATTAGAATTGAACTAGTGGTATTTCCCAAACTTAGATAACAAAACTTTTGTGTTCATTTGTGGTGTGTGAATAAACATTCTTTACTTCATTTGTTATTCTTTTAAATTTTTTCCATACATAGACTCTTAAATTTTTAATTTGTTGTGATCTATTTGCCATCTTGTCAAAATTGTTTACGAGATGAAGGGAAAGTGCAAACTCAAGTTTTGATTTAATACAAGAGCATACATCTAAAAAGGAAATGCACTAATTTAGAGAGAGCTAATTCCAAAAAGTGTTTGTAATTTTAAGGGATTGTAAACTCATTTTAGTCTTTATATATTAGGTTTTTCAATCGTCGGGAAAATGGGGAAGCAGGGGATTCTTAAATGAGTATTGACTCCCAATCCATAAGTCATTTCTTAAAAAACCTATTTCCCATTAATCATGATTTATAGATAAATCACTTTTCAATCATCTAAGATTGTTAGGTAAACTTTTTATAACTGAGCAAAGTAATGTCTTGTTTGACTCAGGTAAATATCCCACCGCACATTCACTTGAGAATTTAATGAGCATTTGTAGTTCTCTTTAAAAGGTTTGGATCCATAGGTCATTTGTATCTTCTAAATGTTCTAGCATGCATATCCATATTTAAAACATGTGTAGAAATCTATTTCTTATAAAATTCCAAGCTATTTGAGTTGAACTTGTGGAATTTCTCAAACTTGGATAACAAAATTTTTGTGTTGATTTGTGGTGTGTGAATAAATTTTCTTTACTTACATTTGTTGTTGTTTTAAATTTTATCCATTCAAAAACTCTAAAATTTTCATTTTGTTGTGATCTATTTGCCATCTTGTCAAAAAAATTTACGGGATGAAGGGAAAGTGAAAACTCAAGTTTTGATTTAAGAAAAAAAGCATACATCTAAAATGGAAATGCACAAATGTTGAGTGAGATAAGACCAAAAAGTGTCTGTAATTTTTAGGGAATGTAAAATATTTTTAATTTGTATAAATTTGGTTTTGCAATCGTCGGGAGAAGGGGGAGGCAGGGGATTTTTAACACAGTGTTGACTCCATATCCATAACTCATCTTACCAAAATATAGCTCGTTACGCATGTTTGACCGATAAATCACTTTACAATTATCTATGATTGTTAAGTCAGCTTTTTGTAAATGGGCAAAACAATGGCTTGTTTGACTTGGGAAAATATCCAACTACACGTTCACTTGACAATTTAATGAACATTTGTTATTCTCTTTAAAAGGTTTGGATCCATAGGTCATCTGCATCTTTAACATGTTTCTAGCATGCATATCCTTTTTTAAAACATGTGTAGAAATCTCTTTCTTATAAAATTCCAATCTATTAGGGTTGAACTAGTGGAATTTCCCAAACTTGGATAACAAAACTTTTGTGTTCATTTTTGGTGTGTGAATAATTTTTTTTACTTACATTTATAGTTATTTTAAATTTTTTCCATACATAAACACTAAAGTTTTCATTTTTTTTGTTGTCAATTTGCGATCTTGTCAAAATTGTTTACGAGATGAAAGGGAAAGTGAAAACTCAAGTTTTGATTTGAGAAAAAAACACACAACTAAAATGGAAATGCACAAATGTTGAGAGAGATAATTACAAAAAGTGTCAGTAATTTTAAGGGATAGTAAAATCTTTTTTGTTTTTATATAGTAGGTTTTGCAATTGTTGGAAAAAAGGGGAGGCGAGGGATTTTCAACTGTGTGTTCACTCCCAATACAAAAGTCATTTCCTACAAAAATATACCCTATTACACATGATTGACTGATAAATCACTTTACAATCATCTAGGATTGTTATGTTAACTTTTTATAAATAGGCAAAATAATGGCTTGTTTGACTCAGGTAAATATCCCACCGCATGTTCACATGAGAATTTAATAAGCATTTGTTATTCTCTTTCATTGGTTTGGATCCATAGGTCATTTGCATATTTAACATGTTTCAAGCATGCATATCCATTTTTAAAACATGCGTAGAAATCCCTTTCTTATAAAATTGCTATCTATTAGGGTTGAACAAGTGAAATTTCCAAAAATTTGCTAACAAAACTTTTGTGTTCATTTGTGGTATGTGAATAAATTTTCTTTACTTACATTTGTTATTGTTTAAAATTTTTTCCATTCATAAACTCTAAAATTTTCATTTTGTTGTGATCTATTTGCCATCTTGTCAAAATTGTTTCAGAGATGAAGGGGGAAAGTGAAAACTCAAGTTTTGAATTAAGAAAAATGCATACATCTAAAATGGAAATGCACAAATGTTGAGAGAGATAATTCCAAAAAGTGTCTTTAATGTTTTGGGATTGTAAAATCTTTTTAGTTTTTATATAGTAGGTTTTGCAATCGTTGGGAAACGGGGGAGGCGGGGGATTTTTAACAGAGTGTTGACTCCCAATCCATAAGTCATTTTTTACAAAAATATAGCCCGTTATGCATGATTGCCCGATAAATCACTTTATAATCATCAATGCTTATTAGGTCATCTTTTTGTAAATGGGCAAAAAAATGGCTTGTTTGACTCTGGGAAATATCTAGCCGCACGTTCACTTGAGAATTTAATGAACATTTGTTATTCTCTTTAAAAGGTTTGGATCCATAGGTCATTTGCATCTTTAACATGTTTCTAGCATGCATATCCTTTTTTAAAACATGGGTAGAAATCTCTTTCTTATAAAATTCTGAGCTCTTAGGGTTGAACTAGTGGAATTTCCCAAACTTGGATAAAAAAACTATTATGTTCATTTGTGGTGTGTGAATAAATTTTATTTACTTACATTTGTTGTTATTTTAATTTTTTTCCATACATAAACACTAAAGTTTTCATTTTTTTGTTATCTATTTGCCTTCTTGTCAAAATTGTTTACGAGATGAAAGGGAAAGTGAAAACTGAAGTTTTGATTTAAGAAAAAAGCATACATCTAAAATGGAAATGCACAAATGTTGAGAGAGATAATTCCAAAAAGTTTCTGTAATTTTTAGGAATTGTAAAATCTTTTTAGTTTTTATATACTAGGTTTTGCAATCGCCGGGAAAAAGGGGAGGCGGGGGATTTTTAACAGAGTGCTGATTCCCAATCCATAAGTCATTTCTTACAAAAATATATCATGTTAGGCATGATTCACCCATAAATCACTTTACAATCATCCATGATTGTTAGGTCAGCTTTTTGTAAACTGGTAAATATCCCACCGCACGTTCACTTGAGAATTTAATGAGCATTTGTTATTCCATTTAAATGGTTTGGATCCATAAGTCATTTGCATCTTTAACATGTTTCAAGCATGCATATCCATATTTAAAACATGTGTAGCAATCTCTTTCTTACAAAATTCAACGCTATTAGGTTTGAACGAGTGGAATTTCCCAAAATTGGATAGCAAAACTTTTGTGTTCATTTTTGGTATGTGAATAAATTTTCTTTACTTAAATTTGTTATTGCTTAAAATTTTTTCCATTCATAAACTCTAACATTTTCATTTTCTTCTGATCAATTTGCCATCTTGTCGAAATTGTTTATGAGATGAAGGTAAAGTGAAAACTCAAGTTTTGATTTAAGAAAAAAACATACATCTGAAACGGAAAGGCACAAATGTTGAGAGAGATAATTCCAAAAAGGGTCTGTAATTTTTAGGGATTGTAAAATATTTTTAGTTTTTATACAATAGGTTTTGCAATCGTTAGGAAAAGGGGAGACGGGGGATTTTTAATAGAGTGTTGACTCCCAATTCACAAGTCATTTCTTACAAAAATATAGCCCGTTACACATGATTGACTGATAAATCACTTTACAATCATCTATGATTGTTAGGTCAGGTTTTTGAAAATGGGCGAAATAATGGCTTGTTTTTCTTGGGTAAATATCCCACCGCACGTTCACTTGAGAATTTTATGAGCATTTGTTATTCTCTTTAAATGGTTTGGATCCATATGTCATTTGCATCTTTAACATGTTTCAAGCATGCATATCCATTTTTAAAACATGTGTAGAAATCTCTTTCATATAAAATTTCAAGCAATTAGGGTTGAACTAGTGGAATTTCCAAAACTAGGATAACAAAACTTTTGTGTTCATTTGTGATGTGTGAATAAATTTTCTTTACTTACATTTTATGTTGTTTTAAATTTTTTCGATCATAAACATTAAAGTTTTCATTTTGTTGTAATCTATTTGCCATCTTGTCAAAAATTGTTTACGAGATGAAGGGAAAGTGAAAACTCAAGTTTTGATTTAAGAAAAAAATCATACATCTAAAATGGAAATGCACTAATGTAGACAGAGATAATTCCAAAAAGTGTCTGTAATTGTAAGAGATTGTAAACTCTTTTTAGTTATTATATTTTAGGTTTTGCAACCATCGAGAAAAGGGGGAGCCATGGGATTTTTAACTGAGTGTTGACTCCCAATTCAAAACTCATTTCCTACAAAAAATATAGCCCGTTACGCACGATTGACCAATAAATAACTTTACAATCATCTAAGATTGTTAGGTCAACATTTTATAAATAGCAAAATAATGGCTTGTTAGACTCAGGTAAATATCCACCACGTGTTTGTTTGAGAATTTAATGAGCATTTGTTGTTCTCTATAAAAGGTTTGGATCCGTAGGTCGTTTGCATCTTTAACATGTTTTGAACATGTATATCAATATTTAAAACATGTGTAGAAATCTCTTTCTTATAAAATTTCAAGTTATTATGGTTGACCTAGTGGAATTTCCCAAACTTGGACAACAACACTGTTGTGTTTATTTGTGGTGTGTGAATAAATTTTGTTTACTTACATTTGTTGTTGTTTTAAATTTTTTCCATACATAAACACTAAAGTTTTCATTTTCTTGTGATCTATTTGCCATCTTGTCAAAATTGTTTACGAGATGAAGGGAAAGTGAAAACTCAAGTTCTGATTTAAGAAAAAAGCATACATCTAACATTGAAATGAACTAATGTAGAGAGAGATAATTCCTAAAATTTTATGTAATTTTAAGAGATTGTAAACTCTTTTTAGTTGTTATATATTAGGTTTTGCAACAGTCGGTAAAGGGGGAGGCGGGGGATTTTCAACTGAGTCTTTACTTATACATCTAAAATGGAAATGCAAAAATTTGTAAAGAGATAATTTCAAAAAGCTTCTGTAATTTTTTAGGATTGTAAACTCTTTTTAGTTTTTATATACTATGTTTTGCAATCGTCAGGAAAAGGGGGAGGTGGGGATTTTTAAGTGAGTGTTGACTCCCAATCCATAAGTCATTTCTTACAAAAATGTAGCCCTTTCCACATGATTGACCGATAAATCACATTAAAATCATCTATGATTGTTAGGTCAGCTTTTTTAAATGGGTAAAATAATGGCTTGTTTGACTCGGGTAAATTTCCTACCGCACGTTCACTTTGGAATATAATGAGCATTTGTTGTACTCTTTCAAAGGTTTGTATCCATAGGTCATTTGCATATTTAACATGTTTCAAGCATGTATATCCATATATAAAACATGTGTAGAAATCTCTTTCTTATAAAATTCCTAGCTATTAGGTTTGAACTAGTGGAATTTCCAAAAATTGGATAACAAAACTTTTGTATTCATTTGTTGTCTGTGAATAAATTTTCTTTACTTACATTTGTTATTGTTTAAAATTTTTTCCATTCATAAACTCTAAAATTTTCATTATCTTCTGATCTATTTGCAATCTTGTCAAAATTGTTTATGAGATGAAGGGAAAGTGAAAACTCAAGTTTTGATTTAAGAAAAAAGCATACATCTAAAATGGAAATGCACAAATGTTGAGAGAGATAATTTCAAAAAGGGTTTGTAATTTTTAGGGATTGTAAAATCTTTTTAGTTTTAAAATAGTAGGTTTTGCAATCGTTGGGAAATGGGGAGGTGGGGGATGTTTAACAGAGTGCTGACTCCCAATCCATAAGTCGTGTCTTACAAAAATATAACCCGTTATGCATGATTGACTGATAAATCACTTTACAATCATCTATGATTGTTAGATCAGGTTTTCGTAAATGGGCAAAATAATGGCTTGTTCGACTTGGGTAAATATCCCGCCGCACGTTCACTAGAGAATTTTATGAGCATTTGTTATTCTCTTTAAATGGTTTGGATCCATAGGTCATTTGCATCATTAACATGTTTAAAGCATGCATATCCATTTTTAAAACATGTGTAGAAATCTCTTTCTTTTAAAATTCCAAGCTATTAGGGTTGAACTAGTGGAATTTCCCAAACTTGGATAACAAAACTTTTGTGTTCATTAATGGTGTGTGAATAAATTTTCTTTACTTACATTTGTTGTAGTTTTAAATTGTTTCCATGCATAAATACTAAAGATTTTATTTTGTTGTGATCTATTTTCCATCTCGCCAAAATTGTTTACGAGATGAAGCGAAAGTGAAAACTCAAGTTTTTATTTAAGAAAAAATCTTTCATCTAAAATGGAAATGCACTAATGTAAAGAGAGATGGTTCCAAAAAGTGTCCGTAATTTTAAGAGATTGTAAACTCTTTTTAGTTTTTATATATTAGGTTTTGTAACCGTCGAGGAAAGGGGGAGGCGGGGGCTTTTTAACTGAGTGTTGACTCCCGATCCAAAACTCATTTCCTAGAAAAATATTGCCCATTACGCATGATTGACCTATAAATCACTTTAAAATCATCTAGGATTGTTAGGCCAACATTTTATAAATAGGCAAAATAATGGCTTGTTTGCCTCAGGTAAATATCCCACCGCACGTTCACTTGAGAATTTAATGAGAATTTGTTGTTCTCTTTAAAAGGTTTGGATCCATAGGTTACTTGTATCTTTAATATGTTTCAAGCATGCATATCCATATTTAAAACATGTGTAGAAATCTCTTTCTTATAAAATTCCAAGCTATTAGAGTTGAACTTGTGGTATTTCCCAAACTTGGATAACAAAACTTTTGTGTTCATTTGTGGTGTGTGAATAAACACTCTTTACTTACATTTGTTATTCTTTTAAATTTTTTCCATACGTAAACTCTTAAATTTTCAATTTGTTGTGAGCTATTTGCCATCTTGTCAAAATTGTTTGCGAGATGAAGCGAAAGTGCAAACTCAAGTTTTGATTTAATAAAAGTGCATACATCTAAAAATAAAATGCACTAATTTAGAGAGAGATAATTCCAAAAAGTGTCTGTAATTTTAAGGGATTGTAAATTCATTTTAGTCTTTATATATTAGGTTTTTCAATCATCGAGAAAATGGGAAGCAGGAGATTCTTAACTGAGTGTTGACTCCCAATCCATAAGTCATTTCTTAAAAAAATATAACCCATTAAGCATGATTGACAAATAAATTACTTTACAATCATCTAAGATTGTTGGGTCAACTTTTTATAAGTGGGCAAAATAACGACTTGTTTGACTCAGGTAAATATCCCACCACACATTCATTTGAGAATTTAATGAGCATTTGTAGTTCTCTTTAAAAGGTTTGGATCCATAAGTCATTTGCATCTTCTACATGTTTCTAGCATGCATATCCATATTTAAAACATGTGTAGAAATCTCTTTCTTATAAAATTCCAAGCTATTAGAGTTGAACTAGTGAAATTTCTGAAAATTGGATAACAAAAATTTTGTGTTGATTTGTGGTGAATAAATTTTCTTTACTTACATTTGTTGTTCTTTTAAATTTTTTCCTTACAAAAACTCAAAAAGTTTTGTTGTGATCTTTTTGCCATCTTGACAAAATTGTTTACAAGATGAAGGGAAAGTGAAAACTCAAGTTTTGATTTAAGAAAAAAACATACATCTAAAATGGAAATTCACAAATATTGAGAGAGATAATACCAAAAAATGTCTATAATTTTTAGGTATTGTAAAATATTTTTAGTTTTTATAAATTTGGTTTCGCAATCATAGGGAAAAGGGGGAGGCAGGGGATTTTTAACACAGTGTTGATTCCATATCCATAACTCATCTTACAAAATTATAGCTCGTTATGCATGTTTGACCGATAAATCACATTACAATTATTTATGATTGTTAAGTCAGTTTTTTTGTAAATGGGCAAAATAATGACTTGTTTGACTCGAGAAAATATCCAGCTGCACGTTCACTTGACAATTTAATGAACATTTGTTATTCTCTTTAAAAGGTTTGGATTCATAGGTCATTTGCATCTTTAACATGTTTCTAGCATGCATATCTTTTTTTAAAACATGTGTAGAAACCTCTTTCTTATAAAATTCCAAGCTATTAGGGTTGAACTAGTAGAATTTCCCAAACTTGGATAACAAAACTTTTGTGTTCATTTGTGGTGTGTGAATAAATTTTGTTTACTTAAATTTATAGTTATTTTAAAATTTTTCCTTACATAAACACTAAAGTTTTCATTTTTTTTTATCAATTTGCGATCTTGTCAAAATTGTTTACGAGATGAAAGGGAAAGTGAAAACTCAAGTTTTGGTTTAAGAAAAAAATACACATCTAAAATGGAAATGCACAAATGTTGAGAGAGATAATTCCAAAAAGTGTCAGTAATTTTTAGGGATTGTAAAATCTTTTTTTTTTTTATATAGTAGGTTTTGTAATCGTCGGGATAAGGGGGAGGCGGGGGATTTTCAACTGAGTGTTCACTCCCAATCCAAATGTCATTTCCTACCAAAATATAGCCTATTACACATGATTGACCGATAAATCACTTTACAATCATCTAGGATCGTTAGGTTAACTTTTTATAAATAGGCAAAATAATGGCTTGTTTGACTCAGGTAAATATCCTACTGCATGTTCACATGAGAATTAAATGAGCATTTGTTATTCTCTTTAATTGGTTTGGATCCATAGGTCATTTGCATCTTTAACATATTTCAAGCATGCATATCCATTTTTAAAACATGTGTAGAAATCTCTTTCTTATAAAATTTCATATTATTCGGGTTGAACTAATGGAATTTTCCAAACTTGGATAACAAAACTTTCGTGTTCATTTGTGGTGTGTGAATAAATTTTCTTTATTTATATTTTTTGTTGTTCTAAATTTTTTCCATACATAAACTCTAAAATTTTAATTTTGTTGTGATCTATTTGCCATCTTGTCATAATTGTTTACGAGATGAAGGGAAAGTGAAAACTCATATTTTGACTTAATAAAAAAGCATACTTCTAAAATGGAAATGCACAAATGTTGAGAGAGATAATTCCAAAAAGTGTCTGTAATTTTTAGGGATTGTAAAATCTTTTTAGTTTTAATGAATTAGGTTTTGCAATCGTTGGGAAAAGGGGGAGGCGGGGGATTTTTAATAGAGTGTTGACTCCCAATCCTTAAGTCATTTCTTACAAAAATATAGCCAGTTACGCATGATTGATCGATAAATCACTTTTCAATCATCCATGATTGTTCAGTTAGCTTTTCGTAAATGGGCAAAATAATGGCTTATTTGACTTGGGTAAATATCCCATCACACGTTCACTTGAGAATTTAATGAGCATTTTTTAGTCTCTTTAATTGGTTTGGATCCATAGGTCATTTTCATCTTTAACATGTTTCCAGCATGCATATCCATTTTTAAAATATGTGTAGGAATCTCTTTCTTATAAAATTCAAACCTATTAGGGTTGAACTAATGGAATTTCCAAAACTTGGATAACAAAACTTGTTTTCATTTGTGGCGTGTGAATAAATTTTCTTTATTGACATTTTTTGTTGTTTTAAATTTTTTCCATACATAAACTCTAAATTTTCATCTTGGTGTGATCTATTTACCATCCTAGCATAATTGTTTACGAGATGACGGGAAAGTGAAAACTCAAGTTTTGATATAAGAAAAAAGCATACATCTAAAATAGAAATGCACTAATATGGAGAGAGATAATTCTAAAAAGTTTATGTAATTTTATGGGATTGTAAACACTTTTTAGTTTTTATATATTAGGTTTTGCAATCGTCGGGAAGAGGAGGTGGGGGATTTTTAACTGAGTGTTGTCTCACAATCCAAAAGTCGTTACTTACAAAAATATAGCCCGTAATGCATGATTGACCAATAAATCACTTTAAAATCATCAAAAGATTGTTAGGTCAAGTTTTTATAAATGGGAAAAATAATGGCTTGTTTGACTCGGGTAAATATCCCACCGCACGTTCACTTGAGAATTTAATGAGCATTTGTTGTTCTCTTTAAAAGGTTTGGATTCATAGGTCATTTTCATCTTTAATATGTTTCACGCATGCATCTCCATATTTAAAACATGTGTAGAAATCTCTTTCTTTTAGAATTCCAAGCAATTAGGGTTGAACAAGTGGAATTTCCCAAATTTGGATAACAAAATTTTTGTGTTCATTTGTAATGTGTGAATAAATTTTCTTTACTAACATTTGTTATTGTTTTATATTTTTTCCATACATAAACTCTAAAAGTTTCATTTTGTTTGGATCTATTTGCCATCTTTTCAAAATTGTTTACAAGATGAAGGGGAAATGAAAACTCCAGTTTTGATTTAAGAGAAAAGCATAGATCTAAAATGGAAATGCACAAATGTTGAGAGAGATAATTCCAAAAATTGTATGTAATTTTTAGGGATTGTAAAATCTTTTTAGTTTTTAAAAATTAGGTTTTGCAATGGTCGGGAAAACGGGGAGGTGGTGGATTTTTAATAGAGTGTTGACTCCCAATCCATAAGTCATTTCTTACAAAAATATAGCCTGTTACGCACGATTGACCGATAAATCACTTTACACTCATCTATGATTGTTAGGTCAGCTTTTTGTAAATGGGCAAAATAATGGCTTGTTTGACTCGGGTAAACATCCCACCGCACGTTCACTTGAGAATTTAATGAGCATTTGTCATTCTCTTTAATTGGTTTGGATCCATAGGTGATTAGCATCTTTAACATGTTTCAAGCATGCATATCCATTTTTAAAACATGTGTAGAAATCTCTTTCTTTTAAAATTTCAAGCAATTAGGGTTGAACTAGTGGAATTTCCAAAACTTGGATAACAAAACTTTTGTGTTCATTTGTGGTGTGTGAATAAATTTTCTTTACTAACATTTGTTATTGTTTTATATTGTTTCTATACATAAACTCTAAACTTTTCATTTTGTTGTGATCTATTTCCCATCTCTTCATAATTGTTTACGACATGAAGAGATAGCGAAAACTTAGGAAAAAAGCGTACATCTAAAATGGAAATGCACTAATGTAGAGAGAGATAATTCAAAATGTGTCTGTAATTTTAAGGGATTATATACTTTTTTTAGTTTTTGTATATTAGGTTTTGCATTCATCATGAAGAGGGGGAGGCGGGGGATTTTTAACCGAGTGTTGTCTCCTAATCCAAAATTCATTTCTTAAAAAACTACAGCCCGTTATGCATGATTGACCAATAAATCACTTTACAATCTTCTAAGATTGTTCGGTTAACGTTTTATAAATGGGCAAAATAATGGCTTGTTTGACTTGTGTAAATATCCCACCACACGTTCACTTGAGAATTTAATGAGCATTTGTTTTTCTCTTTAAAAGCTTTGGATTCATAGGTCATTTGCATCTTTAATATGTTTCATGCATGCATCTCCATATTTAAAACATGTGTAGAAATTACTTTCTTATAAAATTCCAAGTTATTAGGTTGAACTACTGGAATTTCCCAAACTTGGATAACAAAACTTTTGTGTTCATTTGTGGTGTGTGATTAAATTTTCTTTACTAACATTTGTTATAGTTTTATATTTTGTCCATACATAAACTCTAAAATTTTTATTTTGTTTGGATATATTTGCCATCTTATCAAAATTTTTTACGAGATGAAGGGAAAGGGAAAACTCTAGTTTTGATTTAAGAGAAAAGCATATATCTAAAATGGAATTGCACAAATGTTGAGAGAGATAATTCCAAAAAGTATCTGTAATTTTTAGGGATTGTAAAATCTTATTAGTTTTTATATATTAGGTTTTGAAATCATTGGGAAAAGAGGGAGGCTGGGGATTTTTAACAGAGTGTTGACTACCAATGCATAAGTCATTTCATGCAAAAATAAAGCCAGTTACGCATGATTGACCAATAAATCACTTTAAAAAATCATTTGTGATTGTTAGGTCAGTTTTTTTTAAATGGGCAAAATAAAGGCTTGTTTGACTCGAGTAAATATCCCACCGCACATTCACTTGGGAATTTAATGTGTATTTTTTATTCGGTTTAAAAGGTTTGGATCCATAGGTCATTTGCATCTTTGACATGTTTCAAGCATTCATACCAATTTTTAGGACATGTGTAGAAATATATTTTTTATAAAATTCCAAGCAATTAGGATTGACCTATTGTAATTTCCCAAACTAGGATAACAAAACTTTTGTGTTCATTTGTCGTGTTTCACTAAATTTTTTTTTACTTGCATTTGTTATTGTTTTAAATTTTCATTTTGTTGTGATTTATTTTCCATCTTGTCAAAATTGTTTACGAGATGAAGGGAAAGTGAAAACTGAACTTTTGATTTAAGAAAAAAGATAACATCTAAAATGGAAATGTACTAATCTAGAGAGAGATAATTCCAAAAAGTGTCGGTAATTTTAAGTGATTGTTAACTTTTTTTAGTTTTTATATATTAGGTTTTGGAATCGACAGGAAAGGGGAGAGGTGGGGGATTTTTAACTTAGTGTTGACTCCCTATCCATAAGTCATTTCTTACAAAAATATAGCACATTATGCATGATTGACCAATAAATCACTTTACAATCATCTAGGATTGTTAGGTCAACCTTTTATAAATGGCCAAAATAATGGCTTGTTTAACTCGGGTAAATATCCCCTCGTACATTCACTGGAGAATTTTATGAGCATTTGTTATTCTCTTTAAATTGTTTGGATCCATAGGTTATTTTCATCTTTAACATGTTTCAAGTATGCATATCCATTTTTAGAACATGTGCAGAAATCTCTTTATTAGAAAATTCCAAGCTATTAGGGTTGAACTAGTGGAATTTCCCAAACTTGGATAACAAAACATTTGTGTTAATTTGTTGTGTGCGAATAAATTTTCTTTACTTACATTTGTTGTTGTTTTAAATTTTTTCCATACATAAACACTAAAATTTTCATTTTGTAGTGATCTATTAGCCATATTGTCAAAATTGTTTATGAGATGAAGGGAAAATGAAAACTCAAGTTTTGATTTAAGACAAAATCATACATCTAAATGGAAATGCAATAATGTAGAGAGAGGTAATTCGAAAAAGTGTCCATCATTTTAAGCGAATGAAACTCTTTTTAGTTTTTACATATTAGATTTTGCAATCGTCGAGAAAAGGGGGAGTCGGGGGATTTTTAACTGAGTGTTGACTCCCAATCCAAAAGTCATTTCCTTCAAAAATATTGCCCGTTATGCATGATTGACCGATAAATCACTTTACAAGCATCTAGGATTGTTAGGTCAACTTTTTATATATGGGAAAAATAATGGCTTGTTTGTCTCAAGTAAATATCCCACCGCACGTGAGAATTTAATGAACATTTGTTGTTCTCTTTAAAAGGTTTGGATCCATAGGTCATTTGCTTCTTTAACATGTTTGAAGCATGCATATCCATATTTAAAAAATGTGTAGAAATCTCTTTCTTATAAAATTCCAACCTATTAGGGTTCAACTAATGGAATTTCCCAAACTTGGATAAAAAAACTTTTGAGTTCATTTGTGGTGTGTGAATAAATATTCTTTACTGACATTTGTTGTTTTTTTAAATTTTTTCCATACATAAACTCTAAAATTTTCTTTTGGTTGTGATCTATATGCCATCTTGTCATAATTTTTTTCGGGATGAAGGGAAAGTGAAAAGTCAAGTTTTTATTTAAGTAAAAAGAATACATCAAAATTGGAAATGCACTAATGTAGAGAGAGATAATTCCAAAACTTTTCTGTAATTTTAAGGGATTGTAAACTCTTTTTTATTTTTATATATTAGGTTTTGCAATCGTCGGGAAGAGGGAGATGTGAGGGATTTTTAACTGAGTGTTGTCTCCCAATCCAAAAGTCATTTCTTACAAAAATATAGCCCGTTACGCATGATTGACCAATAAATCACTTTAAAATCATCAAAGATTTATTAGGTCAACTTTTTATAAATGCGCAAAATAATGGTTTGTTTGACTTTGGTAAATATCCGACCGCACGTTCGTTTGAGAATTTAATGAACATTTGTTGTTCTCTTTAAAAGGTTTGGATTCATAGGTCATTTGCATCTTTAATATGTTTCACGCATGCATCTTTTTATTTAAAACATGTGTATAAATCTCTTTCTTATAAAATTCCAAGCTATTTGGGTTGAACTACTGGAATTTCCCAAACTTGGATAACAAAACTTTTGTGTTCATTTGTGGTGTGTGAATAAATTTTATTTACTAACATTTGTTATTTTTTAAAATTTTTCCAAACATTAACTCTAAAATTTTCATTTTGTTTCGATCTATGTGCCAGGTAATCAAAATTGTTTACAAGATGAAAGGAAAGTGAAAAATCTAGTTTCGATTTAAGAGAAAAGCATACATCTAAAATGGAAATGCACTAATCTAGAGCGAGATAATTCCAAAAAGTGTCTGTAATTTTTAGGGATTGTAAAATCTGTTTAGTTTTTAAATATTTGGTTATGGAATTGTTGGGGAAAAGGGGTAGGCGGGGGATTTTTACCAGAGTGTTGACTCCCATTCCATAAGTCATTTCTTTCAAAAACATAGCCCATTACGCATGATATACCGATAAATAACTTTACAATCATCTATGATTGTTAGGTCAGCTTTTAGTAAATGGGCAAAATAAAGGCTTGTTTGACTCGGGTAAATATCCCACCGCACGTTCACATGAGAATTTTATGAGCATTTGTTATTCCCTTTAAATTGTTTGGATCCATAGGTCATTTTCATCTTTAACATGTTTCAAGTATGCATATCCATTTTTAGAACATGTGCAGAAATCTCTTTATTAGAAAATTCCAAGCTATTAGGGTTGAACTAGTGGAATTTCCCAAACTTGGATAACAAAACCTTTTTGTTCATTTGTTGTGTGCGAATAAATTTTCTTTACTTATATTTGTTGTTGTTATAAATTTTTTCCATACATAAACACTAAAATTTTCATTTTGTAGTGATCTATTAGCCATATTGTCAAAATTGTTTATGAGATGAAGGGAAAATGAAAACTCAAGTTTTGATTTAAGAAAAAATCATACATCTAAAATGAAAATGCACTATTGTAGAGAGAGATAATTCCAAAAAGTGTCCGTCATTTTAAGGAATTGAAACTCTTTTTAGTTTTTACATATTAGATTTTGCAATCGTCGAGAAAAGGGGGAGTCGGGGGATTTTTAACTGAGTGTTGACTCCCAATCCAAAAGTCATTTCCTTCAAAAATTTTGCCCATTATGCATGATTGACCGATAAATCACTTTACAAGCATCTAGGATTGTTAGGTGAACTTTTTATATATGGGAAAAATAATGGCTTGTTTGTCTCAAGTAAATATCCCACCACACGTTCACTTGACAACTTAATGAGCATTTGTTGTTCTCTTTAAAAGGTTTGGATCCATAGGTCATTTGCATCTTTAACATGTATGAAGCATGCATATCCATATTTAAAACATGTGTAGAAATCTCTTTCTTATAAAATTCCAACCTATTAGGGTTGAACAAATGGAATTTCCCAAACTTGGATAACAAAACTTTTGAGTTCATTTGTGGTGTGTGAATAAATATTCTTTGCTGACATTTGTTGTTGTTTTAATTTTTTTCCATACATAAACTCTAAAATTTTCATTTGGTTGTGATCTATTTGTCATAATTTTTTTGAGATGAAGGGAAAGTGAAAACTCAAGTTTTCATTTAAGTAAAAAGAATACATCAAAATTGGAAATGCACTAATGTAGAGAGAGATAATTCCAAAACTTTTCTGTAATTGTAAGGGATTGTAAACTTTTTTTTTTATATATATTAGGTTTTGCAATCGTCGGGAAGAGGGAGATGCGAGGGATTTTTAACTGAGTGTTGTCTCCCAATCCAAAATTCATTTCTTAAAAAAATATAGCCCGTTACGCATGATTGACCAATAAATCACTTTAAAATCATCAAAGATTGTTAGGTCAACTTTTTATAAATGGGCAAAATAATGGTTTGTTTGACTTGGGTAAATATCCGACCACACGTTCGCTTGAGAATTTAAAGAACATTTGTTGTTCTCTTTAAAAGGTTTGGATTCATAGGTCATTTGCATCTTTAATATGTTTCACACATGCATCTTTTTATTTGAAACATGTGTAGAAATCTCTTTCTTATAAAATTCCAATCTATTTGGGTTAAACTACTGGAATTTTCCAAACTTGGATAACAAAACTTTTGTGTTCATTTGTGGTGTGTGAATAAATTTTCTTTACTAACATTTGTTATTGTTCTAAATTTTTTCCATACATAAACTTTAAAATTTTCATTTTGTTTGGATCTATTTGCCATGTAATCAAAATTTTTTACGAGATGAAGGGAAAGTGAAAAATCTAGTTTCGATTTAAGAGAAAAGCATACATCTAAAATGGAAATGCACTAATCTAGAGAGAGATAATTCAAAAAAGTGTCTGTAATTTTTAGGGATTTTAGAATCTTTTTATTTCTTATAAATTAGGTTTTGCAATCGTCGGGGGATTTTTAATAGGGTGTTGACTCCTAGTCCATAAGTCATTTCTAACAAAAATATAGCCCGATGTGCATGATTGACCGATAAATCACTTTACAATCATCTATGATTGTTAGGTCAACTTTTTGTAAATGGGCAAAATAATGGATTGTTTGACTCAAGTAAATATCCCACCGCACGTTCACTTGAGACTTTAATGAGCATTTGTTATTCTCTTTAATTGGTTTGGATCCATCGGTCATTTGCATCTTTAACATGTTTCAAGCATGCATATCCATTTTTAAAACATGTCTAGAAATCTCTTTCTTATAAAATTACAAGCTATTAGGGTTGAACTAATAAAATTTCCAAAAATTGGATAACAAAACTTTTGTGTTCATTGTAGTGTGCGAATAAATTTTCTTTATTAACATTTGTGATTGTTTTATATTTTTTCCAAACATAAACTCTAAAATTTTCATTTTGTTTGGATGTATTTGCATCTTACCAAAATTGTTTACGAGATAAAGGGAAAGTGAAAACTCTAGTTTTGATTTAAGAGAAAAGTATACATCTAAAATGGAAATGCACAAATGTTGAGAGAGATAATTCCAAAAATTGTCTATAATATTTAGGGATTGTAAAATCTTTTTAGTTTTTATAAATTAGGTTTTCCAATCATCGGGAAAAGGGGGAGGCGGGGAGTTTTTAACTGAGTGTTGACTCCAAATCCATAAGTCAATTCTCACAAAAATATAGCCTGTTACGCATGATTGACCGATAAATCATTTTACAATCATCTATTATTATTAGGTCAGATTTTTGTAAATGGACAAAATAATGTCTTGTTTGACTTGGGTAAAAATTCCACCGCATGTTCACTTGAGAATTTAATGAGCATTTTTTATTCTCTTTAAAAGGTTTGGATCCATAGCTCATTTTCATCTTTAACAAGTTTCAAGCATGCCTATCCATATTCAAAACATGTGTTGAATTCTCTTTCTTATAAAATTCCAAGATGTTAGGGTTCAACTAGTGGAATTTCCAAAACTTGGATGACAAAACTTTAGTGTTTATTTTTGGTGTGTGAATAAATTTTCTTTACTTACATTTGTTATTCTTTTAAATTTTTTCCATACATCAAATCCATAATTTTCATTTTTTTGTGATCTATTTGCCATCTTGTCAAAATTGTTTACGAGATGAAGGGAAAATGAAAACTCAAGTTTTTATTTACGAAAAAATCATACATCTTAAATGGAAATGCACTAATGTAGAGAGAGATAATTCCTAAAAGTGTATGTAATTTTAAGGGATTGTGAACTCTTTTTAGTTATAGGTTTTGTAGTTGTTAGGAATTGGGGGAGGCAGGGGATTTTTAACTGAGTGTTGACTCCCAATCCATAAGTAATTTCTTAAAAAAATATAGCCTATTAAGCATGATTGACTGATAAATCACTTTACAATCATCTAAGATTGTTAGGTCAAATTTTTATAAATGGTCAAAATAATAGATTGTTTGACTCAGATAAATATCCCACCGCACGTTCACTTGAGAATTTAATGAGCTTTTGTTGTTTTCTTTAAAAGGTTTTGATCCATAGGACATTTGCATCTTTAACATGTTTCAAGCATGCATATCCATATTTAAAACATGTGTAAAAAAATCTCTTTCTTATAAAATTCCTAGCTATTAGGGTTAAACTAGAGGAACTTCTCATACTTGGATAACAAAACTTTTGTGTTCATCTATGGTGTGTGAATAAATTTTCTTTTCTTCCATTTGTAATTGTTTTAAATTTTTTCCATACATAAACTCAAAAAATTGCATTTTGTTGTGATCTATTTGCCATCTTGTCAAAAAAATTTATGAGGTGAAGGGAAAGTGAAAACTTAAGTTTTGATTTAAGAAAAAAACATACATCTTTAATGGGAAGGCACAAATGTAGGGAGAGATAATTCCAAAAAGTGTCTGTAATTTTTAGGGATTTTAAATTATTTTTATTTTTATATATTAGGTTTTGCAATCGTCAGGAAAAGGGGGAGACGGGCGATTTTTAACAGAGTTTTGACTCCCAATCCATAAGTCATTTCTTACAAAAATATAGCTCATTACTCATGATTGACCGATAAATCATTTTACAATCATTTATTATTGTTAGGTCAGCTTTTGGTAAATGGGCTAAATAATGGCTTGTTTCACTCAGGTAAATATCCCACCGCACTGTGTGTTGACACCCAATCCATAAGTCATTTATTACAAAAATATAGCCATTTATGCATGATTGACCGATAAATCAATTTACAATCATCTATGATTGTTAGAACAAATTTTTGTAAAAATAATGGGCAAAATAATGGCTTGTTTGACTTGGGTAAAAATCCCACCGCAAGTTTACTTGAGAATTTAATAAGTATTTTTTATTCTCTTTAAAACGTTTGGATCCATAGCTCATTTGCATCTTTAACAAGTTTCAAGCATGCATATCCATTTTCAAAACATGTGTTGAATTCTCTTTCTTATAAAATTCCAAGATGTTAGGGTTCAACTAATGAAATTTCAAAAACTTCGATAACAAATCTTTTGTGTTCATTTTTGGTGTGTGAATAAATTTTATTTACTTACATTTTTTATTCTTTTAAATTTTTTCCATACATCAGCTCCAAAATTTTCATTTTGTTGTGATCTATTTGCCATCTTGTCAAAATTGTTTATGAGATGAAGGGAAATTCAAAACTCAACTTTTGATTTTATAAAAAATCATACATCTTAAATGGAAATTCACTAATGTAGAGAGAGATAATTCCTAAAAGTGTATGTAATTTTAAGGGATTGTAAACTCTTTTTAGTTATAGGTCTTGCAATCATCGGGAAATGGGGGAGGCAGGGGATTTTTAACTGAGTGTTAACTCCCAATCCATAATTAATTTCTTAAAAAAATATAGCCTATTAAGCATGATTGACTGATAAATCACTTTACAATCATCTAAGATTTTTAGGTCAACTTTTTACAAATGGTCAAAATAATGGATTGTTTGACTCGGGTAAATATCCCACCACACGTTCACTTGAGAATTTAATGAGCTTTTGTTATTCTCTTTAAAAGCTTTTGATCCATAGGTCATTTGCTTCTTTAACATGTTTCAAGCATGCATATCCATATTTAAAACGTGTAAAAATCTCTTTCTTAAAAAATTCCTAGCTATTAGGGTTAAACTAGAGGAATTTCCCATACTTGGATAACAAAACTTTTGTGTTCATCTGTGGTGCGTGAATAAATTTTTTTTCTTCCATTTAAATTGTCTTAAATTTTTTCCATACTTAAACTCAAAAATTTTCGTTTTTTTGTGATCTATTTGCGATCTTGTCAAAATTGTTTATGAGGTGAAGGGAAATTGAAAACTCAAGTTTTGATATAAGAAAAAAACATACATCTAAAATGGAAAGGAACAAATGTAGAGAGAGATAATTCCAAAAAGAATGTATTTTTTAGGGATTTTAAATTCTTTTTATTTTTTATATACTAGGTTTTGCAATAGTCTGAAAAAAGGAGGAGGCGGAGGATTTTTAATTGAGTGTTGACTCCCAATCCATAAGTCATTTCTTACAAAAATATAGCCCGTTACGCTTGACTGACCGATAAATCATTTTACAATCATCTATTATTGTTAGCTCTGCTTTTTGTAAATGGGAAAAATAATAGCTTGTTCGACTCGGGTAAATATCCCACCGCACGTTCACTTGGGAATTTAATGAGAATTTTTTATTCTATTTAGTAGGTTTGGATCCATTGGTCATTTGCATCTTTAACATGTTTCAAGCATGCATACCCATTTTTAAAACATGTGTAGAAATCTCTTTTTTATAAAATTCCAAGCTATTAGAGTTCACTTAGTGTAATTTCCAAAACAAGGATAACAAAAAATTTGTGTTGATTTGTGGTGTCTCAATAAATTTTCTTTACATACATTTGTTATTGTTTTAAATTTTTTTCCATACATAAACTCTGAAATTTTCATTTTGTTGTGATCTATTTTCCCTCTTGTCAAATTTGTTTAAGAGATGAAGGGAAAGTGAAAACTCAACTAATGATATAAGAAAAAAAACATACATCTAAAATGGAAATGCACTATTGTAGAGAGAGATAATTTCAAAAAGTTTCTGTAATTTTAAGGGATTGTAATCTTTTTTAAGTTTTTAAATATTAGGTTTTGCAATCATCAGGAAAGGGGGGAGGCGGGGGATTTTTAATTGAGTGTTGACTCCCAATCCATAAGTCATTTCTTACAAATATTTTGGCCGTTATGCTTGATTGACCGATAAATCACTTTGCAATCATCTAAGAATGTTAGGTCAACTTTTTATAACTAGGCTAAATAATGGCTTGTTTGACTCGGGTAAATATCCCACCGCACGTTATCTTGGGAATTTAATGAGCATTTGTTGTTCTCTTTAAAAGGTTTGGATCCATAGGTCATTTGCATCTTTAACATGTTTCAAGCATGCATATCCATATTTAAAACATGTGTAAAAATCTCTTTCTTAAAAAATACCTAGCTATTAGGGTTAAACAAGAGGAATTTCCCATATTTGGTTAACAAAAATTGTGTTCATCTGTGGTGTGTGAATAAATTTTCTTTACTTCCATTTGTTATTTTTTAAAATTTTTTCCAAACATAAAATCTAAAATTTTCATTTTTTTGTGATCTATTTGACATCTTGTCAAAATTGTTTATGAGGTGAAGGGAAAGTGAAAACTAATTTTTTGATTTAAGAAAAAAACATACATCTAAAATGGAAAGGCAAAAATGTAGAGAGATAATTCCAAAAAGTGTCCGTAATTTATAGGGATTTTATATTTTTTTTAGTTTTTTTATATTAGGTTTTGCAAAGATCGGGAAAAGGGGGAGGCAGGGATTTTTAACCGTGTGTTGACACCCAATCCATAAGTTATTTCTTATAAAAATATAGTCATTTTTGCATGGTTGATCGATAAATCAATTTACAATCATCTATGATTGTTAGAAAAACTTTTTGTAAATGGGCAAAATAATGGCTTGTTTGAAAAAAAACATTCATCTTAAATGGAAATGCACTAATGTAGAGAGAGATAATTCCTAAAAGTGTATGTAATTTTAAGGGATTGTAAACACTTTTTAGTTATAGGTTTTGCAATCGTCGGGAAATGGGGGAGGCAGGGGATTTTTAACTGAGTGTTGACTCCCAATCCATAAGTAATTTCTTAAAAAAATCCAGCCTGTTAAGCATGATTGACTGATAAATCACTTTACAATCATCTAAAATTGTTAGGTCAACTTTTTATAAATGGTCGAAATAATGGCTTGTTTGACTCGGGTAAATATCCCACCGCACGTTCACTTGAGAATTTAATGAGTTTTTGTTGTTATTTTTAAAAGATTTTGATCCATAGGTCATTTGCATATTTAACATGTTTCAAGCATGCATATCCATATTTAAAACATGTGTAAAAATCTCTTTCTTATAAAATTCCTAGCTATTTGGGTTAAACTAGAGGAATTTCCCATACTTGGATAACAAAACTTTTGTGTTCATCTGTGGTGTGTGAATATATTTTCTTTTCTTCCATTTGTAATTTTTTTAAATATTTTCCATACACAAACTCAAAAATTTTCATTTTTTTGTGATCTTTTTGCCATTTTGTCAAAATTGTTTATGAGGGAAAGTGAAAACGGAAGTTTTGACTTAAGAAAAAAACATATATCTAAAATGGAAAGGCACAAATGTAGAGAGAGATAATTCCAAAAAGTGTCTATAATTTTTAGGGATTTTAAATTCTTTTTATTTTTTATGCATTAGGTTTTGCAAACGTCGGGAAAAGGGGGAGGCGGGGATTTTTAACTTTGTGTTGACTCCCAATCCATAAGTCATTTCATACAAAAATATAGCCATTTATGCACGATTGACCGATAAATCAATTTACTGTCATCTATGATTGTTAGGACAACTTTTTGTAAATGGGCAAAATATTGGCTTGTTAGACTCGGGTAAAAATTCCACTGAGAATTTAATGAGCATTTGTTATTCTCTTTACAAGGTTTGGATCCATAGCTCATTTGCATCATGAACAAGTTTCAAGCATGCATATCCATTTTCAAAACTTTTGTTGAATTCTTTTTCTTATTAAATTCCTAGATATTAGGGTTGAACTAGTGGAATTTCTAAAACTTGGATAACAAAACTTTTGTGTTCATTTTTGGTGTGTGAATAAATTTTATATACTTACATTTGTAATTCTTTCAAATTTTTTCCATACATCAACTTCAAAATTTTCATTTTGTTGTGATCTATTTGCCATCTGGTCAAAATTGTTTACGAGATGAAGGGCAAGTCAAAACTCAAGTTTTGATTTAAGAAAAAAACATACATCTTAAATGGAAATGCACTAATGTAGAGAGAGATAATTCCTAATAGTGTATGTAAATTTAAGGGATTGTAAACTCTTTTTAGTTATTGGTTTTGTAATCGTCGAGAATTGGGGGAGGTAGGGGATTTTTAACTGAGTGTTGACTACCAATCCATAAGTCATTTCTTAAAAACATATAGCATGTTTAGCATGTTGACCGATAAATCAATTTAATATTATAAATGGTCAAAATAATGGATTGTTTGACTCGGGTAAATATCCCACCGCATGTTCACTTGAGAATTTAATGAGAATTTGTTGTTCTCTTTAAAATGTTTTGATCCATAGGTCATTTGCATCTTTAACATGTTTCCTGCATGGATATCCATATTTAAAACGTGTAGAAATCTCTTTCTTATAAAATTCCAAGCTATTTGTAATTGTTTTAAATATTTGTTATTGTTTTAAATTTTTTCCATACTGAAACTCTAAAATTTTCAATTTATTGTGATCTATTTGCTATCTTGTCAAAATTGTTAACGAGATGAAGGGAAAGTGGGAACTCAAGTTTTGATATAAGAAAAAAGCATACATCTAAAATAGAAATGCATAAATGTAGAGAGAGATAACTCCACTGTAATGTTTAGGGATTGTAAAATCTTTTTAGTTTTTAAATATTAGGTTTTCCAATCGTCGAGAAAAGGGGGAGGCATGGATTTTTAAATAAGTGTTGACTCCCAATCCATATGTCATTTCTTAAAAAAATATAGCATGTTACGCTTGATTGACCTATAAATCACTTTACAATCATCTATGATTGTTAGGTCAGCTTTTTGTAAACTGGCAAAATAATGGCTTGTTTGACTCAGGTAAATATCCAACCACACGTTCACTTGAGAATTTAATGAGCATTTGTTATCCTCATTAAAAGGTTTCTTTCCATAGGTTATTTGCATCTTTAACATGTTTCAAGCATGCATATCCATATTTAAAACATGTATATAAATCTCTTTCTTTAAATTCCTAGCAATGAGGATTGAACTAGTAAAATTTTCCAAACTTGGGTATCAAAACTTTTGTGTTTATTTGTGTTGTTTGCATAAATTTTCTTTACATACATTTGTTTTTTCTTTAAAATTTATCCATACATAAACTCTAAAATTTGCATATTGTTGTGATCTATTTGCCATCTTATCAAAATTGTTTACGAGATGAAGGGATAGTGAAAACTCTACTTTTAATACAAGGGAAAAGCATACATCTAAAATGGAAATGCGCAAATGTAAAGATAGATATTTCCAAAAAGTGTCTGTAATTTTTAGGCATTGTAAACTCTATTTATTTTTTATATATTAGGTTTTGCATTCGTCGGGATATGGGGGCGGCGGCGGATTTTTAACAGTGTTGACTTCTAATCCATAAATCATTTTTTACAAAAATATTGCCCATTACGTAAGATTGACAGATAAATCACTTTAAAATCATCTATGATTGTTAGGTCAGCTTTTTGTAAATGGGCAAAATAATGGCTTGTGTAACTCGGGTAAATATCCCACCGCACGTTCACGAGAGAATTTAATGAGCATTTGTTTTTCTCTTTAAAAGGTTTGGATTCATAGGTCATTTGCATCTTTAACATATTTCAAGCTTGCATCTCCATAGTTAAAACATGTGTAGAAATCTCTTTCTTTTAAAATTCCAAGCTAATAGGGTTGAGCTAGTGGAATTTCCAGAACTTGGATAACAAAAATTTTGTGTTCATTTGTGGTGTGTGAATAAATTTTCTTTACTTACATTTGTTATTTTTATAAATTTTTTCCAGACATAAACTCTAAAATTTTCGTTTTGTTTATCTTATTCAAATTGTTTACGAGATGAAGGGAAAGTGAAAACTCTTGTTTTGACGTTTGAGAAAAGCATAGATCTAAAATGGAAATGTACTAATGTAGAGAGAGATAATTCCAAAAAGTGTCTGTAATTTTTGGGGATTGTAAACTCTTTTTAGTTTTTTTATATTAGGTTCTGCTATCGTCGGGAAAAGGGTTAGGCGGGGGATTTTTAACTGAGTGTAGACTCCCAATCCATAAATCATTTCTTACAAAAATATATCCAGTTAGTATGATTGACCAATAAATCACTTTACAATCATCTATAATCGTTTGGTAAGCTTTTAGTAAATGGGCAAAATAATGGCCTGTTTGACTTGGATAAATATCCCACCGCACGTTCACTTGGGAATTAAATGAGCATTTTTTATTCTCTTTACAAGGTTTGGATCCATCGGTCATTTGCATCTTTATCATGTTTCAAGCATGTATATCCATTTTTAAACCATGTGTAGAAATCACTTTTTTATAAAATCCCAAGCTATTTGGTTTAAACTAGTGTAATTTCCCAGAATTGGATAACCAAACTTTTGTGTTCATATGTGGTGTGTGAATAAATTTTTCGCTACTTAAATTTGTTATTGTTTTAAATTTTTTCCATACCTAAACTCTAAAATTTTCATTTTGTAATGATCTATTTGCCTTCTTGTCAAAATTGTTTACAAGATCAAGGGAAAGTGAAAACACAAGTTTTGATTTAAGAAAAAAGCATAGATCCAAAATTGAAATGCACTAATGTAGAGAGAGATAATTCCAAAAAGTGTCTGTAATTTTAAGGGATTGTAAACTATTTTTAGTTTATATATATATGGTTTTGCAATCGTCGGGAAGAGGGGGAGGCGGGGGATTTTTAACTGCATGTTCTCTCCCACTCCAAAAGTCTTTTCTTAAAAAACTATAGCCTGTTACGCATGATTGACTAATAAATCACTTTACAATCATCTAAGATTGTTAAGTCAACTTTTTATTTTTGGGCTAAAAAATTGCTTGTTTGACTCGGGTAAATATCCCACCGCATTTTCACTTGGGAATTAAATGACCATTTTTTATTTTCTTTTGCAAGGTTTGGATCCATAGGTGATTTGCATCTTTAGCATGTTTCAAGCATGCATATCCATTTTTAAAACATGTGTAGAGATCATTTTTTGTAAAATTCCAAGCTATTAGGGTTGTACTAGTGGAATTTCCCAAACTTGGATAACAAAACTTTTGTGTTCATATGTGGTGTGTTAATAAATTTTCTTTACTTACATTTGTTATTCTCATAAATTTTTTCCATACATAAAATCTAAAATATTGATTTTGTTTGGATCTATTTGCAATCTTATCAAAATTGTTTACGAGATGAAGGAAAATTGAAAACTCTACTTTTGATTTAAGAGAAAAGCATACATCTAAAATGGAAATGCACAAATTTAGAGAGAGATAATTCCAAAAAATGTCAGTAATTTTTAGGGATTTTAAAATCTTTTTAGTTTTTATATATTAGGTTTTGCAATCATCAGGAAAAGGGAGAGACAGGGGATTTTTAACAAAGTGTTGACTCCCAATCCATAAGTCATTTCTTACAAAAATATAGCCCATTAGGCATGATTGACTGATAAATCACTTTATAATCATCTATGATTGTTAGGTCAGCTTTTTTTAAATGGGCAAAATAAAGGCTTGTTTGACTCAGGTAAATATCCCACAGCAGGTTCACTTGAGAATTTTATGAGCATTTGTTATTCTCTTTAAATGGTTTGGATCCATGGGTCATTTGCATCTTTCACATGTTTCAAGCATGCATATCCATTTTTAAAACATGTGTAGAAATCTCTTTCGTAGAAAATTCCATGCTTTAGGGTTAAACTAGTGTAATTTCCCAAAATTGGATAACCAAAATTTTGTATTCATTTGTGGTGTGTGAATGAATTTTCTTTACTTACATTTGTTGTTGTTTTAAATTTTTCCAAACATAAACACTAAAATTTTCATTTTGTAGTGATCTATTTGACATCTTGTCAAAATTATTTATGTGATGAAGGGAAATTGAAAACTCAAGTTTTGATTTAAGAAAAAACCATACATCTAAAATATAAATGCACTAATGTAGAGAGAGATAATTCCAAAAAGTGTCCGTAATTTTAAGGGATTGAAAACTCTTTTTAGTTTTTATGTATTAGGTTTTTCAATCGTCTGGAAAAGGGAGAGGCGGGGGATTTTTAATAGAGTGTTGACTCCCAATCCAAAAGTCATTTCCTACAAAAATATTGCCCGTTACGCAAGATTGACCAATAAATTTCTATAGAATCATTTAGGATTGTTAGGTCAACTTTTTATAAAATGGGCAAAATAATGGCTTGTTTGACTCAGTTAAATATCCCACCGCACGTTCACTTGAGAATTTAATGAGCTTTTGTTGTTCTTTTTAAAAGGGTTTGGATCGATAGGTCATTTACGTCTTTAACATGTTTCAAGCATGCATATCCATATTTAAAATATGTGATGAATTCTCTTTCTTATAAAATTCTAAGCTATTTGTAATTGTTTAAACTTTTGTTATGGTTTAAATTTTTTTCCATAGATAAAATCTAAAATTTTCAATTTGGTGTGAACTGTTTGCCATCTTGATAAAATTGTTTACAAGAAGAAGGGAAAGTGAAAACTCAGGTTTTGATATAAGAAAAAAGCATACATCTAAAATAGAAATGCACAAATGTTAAGAGAGATAATTCCACTATAATGTTTAGGGATTTTAAACTCTTTTTAGTTTTTATATATTAGGTTTTTGGAGAAGGGGGAGGCGGGGATTTTTAACTAAGTGTTGTCTCCCAATCCATATGTCATTTCTTACAAAAATATTGCCCGTTATGCATGATTGACCGATAAATCACTTTACAATCATCTATGATTGTTAGGTCAGCCTTTTGTAAATGGGCAAAATAATGGCTTGTTTGACTCGGGTAAATATCCCACCGCATGTTCACTTGAAAATTTAATTACCATTTTTTATTCTCATTAAAAGGTTTGGATCCATAGGTCATTTGCATCTTTAACATGTTTCAAGCTTGCATATCCATATTTAAAACATTTGTATAAATCTCTTTCTTTAAATTCCTAGCAATGAGGGTTGAACTAGTAAAATTTTCCAAACTTGGGTAACAAAAATTGTGTGTTCATTTGTGGAGTCTGAATAAATTTTGTTTACTTACATTTGTTTTTGTTTTAAATTTTATCTGTACATAGACTCTAAAATTTTCATTTTGTTGTGATCTATTTGCGATCTTATCAAAATTGTTTACAAGATGAAGGAAAATTGAAAACTATAGTTTAGATTTAAGAGAAAAGCATACATCTAAAATGGAAATACACAAATGTAGAGAGATATAATTCCAAAAAATGACTGTAATTTTTAGGGCTTGTAAACTCTTTTTAGTTTTTATATATTAAGTTATGCAATCGTCGGGAAAAGGGGGCAGCGGTGGATTTTTAACAGAGTGTTAATTTCAATTCCATAAGTCATTTTTTACAAAAATATAGCCCGTTATGCAAGATTAACTGATAAATCACTTAACAATCATCTATGATTGTAAGGTCAGATTTTTATAAATGGGCAAAATAATGGCTTGTTTGACTCGGGTAAATATCCCACCGCATGTTCACTTGAAAATTTAATTAGCATTTTTTATTCTCTTTAAAATGTTTGGATCCATAGGTCATTTGCACCTTTAACATGTTTCAAGCATGCATATCCATTTTTAAAACATGTGTAGAAATCTCTTGCTTATAAAATTCCAAGCTATTAGGGTTGAACTAGAGTAATTTTCCAAACTTGGATAACAAAACTTTCGTGACTATTTGTGGTGTGTGAATAAATTTTCTTTACTTCTAGTTGTTACTGTTTAAAATTTTTGATTTTGTTGTGATATATTTGTCATCTTGTCAAAATTGTTTACGAGATGAAGGGAAAGTGAAAACTCAAGTTTTGATTTAAGAATAAAACATACAACTAAAATGGAAATGCACAAGTGTTGAATGAGATAATTCCAAAAAGTGTCTGTAATTTTTAGGGATTGTAAAATCTTTTTAGTTTTTATAAATTGGGTTTTGCTATCGTTGAGAAATGGGGGAGGCAGGGGATTTTTAAATGAGTGTTGACTTCCAATTGATAAGTGATTTCTTAAAAAAATATAACCCATTACGAATGATTGACCCGTAAATCACTTTACAATCATCTATGATTCTTAGGTCAGCTTTTTGTAAATGGGCAAAATAATGGCTTTTTTGACTCGGGTAAATATCCCACCGCACGTTCACTTGAGAATTTAATGAGCATTTGTTATTCTCTTTAATTTGTTTGGATCCATAGGTCATTTGCATCTTTAACATGTTTCAAGCATGCATATCCATTTTAAAAACATGTGTAGAAATCTTTTTCTTATAAAATTCAAGCTATTCAGGTTGAACTAATGGAATTTCGCAAACTTGGATAACAATAAAATTTTGTTTATTTGTGGTGTGTGAATAAATTTTTTGTACTTATTTATGTTGTTATTTTAAATTTTTTCCATACATAAACTCTTAAATTTTAATTTTGTTGTGATCTATTTGCCATCTTGTTAAAATTGTTTACGAGATGAAGGGAAAGTGAAAAATCAAGTTTTGATTTAAGTAAAAACATTCATCTAAAATGGAAATGCACTAATGTAGAGAGATATAATTCCAAAAAGTGTGTGTAATTTTAAGGGATTATAAACTCTTTTTAGTTTTTACATATTAAATTTTGCAATCGTTGCGAAGAGGGGGAGGCGGGGGATTTTTAACAGAGTGTTGTCTCCCACTCCAAAAGTCATTTCTTAAAAAAATATAGCTCGTTACGCATGATTTACCAATAAATCACTTGAAAATCATCTAAGATTGTTTGGTCAACTTTTTATAAATGGGCTAAAAAATTACTTGTTTGACTCGAGTAAATATCCCACCACACGTTCACTTGAGAATTTAATGAACATTTGTTGTTCTCTTTAAAAGGTTTGGATTCACAGGTCATTTGCATCTTTAATATGTTTCAAGCTTGCATCTCCATATTTAAAACATGTGTAGAAATCTCTTTCTTATAAAATTCCTACCTATTTCGGTTGGACTAGTGGAATTTCCCAAACTTGGATAACAAAACATTTTTGTTCATTTGTGGTGTGTGAATAAATTTTCTTTACTTACATTTTTTTTTGTTTCAATTTTTTTCCATACTTAAAATCTTAAAGTTTCATTTTGTTGTGATCTATTTTCCATCTTTTCAAAATTGTTTACGAGATGAAGGGAAAGTGAAAACTCAAGTTTTGATTTAAGAAAAAAGCAAACATCTAAAATGGAAATGCCCAAATGAAGTGAGAGATAATTCCAAAAAGTGTCAGTAATTTTTAAGGATTGTAACCTCTTTTTATTTTTTATATATTTGGTTTAGGAATTGTTGGAAAAGGGGGAGGCCGGAGATTTTTCACAGAGTGTTGACTCCCAATCCATAAGTCATTTCTTACAAAAATATAGCCCGTTATGCATGATTGACCGATAAATCACTTTACAATCATCTATGATTGTTAGGTCAGCTTTTTTTAAGGGATTGTAAACACTTTTTATTTTTTTATATTAGGTTTTGCAGTCGTCAGGAAAAGGTTGGTAGGTCAGTTTTTACAAATGGTCAAAGTTATGGTTTGTTTGACTCGGGTAAATATCCCACCGCACGTTCACTTGAGAATTTAAAGAGTGTTTGTTGTTCTCTTTAAAAGGTTTGGATCCATAGGACAATTGCATCTTTAACATGTTTCAAGCATGCATATCCAAATTTAAAACATGTGTAGAAATCTCTTTCTTATAAAATTCCTAGCTATTAGGGTTGAACTACTGGAATTTCCCAAAATTGGATAACAAAACTTTTGTGTTCATTTGTAGTGGATGAATAAATTTTCTTTACTTACATTTGTTATTGTTTAAAATTTTTTCTATACATAAACTCTAAAATTTTTATTTTGTTGTGATCTATTTGCCATCTTGTCAAAATTGTTTACGAGATGAAGGGAAAGCGAAAACTCAAGTTTTGATTAAAGAAAAAAGTATGCATCTAAAATGGAAATTTACTAATGCAGAGAGAGATAAATTTGAAAAGTGTCTGTAATTTTATGGGATTTTAAACTCTTTTTAGTTTTTATATAAAAGGTTTTGCAATCGCCGGGAAAAGGTGGAGGAGGGGGATTTTTAATTGAGTGTTGACTCCCAATCCAAAAGTCATTTCCTACAAAAATTTTGCCCATTAAGCATGAATGACCGATAAATCACTTTACACTCATCTAGGATAGTTTAGTCAACATTTTATAAATAGAAAAGATAATGGTTTGTTTGACTTAGGTAAAAATACCACCGCTCGTTCACTTAAGAATTTAATGAGCATTTTTTGTTTTCTTTAAAAGGTTTTGCTCCATAGGTCATTTGCATCTTTAACATGTTTCAAGCATGCATATGCATATTTAAAACATGTGTAGAAATCTCTTTCTTATAAAATTCCATGCTATTAGGGTTGAACTAGTGGAATTTCCCAAACTTGGATAAGAAAAATTTTGTGTTCATTTGTGGTGTGTGAATAAATTTTCTTTACTTACATTTGTTATTGTCTTAAATTTTTTCCGTACATAGACTCCAAATTTTTTATTTTGTTGTGATCGATTTGCCATCTTGTCAAAATTGTTTACGAGATGAAGGGAAAGTGAAAACTCAAGTTTTGATATTAGAAAAAAGCATACATCTAAATTAGAAATTCACTAATGTAGAGAGAGATAATTCGACTGTAATTTTTAGGGATTGTAAACTCTTTTAAGTTTTTCTATATTAGTTTTTCCTATCGTCAGGAATAGGGGGAGGCGGGGATTTTTAACTAAGTGCTGACTCCCAATCCATATGTCATTTCTTACAAAAATATCGCCCATTACGCATGATTGACCGATAAATCACTTTACAATCATCTATGATTGTTAGGTCAGCTTTTTGTAAATGGGCAAAATAATGACTTGTTTGACTCAGGTAAATATCCCACCATACGTGCACTTGAGAATTTAATGAGCATTTGTTAATCTCATTAAAAGGTTTGGATCCATAGGTCATTTGCATCTTTAACATGTTTCAAACATGCATATCCATATTTAAAACATGTGTATAAAACTCTTTCTTATAAAATTCCTAGCTATGCGGGTTTAACTAGTAAAACTTCTCAAACTTGGGTAACAAAACTTTTGTGTTCATTTGTGGTGTCTGAATAAATTTTCTTTACTTACATTTGTTTTTGTTTTAAATTTTATCCATACATAAACTCTAATTTTTTCATTTTTTTGTGATCTATTTACAATCTTTTCAAAATTGTTTACGAGATGAACAGAAAGTGAAAAGTCTAGTTTTTATTTTGGAGAAACGCATACATCTAAAATGGAAATACACAAATGTAGAAAGAGATAATTCCAAAAAGTGTCTGTTATTTTCAGGTATTGCAAACTCTTTTTAGTTTTTATATAATAAGTTTTGCAATCGTCGAGGAAATGGGGCGGTGGTGGATTTTAACAGAGAGTTGACTTCCAATCCATTAGTCATTTCTTACTAAAATATAGCCCGTTATGCAAGATTGACCGATAAATCACTTTACAATCATCAATGATCGTTAGGTAAGCTTTTTGTAAATGGGCAAAATAATAGCTTGTTTGACTCGGGTAAATATCCCACCACACGTTCACTTGAGAATTTAATGAGCATTTTTTATTCTCTTTAAAAGGTTGGGATACTTTATAGGTCATTTGCATGCTTATCCATTTTTAAAACTTGTGTAGAAATCTCTTTCATATAAAATTCCAAGCTATTAGGGTTGAACTAGTGAAATTTCCCAAACTTGCATAAGAAAACATTCGTGTTCATTTGTGGTGTGTCAATAAATTTTCCATACTTACATTTTTTATTATCTAATTTTTTTTCCATACATAAACACTAAAATTTTCATTTGTTGTGATCCATTGGCCATCATGTAAACATTGTTTACGAGATGAAGGGAAAGTGAAAACTCAATTTTTGATTTAAGAAAAAAGTATACATCTAAAATGGAAATGCACAAATGTTGAGAGAGATAATACCAAAAAGTGTCTAAAATTTTTTAGGAATTTTAAAATCTTTTTAGTTTCTAAAAATTGGGTTTTGCAATCGGCTGGAAAAGGGGGAGGCGGGGGATTTTGAACAGAGTGTTGACTCCCAATCCATAAGTCATTTCTTACAAAAATATAGCCCGATACGAATGATTGACCGATAAATCACTTTAAAATCATCTATGATTGTTAGGTCAGCTTTTTGTAAATGGGCAAAATAATGGCTTGTTTGACTTGGGTAAATATTCCACCACATGTTCACTTGAGAATTTAATGAGCATTTGTTATTCTCTTTAATTGGTTTGGATCCATAGGTCATTTGCATCTTTAACATGTTTCAAGCATGCATATCCATTTTTAAAACAAGTGTAGAAATCTCTTTCTTATAAAATTCGAAGCTATTAGGATTGAACTAATGGAATTTCCCAAACTTGGATAACAAAACTTTTGTGTTCATTAGTGGTGTGTGAATAAATTTTCTATACTTAAATTTGTTGTTTTTTTAAATTTTTTCCATACATAAACTCTTAAATTTTTTTTTTTTTATCTATTTGCTATCTTGTCAAAATTATTTACGAGATAAAGGGAAAGTGAAAACTCAAATTTTGATTTAAGAAAAAAACATATATCTAAAATGGAAAAGCACTAATGTAGAGGGAGATAATTCCAAAACGTGTCTGTAATTTTAAGGGATTGTAAAATCTTTTACATATTAGGTTTTGCAATCGTCGGGAAGAGGGTGAGATGGGGGATTTTTAACAAAATGTTGTTTCCCACTCCAAAAGTCATTTCTTACAAAAATAATGCCAGTTATGCATGATTGACCAATAAATCACATTACAATAATCTAAGATTGTTAGGTCAAATATTTATAATTGGGCTAAAACAGATCTTGTTTGACTCGGGTAAATATCCCATCGCACGTTCACATGAGAATTTAATGAGCATTTGTTGTTCTCTTTAACAGGTTTGGTATCATAGGTCATTTGCATCTTTAATATGTTTCAAGCTTGCATCTTCATATTTAAAACATGTGTAGAAATCTCTTTCTTATAAAATTCCAAGCTATTAGGGTTGAACTAGTGGAATTTCCCAAACTTGGATAACAAAACTTTTGTGTTCATTTGTGGCGTGTGAATAAATTTTCTTTACTTACATTTGTTATTTTTATAAAAATTATCCATACATAAACTCTAAAATTTTCATTTTGTTTGGATCTATTTGCCATCTTATCAAAAATTTTTACGAGATGAAGGGAAAGTGAAAAATTTAGTTTTGATTCATGAGAAAAGCATACATTTAAAATGGAAATGCACAAATTTAGAAAGAGATAATTCCAAAAAGTGTCTATAATATTTAGGGATTGTAAACTCTTTTTAGTTTTTATATATTAGGTTTTGTACTCTTTGGGAAAATGGGGAGGCGTGGGATTTTTAACTGAGTATTGACTCCAAATCCATAAGTCATTTCTTACAAAAATATAGCCCGTTATGCATGATTGACAAATATATCACTTTACAATCATCTATTTTTGTTAGGTCAGCTTCTTGTAAAACAGAAAAATAATGGCTTGTTTGACTCGAATAATTATCCCACCGCACGTTCCCTTGGAAATTAAATGAGCATTTTTATTCTCTTTAAAATGTTGGGATCCATAGGTCACTTGCATCTTTATCATGTTTCAAGCATGCATATCCATTTTTAAAACATGTATAGAAATCTCTTTTTTATAAAGTTCCAAGCAATTCGGGTTAAACTAGTGTAATTTTGGAAAATTGGATAACCAAACTTTTGTGTTCATTTGTGGTGTGTGAATAAATTTTCTTTACTTATGTTTGTTATTGTTTTAAATTTTTTCCTTACCTAAACTCTGAAATTTTTATTTTGTTGTGATCTATTTTCCATCTTGTCAATATTGTTTACGAGATGAAAGGAAAGTGAAAGCTCAACTTTTGATTTAAGAAAAAAATCATACATCTAAAATAGAAATGCACTAATGTAGAGAGAGATAATTCCAAAAAGTGTCTGTAATTTTGAGGGATTGTAAACTTTTTTTTATTTTTTATATATTAGGCTTTGCAATCGTTGGGAAAAGGGGGAGGCGGGGGATTTTTAATCAAGTGTTGACTTCCAATCCAATAGTTATTTCTCACAAAAATATAGCTCGATACGCATGATTGACCGATAAATCACTTTACAATCATTTAAGATTGTTAGGTCAACTTTTTATAACTGGGTAAAATAATGGCTTGTTTGACTCGAGTAAATATCCCACCACACGTTCACTTGTGAATTTAATGAGAATTTTTTATTGTCTTTAAAAGGTTTGGATCAATAGGTCATTTGCATCTTTCACATGTTTCAAATGCATATCCGTTTTTAAAACATGTGTAGAATTCTCTTTCTTATAAAATTCCAAGCTATTAAGGTTGAACTAGTGTAATTTCCCAAACTTGGATAACAAAACTTTTGTGTTCATTTGTGGTGTGTGAACAAATTTTCTTTATTTACATTTGTTATTCTTATAAATTTTTTCCATTCATAAAATCTTAACATTTTCATTTTGTTGTGATATATTTTCCATCTTGTCAAAATTGTTTATGAGATGAAGGGAAAGGAAAAACTCAACTTTTGATTTAAGAAAAAAACATACGTATAAAATGGAAATGCAGTTATGTAGAGAGAGATAATTCCAAAAAGTGTCTATAATTTTAAGGGATTGCAAACTCTTTTTAGTTTTTACATATTAGATTTTGCAATCGTCGGGAAAAAGGGGAGGCCGGGGATTTTTAACTGAGTGCTGACTACCAATCCATAAGTGATTTCTTACAAAAATATAGCCCATTACGCATGCTAGGTCAATAAATCACTTTACAATCATCTAAGATTGTTAAGTCACCTTTTTTTAACTGGGCAAAATAATGGCTTGTTTGACACGGGTAAATATCCCAAGACACGTTAACTTGGGAATTAAATGTGCATTTGTTGTTCTCTTTAAAAGCTTTGGATCCATAGGTCATTTGCATTTTTAACATGTTTCAAGCATGCATATCCATATTTAAAACATGAGGAGAAATCACTTTCTTATAAAATTCCAAGCTATTAGGGTTGAACTAGTGTAATTTCCAAAACTTGCATAACGAAACATTTGTGTTCATTTGTTGTGTGAATAAATTTTCATTACTTACATTTGTTGTTGTTTTAAATTTTTTCCATACATCAACTCTGAAATTTTCAATTTTTTGTGATCTATTTCCATTCTTGTCAAAATTGTTTACGAGGTGAAGGGAAAGTGAAAACTCAACTTTTAATTTATGAAAAAAGGAAACTTCTAAAATGGAAAGGCAGAAAAGTAGAGAGAGATAATTCCAAAAAGTGTTTGTAATAACATGTTGAAGATGCAAATGACCTATGGATCCAAACCTTTTCAAGAGAATAACAAATGCTCATTAAATTCTCAACTGAACGTGCGGTGGGATAATTATTCGAGTCAAACAACCCATTATTTTGCCCATTTACAAAAAGCTGACCTAACAATCATAGATGATTGTAAAGTGATTTATCTGTCAATCATGCGTAACGGGCTACATTTTTGTATGAAATGAGTTATGGATTGGGAGTCAACACTCTTTTAAAAATCCCCCGCCTCCCCCTTTTCCCGACGATTGAAAAACCTTATATATAAAAACTAAAAGGATTTTACAATCACTGAAAATTATAGACACTTTTTGGAATTATCTCTCTCAACATTTGTGCATTTCCATTTTAGATGTAATTTTTTTCTTAAATCAAAACTTGAGTTTACACTTTCCCTTCATCTAATAACAATTTTGACATGATGCAAAATAGATCACAACAAAGTGAAAATTTTAGAGTTTCTATTCACACACCAATTCACCCCTAATAGCTTGGAATTTTATAAGAAAGAGATTTCTACTCATGTTTTAAATATGGATATGCCTGCTTGGTACATATTACTTATGCAAATGACCTATGGAGCCAAACCTATTAAAGAGAACAATAAATGCTCATTAAATTCTCATGTGAACGTTCAGTGGGATATTAACCTGAGTCAAACAAGCAATTATTTTGCCCATTTATAAAAAGCTGACCTAACAATCTTAGATGATTGTAAAGTGATTTATCGGTCAATCATGCGTAACGGGCTATATTTTTGTAAGAAATGACTTATGGATTGGGAGTCAACATTCAGTTAAAAATCCCCCGCATCCCCTTTTTCCCATTGATTGCAAAACCTAATACAAAAAAACTAAAAAGAGTTTACAATCCCTAAAAATTATAGACACTTTATAGAATTATCTCTCTCTACATTTGTGCATTTCCATTTTAGATGTATGCTTTTCTCTTAAATCAAAACTTGAGTTTTCACTTTCCTTTATCTAGTAAACAATTTTGATGAGATGGCAAATAGATCACAACAAAATGAAAATTTAAGAGTTTATGTATGGAAAAAATTTTAAACAATAACAAATGTAAGTAAAGAAAATTTATTCAAACACGACAAATGAACACAAAAGTTTTGTTACTCAAGTTTTGGAAATTCTAATATCTAGAAATTTTATAAGAAAGAGTTTTCTACACAAGTTTTGAAAATGGATATGCATGCTTGAAACATATTAATGATGAAAATGACCTTTGGATCCCAACCTGTTAAATAGAATAACAAATGCTCATTCATTTATCAAGTGAACATGCGGTGGGATAACTACCCAAGTCAAACAAGCCATTATTTTGCCCATTTACAAAAAGCTGACCTAACAATCATAGATGATTGTAAAGTGATTTATCGGTCAATCATGCGTAACGGGCTATATTTTTGTAAAAAATGACTTATGGATTGGGAGTCAACACTTTGTTAAAAATCCCCCGCCTCCCCCTTTTCCTAACGATTGCAAAACCTAATATATAAAAACTAAAAAGAGTTTACAATCACTGAAAATTAAAGACACTTTTTGGAATTAACTCTCTCAAAATTTGTGCATTTCCATTTTAGATGTATTTTTTTTCTTAAATCAAAACATGAGTTTTCACTTTCCCTTCATCTCGTAAACAATTTTGACAAGATGCCAATTTGATCACAACAAAATAAAAATTTTAGAGTTGATGTGTGGAAAAAATTTTAAACAATAAAAAATGTAAGTAAAGAAAATTTATTCCCACACCACAAATGAACACAAAAGTTTTCTTATCTATGTTTTGGAAATTCCACTAGTTCAACCCTAATAGCTTGAAATTTTATAAGAAAGAGATTTCTACTCATGTTTTAAAAGTGGATATCCATGCTTGAAACATGTTAAAGATGCAAATGACCTATGGATCCAAACCATTAAAAGAGAATAAAAGATTCTCATTAAATTCTCAAGTGAATGTGCGATTGGATATTTACCCGAGTCAAACAAGCCATTATTTTGCCTATTTACAAAAAGCTGACCTAACAATCATAGATGATTGTAAAGTGATTTATCAAATAAATACGGGTAATGGGCTATATTTTTGTAAGAAATGACTTATGGATTGGGAGTCAACACTCAGTTAAAAATCCCCCGCCTCCCCCTTTTCCTGACGATTAAAAAACCTAATATATAAAAACCAAAACGAGTTTACAATCCTAAAAATTACAGACACCTTTTGGAATTATCTCTCTCATCATTTGTGCATTTCCATTTTAGTTGTATGCTTTTTTCTTAAATCAAAACTTGAGATTTCACTTTCCCTTCATCTTGTACATGATTGTGGCAAGATGGCAAATTTTATATAATAATAAATTTTAGTAAAGAAAATTTATTCACACACCACATATGAATACAAAAGTTTTGTTATCCAAGTTTGGGGAAATCCACTAGTTCAACCCTAATAGCTTGAATTTTATAAGAAAGAGATTTCTACACATGTTTTAAAAATGGATACGCATGCTTGAAACATGTTAAAGATGCAAATGACCTAAGGATCCAAACCTTTTAAAGATAATAACAAATGCTCATTAAATTTTCAAGTGAACATGCGGCGCGATAATTATTCGAGTCTAACAAGCCATTATTTTGCCCATTTATAAAAAAGTTGACCTAACAATCTTAGATGATTGTAAAGTGATTTATCGGTCAATCATGCGTAATGGGCTACTTTTTTGTAAGAAATGACTTAAGGAATTGGAATCAATGTTAAATTAAAAATCCCTCGCCTCCCCCTGTTCCCGACGATTGCAAAACCAAATATATAAAAACTTAAAAGAGTTTACAATCCTTTAAAATTACAGACACTTTTTGGAATTATCTCTCTTTATAATAGTAAATTTCCATTTTAGATATATGCCTTTTTCTTAAATCAAAACTTGTGTTTTCCCTTTCCCTTCATCTCGTAACCAATTTTGACAAGATCACAAATAGATCAAAACAAAATGAAAATTTTAGAGTTTATATAAGGAAAAAATTTAAAAGAATAACAAATGTATGTAAAGAAAATTTATTCAAGCACCACAAATGAACACAAAAGATTTGTTATCCAAGTTTTGGAAATTCCACTAATTCAACCCTAATATCTTGGAATTTATTAGAAAGAGATTTCTACACATTTTTTGAAAATGGATATGCATGCTTGAAACATGTTATAGATGCAAATTACCTATGGGCCTAAACCTTTTAAAGAAAAAAACAAATGCTCATAAAATTCTCAAGTGAACGAGTGGTGGGATATTTACCCGAGTCAAACAAGTCATTATTTTGCCCATTTATAAAAAGTTGACCTAACAATCTTAGATGATTGTAAAGTGATATATCGACCAATCATGTGTAACAATTTACATTTTTGTAATAAATGACTTATGGATTGGGAGTCAAGACTAAGTTAAAAATTACCCTCCTCCCCCTTTTCCTGACGATATTAGGGTTGAACTAGTGGAATTTCCCAAACTTGGATAACAAAACTTTTGTGTTCATTTGTGGTGTGTGAATAAAGCTTCTTTACTTACATTTGTTATTGTTTCAAATTTGTTCCATACTTAAACTCTAAAATTTTCATTTTGTTGTGATCTTTTTGCCATCTTGTCAAAATTGTTTACGAGATAAAGGGAAAGTGAAAACTCAAGTTTTGGTTTAAGAAAAAAGCAGACATCTAAAATGGAAATGCAAAAATGAAGAGAGAGATAATTCCAACAAGTGTCCTTAGTTTTAACGAATAGTAAATTTTTTTTAGTTTTGATATATTATTAGGTTTTGCAATTGTTGGGAATAGGGGGAGGCGAGGAATTTTTAACTGAGTGTTGACTCCCAATCCATATGTCATTTCTAACCAAAATATAGCCCGATACACATGATTGACCGATAAATCACTTTACAATCATCTATGATTGTTATGTTAGGCTTTTGTAAATGGGCAAAATAATTGCTTGTTTTACTCGGGGTAATATCCCACTACACATTCACTAGAGAATTTAATGAGCATTTGTTGTTCTATCTAAAAGGTTTTGAACCAAAGGGTTTTTGCATCTTTAACATGTTTCAAGCATGAACATCCATATTTAAAACATGTGTAGAAATCTCTTTCATATAAAATTCCAAGCTATTAGGGTTGAACTAGTGGAATTTCCAAAACTTGGATAACAAAACTTTTATGTTCATTTGTAGTGTGTGAATAAATTTTCTTTACTTACATTTTTTATTGTTTCAATTTTTTTCCATACATAAACTCTTAAATTTTCATTTTGTTGTGATCCATTTGCCATCTTAACAAAAATGTTTATGAGATGAAGGGAATTTGAAAACTCAAGTTTTGATTTAAGAAAGAAGCATACATCTAAAATGGAAATGCACAAATGAAGTGAGAGATAATTTCAAAAAGAGTCAGTAATTTTTAAGGATTGTAACCTCTTTTAAGTTTTTATATGTTAGGTTTTGCAATTGTTGGAAAAGGGGGAGGTGGGAGATTTTTAACTGAGTGTTGACTCCCAATCCATAAGTCATTTCCTAAAAAAACATAGCCCGTTACGCATGATTGAATGATAAATCAGTTTACAATCATCTATGATTGTTAGGTCTGCTTTTTGTAAATGGGCAAAATAATTGCTTGTTTGAATCAGATAAATATCCCTGCACACCTTAACTTGAGAATTTAATGAGCATTTGTTATTCTCTTTAAAAGGTTTGGATCCATAGGTCATTTTCATCTTTAACATGTTTCATGCATGCATATCCATATTTAAAACATGTGTAGAAATCTCTTTCTTATAAAGTTTCAAGCTATTAGGGTTGAACTAGAGGAATTTCCCAAACTTGGATAACAAAACTTTTGTGTTCATTTGTGGTGTGTGAATAAATTTTTTTACTTACATTTGTTATTGTATCAAATTTTTTCCATACATAAACTCTAAAATTTTCATTTCGTTGTGATCTATTCGCCTTCTTGTCAAAATTGTTTATGAGATGAAGTGAAAGTGAAAACTGGTGTTTTGATTTAAGAAAAAAACAAACATTTAAAATGGAAATGCACAAATGTAGAGAGACATAATTCCAACAAGTGTCTTTAATTTTTACAGATTGTAAACTCGTTTTAGTTTTTATATATTAGGTTTTGCAATCATCGGGAAAAGGGGGAGGGGGGGGGGATTTTTGACTGAGTGTTGACTCCCAATCCATAAGTCATTTCTTATAAAAATATTGCTTGCTACGCATGATTGACAGATAAATCACTTTACAATCATCTAAGATTGTTAGGTCAACTTTTTATAAATGGACAAAATGTTGGCTTGTTTGACTCGGGTAAATATCCCATTGGACGTTAACTTGAGAATTGAATAAGCATTTGCTGTTCTCTTTAAAAGGTTTGGATCCATAGGTCATTTGCATCTTTAACATGTTTCAAGTATTCTTATCCATATTTAAAACATGTGTAGAAATCTCTTTCTTATAAAATTCCAAGCTATTAGGGTTGAACTAGTGGAATTTCCCAAACTTGGATAACAAAACTTTTGTGTTCATTTGTGGTGTGTGAATAAATTTTCTTTACTTACATTTGTTATTGTTTCAAATTTTTTCCATACAAAAACTCTAAAATTTTCATTTTCTTGTGATCTATTAGGCATCTTGTCAAAAAATTTTATGAGGTGAAGGGAAAGTGAAAACTCAAGTTTTGATTTAAGAAAAAAGCATACTTCTAAAATTTAAATTCAAAAATGTAGAGAGATATAATTCCAACAAGTGTCCATTATTTTTAGGGATTGTAAACTCTTTTTTGTTTTGATATACTAGGTTTTGCAATCGTCGGGAATAGGTGGAGGCGGGGGATTTTTAACTGAGTGTTGACTCCCAATCCATATGTCATTTCTGACAAAATATAGCCCGTTACACGTGATTGACCGATAATTCACATTACAATCATTTATGATTGTTATGTCAGCTTTTTGTAAATGGGCAAAATAATGGCTTGTTTTCCTCGGGGTAATATCCCACTGCACGTTCACTTGAGAATTTAATGAGCATTTGATATTCTATCTAAAAGGTTTGGATCCATAGGTTATTTGCATCTTTAACATGTTTCAAGCATGTACATCCATATTTAAAACATGTGTAGAAATCTCATTCTTATAAAATTCAAAGTTACTAGGGTTAAACTAGTGGAATTTCCCAAACTTGGATAACAAAACTTTTTTGTTCATTTGTAGTGTGTGAATAAATTTTCTTTACTTACCTTTGTTATTGTTTCAATTTTTTTCCATACTTAAACTCTAAAATTTTCATTTTGTCGTGATCTATTTGCCATCTTGTTAACATTTCTTACGAGATGAAGGGAAAGTGAAAACTCAAGTTTTGATTAAAGAAAAAAGCAAACATCTATAATGGAAATACACAAATGAAGTGAGAGATAATTCCAAATAGTGTCTGTAATTTTTAAGGATTGTAACATCTTTTTAGTTTTTATATATTTGGTTTAGTAATTGTCGGAAAAGGGGGAGGCAGGAGATTTTTAACTGAGTGTTGACTCCATATCCATAGTCATATCATACAAAACTATAGCCCATTACGCATGATTGACTGATAAATCACTTTACAATCATCTATGATTGTTAGGTCTGCTTTTTGTAAATAGGCAAAATAATTGCTTGTTTGAATCGGATAAATATCCCAGGGCACGTTAACTTGAGAATTTAATGAGCATTTGTTAATCTTTTTAAAGGTTTTGATCCATAGGTTGTTTGCATCTTTAACATGTTTCATGCATGCATATTCATATTTAAAATATGGGTAGAAATCTTTTTCTTATAAAGTTCTAAGCTATTAGGGCTAAACAAGAGGAATTTCCCAAACTTGGATAATAACACTTTAATGTTCATATGTGGTGTGTAAATAAATTTTCTTTACTTACATTTGTTAATGTTTCAAATTTTTTCCAAACATAAACTCTAAAATTTTCATTTTGTTGTGATCTATTTGCCATCTTGTCAAAATTGTTTACGAAGTGAAAGTGAAAACTGGAGTTTTAATTTAAGAAAAAAGCATACATCTAAAATGGAAATGCACAAATGTAGAGAGACAATTCCAACTAGTGTCCTTAATTTTTATGGATTGTCAACTCTTTTTAGTTTTTATATATTAGGTTTTACAATCGTCGGGAAAAGGGGGAGGCAGGGGATTGTTGACAGAGTGTTGACTCCCAATCCATAAGTCATTTCTTACAAAACTATTTCTTGCTACACATGATTGACCGATAAATCACTTTAAAATAATCAAAGATTGTTAGGTCAAATTTTTATAAATGGGCAAAATATTTGCTTGTTTGACTCGGGTAAATATCCCACAGGACATTAACATGTGAATTGAATGACCGTTTTTTTTCTCTTTAAAAGGTTTGGATCCATAGGTCATTTGCATATTTAAAATGTTTCAAGCATGCATATCCATATTTAAAACATGTGTAGAAATCTCTTTCTTATAAAATTCCAAGCTATTAGGGTTGAACTAGTGAAATTTCCCACACTTGGATAACAAAACTGTTGTGTTCATTTGTGGTGTGTGAATAAATTTTCTTTACTTACATTTGTTATTGTTTCAAATTTTTACCATACCTAAACTCTAAAATTTTCATTTTCTTGTGATCTATTTCTCATCTTGTAAAAATAGTTTACGAGATAAAGGGAAAGTGAAAACTCAAGTTTTGATTTAAGAAAAAAACTGAAACAAAAAAGGAAATGCACAAATGTAGAGAGAGATAATTCCAACAAGTGTTCTTAATTTTAAGGGATTTTAAACGCTTTTTAGTTTTGATATATTAGGTTTTGTAATTGTTTGGAATAGGGGGAGTCGATGGATTTTAACTGAGTGTTGATTCCCAATCCATATGTCATTTCTAACCAAAATATAGCCTGATAGACATAATTCACCGGTAAATCACTTTACAATCATCTATGATTGTTATTTGAACTTTTTGTGAATGGGAAAAATAATGGCTTGTTTTACTCGAGGTACTATCCCACCGTACGTGCACCTGAGAATTTAATGAGCATTTTTTGTTCTATCTAAAAGGTTTTGATCCATAGGTTCTTTGAATCTTTAACATGTTTCAAGCATGTACATCCATATTTAAAACATGTCTAGAAATCTCATTCTTAAAAAATTCCAAGCTATTTGGGTTGAACTAGTGGAATTTCCCAAACTTGGATAACAAAACTTTTATGTGCATTTGTAGTGTGTGAATAAATTTTCTTTACTTAAATTTTTAATTGTTTCAATTTTTTTCCATACTTAAACTCCTAAATTTTCATTTTGTAGTAATCTATTTGTCATCTTGTCAAAATTGTTTCCGAGATGAAGGGAAAGTGAAAACTCAAGTTTTGATTTAAGAAAAAAGCAAACACCTAAAATGGAAATGCTCAAATGAAGTGAGAGATAATTCCAAAAAGTGTCAGTAATTTTTAAGAATTGTATCCTCTTTTTAGATTTTATATATTTGGTTTAGCAATTGTCAAAAAAGGGGGAGGCAGGAGATTTTTAACTGAGTGTTGATTCCAATCCATAAGTCATTTCTTCCAAATATATACCCTGTTATGCATGATTGACTGATAAATCACTTTACAATCATCTTATTTTATTAGGTCTGCTTTTTGTAAATGGGAAAAATAATTGCTTGTTTGAATCGGATAAATATCCCAAGGCACGTTAACTTGAGAATTTAATGAGCATTTGTTATTCTCTTTAAAGCTTTGGATCCATAGGTCATCTTTAACATGTTTCAAGCATGCATATCCATATTTAAAACATGTGTAGAAATCTCTTTCTTATAAAATTCCAAGCTATTAGGGTTGAACTAGTGGAATTTCCGAAACTTGGATAACAAAACTTTTGTGTTCATTTGTGGTGTGTGAATAAATTTTCTTTACATACATTTGTTATTGTTTCAAATTTTTACCATACTTAAACTCTAAAATTTTCGTTTTCTTGTGATCTATTTGCCATCTTGTCAAAATTGTTTACGAGATAAAGGGAAAGTGAAAACTCAAGTTTTGATTTATGAAAAAGCAGAAAGAAAAATGGAAATGCACAAATGTAGAGAGAGATAATTCCAACAAATGTTCTTAATTTTAAGGGATTGTAAACACCTTTTAGTTTTGATATATTAGGTTTTGCAATTGTTGGGAATTGGGGGAGGCGAGGGACTTTTAACTGAGTGTTGACTCCCAATCCATATCTCATTTCTAACTAAAATATAGCCTGATACACATAATTGACCTATAAATCACTTTACAATCATCTATGATTATTATGACAGCTTTTTGTGAATGGGCAAAATAATGGCTTGTTTTACTCGGGGTACTATCCCACCGTACGTTCTCCTGAGAATTTAATGAGCATTTGTTGTTCTATCTAAAATGTTTAGATCCATTTGTTTTTTGCATCTTTAACATGTTTCAAGCATGTACATCCATATTTAAAACATGTGTAGAAATCTCATTCTTATAAAATTCCAAGCTATTAGGGTAGAACTAGTGGAATTTCCCAAACTTGGATAACAAAACTTTAATGTTCATTTGTGGTGTGTGAATAAATTTTCTTCACTTACATTTTTTTTTTTTTCAATTTTTTTTCCATACTTAAACTCTAAAATTTTCATTTTGTTGTGATCTATTTTCCATCTTGTCAAAATTGTTTACGAGATGAAGGGAAAGTGAAAATTCAAGTTTTGATTTAAGAAAAAAAACAAACATCTAAAATGGAAATGCACAAACGATGTGAGTGATAATTCCAAAAAGTGTCAGTAATTTTTAAGGATTGTAACCTCTTTTTAGTTTATATTTATTTGGTTTAGCAATTGTTGGAAAAGGGGGAGGCGAGAGATTTTTAACTGAGTGTTGACTCCCAATCCATAAGTCATTTCTTACAAAAATAAAGCCCGTTACGCATGATTGACTGATAAATCACTTTACAATCATCTATGAATGTTAGGTCTGCTTTTTGTAAATGGGCCAAATAATTGCTTGTTTGAATCGGATAAATATCCCAGTGCACGTTAACTTGAAAATTTAATGAGCATTTTTTATTCTCTTTAAAGGTTTGGATCCATAGGTCATTTGAATCTTTAACATGCTTCATGCATGCATATCCATATTTAAACGATGTGTAGAAATCTCTTTCTTATAAAGTTCCAAGCTATTAGGGTTGAACTAGTGGAATTTCCCAAAATTGGATAACAAAACTTTTGTGTTCATTTGTGGTGTGTTAATAAATTTTCTTTACTTACATTTTTTTTAGTTTCAATTTTTTTCTATACATAAACTCTAAAATTTTCATTTTGTTGTGATCTATTTGCCATCTTGTCAAAATTGTTGACGAGATGAAGTGAAAGTGAAAACTGGGGTTTTGATTTAAGAAAAAAATGTACATCTAAAAAGGAAATTCACAAATGTAGAGAGAGATAATTCCAACTAGTGTCCTTAATTTTTATGGATTGTCAATTCTTTTTAGTTTTTATATATTAGGTTTTACAATCGTCGGGACAAGGGGGAGGCGGCGGAGTTTTGACTTAGTGTTGACTCCCAATCCAGAAGTCATTTCTTACAAAAATATTGCTTGCTACACATGATTGACCGATAAATCACTTTACAATCATCTAAGATTGTTATGTCAAATTTTTATAAATGGGAAAATACTGGCTTGTTTGACTCAGGTAAATATCCCACCGGACATTAACTTGAGAATTTAATGAGCATTTTTTTTCTCTTTCAAATGTTTGCATCCATAGGTCATTTACATATTTAACATGTTTCAAGCCTGCATATCCATATTTAAAACATGTGTAGAAATCTCTTTCTTATAAAATTCCAAGCTATTAGGGTTGAACTAGTGGAATTTCCCAAACTTGGATAATAAAACTGTTGTGTTCATTTGTGGTGTGTGAATAAAATTTTTTTACTTACATTTGTTATTGTTTCAAATTTTTACCATACTTAAACTCTAAAATTTTCATTTTCTTGTGATCTATTTCCCATCTTGTAAAAATAATTTATGAGATAAAGGGAAAGTGAAAACTCAAGTTTTGATTTAAGAAAAAACCAGAAACCAAAATGGAAATGCACAAATGTAGAGAGTGATAATTCCAACAAGTGTTCTTAATTTTAAGGGATTGTAAACACTTTTTAGTTTTGATATATTAGGTTTTGCAATTGTTGGGAATAGAGGGAGGCGAGGAATTTTTACCTGAGTGTTGATTCCCAATCCATATGTCATTTCTAACCAAAATATAGCCTGATACACATAATTGACCGATAAATCACTTTACAATCATCTATGATTGTTATGTCAGCTGTTTGTGAATGGGCAAAATAATGGCTTATTTTACTCGGGGTACTATCCCACCGTACGTTCACTTGAGAATTTAATGAGCATTTGTTTTTCTATCTAAAAGGTTTTGAGCCATAGGTTTTTTGCATCTTTAACATGTTTCAAGCATGTACATCCATATTTAAAATATGTGTAGAAATCTCAATTCTTAAAAAATTCCAAGCTATTAGGGTAGAACTTGTAGAATTTCCAAAACTTCGATAACAAAACTTTTATGTTCATTTGTAGTGTGTGAATAAATTTTCTTTACTTACATTTTTTATTGTTTCAATTTTTTTCCATACTTAAACTCTTAAATTTTCATTTTGTTGTGATCTATTTGCCATCTTGTCAAAATTGTTTACGAGATGAAGGGCAAGTGAAAACTCAAGTTTTGTTTTAAGAAAAAAACAATCATCTAAAATGGAAATGCTCAAATGAAGCGAGAGATAATTCCAAAAAGTGTCAGTAATTTTTAAGGATTGTAACCTCTTTTTTTTAGTTTTTATATATTTGGTTTAGCAATATTCGGAAAAGGGGGAGGCAGGGGATTTTTGACTGAGGGTTGACTCCCAATCCATAAGTCATTTCTTACAAAAATATAGCCCGTGACGCATGAATGACTGAAAAATCACTTTACAATCATCTATGATTGTTAGGTATACTTTTTGCAAATGGGCAAAATAATTGCTGGTTTAAATCGGATAAATATCCCAGGGCACGTTAACTTGAGAATTTAATGAGCATTTGTTATTCTCTTTAAAGCTTTGAATCCATAGGTCATCTTTAACATGTTTCAAGCATGCATATCAATATTTCAAACATGTGTAGAAATCTCTTTCTTATAAAACTCCAAGATATTAGGGTTGAACTAGTGGAATTTCCCAAACTTGGATAACAAAAGTTTTGTTCATTTGTGGTGTGTGAATAAAATTTCTTTACTTACATTTGTTATTGTTTCAAATTTTTACCATACTAAAACTCTAAAATTTTCATTTTCTTGTGATCTATTTGCCAACTTGTCAAAATTGTTTACGAGATAATTCCAAAAAGTGAAAACTCAAGTTTTGATTTAAGAAAAAGGAAGAAAGAAAAATGGAAATGAGCAAATGTAGAGAGAGATAATTCCAATAAATGTTCTGAATTTTAAGGGATTGTAAACACTTTTTAGTTTTGATATATGAGGTTTTGCAATTGTTGGGAATAGGGGGAGGCGAGGGATTTTTAACTGAGTGTTGACTCCCAATCCATATGTCATTTCCAACCAAAATATAGCATGATACACAAAATTGACCGATAAAGCACTTTACAATCATCTATGATTGTTACGTCAGCTTTTTGTGAATGGGCAAAATAATGGCTTGTTTTACTCGGGGTACTATCCCACCATACGTTCTCCTGAGAATTTAATGAGCATTTATTGTTCTATCTAAAAGGTTTAGATCCATAGGTTTTTTGCATCTTTAGCATGTTTCAAGAATGTACATCCATATTTAAAACATGTGTACAAATCTCATTCTTATAAAATTCCAAGCTATTAGGGTAGAACAAGTTGAATTTCCCAAACTTGGATAAAAAAACTTTTTATGTTCATTTGTGGTGTGTGAATAAATTTTCTTCACTTACATTTTTATGGTTTCAATTTTTTCCATACTTAAACTCTTAAATTTTCATTTTTTTGTGATCTTTTTGCCATCTTGTCAAAATTGTTTACAAGATGAAGGGAAAATGAAAATTCAAGTTTTGATTTAAGAAAAAAGCAAACATCTAAAATGGAAATGCACAAACGAAGTGAGAGATAATTCCAAAAAGTGTTAGTAACTTTTAAGGATTGTAACCTCTTTTTAGTTTTTATATATTTAATTTAGCAATTGTTGTAAAAGGGGGAGGCGGGAGACTTTTAACTGAGTGTTGACTCCCAAACCATAAGTTATTTCTTACAAAAATATAGCCCGTTACACATGATTTACTGATAAATCACTTTACAATCATCTATGATTGTTAGGTTTGCTTTTTGTGAATGGGCAAAATAATTGCTTGTTTGAATCAGATAAATATCCAAGCGCACGATAACTTGAAAATTTAATGAGCATTTGTTATTCTCTTTAAAGGTTTGGATCCATAGGTCATTTGAATCTTTAACATGTTTCATGCATGCATATCCATATTTAAAAGATGTGTAAAAATCTCTTTCTTATAAAGTTCCATGCTATTAGGGTTGAACTAGAGGAATTTCCCAAAATTGGATAACAAAACTTTTGTGTTCATTTGTAGTGTGTGAATAAATTTTCTTTACTTACATTTATTTTGTTTCAAATTTTTTCTATACATAAACTCTAAAATTTTCATTTTGTTGTGATCTATTTGCCATCTTGTCAAAATTGTGTACGAGATGAAGTGAAAGTTAAAACTGGTGTTTTGATTTAAGAAAAAAGCATACATCTAAAATGGAAATGCACAAATGTAGAGAGAGATAATTCCAACAAGTGTCCTGGATTTTTATGGATTTTCAACTCTTTTTAGTTTTTATTTATTAGGTTTTACAATCTTCGGGAAAAAGGGGACTCGGGGGATTTTTTACTGAGTGTTGACTCCCAATCCATAAGTCATTTATTAAAAAAATATTGCTTGCTACGCATGATTGAATGATAAATCACTTTACAATCATCTAAGATTGTTACATCAACTTTTTATAAATGGGCAAAATATTGGCTTGTTTGACTCGGGTAAATATCCCACTGGATGTTCACTTGAGAGAATTTAATGAGTATATTTTGTTCTCTTTAAAAGGTTTGGAACCATAGGTCATTTTCATCTTTAATATGTTTCAAGAAAGCATATCCATATTTAAAACATGTGTAGAAATCTCTTTCTAATAAAATTCCAAGCTATTAGGATTGAACTAGTAGAATTTCCCAAACTTGGATAACAAAACTTTTGTGTTCATTTGTGGTGTGTGAATAAATTTTCTTTACTTACATTTGTTATTGTTTCAATTGTTTTCCATACTTAAACTATAAAATTTTCATTTTGTAGTGATCTATTTGCCATCTTGTCAAAAAAAATTACGAGATGAAGGGAAAGTGAAAACTCAAGTTTTGATTTAAGAAAAAAGCATACATCTAAATTATAAATTCAAAAATGTAGAGAGAGATAATTCCAACAAGTGTCCTTAATTTTTAGGGATTGTAAAATCTTTTTAGTTTTGATATATTATGTTTTTCAAACGTTGGGAATAGGGGGAGGCAGGGGATTTTTAACTGAGTGTTGACTCCCAATACATAAGTCTTTTCTACAAAAATATAGCCCGTTATGCATGATTGATCGATAAATCACTTTAAAATCATGGGTGATTGTTTGGTCAGCTTTTTGTAAATGTGCAAAATAATGGGTTGTTTGATTTGGGTAAATATCCCACTGCACGTTCTCTTGAGAATTTAATGAGCATTTGTTATTCTCTTCAAAAGGTTGGGATCCATAGGTCATTTGTATCTCTAACATGTTTCAAGCATGCATATCCATATTTAAAACATGTGTTGAAATATCTTTCTTATAAAATTCCAAGGTATTAGGATTGAATTAGTGGAATTTCCACAACTTGGATAACGAAAATTTTGTGTTCATTTGTGGTGTGTGAAAAAATTTTCTTTACACACATTTGTTATTCTTTTAAAATTTTTCCATTCATAAACTCTAAAATTTTGATTTTGTTTAGATCAATTTGACATATTGTCAAAATTGTTTAGAAGATGAATGGAAAGTGAAAACTCAAGTTTTGATTTAAGAAAAAAACATACATCTAAAATGGAAATGCAATAATGTAGAGAGTGATAATTCCAAAAAGTGTCTATAATTTTAAGAGATTGTAAACTGTTTTTAGTTTTTATATATTTGGTTTTACAATCATCGAGAAAAGGAGGAGGTGGGGGATTTTTAACTGAGTGTTGACTCCCAATCTATAAGACATTTATTAAAAAAATATAGCTCGTAACGCATGATTGACTGATAAATCACTTTACAATCTTCTATGATTGTTAGGTCAACTTTTTGTAAATGGGTAAAATAATGGCTTTTTTGTCTCAGGTAAAAATCCCATCGCACGTTCACTTTAGAATTTAATGAGCATTATTTATTCTCTTTAAAAGGTTTGGATCCATAGGTCATTTGGATCTTTAACATGTTTCAAGCATGCATATCCATTTTTAAAACTTGTGTAGAAATCTCTTTCTAAAAAAAATCTAAGATTTTAGAGTTGAACTAGTGGAATTTCCCAAATTTGGATAACAAAACTTTTGTGTTCATTTGTGGTGTGTGATAAATATTCTTTACTTATATTTTTTATTCTTTTAAAATTTTTCCATACACAAACAATAAAATTTTCATTTTGTTGTGATCTATTTGCCATCTTGTCAAAATTGTTTGCGAGATGAAGGGAAAGTGAAAATACAAGTTTTGATTTAAGAAAAAAGCATACATCTAAAAAGGAAATGCACTAATGTAGAGAGATAATACCAAAATGTGTCTGTAATTTTAAGGAATTGCAGACTCTTTTTAGTTTTTATTTTTTAGGTTTTACAATCGTCGGGAAAAGGGGGAGGTGGGGGATTTTTAGATTAGTGTTGACTCCCATTCCATAAGTCATTTCTAACAAAAATATTGCCCGTTATGCATGATTGACCGATAAATCACTTTAAAATCATCTAAGATTGTTAGGTCAACTTTTTATAAATGTGCAAAATAATGGCTTGTTTGACTCCAGTGAATATCCCACTGGACATTCACTTGAGAATTTAACGACCATTTGTTGTTCTCTTTAAAACGTTTACATCCAAAGGTCATTTGCATCTTGAAAGTGTCGCAAGCATGTATATCCATATTTAAAACATGTGTAGAAATCTCTTTCTTATAAAATTCCAAGCTATTAGGGTTGAGCTAGTGGAATTTCCAAACTTGGAAAAAAACTTTTGTGTTCATTTGAAGTGTGTGAATAAATTTTCTTTACATTTGTTTTTGTTTCAAATTTTTTCCATACATAAACTCTAAATTTTTCTTTTTCTTGTGATCTATTTGCCATCTTGTCAAAATTGTTTACAAGATGAAGGAAAAGTGAAAACTCAAGTTTTTGTTTAAGAAAAAAACATACATCTAAAATGTAAATGCACAAATGTAGAGAGAGATAATTCCAACAAGTGTCCTTAATATTTAGAGATTGTAAACTCTTTTTATTTTTGATATATTAAGTTTTGCAATCGTCGGGAATAGGGGGAGGCGGGGGATTTTTAACTGTGTTGACTCCCAATCTATATGTCATTTCTAACCAAAATATAGGCCGTTATGCATGACTACTAGATAAATCACTTTACAATCATCTATGATTGTTAGGTCAGCTTTTTGTAAATGGGCAAAATAATGGCTTGTTTGACTCAAGTAAATATCACACCGCACGTTCACTTCAGAATTTAATGAGCATTTGTTGTTCTATTTAAAAGGTTTGGATCCATAGGTTATTTTCATCTTTAACATGTTTCAGCCATGCATATCCGTATTTAAAACATGTGTAGAAATCTTTTTCTTATAAAATTCCAAGATATTTGGGTTGAACTAGTGAAATTTCAAAAACTTGGATAACAAAACTTTTGTGTTCATTTGTGGTGTGTGAATAAATTTTCTTTATTAACATTTTTTATTGTTTTAATTTTTTTCCATACATAAACTCTCAAAATTTCATTTTGTAGTGATCTATTTGCCATCTTTTCAAAATTGTTTACGGGAAGAGGGGAAAGTGAAAACTCAAGTTTTGATTTAAAAAAAAATCATACATCTAAAATGGAAATGCACAAATGAAGTGAAAGATTATTCCAAAAAGATTTGGATCCATAGGTCATTTGTATCTTTAACATGTTTCAAGCATGTATATCCATATTTAAAACATGTATAGAAATCTCTTTCTTATAAAATTCCAAGATATTAGGGTTGAACTAGTGGAATTTCCACAACTCTGATAACAAAAGTTTTGTGTTCATTTGTGGTGTGTCAATAAATTTTCTTTACATACATTTGTTATTCTTTTATTTTTTTTCCATACATAAAATCAAAAATTTTCATTATGTTGGGATTTTTTTGCCATCCTGTCAAAATTGTTTACGAGATGAAGGGAAAGTGAAAAATCAAGTTTTGATTTAAGAAAAAAGCATACATCTAAAATGAAAATGTACTAATGTAGAGAATGAAAATTCCAAAAAGTGTCTGTAATTTTAAGTGATTGTAAACTCTTTTTAGTTTTTATATATTGGGTTTTGCACTCGTCGAGAAAAGGGGGAGGTGGGGGATTTTTAACTGAGTCTTGACTCCCAATCCATTAGTCATTTCTTACAAAAATATAGCCTGCTACACATGATTGACTGATAAATCGCTTTACGATCATCTATGATTGTTAGCTCAACTTTTTGTAAATGGGCAAAATAATGGCTTGTTTGACACGGGTAAATATCCCACCGCACGTTCAGTAGAGAATTTAATGAGCATTATTTATTCTCTTTTAAAGTTTTGGATCCATAGGTCATGCATCTTCAACATGTTTCAAGCATGTATATCCATTTTTAAAACATGTGTAGAAATCTCTTTCTAATAAAATTCCAAGATATTAGGTTGAACTAGTGGAATTTCCAAAACTTGGATAACAAAACTTTTGTGTTCATTTGTGGTGTGTGAATAAATTTATTTTACTTACATTTGTCATTTGATCAATTTTTTTTAATTCATAAACTCTAAAATTTTCATTTTGTTGTGATCTATTTGACATCTTGTCAAAATTGTTGACAAGATGAAGGGAAAATGAAAAATCAAGTTTTGATTTAAGACAAAAGCATACATCTAAAATAGAAATGCACAAATGTAGAGAGAGATAATTCCAAAAAGTGTCTGAAATTTTTTGGGATTGTCAACTCTTTTTAGTTTTTATATTAGGTTTTTCAATCGTCGAGAAAAGGGGGGGGGGGGGGGGGGGGGGGGGGGGGTTTAACTGAGTGTTGACTCCCAATCCATATGTCATTTCAAACAAAAATATAGCCCGTTACGCATAAATGACCGATATATGACTTTACAATTCTCTATGATTGTTATATCAGCTTTTTGTAAATGAGCAAAATAATGGTTTCTAGTACTCAGGTCCCACTGTACGTTCACTTGATAATTTAATGAGCATTTTTTATTCTCTTTAATAAGATTTGATCTTTAGGTTATTTGCATCTTTAACATGTTTCAAGCATGCATATCCTTATTTATAACATGTGGAGAAATGTTTTTCTTATAAAATTCCAAGCAATCAGGTTTGAACTAGTGGAATTTCCAAAACTTGGATAAGAAAACTTTTTTGTTCATTTGTGGAGTGTGATTAAATTTTCTTTACTTAATTTTTTATTGTTTTAAATTTTTTCCATACATAAACTCTAAAATTTTCATTTTGTTTTGATCTATTTGCCATATTGTAAAAATTGTTTACGAGATGAAGGGAAAGTAAAAAATCATGTTTGGATTTAAGAGAAAAGCATACATTTAAAACGAAAATGCTCAAATGTAAAGAGAGATAATTCCAAAAAGTGTCTGTAATTTTTAGGGTTTGTAAACTCTTTTTCGTTTTTAAATATTAGGTTTTGCAATCGTCGGGAAAAGGGGGAGGCGGGGGATTTTAATTGAGTGTTGACTCCCAATCCATAAGTGTTTTCTTAAAAAAATATAGCCTGTTACACATGATTGATCGATAAATCATTTTATAATCATCTATGATTGTTAGGTCAGCGTTTTGTAAAAGGGCAAAATAATGGCATGTTTGACTCGGGTAAATATCCCACCGGACATTCACTTGAGAATTTAATGAGCATTTGTTATTCTCTTTTAAAGGTTCGTATCCATAGGTCATTTGTATCTTTTACATGTTTCAAGAATGCATATCCATATTTAAAACATGTGTAGAAATCACTTTCTTATATAATTCCAAGCTATTAGGGTCGAACTAGTGGAATTTCCCAAACTTGGATAACAAAACTTTTGTGTTCATTTGTGGTGTGTGAATAAATTTTCTTCACTTACATTTGTTATTCTTCTAAATTTTTTCCATACATAAACTCTAAAATTTTCATTTTGTAGTGATCTATTTGCCATCTCTTCAAAATTGTTTACGAGATGAAGGGAAATGAAAACTCAAGTTTCGATTTAAGAAAAAAACATACATCTAAAATCAAAATTCACAAATGAAGTGAAAGATAATTCCAAAAAGGTTTGGATCCATAGGTCATTTGTATCTTTAACATGTTTCAAGCATGTATATCCATATTTAAAACATGTATAGAAATATTAAAAACATGTATAGAAATCTCTTTTCTTATAAAATTCCAAGATATTAGGGTTGAACTAGTGGAATTTCCATAACTCTGATAACAAAAGTTTTGTGTTCATTTGTGATGTGTCAATAAATTTTCGTTACATACATTTGTTATTCTATTAATTTTTTTCAATATATAAAATGTAAATTTTTCATTTTGTTGGGATCTTTTTGCCATCTTGTCAAAATTGTTTACGAGATGAGGGGAAAGTGAAAACTCAAATTTTTATTTAAGAAAAATGCATACATCTAAAATGAAAATTTACTAATGTAGAGAGTGAAAATTTAAAAAAGTGTCTGTAATTTTAAGTGATTGTAAACACTTTTTAGTTTTTATATATTTTGTTTTGCACTCGTTGAGAAAAGGGGAAGGCGGGGGGTTTTTAACTGAGTCTTGACTCCCAATCCATTAGTCATTTCTTACAAAAATATAGCCCATTACACATGATTGACTGATAAATCACTTTACATTAATCTATGATTGTTAGCTCAACTTTTTGTAAATGGAAAAAATAATGGCTTGTTTGACTCGGGTAAATATCCCACCGCGCGTTCAGTAGAGAATTTAATGAGTATTATTTATTCTCTATAAAAGGTTTCGATCCATAGGTCATTTGCATTTTCAACATTTTTCAAGCATGCATATCCATTTTTAAAACATGTGTAGAAGTCTCTTTCTAATAAAATTCCAAGATATTAGGGTTGTACTTGTGGAAATGCACACATCTTAAGTGGAAATGCACTAATGTTGAGAGAGATAATTAGTGTATGTAATTTTAAGGGATTGTAAACTCCCTTTAGTTTTTATTTATTAGGTTTTGCAATCGTCGAAAAAAGAGGGAGGCGGGGGATTTTTAACTTAGTTTTGACTCCGAATTCATAGGTTGTTTCTTACAAACATCTTGCATGTTACGCATGATTTACAGATAAATCACTTTACAATCATCTAGGATTGGTAGGTCAAGGTTTTATAAATGGGCAAAATAATGGCTTGTTTAACTCGGGTAAATATCCCACAGGTCCTTCGCTTGAGAATTTAATGAGCATTTCTTGTTCTCTTTAAAATGTTGAGATCCATAGGTCATTCTCATCTTTAACATGTTTCAAGCATGCATATCCATATTTAAAACATGTGTAGAAATCTCTGTCTAATAAAATTCCATGCTATTAGGGTTGAACTAGTAGAATTTCGCAAACTTGGATAAAAAACTTTTTTATTCATTTGTGGAGTGTGAATAAATTTTCTCTACTTAAATTTGTTATTGTTTCTAATTTTTCCATACAAAACTCTAAAATTTTCTTTTTGTAGTTATCTATCTGCCATCTTGTATAAATTGTTTACCAAATGAAGGGAAAGTGAAAACTCAAGTTTTGATTTATGAAAAAAGCATACATCTAAAATGGAAATGCACAAATGTAGAGAGAGATAATTCCAACAAGTGTCCTTAATTTTTATGGATTGTAAACTCTTTTTAGTTTTGATATATAAGATTTTGCAATCGTCAGGAATAGGGGGAGGGGGGGGGGGGGGGGGGGGGGGGGATTTTTAACAAAGTGTTGACTCCCAAACCATCTGTCATTTCATACCAAAATGTAGCCCGTTACGCATGATTGACCGATAAATCACTTTACAACCATCTATGATTGTTTGGTTATCTTTTGATATATGGGCAAAATGAAGACTTGTTTGACTCAGGTAAAAATCCCACAGCACGTTCACTTGAGAATTTAATAATCATTTGTTGTTGTATTTAAAAGGATTGAATCCATAGGTTATTTGCATCTTTAACATGTTTCAAGCATGCATAATCATATTTAAAACATGTGTAGAAATCTTTTTCTTATAAAATTCCAAGCTATTTGGGTTGAACTAGTGGAATTTCCCAAACTTGGATAACAAAACTTTTGTGTTCATTGTGGTGTGTGAATAAATTATCTTTACTTACATTTTTTATCGTTTCAATTTGTTTCCACACATAAACTCTAAAGTTTTCATTTTGTTGTGATCTATTTTCCATCTTGTCAAAATTGTTTACGAGATGAAGGAAAAGTGAAAACTCAAGTTTTGATTTAAGAAAAAAACATACATCTAAAATGGAAATGCTCAAATGTAGAGAGAGATAATTCCAAAAAGTGTCTGTAAATTTTAGGGATTGTAAACTCTTTTTAGTTTTTGTATATTAGGTTTTGTAATAATCGAGAAAAGGTGGAAGTGGGGGATTTTAAACTGAGTGTTGACTCCCAATCCATATGTCATTTCTCACCAAAATATAGCCCGTTACGCATAATTGACCGATAAATCACTTTACAATCATCTATGATTGTATGGTCAGCTTTTGATATATGGGCAAAATAAAGACTTGTCTGACTCAGGTAAAATTCCCACCGCATGTTCAGTTGAGAATTTAATAATCATTTGTTGTTCTATTTAAAAGGATTGGATCCATAGGTTATTTGCAACTTTTACATGTTTCAAGCATGCATAATCATATTTAAAACATGTGTAGAAATCTCTTTCTTATAAAATTCCAAGCTATATGGGTTGAACTAGTGGAATTTCCCAACTTGTATAACAAAACTTTTTTGTTCATATGTGGTGTGTGAATAAATTTTCTTTACTTACATTTGTTATTGTTTCAATTTTTTTCCATACATAAACTCTAAAATTTTCATTTTGTTGTGATCTGTTTTCCATCTTGTCAAAATTTTTTACAAGATGAAGGGAAAGTGAAAACTCAAGCTTTGATTTAAGAAAAAAGCAAACATCTAAAATGGAAATGCTGAAATGTAGAGAGAGATAATTCCAAAAAGTGTCTGTAATTTTTAGGGATTGTAAACTCTTTTTAGTTTTTATATATTTGGTTTTCCAATCGTCGAGAAAAGGTGGAAGTGGGGGATTTTAAACTGAGAGTTGACTCCCTATCCATATGTCATTTCTCACCAAAATATAGCCCGTTACTCATGATTGACCAATAAATCACTTTACAATCATCTATGATTGTTATGTCATTTTTTTGTAAATGGGAAAAATAATGGCTTCTTTGACTCGGGTAATCTCCCACTGCACGTTCACTTGAGAATTTAATGAGCCTTTGTTATTCTCTTGAAAAGCTTTTGATCCTTAGGTCATTTGCATCTTTAACATATTTCAAACATGCATATCCATATTTATAACATGTGTAGAAATTTCTTTCTTATAAAATTCCAAGCTATTAGGGTTGAACTAGTGGAATTTCACAAACTTGGATAACAAACCTTTTGTGTCCATTGGTCGTGTGTGGTTAAATTTTCATTACTTACATTTTTTATTGTTTTAAATTGTTTCCATACATAAACTCTAAAATTTTCATTTTGTTTTGATCTATTAGCCACCTTGTCAAAATTGTTTACGAGGTGAAGGGAAAGTGAAAACTCAAGTTTTGATTTAAGAAAAAAGCCTACATCTAAAATGGAAATGCACAAATGTAGAGAGAGATAATTCCAAAAAGTGTCTGTAACTTTTAGGATTGTAAAATATTTTTATTTTTTATATATTAGGTTTTGCAATCATCGAGAAAAGGTGAAGGCAGGGGATTTTTAACTGAATGTTTACTCCCAATCCATATGTCTTTTTTTACCAAAATATAGCCCGTTACGCATGATTGACCAATAAATCACTTTACAATCATCTAAGATTATTTGGCCAGCTTTTTGTCAATGGGCAAAATAGTGGCTTGTTTAACTCGGGTAAATATCCCACCACACATTCACTTGAGAATTTAATGAGCATTTGTTATTCTAATTAAAAGGTTTGGATCCATAGATTATTAGCATCTTTAACATGTTTCAAGCATGTATATCCATATTTAAAACATGTGTAGAAATCTCATTCTTATAAATCCCATGCTATTAGGGTTGAACTAGTGGAATTTCCCAAACTTGAATAACAAAACTTTTGTGTTCATTTGTAGTGTGTGAATAAATTTTATTTACTTACATTTGTTATTGTTTGAATTTTTTTCCATACTTAAACTCTAAAATTTTCAATTTGTTGGGATCTATTTGCCATCTTGTCAAAATTGTTTACGAGATGAAGGGAAAGTGAAAACTCAAGTTTTGATTTAAGAAAAAAAGTATACATCTAAAAGGGAAATGCACCAATGTAGAGAGTGACAATTCCAAAAAATGTCTGTAATTTTATGGGATTGTAAAATCTTTTTAGTTTTTATAAATTAGGTTTTACAATCGTCGTGAAAAGTGGGAGGCGGGGGATTTTTGACTGAGTGTTGACTTCCAATTTATAAGTCATTTCTTACAAAAATATTGATTCTTACGCTTGATTGACCAATAAATCACTTTAAAATCATCTTAGATTGTTAAGTCAACTTTTTATAAATGGGCAAATCATTGGCTTGTTTGACTCGGGTAAATATCCCACCGGATGTTCACTTGAGAATTTAATGAGCATTTGTTCTTCTCTTTAAAAGGTTTGGATCCATAGGTCATTTTTATCTTTAACATGTTTCAAGCATGCATATCCTTATTTAAAACATGTGTAGAAATCTCTTTCTTATAAAATTCCAAACTATTAGGGTAGAACTATTGGAATTTCCAAAACTTGGATACCAAAAATTTTGTGTTCATTTGTGTTGTGTGAATAAATTTTCTTGACTTACATTTGTTATCGTTTCAAATTTTTTCCATACATAAACTCTAAAATTTTCATTTTGTTGTGATCTATTTGTCGTCTTGTCAAAATTTTTTATGAGATGAAGGTAAAGTGAAAACTCAAGTTATGATTTAAGAAAAAAACATACATCTAAAATGGATGTACACAAATGTAGAGAGAGATAATTCCAACAAGTGTCCTTAATTTTTAGGGATTGTAAACTCTTTTTAGTTTTGATATATTGGGTGTTTCAATCGTTGGGCATATGGGGAGGCGGGGTTTTTTTAACTAAGTGTTGACTCCCAATCCATATGTGATTTCTTACCAAAGTATAGCCCGTTACGTATGATTCACCGATAAATCACTTTACAATCATCTATGATTGTTAGTTCAGCTTTTTGTAAATGGGCAAAATATTGGCTTGTTTGACTCGGGTAAATAACCCGCCGCACGTTCACTTGAGATTTTAATGAGCATTTGTTGTTCTATTTAAAAGGTTTGGATCCATAGGTTATTTGCATCTTTAACATGTTTCAAGGATGTATATCCAATGTTAAAACATGTGTAAAAATATCTTTCTTATAAAACTCCAAGCTATTTGCGTTGAACAAGTGGAATTTCCGAAACATGGATAACAAAACTTTTGTATTCATTTGTAGTGTGGGAATAAATTTTCTTTACTTACATTTGTTATTGTTTTAATTTTTTTTCATACAAAACTCTAAAATTTTCATTTAGTTGTAATCAATTTGCCATCTTGTAAAAATTGTTTAAGAGATGATAGGCAAGTGAAAACTCAAGTTTTGAATTAAGAAAAAAGCATACATCTAAAATGAAAATGCACAAATGTAGAGAGAGATAATTCCAATAAGTGTTCTTAATTTTTAGGAATTGTAAACTCTTTTAAGGTTTGATATATTAGGTTTTCCAATCATCAGGAATAGGGGGAGACGGGGGATTTTTAACTGAGTGTTGACTCCCAATCCATATGTCATTTCTTACGTATGATTGACCGATAAATTACTTTACAATATCTACGATTGTTAAATCAGCTTTTTGTATATGGGATATATAAAGGCTTGTTTGACTCGGCTAAATATCCCACCGCACGTTCACTTGAGAATTTAATGAGCATTTTTTGTTCTATTTAAAAGGTTTGGATCCATAGGTTATTTGCATCTTTAACATGTTTCAAGCATGCATATCCATATTTAAAACATGTGTAGAAATCTCTTTCTTATAAAATTCCAAGCTATTAGGGTTGAACTAGTGGAATTTCCCAAACTTAGATAACAAAACTTTTGTGTTCATTTGTGGTGTTTGAAAAAAAATTTGTTACTTACATTTGTTATTGTTTTAATTTTTTTCCAAACATAAATTCTAAAATTTTCCTTTTGTTGTGATCTATTTGCCATCTTGTCAAAATTGTATACGAGATGAAGGGAAAGTGAAAACTCAAATTTTGATTTAAGCAAAAAGCATACATCTAAAATGGAAATGCACAAATATAGAGAGAGATAATTCCAAAAGGTGTCCTTAATTTTAACGAATTGTAAACTCTTTTTAGTTTTGAAATATTAGGTTTTGTAATGGTCGGGATTAGGGGGAGGCAAGGAATTTTTAACTGACTGTTGACGCTCAATCTATATTTCATTTCTTACCAAAATATAGCCCGTTACGCATGATTGACCGACAAACCACTTTACAATTATCTATGATTGTTAGGTCAACTTTTTGTAAATGGGAAAAATAATGGTTTGTTTGACTAGGGTAAATATCCCACCGCACGTTCACTTGAGAATTTAATGAGCATTTTTTGTTCTATTTAAAAGGTTTGGATCCATAGGTTATTTGCATGTTTAACATGTTTCAAGCATGCATATCCATATTTAAAACATGTGGAGAAATCTCTTTCTTATAAAATTTCAAGCTATTGGGATTGAACTAGAGGAATTTCCCAAACTTGGATAACAAAACTTTTGTGTTCCATTGTGGTGTTTGAATAAATTTTCTTTACTTAAATTTGTTATTGTTTCAATTTTTTTCCATACATAAACTCTAAAATTTTCTTTTTGTTGTGATCTATTTGCCATTTTGTCAAAATTGTTTACGAGATGAAGGGAAAGTGAAAACTCATGTTTTTATTTAAGAAAAAGCATACATCTAAAATAGAAATGGACCAATAAAGGCAGTGATAATTTCAAAAAGTGTCAGTAATTTTTAAGGATTGTAACCTCTTTTTAGTTTTTATATATTAGTTTTGCATTTGTCAAGAAATGGGGGTGGTGGGGGATTTTTAACTGAGTCTTGACTCCCAATCCATAAGTCATTTCTTACAAAAATATAGCCCATTACACATGATTGACCGATAAATCACTTTACAATCATCAATGATTGTTAGGTCTGCTTTTTGTAAATGGGCAAAATAGTGGCTTGTTTGAATTGGATAAATATCCCACCGTACGTTCTCTTGAGAATTTAATGAGCATTTGTTATTCTCTTTAAAAGGTTTGGATCCATAGGTTATTTGCATCTACAACATATTTCAAACATGTATATCCATATTTAAAACATGTGTGGAAATCTCTTTCTTATAAAATTCAAAGATATTAGGGTTGAACTAGTGGAATTTCCACAACATGGATAACAAAACTTTTGTGTTCATTTGTGGTGTGTGAATTAATTTTCTTTACATACATTTGTTATTCTTTTAATTTTTTCCCTACATAAACTCTAAAATTTTCATTTTGTTGGGATCTATTTGTCATCTTGTCAAAATTGTTTACGAGATGAAGGGAAAGTGAAAACTCAAGTTTTGATTTAAGAAAAAAACTTACATCTAAAATGGAAATGCACTAATTTTGAGAGTAATAATTCAAAAAAGTGTATGTAATTTGAAGGGATTCTAAAATCTTTTTAGTTTTTATATATTAGTTTTGAATTGGTCGAGAAAAGGGGGAGGCAGGGATTTTTGACTGAGTGTTGACTCCCAATCCATAAGTCATTTCTTACAAAAATATTGTTTGCTATGCATGATTAACCGATAAATCACTTTACAATCATCTAAGATTGTTAGGTAAACTTTTTATAAATGGGCAAATTATTGACTTTTTTGACTCGGGTAAATATCCCACCGGACATTCACTTGAGAATTTAATGAGCATTTATTGTTCTCTTTAAGAGGTTTGGATCCATAGGTCATTTGCATCTTTAACATGTTTCAAGCATGCATATCCATATTTAAAACATGTGTAGAACTCTCTTCCTTATAAAATTCCAAGCTATTAGGGTTGAACTAGTGGAATTTCCCAAAGTTGGATAACAAAACTTTTGTGTTCATATGTGGTGCGTGAATAAATTTTCTTTACTTACATTTTTTATTGTTTCAAATTTTTTCCATACATAAACTCTAAAATTTTCATTTTGTTATGTTCTAATTGCCTTTTTGCCAAAATTTTTACTAGATGAAGGGAAAGTGAAAACTCAAGTTTTGATTTAAGAAAAAAATCATACATATAAAATGGAAATGAACAAATGTAGAGAGACAATTCCAAAAAGTGTCTGAAAACTACTTTTATTTTTTATATAATAGGTTTTTCAATTGTCGAGAAAAGGTGGAGGCTAGGGATTTTTAACAGTTTTGACTCCCAATCCATCTGTAATTTCTCACCAAAATATAACCCGTTACGCATGATTGACCAATAAATTACTTTACAATCATCTATGATTGTTATTTCAACTTTTTATAAATAGGCAAAATAATGGCTTGTTTGACTCGGGTAAATATCCCACCGCACGTTCACTTGAGAATTTAATGAGAATTGTGTTTTTTTTAAAAGGCTTGGATCCATAGGTTATTTGCTTCTTTAACATGTTTCAAGCATGCATATCCATATTTAAACATGTGAAGAAATCTCTTTCTTTTAAAATTCCAAGATGTTAGGGTTGAACTAGCGGAATTTACCAAACTTGGATGACAAAATTTTTTTGTTCATTTGAGGTGTGTGAATAAATTTTCTTTACTTACATTTCTTATTCTTTTAAATTTTTTATATACATAAACTCTAAAATTTTCATTTTGTTGTGATCTATTTGCCATCTTGTCAAAATTGTTTACGAGATGAAGGGAAAATGAAAACTCAAGTTAGGATTTAAGCAAAAAAACATACATCTAAAATGGAAAAGCACTAATGTGGAGAGAGATAATTCCAAAAAGTGTTTGTAATTTTAAGGGATTGTAAACTATTTTTAGCTTTTATATTTTTGGTTTTGCAATCGTCTGGAAAAGGGAGAGACGATTGATTTTTAATTGAGTGTTGACTCCCAATCGATAAGTCATTTCTGAAAAAAATATAGCCTGTTACACATGAAAGACTAATAAATCACTTTCCGATCATCTAAGATTGTTAGGTCAACCTTTTATAAATATGCAAAATAATGGCTTGTTTGACTCAGGTAAATATCCCACCGCATGTTCACTTTAGAATTTAATGAGCATTTGTTGTTTTCTTTAAAAGGTTTGGATCCAAAGGTGATTTGCATCTTCAACATGTTTCAAGCATGCATATCCATATTTAAAACATGTATAGAACTCTCATTCGTATAAAATTCCAAGCTATTAGGGTTGAACTAGTGGAATTTCCCAAACTTGGATAACAAAACTTTTGTGTTAATTTGTGGAGTGTGAATAAATTTTTTTTAGTTACATTTGTTATTATTTTAAATTTTTTCCATACATAAACTCAAAAATTTTCATTTTGTTTTGATCTATTTCCCATCTTGTCAAAAAATTTTACGAGATGAAGGGAAAGTGAAAAGTCATGTTTTGATTTAATGTAGAGAGAGATAATTCCAAAAAGTGTCTGCAATTTTGAATGATTGTATACTCTTTTTCATTTTTATATATTAGGTTTTTCAATCGTCGGGAAAAGGGGGAGGCGGGAGATTTTAACTGAGTGTTGACTCCCAATCCATAAGTCATTTATTACAAAAATATAGCCCATTACGCATGATTGACCGATAAATCACTTTACAATCATCTATGATTGTTAGGTCAGCGTTTTGTAAATGGGCAAAATAATGGCATGTTTGACTCGGGTAAATATCCCACCGCAATTGACTTGAGATTTAATGAGCATTTGTTATTCTCTTTAAAGGGTTTGGATCCATAGGTCATTTGCATGTTTACATGTTTCAAGCATGCATATCCATGTTTAAAACATGTGTAAAAATCTCTTTCTTAAAAAATTCGAAGATATCAGGGTTGACTAGTGAAATTTCCCAAACTTGGATAACAAAACTTTTGTGTTCTTTTGTGGTGTGTGAATAAATTTTCTTTACTTACATTTGTTATTCTTCTAAATTTTTTCCATACATATACTCTAAAATTTTAATTTTTTTATGATCGATTTGCCAACTTCTCAAAATTGTTTACGAGATGAAGGAAGATTGAAAACTCAAGTTTTGATTTAATAAAAAAGTATACATCTAAAATGGAAATGCACTAATGTTGAGAGTGATAATTCCAAAAAGTGTCTGTAATTTGAAGGGAATGTAAACTCTTTTCAGATTTTATATATTAGGTTTTGAAATCGTCGAGAAAAGGGGGAGGCAGGTTTAACTTAGTGTTGACTCCCAATCCATGAGTTATTTCTTACAAAAATACTGCCGATTACGCATAATTGACCGATAAATCACTTTACAACCATCGAAGATTGTTAGGTCAACTTTCTATTAATGGGGAAAATAATGGCTTGTTAACTCGGGTAAATATCCTACCGCAAGTACACTTGAGAATTTAATGAGAATTTTTTGTTCCCTTTAAAAGGTTTGGATGCATAGGTCATTTGCATCTTTAACATGTTTCAAGCATGCATTTCCATATTTAAAACTTGTGTAGAAATCTCTTTCTTAAAATATTCAAGCTATTAGGGTTGAACTAGTGGAATTTCCCGAACTTGGATAACAAAACTTTTGTTTTCATTTGTGGTGTGTGAAAAGATTTTCTTTACTTACATTTGTTATTGTTTTAAATTTTTTCCATACATAAACTCTAAAATTTTCATTTTGTTGTGATCTATTTGCCATCTTGTCAAAATTGTTTACAAGATGAAGGGAAAGTGAAAACTCATGTTTTGATTTAAGATAAAAACATACATCTAAAATGGAAATGAACAAATTAAGAGAGAGATTATTCCAAAAAGTGACAGTATTTTTTAGGCATTGTAACCTCTTTTTTTTATATATATTAGGTTTTGTAATCATCAGGAAAAGGGGGAGACGAGAGATTTTTCACTGAGTCTTGACTCCCCATCCATAAGTCCTTTCTTACAAAAATATAGCCCGTTACGCATGATTGACCAATAAATAAGTTTAAAATCATTTATGATTGTTAGGTCAGCTTTTTGTAAATGGGCAAAATAATGGCTTGCTTGACTCGGGTAAATATCCCACCGCACGTTCACTTGAAAATTTAATGTGCATTATTTGTTCCCTTTGAACGGTTTGGATCCGTAGGTCATTTGCATCTTTAACATGTTTCAAGCATGCATATCCATATTTAAAACATGTGTAGAAATCTCTTTCTTATAAAATTCCAAGCTATAAGGGTTGAACTAGTTGAATTTACCAAACTTGGATGACAAAACTTTTTTGTTCATTTGTGGTGTGTGAATAAATTTTATTTACTTACATTTCTTATTCTTTTAAATTTTTTCCATACTTAAACTCTAAAATTTTCATTTTGTTGTGATCTATTTGCCATCTTGTCAAAATTGTTTACGAGATGAAGGGACAGTGAAAACTCAAGTTAGGATTTAAGAAAAAAACATACATCTAAAATGGAAAGCACTAATGTGGAGAGATAATTCCAAAAAGTGTCTGTAATTTTAAGGGATTTTAAACTATTTTTAGTTTTTATATTTTTTGTCTTGCAATCGACTGGAAAAGGGGGAGACGATGGATTTTTAATTGACTATTGACTCCCAATCCATAAATAATTTCTAAAAAAATATATAGCCTATTACACATGAATGACTGATAAATCACTTTCCAATTTTCTAAGATTGTTAGGTCAACCTTTTATAAATATGCAAAATAATGGCTTGTTTGACTCGGGTAAATATCCCACCGCACGTTCACTTGAGAATTTAATGAGCATTTGTTGTTCTCTTTAAAAGTTTTGGATCCAAAGGTCATTTGCATCTTTAAAAAGTTTCAAGCATGCATATCCATATTTAAAACATGTGTAAAATTCTCTTTCATATAAAATTCCAAGCTATTAGGGTTGAACTAGTGGAATTTCCCAAACATGGATAACAAAACTTTTGTGTTAATTTGTGGAGTGTGAATAAATTTTCTTTAATTAAATTTGTTATTATTTTAAATTTTTTCCATACAAAAACTCCAAAATTTTCATTTTGTTTTGATCTATTTTTCCATCTTGTCAAAATTGTTTAGAAGATGAAGGGAAAGTGAAAACTCAAGTTTTGATTTAATGTAGAAAGAGATAATTCCAAAAAGTTTCTGCAATTTTTAATGATTGTATACTCTTTTTCGTTTTTATATATTAGGTTTTGCAATCGTTGGGAAAAGGGGGAGGCGGGGGATTTTAACTGAGTGTTGACTCCCAATCCATAAGTCTTTTCTTACAAAAATATAGCCCATTACGCATGATTGATCGATAAATCATTTTATAATCATCTATGATTGTTAGGTCAGCATTTTGTAAAAGGGCAAAATAATGGCATGTTTGACTCAGGTAAATATCCCACCGCAATTTGGCTTGAGATTTAATGAGCATTTATTATTCTCTTTAAAAAGTTAGGATCCATAGGTCATTTGCATGTTTAACATGTTTCAAGCGTGCATATCAATTTTTAAAACACGTGTAAAAATCTCTTTCTTAAAAAATTCCAAGATATTAGGGTTGACTAGTGGAATTTCCCAAACTTGGATAACAAAACTTTTGCGTTCATTTGTGGTGTGTGAATAAATTTTCTTTACTTACATTTGTTATTCTTCTAAATTTTTTCCATCCATAAACTCTAAAATTTTCATTTTGTTATGATCGATTTGCCATCTTGTCAAAATTGTTTACGAGATGAAGGGAAAGTGAACACTCATGTTTTAATTTAAGAAAAAAGCATACATCCAAAATGGAAATGCACTAATCTAGAGAGAGATAATTACAAAAGTGTCTCTAATTTTAAGGGATTGTAAACTCTTTTCAGATTTTATATATTAGGTTTTGAAGTCACTGAGAAAAGGGGAGGCAGGTTTAACATAGTGTTGACTCCCAATCCATGAGTCATTTCTTACAAAAATACTGCCGATTATGTATGATTGACTGATAAATCACTTTACAATCATCTAAGATTGTTAGGTCAACTTTTTATTAATGGGCAAAATAATGGCTTGTTGAACTCGGGTACATATCCTACCGCACGTTCACTTGAGAATTTAATGAGAATTTGTTGTTCTCTTAAAAAGGTTTGGATCCATAGGTCATTTGCATCTTTAACATGTTTCAAGCATGCGTATCCATATTTAAAACTTGTGTAGAAATCTCTTTCTTAAAAACTTCCAAGCTATTAGGGTTGAACTAGTGGAATTTTCCAAACTTGGATAACAAAACTTTTGTTTTCATTTGTGGTGTGTGAATAGATTTTCTTTACTTACATTTGTTATTGTTTTAAATTTTTTCCATACATAAACTCTAAAATTTTCATTTGTTGTGATCTATTTGCCATCTTGTCAAAATTGTTTGCAAGATAAAGGGAAAGTGAAAACTCAAGTTTTGATTTAAGAAAAAAACATACATCTAAAATGGAAATGCACAAATGAAGAAAGAGATTATTCCAAAAAGTGTCAGTATTTTTTAGGGATTGTAACCTCTTTTTGTTTTTATATATTAGGATTTGTAATCATCGGGAAAAGGGGAAGGCGGGGGACTTTTCACTCAGTCTTGACTCCCCATCCATAAGTCATTTCTTACAAAAATATAGCCTGTTACGCATGATTGACCGATAAATCACTTTAAAATCATTTATGACTGTTAGGTCAGCATTTTGTAAATGGGCAAAATAATGGTTTGTTTGACTCGGGTAAATATCCCACCGCACGTTCACGTGAGAATTTAATGTGCATTATTTGTTCCCTTTAAACGATTTGGATCCATAGGTCCTTTGCATCTTTAACATGTTTGAAGCATGCATATCCATTTTTAAAACATGTGTAGAATTCTCCTTCTAATAAAATTCCAAGATATTAGGGTTGAATTAGTGGAATTTCCCAAACTTGGATAACAAAACTTTTATGTTCATTTGTGGTGTGTGAATAAATTTTCTTTACTTACATCTGTTATTCTTTTAAATTTGTTCCATACATAAACGCTAAAATTTTCATTTTGTTGTTTATCTTTTTGCCATCTTGTCAAAATTGTTTACGAGATGAAGGGAAAGAGAAAACTCATGTTTTGATTTAAGAAAAAAACATACATCTAAAATGGAAATGCACAAATGTACAGAGAGATAATTCCAAAGAGTGTCCTTAATTGTTAGGGATTGTAAACTCTTTTTAGTTTTTTTATATTAGGTTTTGCTATCGTTAGGAATAGGGGGTGGCGGTGGAATTTTAACTGAGTGTTGTCTCCCAATCCATATGTCATTTATTACAGAAATATATCCCGTTACGCATGACTGACATATAAATCACTTTATAATCTTCTATGATTGTTAGATCAGCTTTTTATAAATAGGCAAAATAATGGCTTGTTTGACTCGGGTAAATATCGCACGGCACGTTCACTTGAGAATTTAATGAGCTTTTGTGTTCTATTTAAAAGTTTTGGATTCATAGGTTATTTGCTTCTTTAACATGTTTCAAGCAAGCATATCCATATTTAAAACATGTGTAGAAATCTCTTTCATAAAAAATTTCAAGCTATTAGGGTTAAACTAGTGTAATTTCCCAAACTTGGATACCAAAATTTTTGTGTTCATTTGTGGTGTGTGAGTAAATTTTCTTTACGTACATTTGTTATTTTTTCAATTTTTTTACATACATAAACTCTAAAATTTTCATTTTGTTTTGATCTATGTGCCATCTTGTCAAAATTGTTTACAAGATGAAGGTAAATAGAAAAATCAAGTTTTTATTTAAGAAAAAATCATACATCTAAAATGGAAATGCACAAATGAAGAGAGATATAATTCGAAACAAAGTCTGTATTTTTTAGGGATTGTAACCACTTTTTAGTTTTTATATATTAGGTTTTGCAATCGTTGGGAAAAGGGGGAGGTGGAGGATTTTTAACTGAGTCTTGACTCCCAATCTATAAGTCATTTCTTACCAAAATATAGCCCGTTACGCATGTTTGACCAATAAATCACTTTACAATCATCTATGATTGTTAGGTTAGCTTTTTTTAACTGGGCAAAATAATAGCTTGTTTGACTCGAGTAAATATCCCACCGGACGTTCTTTTTAGAATTTAATGAGCATTTTTTGTTCTCTTTAAAAGGTTAGGATCCATAGGTCATTTGCATCTTTGACATGTTTCAAGCATCCATATCCATATTTAAAACATGTGTAGAAATCTCTGTCCTATAAAATTCCAAGGCATTAGGGTTAAACTAGTGGAATTTCCCAAACTTGGATAACAAAACTTTTGTCTTCATTTGTGGTGTGTGAATAAATTTTCTTTACTTACATTTGTTATTGTTTCAAAATTTTTCCATACATAAATTCTAAAATTTTCATTTTGGTGTGAACTATTTGCCATCTTGTCAAAAGTGTTGACGAGATGTAGGGAAAGTGAAAGCTAATGTTTTGATATAAGAAAAAAGCATACATCTAAAATGAAAATGCACAAAGTAATTTAGAGATAATTCCAAAAAGAGTCTGTATTTTTTAGGGATTGTAACCTCTTTTTAGTTTTTGTATATAAGGTTTTGTAATCGTTGGGAAAGGGGGAAATGGGGGATTTTTAACTGAGTCTTGACTCCCAATCCATAAGTCATTTCTTACAAAAATATAGCCCGTTACGCCTGATTGACATATAAATCATTTTAAAATCATTTATGATTGTTAGGTCTACTTTTTGTAAATGAGCAAAATAATGGCTTGTTTGAATTGCGTAAATATCCCACCGCATGTTCACATGCGAATTTAATGAGCATTATTTATTCCCTTTAAAAGGTTTGGATCCATAGGTCATTTGCATCTTTAACATGTTTCAAGCATGCATATCCATTTTGAAAACATGTGTAGAAATCTCTTTCTAATAATATTCCAAGATATTGGGGTTGAACTAGTGGAATTCCCCAAACTTGGATAACAAATTGTGTTCATATGTGGTGCGTGAATAAATTTTCTTAACTTACATTTGTTATTCTCTTAAATTTTTCCATACATATACTCTTAAACTTTTATTTTGTTGTGATCTATTTGTTTTCTCTTCAAAATTGTTTACGGGATGAAGGGAAAGTGAAAACACAAGTTTTGATTTAAGAAAAAAGCATACATCTAAAATGTAAATGAACTAATGTAGACAAAGATAATTCCAAAAAGTGTCTGTAATTTAAGGGATTTTAAACGCTTTTTAGTTTTTATGTATTGGGTTTTGCAATAGTCGGGAAAAGGGGGAGGCAGGTGATTTTAAACTGAGTGTTAACTCCCGTTCCATATGTCATTTCTTAGAAAAATATTGCCCGTTATGCATGATTGACGGATAAATAACTTTACAATCATCTAAGATTTTTAGGTCAACTTTTTATAAATGGGCAAAATAATGGCTTGTTTGACTTGGGTAAATATCCCACTGGACGTTCACTTGAGAATTTAATGAGCATTTCTTGTTCTCTTTAAAAGGTTTTGATCCATAGGTCATCTTCATCGTTAACATGTTTCAAGCATGCATATTCATATTTAAAATTTGTGTAGAAATCTCATTCTTGTAAAATTCCAAGCTATTAGGGTTAAACTAGTGGAATTTCCAAAACTTGAATAACAAAAATTTTGTTTTCGTTTGTGGTGTGTGAATAATTTTTCTTCACCTACATTTGTTATTCTTTTAAATTTCCATGCATAAACTCTAAAATTTTCTTTTTCTTAGTATATATTTTCAATCTTGTCAAAATTGTTTACGAGATAAAGGGAAAGTGAAAACTCAAGTTTTGATTTAAGAAAAAAGCATATATCTAAAATAGAAATGCACAAATGTAGAGAGAGATAATTACAAAAAGTTCCTATAATTTTAAGGGAATGTAAAATCTTTTTAGTTTATATAAATTAGGTTTTGCAATCGTCGAGAAAAGGGGGCGGCGGGTTTAACTTGTTGTTGACTCCCAATCCATAAATTACTTCTTAAAAAAATATAGCCCATTACGCATGATTGACCGATAAATCACTTTAAAATCATCTAAGATTGTAAGGTCAATTTTTTATAAATGGGCAAAATAATGGCTTGTTTTACTCGGGTAAATATCCCACAGCACGGTCACTTGAGAATTTAATGAGAATTTTTTGTTCTCTTTTAAAGGTTTTGATCCATAGGTCATTTGCATCTTTAACATGTTTCAAGCATGCATATCTATATTAAAAACATGTGTATAAATCTCTTTCTTATAAAATTCCAAGATATTAGGGTTGAACTAGTGGAGTTTCCCAAACTTGGATAACAAAACTTTTGTGTTCTTTTGTGGTGTGTGAATAAATTTTCTTTACATTTGTAATTTTTTTAAATTTTTTCATACATAAACTCTAAAATTTTATTTTGTTGTAATCTATTTGCCATCTTGTCAAAATTGTTTACGAGATGAAGGGAAACTGAAAATCAAGTTTTGATTTAAGAAAAAAACATACATCTAAAATGGAAATGCACAAATGTACAGAGAGATAATTCCAAAGAGTGTCCTTAATTGTTAGGGATTGTAAACTCTTTTTAGTTTTTTTATATTAGGTTTTGCTATCGTTAGGAATAGGGGGTGGCGGTGGAATTTTAACAAAGTGTTCACACCCAATCCATAAGTAATTTCTTATTAAAATATAGCTTGTGACCCATAATTGACCGATAAATCACTTTGCAATCATCTATGATTGTTAGATCAGCTTTTTGTAAATAGGCAAAATAATAGATTGTTTGACTCGGGTAAATATCCCACCAGACGTTCACTTGAGAATTAATGAGCATTTGTTGTTCTCTTTAAAAGGTTTGGATCCATTGGTCATTTGCATCTTTAACATGTTTCAAACATGCATATCCATATTTAAAACATGTGTAGAAATCTATTTCTTATAAAATTCCAAGGTATTCAGGTGAACTAGTGGAATTTCCCAAACTTGGATAACATAACTTTTGTGTTCATTTGTAGTATGTGAATAATTTTTCTTTACTTACATTTGTTATTGTTTCAAATTTTTTCCATACATAAACTCTAAAATTTTCATTTTGTTGTTATCTATTTGCCATCTTGTCAAAATATTTTATGAGATGAAGGGAAAGTGATAACTCAAGTTTTGATTTAAGTAAAAAACATACATCTAAAATGTAAATGCACAAATGTACAGAGACATAATTCCAAAAAGTATCCTTAATTTTTAGGGATTGTTAACTCTTTTTAGTTTTGATTTATTATGTTTTGTAATCATTGGGAATAGGGGGTGGTGGGGGAATTTTAACTGAGTGTTGTCTCACAATCCATATGTCATTTTTTACCAAAATATAGCCCGTTACACATGACTGACATATAAATCACTTTACAATCTTCTATGATTGTTAGATCAGCTTTTTGTAAATGGGCAAAATAATGGCTTGTTTGACTCATGTAAATATCCCTCCGCACGTTCACTTGAAAATTTAATGAGCATTTGTGTTCTATTTAAAATTTTTGGATCTATAGGTTATTTGCATCTTTAACATGTTTCAAACAAGCATATCCTTATTTAAAACATGTGTAGAAATCTCTTTCTTATAAAATTCCTAGCTATTAGGGTTGAACTAGTGTAATTTCCATAACTTGGATAACAAAACTTTTGTGTTCATTTGTGGTGTGTGAGTAAATTTTCTTTACTTACATTTGTTATTGTTTCAATTTTTTTCCATACATAAACTCTAAAATTTTCATTTTGTTGTGATCTTTTTGCCATCTTGTCAAAATTGTTTACAAGATGAAGGGAAATAGAAAACTCAAGTTTTGATTTCAGAAAAAAGCATACATCTAAAATGAAAATGCACAAATGAAGAGAGAGATAACTCCAAAAAGTGTTAGTAAGTTTTAGGGATTGGAACCTCTTTTTAGTTTTTATACATTAGGATTTGCAATCGTTGGGAAAAGGGGGACGCGGCGAATTTTTAACTGAGTCTTGACTCTCAATCCATATGTCATTTCTCACAAACAAAATATAGCCCGTTACGTATGATTGACCTATATATCACTTTACAATCATCTATGATATTAGGTCGGCTTTTTGTAAAAGGACAAAATAATAGTTTGTTTGACTCGGGTAAATATCCCACAACACTTTCACTTGAGAATTTAACGAGCATTATTTAGTCACTTCAAAACGTTTAGATCCAAAGGTCATTTGCATCTTTAACATGTTTCAAACTTGCATATCCATTTTTAAAACATGTGTAGAAATCTCTTTCTAATAAAATTTCAAGATATTAGGGTTGAACTAGTGGAATTTCCAAACCTTGGACAAGAAAACTTTTTTGTTCAGTTTTGGTGTGTGAATAAATTTTCATTACTTAAATTTGTTAGTCTTTTAAATTTTTTCTATACATAAAGTCTAACATTTTCATTTTCTTGTGATCATTTTGCCATCTTGTCAAATTTGTTTACGAGATGAAGTGAAAGTGAAAACAAAAGATTTTATTTAAGAAAAAAACATACATCTAAAACGGAAATGCACAAATGTGGAGAGAGATAATTCCTAAAAGTGTCTGTAATTTTAAAGGATTGTAAACTTTTTTTATTTTTTATTTATTAGGTTTGCAATCGTCGGGAAAAGGGGGAAGCAAGGGAATTTTAACTGAGTGTTGACTTCAAATCCATACATCATTTCTTACAAAAAATTTCCCATTACGCATGATTGACCGATAAATCACTTTTCAATCATCTAAGATTATTAGATCAACTTTTTTATAAATGGGCAAAATAATGGCTTGTTTCAATAAGGTAAACATCCCACTGGACGTTCACTTGAAAATTTAATGAGCATTTGTTGTTCTCTTTAAAAGGTTTGGATCCATAGTTCATTTGCATCTTTAACATGTTTCAAGCTTGCATATTCCATATTTAAAACAGGTGGAGAAATCTCTTTCTTTTAAAATTCCAAGAAATTGGGGTTGAACTAGTGGAATTTCCCAAATATGGATAACAAAAGTTTGGTATTCATATGTGGTGTGCGAATAAATTTTCTTTCCTTACATTTGTTATTGTTTCAAAATTTTTCCATACATAAACTATAAAATTTTCATTTTGTTATGAGCTATTTGCCATCTTGTCAAAATTGTTTACAAGATGAAGGGAAAGTGAAAACTCAAGTTTTAATTTAAAAGAAAAGCATATACATCTAAAATGTAAATGCACAAATGTAGAGAGATAATTCCAACAAGTGTCCTTAATTTTTAGGGATTGTAAACTCTTTTTAGTTTTTATATATTAGGTTTTGCAATTGTCGAGAATAGGGGGAGGAGGGATTTTTAACTTAGAGTTGGCTCCAAATCCATATGTCATTTTTTATCAAAATATAGCCCGTTACACATGATTGACTGATAAATCACTTTACAATCATCTATGATTGTTAGGTCAGCTTTTTGTAAAAAGGCAAAATAATGACTTGTTTGACTCAGGTAAATATCCCACCGCTCGTTCACTTGAAAATTTAATGAGCATTTGTTGTTCTATTTAAAAGGTTTGGATCCATAGGTCATTGGCATCTTTAACATGTTTCAAGCACGCATATCCATATTTAAAACATGTATAGATATCTCTTTCTTATAAAATTCCAAACTCTTAGGGTTGAACTAGTGGAGTTTCCCAAACTTGGATAACAAAACTTTTATGTTCATTTGTGGTGTGTGAATAAATTTTTTTTACTTGCATTTGTTATTGATTAAATTTTTTTCGATACATAAACTCTAAAAGTTTCATTTTGTTGTGATCTATTTATCATTTTGCCAATATTGTTTACGAGATAAAGGGAAAGTGAAAACTCAAGTTTTGATTTAGGAGAAAAGCATACATCTAAAATGGAAATGAAAAAATGTTGAGAGAGTTAATTCCAAAATTTTTCTGTAATTTTTAGGAATTGTAAAGTCTTTTTAATTTTTATAATTATGTTTTTCAACCGTCGAGAAAATTTGGAGGCGGGGGATTTTTAACTGAGTATTGACTCCCAATCCATATGTCATTTCTCACCAAAATATAGCCCATTACGCATGATTGACCAATAAATCACTTTACAATTATCTATGATTGTTATTTTGACTTTTAGTAAATGGGCAATATAATGGCTTCTTTGACTCGGGTAAATATCCCACCGCACGTTCACTTAAACATTTAATGTGTATTTGTTATTCTCTGTAAAAGGTTTAGATCCTTAGGTCATTTGCATCTTTAACATGTTTCAAGCATGCATATCCATAATTAAAACATGTGTAGAAATCTCATTCTTATAAAATTCAAAGCTATTAGGTTTGAACTTGTGGAATTTCCCAAACTTGGATAACAAAACTTTTGTGTTCATTTGTGATGTGTGAATAAATTTTCTTCACTTACATTTTTTATTTATTTAAATGTTTTCCATACATAAACTCTAAAAGTTTCATTTTGTTGTGATCTATTTGTTATCTTGTCAGAATTGTTTATGAGATGAAGGGAAAGTAAAAAATCAAGTTTTGATTTAAGAAAAAAGCATACATCTAAAATAGAAATGCTCTAATGTAGAGAGAGATAATTCCAAAAAGTGTCAGTAATTTTCAGGGATTGTAAACTATTTTTAGTTTTTAGATATTACCTTTTGCAATCGCCGAGAAAAGGGAGAGGCGGAGGATTTTTATCTTAGTGCTGACTCCCATTTCATTAGTCATTTCTTACAAAAATATAGCCCATTACGTATGATTGAAGAAAATTGTTAGGTCTACTTTTTATAAATGGGAAAAATAATGGCTTGATTGACTCCAGTACAGATCCCACCATACGTTCACTTGACAATTTAATGAGAATTTGTTGTTCTCTTTAAAATGTTTGGATCCATAGGTCATTTTCATCTTTAACATGTTTCAAGCATGCATATCCATATTTAAAACACGTGAAGAAATCTCTTTCTTATAAAATTCCAAGCTATTAGGTTTAAACTAGTGGAATGTCCCAAACTTGGATAACTAATCTTTTGTGTTCATTTGTGGGGTATGAATAAATTTTCTTTTCTTACGTGTTTCCTTGCATAAACTCTAAAATTTTCATTTCGTTATGATCTTTTTGCAATCTCGTCAAAATTATTTACGAGATGAAGGGAAAGTGAAAAATCATGTTTTGATTTAAGAAAAAAGAATACATCTAAAATGGAAATGCACGAATGAAGAGAGAGATAATTCCAAAAAGTATCTGTAATTTTAAGGGATTTTAAACTCTTTTTTGTTTTATATATTAGGTTTTGGAATCGTCGAGAAAAGGTGGAGGGAGGGGATTTTTAACTTAGTGCTGAATCCCAATCTATAAGTCATTTCCTAAAAAAATATTGCCCGTTACGCATGATTGACCGATAAATCAGTTTACAATCATCAAAGATTGTTAGGTCAACTTTTTATAAACGGGCAAAATAATAGCTTGTTTGACTAGGGTAAATATCCCACCGCACGTTCACTTGAGAATTTAATGAGAATTTTTTTTTGTCTTTAAAAGGTTTGGATCCATAATTCATTTGCATCTTTAACATGTTTCAAGCATGCTTAGCCATATTTAAAACTTGTGTAGAAATCTCTTTCTTATAAAATTCCAAGCAATTAGGGTTGAACTAGAGGAATTTGCAAAAATTGGATGACAAAACTTTTGTGTTCATTTGAGGTCTGTTTACTTACATTTGTTATTATTTTAAATTTTTTTCCATACATAAACTCTAAAATTTTCGTTTTGTTGTGATCTATTTGCCATCATGTCAAAGTTGTGTACCAGATGAAGGGAAAGTGAAAACTCAAGTTATGATTTAGGAAAAAAGCATACTTCTAAAATGGAAATGCACTAATGTAGAAATATACAATTCCAAAAAGTATCTGTAATTTTAAGGGATTGTGAACTCTTTTTAGTTTTTATATTTTTGTTTTTGCAATCGTTAGGAAAAAGAGGAGCCGGGGGATTTTTAACAGAGTGTTGACTCCCAATCCATAAGTCATTTCTTAAAAAAATATAGCCCATTATACACGAATGACTGATAAATCAATTTAAAATCCTCTAATATTATTAGGTCAAATTTTTATAAATGGGCAAAATAATGGCATGTTTGACTCGGGTAAATATCCCATCGCATGTTCACTTGAGAATTTAATGAGCATTTGTTGTTCTCTTTAAAAGGTTTGGATCCAAAGGTCATTTGCATCTTTAACATGTTTCAAGCATGCATATCCATATTTAAAACATGTGTAGAAATCTCTTTCTTGTAAAATTCCAGGCTATTAGGGTTGAACTAGTGGAATTTCCCAAACTTGGATAAAAAAAATTTTGTGTTCATATGTAGAGTGTGAATAAATTTTCTTTACTTACATTTGTTATTATTTTAAATTTTTTCATACATAAACTCCAAAATTTTCATTTTCTATTCATCTATTTGCCATCTAGTCAAAACATTTTACGAGATGAAGGAAAAGTGAAAGCTCCAGTTTTGATTTAAGGTAAAAGCATACATCTAAAATGGAAATGCACAAATGTAGAGAGAGATAATTCCAAAAAGTTTATGTAATTTTTAATCATTGTAAACTCTTTTTTGTTTTAATATATTAGGTTTTACAATCGTCGGGAAAAGGGAGGGGCAGGGGATTTTTAATTGAGTAGTTACTTCCTATCCATATGTAATTTCCTACAAAAATATAGCCCATTATGCAAGATTGACTAATAAATCACTTTACAATAATCTATGTTTGTTAGGTGAACTTTTTGTAAATGGGAAAAATAATGGCATGTTTGACTCAGGTAAATATGCCACCGCACAATGAATTTAATGAGCATTTCTTATTCTCTTTAAAAGGTTTGGATCCATAGGTCATTTGCATCTTTAACATGTTTCAAGCATGCGTGTCCATTTTTAAAACATGTGTAGAAATCCTTTCCTTATAAAAATCCATGATATTGGGGTTGAACAAGTAGAATTTCCCAAACATGGATAACAAAACTTTTGTGTTCAATTGTAGTGTGTGAATAAATTTTCTTTACTTACATTTGTTATTCTTTTAAATTTTTTCCATGCATAAACTCTAAAATTTTCATTTCGTTATGATCTATTTGCCATCTTGTCAAAATTGTTTACGAGATGAAGGAAAATTGAAAACTCAAGTTTTAATGTAAGAAAAAAACATACATCTAAAATGGAAATGCACAAATGTAGAGAGACATAATTCCAAAAAGTGTCTGTAATTTTAAAGGATTGTAAACTCTTTTTATTTTTATATATTAGGTTTTGAAGTCATAAGGAAAACAGGGAGGCGGGTTTAACTTAGTGTTGATTCCGAATCCATCAGTCATTTCTTGTAAAAATATAGCCCGTTACGCATGATTGATCGATAAATCACTTTACAATCATCTAAGATTGTTAGGCCAACTTTTTATAAATGGGAAAAATAATGGCTTGTTTAACTAAGGTAAATATCCCACAGCACGTTCACTAGAGAATTTAATGAGAATTTGTTGTTCTATTTTAAAGGTTTTGATCCATAGGTCATTTGCATCTTTAACATGTTTCAAGCATGCATATCCATATTTAAAACTTGAGTAGAAATCTCTTTCTTATAAAATTCCAAGCTATTAGGGTTGATCTAGTAGAATTTCCAAAACTTAGAGAACAAAACATTTGTTTTCATTTGTGGAGTGTGAATTGATTTTATTTACTTACATTTGTTATTTTTTTAAAATTTTTCCATACATAAATTCTAAAATTTTATTTTGTCGTGATCTATTTGCCGTCTTGTCAAAAGTGTGTACGAGATGAAGAGAAAGGGAAAACTCAAGTTTTCATTTAAGAAAAAAGCATATATCTAAAATGGAAATGCACAAATGAAGATAGAGATAATTCCAAAAGGTGTCAGTATTTTTTAGAGATTGTAACCTCTTTTTAGTTTTTATATATTAGGTTTTTTTATCGTCGGGAAAAGGGGGAGGCGGGGGATTTTTAACTAAGTCTTGACTCCCAATCCATAAGTCATTTCATACAAAAATATAGCCCGTTACGCATCAATGACCGATAAGTCATATTAAAATCATTTATGATTGGTAGGTCTGCTTTTTGTAAATGGGCAAAATAATGGCTTGTTTGACTCTGGTAAATATCCCTCCGTACGTTCACTTGAGAATTTAATGAGCATTATTTATTCTATTTAAAAGGTTTGGATCCATAGGTCATTTGCATCTTTAACATGTTTAAAACATGCATATCCATAATTAAAACATGTGTAGAAATCTCTTTCTTATAAAATTCCAAGCTATTAGGGTTGAACTATTTGAATTTCCAAAACATGGATAAAAAAACTTTTGTTTTCATTTGTGTTGTGTGAATAGATTTTCTTTACTTACATTTGTTATTGTTTTAATTTTTTTCTGTACATAAATTCTAAAATTTTCTTTTTGTCGTGATCTGTTTTCCATCTTGTCAAAAGCATTTACGAGATGAAGGGAAAGTGAAAACTCAGGTTTTTATTTAAGAAAAGAGCATACATCTAAAATGGAAATGCTCAAATGAAGATAGAGATCATTCCAAAAAGTGTAACTATTTTTTAGTGATTGTAACCTCTTTTTATTTTTATATATTAGGTTTTGTAATCGTTGGGAAAAGGGGGAGGCGGGGGAGTTTTAACAAAGTCTTGACTCCCAATCCATAAGTCATTTCATACTAAAATATACCCCGTTATGCATGATTGACCAATAAATCATATTGAAATTATTTATGATTGTTAGGTCTGCTTTTTGTAAATGATCAAAATAATGGCTTGTTTGACTAGGGTAAATATCCCACCGCACGTTCAATTGAGAATTTAATGAGAATTATTTATTCCCTTTAAATTTTTTGGATCCATAGGTCATTTGCATCTTTAACATGTTTCAAGCATGCATATCCATAATTAAAACATGTGTAGAAATCTTTTTCATTTAAAATTCCAAGCAATTAGGGTTGAAGTAGTGGAATTTCCCAAACTTGGATAACAAAATTTTTGTGTTCATTTGTGGTGTGTGAATAAATTTTCTTCACTTAGATTTGTTATTATTTTAAATTTTTTCCATACACAAACTCTAAAATTTTCATTTTGTTGTGATCAATTTGTCATCTTGTCAAAATTGTTTATGAGGTGAAGGGAAAGTGAAAACTCAACTTTCGATTTAAGAAAAAAGCAAACATCTAAAATAGAAATGCACTAATGTAGAGAGAGATAATTCCCAAAAGTGTCTGTAATTTTAAGGGATTGTAAACTCTTTTTAGTTTTTATATATTAGCTAATGCAATCGTTGAGAAAAGGGGGAGACAGAGGATTTTTAACTTAGTGCTGACTCCCAATCCATACGTCATTTCTTAAAAAAATATATCCCGTTACACATGATTTACCAATAAATCACTTTAAAATCATCTAAGAATGTTAGGTGAACATTTTATAAATAGGCAAAATAATGGCTTGTTTTACTCGGGTAAATATCCCACCGCACGTTAACTTGAGAATTTAATGAGAATTTGTTGTTATCCTTAAAAGGTTTGGATCCATAGGTCATTTGCATCTTTAACATGTTTCAAGCATGCATATTCATATTTAAAACATGTGTAGTAATCTCTTTCTTATAAAATTCCAAGCTATTAGGGTTAAACTAGTAGAATATCCGAAACTTGGATAACAAATCTTTTGTGTTCATTTGTGGTGTGTGAATAAATTTTCTTCACTTACAATAGTTATTCTTTAAAATATTTTCCATACTTAAACTCTAAAATTTTCATCTTGTTATGAATTTTAGCCATATTGTACAAATTGTTTACGAGATGAAGGGAAAGTGAAAACTCAAGTTCTGATTTAAGTAGAAAACATACATCTAAATTGGAAACCCACAAATGAAGAAAGAGATAATTTCAAAAGGTATCTGTAATTTTAAGGGATTGTAAACTCTTTTTAGTTTTTATATATTATGTTTTACAATCGTCAAGAAAAGGGGGAGGCAGGGTATTTTTAAATTAGTATTGACTCCCAATCCATTAGTCATTTCTTTCAAAAATATTGCCCGTGACACATGATTGACCGATAAATCACTTTACAATCATCTAAGATTGTTAGGTCAACTTTTTATAAAAGGGCAAAATAATGGCTTGTTTGACTTGGGTAATTATTCCACCGCACATTCACTTGAGAATTTAATGAGAATTTTTTTTTCTCTTTAAAGGGTTTCAATCCATTGGTCATTTGCATCTTTAACATGTTTCAAGCATGCTTATCCATATTTAAAACTTGTGTAGAAATCTCTTTCTTATAAAATTCCAAGCTATTAGGGTTGAACTAGAGGAATTTCCCAAACTTGGATGACAAAACTTTTGTGTTCATTTGAAGTGTATTTACTTAAATTTGTTATTCTTTTAAATTTTATCCATACATAAACTCTAAACTTTTCATTTTGCAGTGATCTATTTGCCATCTTGTCAACATTGATTACGAGATGAAGGGAAAGTGAAAACTCAAGTTATGATTTAAGAAGAAAGCATACATCTAAAATGAAAATGCACTAATGTAGAGAGAGATAATGCCAAAAAGTTTCTATAATTATAATTGATTGTAAACTCTTTTTAGTTTTTATATATTTGGTTTTGCAATCGTTAGGAAAAGGGGGAGACGGGGGATTTTTAACTGAGTGTTGACTCCCAATCCATAAGTCATTTCTTACAAATATATAGTCCATTACACATGAATAAATGATAAATCACTTCACAATCATCTAAGATTGGTAGGTCAACTTTTTATTAATGGGCAAAATAATGGCTTGTTTGGCACGGGTAAATATCCCACCTCATGTTCACTTGAGAATTTAATGAGCATTTGTTGTTCTCTTTAAAAGGTTTGACTCCAAAGGTCATTTGCATCTTTAACATGTTTCAAGCATGTATATCCATATTTAAAACATGTGTAGAAATCTCTTTCTTATAAAATTCCAAGCTATTAGAGTTGAACTAGTGGAATTTCCCAAACTTGATAACAAAACTTTTGTGTTCATTTGTGGAGTGTTAATAAATTTTCTCTAGTTACATTTGTTATTGTTTTAAATTTTTTCCATAGATAAACTCCAAAATTTTCATTTTGTTTTCATCTGTTTGCTATTTTGTCAAAAATTTTTACGAGTTGAAGGGAAAGTGAAAACTCAAATTTTGATTTAAGGTAAAAGCATACATCTAAAATAGAAACACACAAATGTAGAGAGCGATAATTCCAAAAAGTGTCTGTAATTTTTAATGATTGTAAACTCTTTTTAGTTTTTATATATAAGGTTTTGCAATCGTTTGGAAAAGGGAGAGGGAGGGGATTTTTTATTGAGTGTTGACTCCCAATCCATTAGTCATTTCTAACAAAAATATAGCCCGTTACGAAAGATTGACCGATAAATCACTTTACAATCATCTATGATTGTTCGGTCAACTTTTTGTAAATGGGCAAAATAATGGCATGTTTGACTCAGGTAAATATCCCACCACACATTGACTTTATTGAGCATTTGTTATTCTCTTTAAAAGGTTTGGATCCATAGGTCATTTGCTTCTTTAACATGTTTCAAGCATGCATGTCAATTTTTAAAACATTTGTAGAAATCTTTTCCTGATAAAATTCCAAGATATTGGGGTTGAACAAGTGGAATTTCCCAAACTTGGATATCAAAACTTTTGTGTTCAATTGTGGTGAGTGAAAAAAATTTCTTTACTTACATTTGTTATTCTTTTAAATATACATCTAAAATGGAAATGCACTAATGCAGAGAGCGATAATTCCAAAAAGTGTCTGGAATTTTAAGGGATTGTAAACTCTTTTTAGTTTTTATATATTAGGTTTTGAAATCGTTAGGAAAAGGGGGAGGCAGGTTTAACTTAGTGTTGACTCCCAATCCATAAGTCATTTCTTACAATAATATAGCCCGTTACGCATGATTGACTGATAATTCACTTTACAATCTTTTAAGATTGTTTGGTCAATTTTTTATAAATGGGTAAAATAATGGCTTATTTAACTCAGGTAAATATCCCACCACACGTTCACTTGAGAATTTAATGAGAATTTGTTTTTCTCTTTAAAAGGTTTGGATCCAGGTCATTTTCATCTTTAACATGTTTCAAGCATGCATATCCATATTTAAAACTCTTGTAGAAATCTCTTTCTTATAAAACTCCAAGCTATTAGGGTTGAACTAGTGGAATTTCCAAAACTTGGATAACAAAACTTTTGTTTTTATTTGTGGTGTGTGAATAGATTTTATTTACTTACATTTGTTATCGTTTTAAATTTTTTCCAAAGATAAATTCTAAAATTTTCATTTTGTTGTGATCTATTTGCCATCTTGTCGAAAGTGTTTACGAGATGAAGGGAAAGAGAAAACTCATGTTTTTATTTAAGAAAAAAACATACATCTTAAATGGAAATGCACAAATGAAGATAGAGATAATTCCAAAAAGTGTCATTAATTTTTAGGGATTATAACCTCTTTTTAGTATTTATATATTAGATTTTTTAATCATCGGGAAAAGGGGGAGGTGAGGGATATTTAACTGAGTCTTGACTCCCAATCCATAAGTCATTTCAAATAAAAATGTAGCTCGTTACGCATGATTGAACGATAAATCACATTAAAATCATTTATGATTGCTAGGTCTGCTTTTTATAAATGGGCAAAATAATGGCTTGTTTTACTCGGTTAAATATCCCACCGCACGTTCACTTGAGAATTTAATGAGCATTGTTTATTCCATTTAAAAGGTTTGGATCCATAGGTCATTTGCATCTTTAACATGTTTCAAGCATGCATATCCATTTTTGTTGGAAGATAAAATCAAGCCCAAACGACCAAGGAAGGACCACATATGTAAAATTATTATAAGATGGGCCACCTGACCAAGGAAGGCCCACAAGATGTGCCCAAGCCCATAAAAAGTAGGACCCACAAAACCAATAGCTGGCATCCTTATCACATCAGTTGGAAGATCTAGAAGGACTCACAAAAGTATCTTTATCTTAGGGTCAAGACCAAGAGGAGTTTTAGTTTAGGTTATATTTTTCTTTTATCAATATTGAGTTACCTAATTATGTTAGGACTTACCTTAAGTGTTAGAGTTTGGGTGTAATTGGGACAAAAGTAGTTTTATTGTAATTGGACTCTACTACCTTCCTCTATTATAAATAGAGGTTCATGTACTCTGATTACAACATGTTATTGATGTCAATGAAGTATTTCACTTTTCCATAAATTCAACATGGTATCAGAGCATGTTCTGTGAGTTGACTTGGTCAACTCACGGAGGTAATGTGATCCTTTTCTCTAAACCGTAAACCTTAGGTCTAGGTTCGTAGTTATTTTTTCAGTCCCTTCACCCGTAGTTTTCTTTGCATTTTTACCTCTATACGTAGTTTTTAATATTCAAAATTATATATTTCCTGAAATATATTTGAGTCTACTTTCCAAAGAAAATTGATTTGTCCCAATTGGAGTTATCTACAGAGAGATATTGATATTTGAATAGGCGAAGGTCAGATTGAAAAAAGGTTCGGGCAGCAACAGAAATCTTCAGCTTCCAAGGTATTTTTTTCTAGCAAGAACTAGACTTTATATGGAGAAATTTATATCAAAATAAAGATCTGTAAGTCTATTCTTTTACCTATTCAACCAATTTTTTATCTGTGTTATCTGATAAATCGATATTTGAAGCAAAAAAGGTCAAATTGAAAAAGAGGTTTGAGTGGCAGTAGAAAGCCTCAACTTTTGAGGTATTTTATGCTATCAAGAAAGAGACTTTATATGGATAGTTATATATCAAAATAAATATATGTAAGTGTATTTTCTTACCTAATCAACCAATTCTCGGTATGATTTTTCTATAATGAGATATTGATCTTTGAAGAGTCGATTGTTATTCTGTAAAAAAAGGAGAATCAAAACTTAGTTCGGCCAAATGATAGAGACTGAAATATATCAGATTATTTATCTTCTTATAATTATATTTTATGAAGTGAAATTATAATTGGAGGAAAGGTATTTAATTCTACTTTCAGAAGAAAAACATTTCATGTCAATCTGATCTATATTGAAAGATATATTCGAATTGGAAGAATCAAAGGTCATGCTGGTATTCTGTTGTATTGAAAAATTCGAATTTATACCAATTGTTTGCGTCACTTTTGAGTTGATATATCAGGAAAATACTTCACTTCTCCCTGTTTATATATCTTTTTTATTTGGGCTTATTTCTACATCTATGATATTTGGTTCAAGCTGGGATCACTGCCATTACCTCCCTGCTTGAGGGGGAGAAGTAGAAGAAGTACAAGAAAGAGGTATTTTTCCTTATGCTGTGGATAAGTTTATGTGACAAAAATATTCAAGAAAGAGGGATCACAAAACATGAAGTTTGTGCATCAATGAAGAAAATTTTATATCGGATTATTTCATGGGTCCTTCTACAAAGTTTATTATTTGGTTCGTGTTATATGTGTTGGAAGACGGTTGTGTTATATTCAGCTGCAGCTATTATGTCTCTTTGGGGACATTATTATTGAATAAGAAGTGGCCTCATGTCATCATTTATTAACCCGTCAAAAAATATCACGATTGGGAAACCATGACGGAGGATACCCTATCAAAAAATATCATGGTTGGGAAACCAAGATGGGCTCTGTAAAAAAAGAAAAATTATCACGGTTGGGAAACCATGATAGGCCCTGTAAAAAAATATCACGGTTGGGAAACCATGACGGAGGAACTTATTATTACATCTATGTTAGCGCCCCCCCCCCCCCCCCCCCCCCCCCCCCCCCCCCCCCTTTAATGGCTTTTATGACTCCTACTACTTTTGAGTCGTTGTCGTGTGGAGGGACACGGTGGTGGACACTTCAAAGCAATGCCGATAGGCACACTACCGATAGCAGTGGAGTGTGCCCTACATCCAACATTAAGACTGGAGTATGTAGCAATGGCTTACCGGCTAGGAGTGATTTTTACTCTCACTAATAATGCCCCAGGGCCTCATGGAAGGACGCAACAACGTGAGGGGGAATGTTGGAAAATGAAGGCATATTGGAAGATGTGCCATTTTATACAACATTTGCAGCAATTTGGGAGTTCATGTTGCTCTCTCACCCCCAACTTGAAGGGGAGTATTGGAAGATAAGATCAATCCCAAACGACCAAGGAAGGCCCACAAGATGGGCCCAAGCCCATATGAAGTAGGACCCACAATGATTACCAAGAGCTGGCATCCTTATCACATCAATTGGAAGATCAAGAAGGACTCACAAAAGTATCTTTATCTTAGGGTCACGAAAAAGAAGAGTTTTAGTTTAAGTTATATTTGTCTTTTATCAATATTGACTTACCTAATTATGTTAGGACTTACCTTAAGTGTTAGAGTTTGGGTGTAATTGGGACCAGGGTAGTTTTATTGTAATTGGACTCTACTACCTTCCGCTATTATAAATAGAGATTCATGTACTCTTATTACAACAAGTTGCTGATGTCAATGAAGTATTTCACTTTTCCATAAACTCAACAATTTTTAAAACATGTGTAGAAATCTCTTTCTAATAGAATTCCAAGATATTAGGGTTGAGCTAGTGGAATTTCCCAAACTTGGATAACACAACTTTTGTGTTCATTTGTGGGGTGTGAATAAATTGTCTTTACTAACATTTGTTATTCTTTTAAATTTTTTCCTTACATAAACTCTAAAATTTTCATTTTTTTGTGATCTATTTGCCTTCTCTTCAAAATTGTTTACGAGATGAAGGGAAAGTGAAAACACAAGTTTTGATTTAAGAAAATAGCATACATCTAAATGTAAACGAACTAATGTAGAGAGAGATAATTCCAAAAAGTGTCTGTATTTTTAAGGGATTGTAAATGCTTTTTAGTTTTTATTTATTAGGTTTTGCAATAGTCAAGAAAAGGCAGAAGCGGAGGATTTTTAACTGAGTGTTGACCCCCAATCCATAAGTAATGTTTTACAACATTATTGCCCGTTACGCATCATTCACCGATAAATCACATTAAAATCATTTATGATTGTTAGGTCCGCTTTTTGTAAATTGACAAAATAATGGCTTGTTTGACTCATGTAAATATCCCACCGCACGTTCACATGAGAATTTAATGAGAATTATTTATTCCCTTTAAAAGTTTTGGATCCATAGGTCATCTGTATATTTAACATGTTTCAAGCATGACTATCCATTTTTAAAACATGTGTAGAAATCTATTTCTAATAAAATTCCAAGATATTAGGGTTGAACTAGTGGAATTTCCCAAACTTGGATAACAAAACTATTGTGTTCATTTGTGGTGTATGAATAAATTTTCTTTACTTACATTTTTTAATCTTTTAAATATTTTCCATACATAAATATTTTCATTTTGTTGTGATCTATTTGCACTCTCTTCAAACTTTTTTACGAGATGAAGGGAAAGTGAAAACACAAGTTTTGATTTAAGAAAAAAACATACATCTAAAATGGAAACGAACTAATGTAGAGAGAGATAATTCCAAAAAGTGCCTGTAATTTTAAGGGATTGTAAACGCTTTTTATTTTTTATTTATTAGGTTTTGCAATCGTCGGGAAAAAGGGGAGGTGGGTTTAACTTGGTGTTGACTCCCAATCCTTAAGTCTTTTCTTAAAAAAATATAGCCCGTTATGCATGATTGAACAATTAATCACTTTAAAATCATCAAAGATTGTTAGGTCAACTTTTTATAAATGGGCAAAATAATAGCTTGTTTGACTCGGGTAAATATCCCACTTGACGTTCACCTGAGAATTTAATTAGCATTTCTTGTTCTCTTTAAAAGGTTTTGATCCATAGGTCATTTTCATCTTTAACATGTTTCAAGCATGAGTATCCATATTTAAAACATGTGTAGAAATTTCTTTCTTATAAAATTCCATGCTATTAGGGTTGAACTAGTGGAATTTCCAAAACTTGGATAACAAAACTTTTGCGTTCATTTGTGGTGTGTGAATAATTTTTCTTTCCTAACTATTGTTATTATTTTAAATTTTTTCCATGCACAAACTCTAAAATTTTCATTTTCTTGTGATCTATTAGCCATCTTGACAAAAATGTTTATGAGATGAAGGGAAAGTCAAAAATCAAGTTTTGATTTAAGAAAAAAACATACATCTAAAATGGAAATGCACTAACGTAGGGATTTTAAACTCTTTTTAGTTTTTAAATATTTGGTTTTGCAATTGTCGGCAAAAGGGGGAGGTGGGTTTAACTTGGTGTTGACTCCCAATCCATAAGTCATTTCTTACAAAAATATAGCCTGTTATGCATGGTTGACCGATAAATCACTTAACAATCATCTAAGATTGTTCGATCAACTTTTTATAAATGGACAAAATAATGGCTTGTTTGACTCGGGTAAATATCCCACATCACGTTCACTAGAGAATTTAATAAGAATTTCTTGTTCTCTTTAAAAGGCTTGGATCCATAGGTCATTTGCATCTTTAACATGTTTCAAGCATGCATATCCATATTTAAAACTTGTGTAGAAATCTCTTTCTTATAAAATTCCATGCTATTACGGTTGAACTAGTGGAATTTCTGAAACTTAGATAACAAAACTTTTTTTTTCGTTTGTGGTGTGTGAATAAATTTTCTTTACTTACATTTGTTATTGTTCTAAATTTTTTCCATAGATAAACTCTAAAATTTTTATTTTGTTGTGATCTATTTTCCATCTTGTCAATATTGTTTACGAGATGAAGTGAAAGTGAAAACTCAAGTTTTGATTTAAGAAAAAATCATACATCTAAAATGTAAATGCACAAATGAAGAGAGAGATAATTCCAAAAAAGTGTCAGTATTTTTTGGGGATTGTAACATCTTTTTATTTTTTATATATTAGGTTTTGCAATCGTCGGGGAAAAAGGCACGTGGGGGATTTTTAACTGAGTGTTGACTCCCATTCCATAAGTCATTTCTTACAAAAATATAGCCCATTACGCATGATTGACTGATAAATCACGTACAATAATCTATGATTGTTAGGTCAGATTTTTGTAAAAGTGCAAAATAATAACTTGTTTGACTCGGGAAAATATCCCACCGGACGTTCAATTTAGAATTTAATGAGCATTTGTTGTTCTCTTTAAAAGGTTTGGATCCATAGGTCATTTGCATCTTTAACATGTTTCAAACATGCATATCCATATTTAAAACATGTGTAGAAATCTCTTGCTTATAAAATTCCAAGATATTAAGGTTGAAATAGTGGAATTTCACAAACTTGGATAACAAAATTAATATGTTTTTTGGTGGTGTGTGATTAAATATTCTTTACTTACATTTGTTATTTTTTCAAATTTTTTCCATACAAAAAGTCTAAAATTTTCATTTTGTTGTTATCTATTTGCCATCTTGTCAAAATTGTCGACGAGAAGAAGGGAAACTAAAAACTCAAGTTTTGATTTAAAAAAAAATATACATCTAAAATGGAAATTCACAAATTTAGAGAGAGATAATTCCAAAAAATGTCCTTAGCTTTATGGATTTTAAACTCTTTTTATTTATTTATTAGATTTTGCAATCGTTAGGAATTGGGGTTGGCAGGGGATTTTTAACTGAGTGTTGACTCCTAATCCATATGTCATTTCTTTCCAAAATATATCCCATTACGCATGATTGACATACAAATCACTTTACAATCATCTATGATTGTTAGGTCAGCTTTTAGTAAAAGGGAAAAATAATGGCTTGTTTGACTAGGGTAAATATCCCACCGCAAGTTCACTTGAGAATTTTTGCCATTTGTTGTTCTATTTAAAAGCTTTGGATCCATTGATTATTTGCATCTTTAACGTATTTCAAGCATGCATATCTATATTTAAAACATGTGTAGAAATCTCTTTCTTATAAAATTCCAAGCTATTAGGGTTGAACTAGTGGAATTTCCAAAACTTGGATAACAAAAGTTTTGTGTTCATTTGTGGTGTAGGAATAAATTTTCTTTACATACATTTTTTATTGTTTCAATTTTTTTACGTTCATTAACTCTAAAATTTTATTTTTGTTTAGATCTATTTTCCATCTTGTAAAAAACATTTACGATAAGAAGGAAAAGTGAAAACTCAAGTTTTGATTTAAGAAAAAAATATACATCTAAAATGGAAATGCACAAATGTAGAGAGAGAAAATTCCAAAAAGTGTCTGTAATTTTTAGGGATTGTAAACTCTTTTTAACTATTATATATTATGTTTTGTAATCATCGAGAAAAAGGGGAGGCGGGGGATTTTTAACTGAGAGTTGACTCCCAATCTATGTGTCATTTCTCACAAAAATATAGCCCATTGAGCATGATTGACCGATAAATCACTTTACAATCATCTTTGATTGTTTGGTCTGATTTTTGTAAATGGTCGAAACAATGGCTTCTTCGACTGGGGTAAATATCCCACCTCACGTTCACTTGAGCATTTAATGACCATTTGTCATTTTGTTTAAAAGGTTTAGATCCTTAGGTCATTTGCATCTTTAACATGTTTCAAGCATGCATATCCATATTTAAAACATGTTTAGAAATCTCTTTCTCATAAAATTCCAAGCTATTAGGTCATTTGCATCTTTAACATGTTTCAAGCATGCATATCCATTTTTAAAACATGTGTAGAAATCTTTCTTATAAAATTCCAAGCTATTAGGGTTGAACCAGTAGAATTTCCCAAACTTGGATAACAAAACGTTTTTGTTCATTTGTGGTGTGTGAATAAATTTTCTTTACTGACATTTGTTTTGTTTCAAATCACTTTAAAATCATCTATGATTTTTAGGTCACCTTTTTTTAAATGGGCAAAATAATGGCTTGTTTGACTCGGGTAAAGATCCCACCGCACGTGCACTTTAGAATTTAATGAGCATTATTTAATCCCATTAAATGGTGATTTGCATCTTTAACATGTTTCAAACATGCATATCCATTTTTAAAACATGTGTAGAAATCTCTTTCTTATAAAATTCCATGCTATTAGGCTTGAACTTGTGGAATTTCCAAAACATGGATAACAAAACTTTTGTGTTCATTTGTGGTATTTGAATAAATTTTCTTTACTGAAATTTTTTATTGTTTAAATTTTTTTCCATAAACTTTAAAATTTTCATTTTGTTGTGATCTATTGTCCACCTTGTAAAACTTGTTTATGAGATGAAGGGAGAGTGAAAACTCAAGTTTTGATTTAAGAAAAAAGCATACATCTAAAATTGAAATGCACTTATGTGGAGAGAGATAAATCCAAAAAGTTTCTATAATTTAAAAGGATTGTAAACTCTATTTAATTTTTATATATTAGGTTTTACAATCGTGGAGAAAAGGGGGATTTTTTAACTTAGTGCTGACTCCCAATCAATAAGTCATTTCGTACAAAAATATAGCCCATTATGCATGGTTGACTAATAAATCACTTTACAATCATCTAAGATTATTAGGTCAACTTTTTACAAATGGGAAAACTAATGGCTTGTTTGACTCAGGAAAATATCCCACCGCACGTTCACTTGAGAATTTAATGAGAATTTGTTGTTCTCTTTAAAAGGTTTGGATCCATAGGTCATTTGCATCTTTAACATTTTTCAAGCATCCATATCCATATTTAAAACATGTGTAGAAATCTCTTTCTTATAAAATTCCAAGCTATTAGGGTTGAACTAGTGGAATTTCCCAAACTTGGATAACAATACTTTTGTGTCCATTTGTGGTGTGTGAATAAATTTTCTTTACTTACATTTTTTATTCTTTTAAAATTCTTCCATACATAAACTCTTAAATTTTCATTTTGTTGTGATGATCTATTTGCCATCTTGTCAAAATTGCTTACGAGATTAAGGGAAAGTGACAACACAAGTTTTGATTGAAGAAAAAAGCATACATTTGAAATTGAAATGCACAAATGAAGAGAGAGATAATTCCAAAAAGTGTCAGTAATATTTAGGGATTGTAACCTCATTTTAGTTTTTATATATTAGGTTTTGCAATCGTCATGAAAAAGGGGAGGCGGGGGATTTTTAACTGAGTCTTGACTCCCAAATCATAAATCATTTCTTACAAAAATATAGCCTGTTATGCATGATAGACCGATAAATCACTTTACAATCATCTATGATTGTTAGGTCAACTTTTTGTAAATGGCAAAATAATGGCTTATTTGACTCGGGTAAGTATCCCACCGCACGTTCACTTGAGAATTTAATGAGCATTTGTTATTCTCTTTAAAAGGTTTGGATCCTTGGGTCATTTTCATCTTTAACATGTTTCAAGCATGCATATCCCTTTTTAAAACATGTGTAGAAATCTCTTTCTAATAAAATTTCAAGATATTAGGGTTGAACTAGTGGAAATTCTCAGATATGGATAAGAAAACTTTTGTGTTCATTTCTGGTGTGTGAATAAATTTTCTTTACTCACATTTGTTATTCTTTTAAATTTTTTCCATACATAAACTCTAAAATTTTTATTTTGTTGTGATCTATTTGCCATCTTGTCAAAATTTTTTACGAGATGAAGGGAAAACTTTTGTGTTCATTTGTGGTGTGTGAATAAATTTTCTTTACTTACATTTGTTATTCTTTTAAATTTTTTCCATATATAAACTCTAAAATTTTCATTTTGTTGTGATCTATTTGCCATCTTGTCAAAATTGTTTACGAGATGAAGGGAAAACTTTTGTGTTCATTTGTGGTGTGTGAATAAATTTTCTTTACTTACATTTGTTATTCTTTTAATTTTTTTCCATACATAAACTCTAAAATTTTCATTTTGTTGTGATCTATTTTCCATCTTGTCAAAATTGTTTACGAGATGAAGGGAAAGTGAAAACACAAGTTTTGATATAAGAAAAAAGCACTAATGTAGAGAGAGATAATTCCAAAAGTGTCTGTAATTTTAAGGTATTGTAAACTCTTTTTGGTTTTTATACATATAGTTTTGCAATCGTCGGGAAATAGGGAGGCGGGGGATTTTTAACTGAGTATTCACTCCCAATCCATAAGTTATTTTTTACAAAAATATAGCCCGTTACACATGATTGACCGATAAATCACTTTACATTCATTTATGATTGTTAGGTCAGTTTTTTGTAAATAGGCAAAATAATGGCATGTTTGACTCGAATAATTATCCCACTACACGTTCACTTCAGAATTTAATGAGCTTTTGTTATTCTCTTTAAAAGGATTGGATCCATTTGTCATTTGCATCTTTGACATGTTTCAAACATGCATATCAATTTTTAAAACATATGTAGAAATCTCTTTCTTATAAAATTCCAAGCTATTAGGGTGGAACTAGTAGAATTTCCCAAACTTGGATAACAGAACTTTTGTTTTCATTTGTGGTGTGTGAATAAATTTTATTTACTCACATTTTTTATTTTTTAAATTTTTTCCGTACTTGAACTCTAACATTATCATTTTTTTTTATCTATTTGCCATCATGTCAAAATTGTTTTACGAGATGAAGGGAAAGTGAAATCTCATGTTTTGATCTAAGAAAAAAACATACATCTAAAATTGAAAAGCGAAAATGTAGAGAGAGATAATAACAAAAAGTGTATGTAATTTTTAGGGTTTGTAAACTCTTTTTATTTTTTATATATTAGGTTTTGCAATCGTTGGGAATCAGGGAGGCGGGGGATTTTTAACTGAGTGTTGACTCCCAATCCATAAGTCATTTCTTACAAAAATATAGCCCATTACGCATGATTGACTGATAAATCACTTTACAATCATCTACGATTGTTAGTTCTGCTTTTTGTAAATGGGCAAAAAATAATGGCTCTTTTGACTCGGGTAAATATCCCACCGCACGTTAAATTGAGAATATTATGAGCATTTGTTAGTCTCTTTGAAAAGTTTGGATCCTTAGGTCATTTGCATCTTTAACATCTTTCAAGCATGCATATCCATATTTAAAACATGTGTAGAAATCACTTTCTTATAAAATTCCAAGCTATTTGGGTTGAACTAGAGGAATTTCCCAAACTTGGAGAATAAAATTTTTGTGTCCATTTGTGATGAGAGAATAAATTTTGTTTACTTAGATTTGTCATTGTTTTAAAATTTTTCCATACATAAACTCTAAAATTTTCATTTTGTTGTGATCTATTTGCTATCTTGTCAAAATTGTTTACGAGATGAAGGAAAAGTAAAAACTCTAGTTTTGATATAAGAAAAAGCCATACATCTAAAATAGAAATGAACAGTTGAAGAGATATAATTCCAAAAGTATCTATAATTTTTAGGTATTGTAAACTCTTTTTAGTTTTTAGATATTAGGTTTTGCAATCGTCGGGAAAATTGGGAGGCAGGGGATTTTTGATTGAGTGTTGACTCCCAATCCATATGTAATTTCTTACAAAAATATTGCCAGTTGCGCATGATTGGCCAATAAATAAATTTGCAATCATCTATGATTGTTAGGTAAGCTTTTGGAAAATGGCCAAAATAATGGCTTGTTTGACTCGGATAAATATCCCACTGCACGTTCACTTGAGAATTTAAAGAGCATTTGTTATTCTCTTTAAAATGTTTGGATAAATCGGTCATTTTCATCTTTAACATCTTTCAAGCATGCATATCCATTTTTAAAACATGTGTATAAATATCTTTCTTATAAAATTCCAAGATATTAGGGTTGAACTACTGGAATTTCCCAAACATGGATAACAAAACTTTTTTGTTCATTTGTGGTGTGTGAATACATTTTATTTTCTTACATTTGTTATACTTCTAAATTTTTACATACATAAACTCTAAAATTTTCATTTTTTTGTGATCTATTTGCCATCTTGTCAAAGTTGTTTACGAGATGAAGGGAAAGTGAAAAATCAAGTTTTGACTTTAGAAAAAAGCATACATCTAAAAGGGAAATGCACTAATGTAGAGAGAGATAATTCCAAAAGTGTCTGTAATTTTAATGGATTCTAAACTACTTATAGTTTTTATATATTAGGATTTGCAATAGTCGGCAAAAGCGGGAGGTAGGGGATTTTTAATTGAGTGTTGACTCCAAATCCATAAGTCATTTCTTACAAAAATATTGCCCGTAACGCATGGTTGACCGATAAATCACTTACAATCATCTAAGATTGTTAGGTCAACTTTTTATAAATGGGCAAAATAATGGCTTGTTTGACTTGTGTAAAAATCCCACCGCACGTTCACTTGAGAATATAATGAGCATTTGTTATTCTCCTTAAAAGGTTTGGATCCATAGGTCATTTGCATCTTCAACATGTTTCAAGAATGTATATCCATTTTTAAAACAACTGTAGAAATCTCTTTCATATAAAATTCCAGGCAATTAGGGTTGAACTAGTGGAATTTCCCAAACTTGGATAATAAATTTTTCGTGTTCATTTGTGGTGTTTGAATAATTTTTATTTTCTTAGATTTGTTATTTTTTCAAATTTTTTCCATACATAAACTAAAAAAAATTTCATTTTGTTGTCATCTATTTGCCATCTTGTCAAAATTGTTTACGAGATGACGGGAAAGTGAAAACTCAAGTTTTGATTTAAGAAAAAAACATACATCTAAAATGGAAATGCACAAATGTTGAGAGAGATAAATCCAAAAAGTGTCTATAATTTTTATGGATTGTAAGCTCTTTTTAGTTTTGATATATACGATTTTGTAATCAACGGGAAAAGGAGGAGGCGGGGGATTTTTAACTGAGTTTTGACTACCAATCCATATGTCATTTCTTACCTAAAGATAGCCCGTTACGCATGGTTGACTGATAAATCACTTTACAATCATATCTGATTGTTAGGCCAGCTTTTAGTAAATGGGAAAAATAATGGCTTGTTTGACTCGGGTAACTATCCCACCGCACGTTCACTTGATAATTTAATGAGCATTTGTTACTCTCTTTAAAAGGTTTAGATCCAAAGGTCATTTGCATATTTAACATGTTTCAAGCATGCATATCCATATTTAAAACATGTGTAGAAATATCTTTCTGATAAAATTCAAAGCTATTAGGGTTTCACTAGTGGAATTTCCAAAACTTGGATAACAAAACTTTGTGTTCATATGTGGAGTGTGAATAAATTTTCTTTACTAACATTTGTTATTGTTTTATATTTTTTCCATACATAATCTCTAAACTTTTTTTTTTTTATCTATTTGCCATCTTGTTAGAATTGTTTACGAGATGAAGGGAAAGTGAAAACTCAAGTTTTGATTTAAGAAAAAACATACATCAAAAAGGGAAATGCCCAAATGTAGAGAGATAATTCCAAAAAGTGTATGTAATTTTTAAGGATTTTAAACTCTTTTCATTTTATACATTATAGGTTTTGCAATCGCCGGGAATAAGGGGAGGCTGGGGAATTTTATCTAAGTGTTAACTCCCAATCCATAAGTCATTTCTTACAAAAATATAGCCTGTTACGCTTGATTGACTGATAAATTACTTTAAAATCATTTATGATTGTTAGATCAGCTTTTTGTAAATGGGAAAAATAATATCTTGTTTGACTCGGGTAAATATCTCACCGCACATTCAATTGAGAATTTAATGTGCATTTTTTATTCACTTTAAAAAGTTTGGATCCATAGGTCATTTGCATCTTTAACATGTTTCAAGCATGCATATCCATTTTTAAAACATATGTAGAAATCTCTTTCTTATAAACTTCCAAGCTATTACGGTTGAACTAGTGGAACTTCCCAAACTTGGATAACAAAACTTTTGTGATCATTTGTGGTGTGTGAATAATTTTTTTAATTATATTTTTTATTATTTTAAATTTTTACAATACATTAACTCTAAAATTTTCATTTTGTTGTGATCTATTTGCCATCTTGTCAAAATTGTTTACGTGATGAAGGGAAAGTGAAAACTCTAATGTTGATTTAAGAAAAAAGTATACAACTAAAATGAAAATGCACAAATGTAGAGAGAGATGATTCCAAAAAGTATATGTATCTTTTAGGGATTGTAAAATCTTTTTAGTTTTTATATATCAGGTTTTGCAATCATCAGGTAAAGGGGGAGGCGAGGGATTTTTAACTGAGTGTTGACTACCAATCCATAAGTCATTTTTTTAAAAAATAAAGTATGTTACACTAGATTGACCATTAAATCACTTTAAAATCATCTATGATTGTTATGACAACTTTAGGTAAATGGGAAATATAATGGCTTGTTTGACTCGGGTAACTATCCCACCGCACGTTCACTTGAGAATTTAATGAGAATTTGTTACTCTCTTTAAAAGGTTTAGATCCGAAGGTCATTTGCATCTTTAACGTGTTTTAAGCATGCATATCCATATTTAAAACATGTGTAGAAATCTCTTTCTTATAATATTCAAAGCTATTAGGGTTGCACTAGTTGAATTTCCCAAACTAGGATAACAAAACTTTGGTGTTCATTTGTGGAGTGTGAATAAATTTTCTTCACTTACATTTGTTTTTGTTTAAAATTTTTTCCATATATTAACTCTAAAATTTTCTTTTTGTTTTCATCTATTCTCCATCTTGTCAAAATTGTTTATGAGATGAAGGGAAAGTGAAAAAAAAAGTTTTGATTGAAGAAAAAAGCATACACATAAAATGAAAATGCGCAAATGTGGAGAGAGATAATTCCAAAAAGAGTATGTAATTTTTAAGGATTGTAAACTCTTTTTAGATTTTATTTATTACGTTTTGCAATCGTCGGGAAAAGGGGGAGGCGGGGGATATTTAACTGAGGGTTGACTCCCAATCCATAAGTCATTTCTTTCAAAAATATAGTTCGTTACGCATGATTGACCGATAAATCGATTTACAATCATATATGATTGTTAGTTCAACTTTTTGTAAATGGGCAAAATAGAGACTTGTTTGACTTGGGTAAACATCCCACCGCACGTTCGCTTGATAATTTAATGAGAATTTGTTATTATCTTTAAAAGGTTCGGATCCATAGGTCATTCGCATCTTTCACATGTTTCAAGCATGGATATCCATATTTAAAACTTGTGTAGAAATCTCTCTCTTATAAAATTTCAAGTTATTAGGATTGAACTAGTGGAATTTCCCAAACTTGGATAACCAAACTTTTGTGTCCATTTGTGGTGAGTGAATAAATTTTCATTACGGAAATTAGTTATTGTTTTAAATTTTTTCCATACATTAACTCTAAAATTTTCATTTTGTTGTGACATTTTTACCATCTTTTAAAAATTGTTTACGAGATGAAGGAAAAGTGAAAACTCAAGTTTTAATTTAAAAAAAAACATACATCTAAAACGGAAATGCACAATTGTAGGGAGATATAATTAAAAAAGTGTTTTTAATTTTTAGTGATTGTAAACTCTTTTTAGTTTTTATATATTAGGTTTTGCAATCGTCGGGAAAATTGGGAGGCAGTGGATTTTGACCGAGTGTTGACTCCCAATACATAAGTCATTTCTTACAAAATATTGCCCGTTGCACATGATTGACTAATAAATAACTTTACAATGATCTATGATTGTTACATCAGCTTTATGTAAATGGGCAAAATAATGGCTTGTTTGTCTCGAATAAATATACCACCGCACGTTCACTTGAGAATTTAAAGAGCATTTTTTATTCTCATTAAAAGGTTCAATCCATAGGTCATTTTCACCTTTAACATGTTTTAAGAATGCATATCCATTTTTAAAACATGTGTAGAAATATCTTTCTTATAAAATTCCAAGATATTAGGGTTGATCTAGTGGAATTCCCAAAACATGGATAACAAAACTGTTTTGTTCATTTCTGGTGTGTGAATAAATTTTCTTTACTTACATTTGTTATTGTTATAATTTTTTTACATATATAAACTCTAAAATTTTCATTTTGTTGTGTTCTATTTTCCATCTTGTCTAAGTTGTTTATGAGATGAAGGGAAAGTGAAAACTCAAGTTTTTATTTAAGAAAAAAGCATACATCTAAAAGGGAAATGCACTAATGTAGAGAGAGATAATTCCAAAAGTGTCTGTAATTTTAAGGGATGCTAAACTCTTTTTAGTTTTTATCTATTAACTTTTACAATCGTCAGGAAAAGGGGGAGGCAGTGGATTTTAAACTGTATGTTGACTCCCAATCAATAAGTCATTTCTTACAAAAATATAGCCCGATACGCATGATTGACTGATAAATCACTTTTACAATCATCTATGATTGTTAGGTCTTTTTTTGTAAATGGGCAAAATAATGACTTGTTTGAATCAGGTAAATATCCTTGTGCACATTCACTTTAGAATTTAATGAGCATTTTTATTCTCTTTAAAAAGTTTGTATCCAAAGGTCATTTACATCTTTAACATGTTTCAAGCATGTATATCCATATTTAAAACATTTGTGGAAATCTCTTTCATAAAAAATTCAAAGATATTGGGGTTTAACTAGTGAAATTTCCACAACTTGGATAACAAAACTTTTTTGTTCATTTTTGGAGTGTGAATAATTTTTATTTACATAAATTTGTTATTCTTTTATGTTTTTTCCATACATAAATTCTAAAATTTTCATTTTGATGGGAACTATTTTCCATCTTGTCGAAATTGTTTACGAGATGAAGGTAAAGTGAAAACTCAAGTTTTGGCTTAAGAGAAAAGCATACATCTAAAATGGAAATGCACAATTGAAGGGAGATATAATTCCAAAAAGTGTTTGTAATTGTTAGAGATTGTAAACTCTTTTTAGTTTTTATATATTTGACTGAGTGTTGACTCCCAATCCATAAGTCATTTCTTACAAAAATATTGCCCGTTATGCATGATTGACCGGTAAATAACTTTAAAATCATCTATGATTGTTAGGTCACCTTTTTCTAGTTGGGCAAAATAATGGCTTGTTTGACTCGGATACATATACCACCGCACGTTCACTTGAGAATATAAAGAGCATTTGTTATTCTCTTTGAAAGGTTTTGATCCATAGGTCATTTTCTTATTTAACATGTTTTAAGCATGCATATCTATTTTTAAAACATGTGTAGAAATATCTTTCTTACTAAATTCCGAGATATTAGGGTTGAACTAGTGAAATTCCAAAAACATGGATAAAAAAACTTTTTTGTTCATTTGTGGTGTGAAAGTAAATTTTCTTAACTTCCATTTGTTATTCTTATAAATTTTTTCCATACATAAACTCTAAAATTTTCATTTTGTTGTGATCTATGTGCCATCTGGTCAAAGTTGTTTATCAGATGAAGGGAAAGTGAAAACTCAAGTTTTGATTTAAGAAAAAACATATATCTAAAAGGGAAATGCACTAATGTAGAGAGAGATAATTCCAAAAGTGTATGTAATTTTAAGGGATTCTAAACTCTTTTTAGTTATTAAATATTAGGTTTTGCAATCATCGGCAAAAGGGGGAGGCGGGGGATTTTAAACTGAGTGTTGACTCCCAATCCTTAAGTCATTTCTTACAAAAATATAGCTCGTTATGCATGATTGACCGATAAATCACTTTACAATCATCTATGATTGTTAGGTCTGCTTTTTGTAAATGGGCAAAATAATGGCTTATTTGAATCGGGTAAATATCCCACCGCTCATTCACTTAAGAATTTAATGAGAATTTGTTATTCTCTTTAAAAGGTTTGGATCCAAAGGTCATTTGCAACTTTAACATGTTTCAAGAATGTATATCCATATTTAAAACATGTGTTGAAATCTCTTTCATATAAAATTCAAAAATATTAGGGTTTAAGTAGTGGAATTTCCACAACTTGGATAACAAAATTTTGTTTTCATTTGTGGTGTGTGAATAATTTTTCTTTACATAAATTTGTTATTCTTTTAAGTTTTTTCTATAAATAAATTCTAAAATTTTCATTTTGTTGGGCTCTATTTGCCATCTTGTCAAAATTGTTTACGAGATGGAGGGAAAGTGATAACTCAAGTTTTTATTTAAGAAAAAAGCATACATCTAAAATAAAAATGCACTAATGTAGAGAGTGATAATTCCAAAATGTATCTGTAATTTGAAGGGATTGTAAACTCTTTTTAGTTTTTATATATTAGGTTTTGCAATCATCGAGAAAAGGGCGATGAGGGGGATTTTTAACTGAGTGTTGACTCCCAATCCATAAGTCATTTCTTACAAAAATATAGCCCGTTACGAATGATTCACCGATAAATCACTTTACAATCATCTATGATTATTAGGTCAACTTTTTGTAAAAAGGCAAAATAATGGGTCTTTTTACTCGGGTAAATATCCCAGCACACGTTCAATTGAGAATTTAATGAGCATTTGTTAGTCTTTTTAAAAAGTTTGATCCTTAAGTCATTTGCATCTTTAACATGTTTCAGTCATGCATATTGATATTTAAAACATGTGTAGAAATCACTTTCTTTTAAAATTTCAAGCCTTTAGGGTTGAACTAGTGGAATTTCCAAAACTTGGATAACACAACTTTTGTGTTCATTTGTGGTGAGAGAATAAATTTTCTTTACTTACATTTGTCATTGTTTTAAATTTTTTCCATACATAAACTCTAAAATTTTCATTTTGTTGTGATCTATTTGCCAACTTGTCAAAATTGTTTACAAGATGAAGGGAAAGTGAAATCTCAAGTTTTGATTTAAGAAAAAAACATACATCTAAAATGGAAATGCACAAATAAAGAGAGAGATAATTCCAAAAAATTTCAATAATTTTTAAGGATTGTAGCCTCTTTTTAGTTTTTTCTATATTAGGTTTTGTAATAGTCAGGAAAAGGGGGAGGCAGGGGATTTTTAACTGAGTCTAGACTCCCAATCCATAAGTCAGTTCTTACAAAAATGTACGCTGTTATGCATGATTGACCGATAAATCACTTTACAATAATCTATGATTGTTAGTTCAACTTTTTGTAAATGGGCAAAATAATGGCTTGTTTGACTCGGGTAAATATCCCACCGCTTGTTCACTTGAGAATTTAATGAGCATGTGTTAATCTCTTTAAAGGTTTGGATCCATAGGTCATTTGCTTCTTTTACATGTTTCAAGCATGCATATCCATTTTTAAAACATGTGTAGAAATCTCTTTCTTATAAAATTCCAAGCTATTACGGTTGAACTAGTGGAATTTTGAAAACTTGGATAACAAAACTTTTGTGTTCATTTGTGCAGTGTGAATAAATTTTCTTTACTCACATTTGTTATTTTTTAAAATTTTTTCCATACTTAAACTCTAAAATTATCATTTTGTTTTGATCTATTTGCCATCTTGTCAAAATTGTTTACGAGATGAAGGTAAAGTGAAATGTCATGTTTTGATTTAAGAAAAAAGCATACATCTAAAATGGAAATCCACAAATGAAGAAAGAGATAATTCCAAAAAGTGTCAGTAATTTTTAGGGATTGTAACGTCTTTATTGTTTTTATATAGAAGGTTTTTCAATCGTCGGGAAAAGGGGGAGGCATGGGATTTTTAACTGAGTCTTGACTCCCAATCCATAAGTCATTTCTTACAAAAATATAGCCTGTTATGCATAATTGAGTGATAAATCAGTTTACAATCATCTATGATTGTTAGTTTAGCATTTTTTAAATGGGCAAAATAATGGCTTGTTTGACTCGGGTAAATATCCCACCGCACGTTCACATGAGAATTTAACGAGCATTTGTTATTTCCTTTAAAAGGTTTGGATCCATAGGTCATTTGCATCTTTAACATGTTTCAAGCATGCATATAAATTTTTAAAACATGTGTAGAGAGAGATAATCGCAAACTGTGTATGTAATTTTAAGGGATTGTAAACTCTTTTTAGTTTTTATATATTTGGTTTTGCAATCGTCGGGAAAAGAGGGAGACGGTGGATTTTTTACTGAGTGTTGACTCCCAATCCATAATTCATTTCTTACAAATATGTAGCCCGTTACGCATGATTGACCGATAAATCACTTTACAATCATCTATGATTGTTAGGTCAACTTTTTGTAAATGGGCAAAATAATGGCTTGTTTGACTCGAATAATTATCCCACTGCACGTTCATGTGGGAATTTAATCAGCATTTGTTATTCTCTTTAAAAATATTGGGTCCATAGGTCATTTGAATCTTTAATATGTTCCAAGCATGCATATCCATTTTTAAAACATATGTAGAAATCTCTTTCAAATAAATTTCCAAGTTATTACGGTTGAACTAGTGGAATTTCCCAAACTTGGATAACAAAACTTTTGTGATCATTTGTGATGTGTGAATAAATTTTCTTTAATTGTATTTGTTATTCTTTTAAATTTTTACCATACATCAACTCTAAAATTTTCATTTTGTTGTGATCTATTTGCCATCTTGTCAAAATTGTTTACGAGATGAAGGGAAAGTGAAAACTCTAATTTTGCTTTAAGAAAAAAGTATACATCTAAAATGAGAATGCACAAATGTAGAGAGAGATGATTCCAAAAAGTGTCTGTATCTTTTTGGGATTGTAAACTCTTTTTTAGTATTTATATATTAGGTTTTGCAATCATCAGGTAAAGGGGGAGGCAGGGGATTTTTAACTGAGTGGTGAATCCCAATCCATAAGTCATTTTTTTCAAAAATAAAGCCCGTTACTCTAGATTGACCATTAAATCACTTTAAAATCCTCTATTATTGTTGGGACAACTTTAGGTAAATGGGCAAAATAATGGCTTGTTTGACTCGGGTAACTATCCCACCGCACGTTCACTTGAGAATTTTATGAGCATTTGTTACTTTCTTTAGAAGGTTTAGAACCAAAGGTCATTTCCATCTTCAGCATGTTTCAAGCATGCATATCCATATTTAAAACATGTGTAGAAATCTCTTTCTTATAATATTCAAAGCTATTAGGGTTGAACTAGTTGAATTTCCCAAACTTGGATAACAAAACTTTGGTGTTCATTTGTGGAGTGTGAATAAATTTTCTTCACTTACATTTGTTTTTGTTTTAAATTTTTTCCATACATTAACTCTAAAATTTTCATTTTGATCTATTTGCCATCTTGTCAGAATTGTTTACGAGATGAAGGGAAAGTGAAAACTCAAGTTTTGATTTAAGAAAAAAGCATACATCAAAAATGGAAATGCGCAAATGTAGAGAGAGATAATTCCAAAAAGTGTATGTAACTTTTAAGGATTTTAAACTCTTTTTATTTTATATATATTAGGTTTTGCAATCGTCGGGAATAGGGGGAGACGGGGGAATTTTATCTAAGTGTTGACTCCCAATCCATAAGTCATTTCTTACAAAAATATAGCCTATTACGCATGATTGACCGATAAATTAATTTAAAATCAACTATGATTGTTAGGTCAGCTTTTTTGTAAATGGGAAAAATAATATCTTGTTTGACTCTGGTAAATATCCCAACGCTCGTTCACTTGAGAATTTAATGAGCATTTTTTATTCTATTTAAAAGGTTTGGATCCTTAGGTCATTTGAATCTTTAACATGTTCCAAGCATGCATATCCATTTTTAAAACATATGTAGAAATCTCTTTCTTATAAATTTTCAAGCTATTACGGTTGAACTAGTGGAATTTCCCAAACTTGGATAACAAAACTTTGGTGTTCATTTGTGGAGTGTGAATAAATTTTCTTCACTTACATTTTTTTTTTGTTTTAAATTTTTTCCATACATTAACTCTAAATTTTCTTTTTGCTTTCATCTATTCTCCATCTTGTCAAAATTGTTTACAAGATGAAGGGAAAGTGAAAACAAAAGTTTTGATTGAAGAAAAAAGCATTCATATAAAATGGAAATGCACAAATGTGGAGAGAGATAATTCCAAAAAGTGTATGTAATTTTTAAGGATTGTAAACTCTTTTTAGCTTTTCGTTATTAGGTTTTACAATCGTTGGGGAAAGGGGGAGGCGGGGGATTTTTAACTGAGGGTTGACTCCCAATCCATAAGTCATTTCTTACAAAAATATAGTTCGTTACACATGATTGACCGATAAATCACTTTACAATCATATATGATTGTTAGTTCAACTTTTTGTATATGGGCAAAATAATGGCTTGTTTGACTCGGGTAAATATCCTACCGCACGTTCACTTGAGAATTTAATGAGAATTTTTTATTATCTTTAAAAGGTTTGGATCCCTAGGTCATTCGCATCTTTAAGATATTTCAAGCATGGATATCCATATTTAAAACTTGTGTAGAAATCTCTCTCTTATAGAATTTCAAGTTATTAGGATTGACTTAGTGGAATTTCCTAAACTTGGATAACAAAAATTTTCTGTTCATTTGTGGTGTATGAATAAATTTTCTTTACTTACATTTGCTATTGTTTTAAATTTTTTTTATACATAAACTCTAAAAGTTTCATTTTGTTGTGATCTATTCGCCATCTTGTCAAAATTGTTTACAAGTTGAAGGAAAAGTGAAAACTCATGTTTTGATTTTATAAAAAAGCATATATCTAAAATGAAAATGCACAAATAAAGAGAGAGATAATTCTAAAAAGTGTCTGTAATTTTTAGGGATTGTAAATTGTTTTTAGTTTTTATATTTTTTGTTTTGCAATCATCGGGAAAAGGGGGAGGCGGGGGATTTTTAACTGAGTATTGACTCCCTATCCATTAGTCATTTCTTACAAAAATATAGCCTGTTACGAATGATTGTCTGATAAATCACTTTACAATCATCTATGATTGTTAGGTCAGGTTTTTGTAAATGGGCAAAATAATGGCATTTTTTATTCGGGTATATATCCCAATGCATGTTGACTTGAGAATTTAATGAGCATTTGTTACTCTCTTTAAAAGGATTGGATACATAGGTCATTTGCATCTTTAACATGTTTCAAGCATTCGCATTCATATCCATATTTAAAACATGTGTAGAAATCACTTTCTTATAAAATTCCAAGCTATTAGGGTTGAACTAGTGGAATTTCCCAAACTTGGATAACCAAACTTTTGTGTTCATTTGTCGTGAGTGAATAAATTTTATTTACTTACATTTGTCATTGTTTTAAATTTTTCCATACATTAACTCTAAAATTTTCATTTTGTTGTGATCTATTTACCATCTTTTAGAAATTGTTTACGAGATGAAGGAAAAGTGAAAACTCAAGTTTCGATTTAATAAAAAAACATACATCTAAAACGGAAATGCACAATTGTAGAGAGATATAATTCAAAAAAGTGTCTGTAAGTTTTAGCGATTGTAAACTCTTTTTAGTTTTTATATATTAGGTTTTGCAATTGACGGGAAAATTGGGAGGCGGTGGATTTTTGACCGAGTGTTAACTCCCAATTCATAAGTCATTTCTTACAAAATATTGCCCGTTACACATGATTGACCGATAAATAACTTTACAATCATCTATGATTGTTAGGTTAGGCTTTTGTAAATGGGCAAAATAATGGCTTGTTTATCTCGGATAAATATACCACCGCATGTTCACTTGAGAATTTAAAGAGCATTTTTTATTCTCTTTAAAAAGTTTCAATCCATAGGTCATTTGCATCTTTAACATGTTTTAAGCATGCATATCCATTTTTAAAGCATGTGTAGAAATATCTTTCTTATAAAATTCCAAGATATTAGGGTTGATCTAGTGGAATTCCCCAAACATGGATAACAAAACTGTTTTGTTCATTTCTGGTGTGTGAATAAATTTTCTTAACTTACATTTGTTATTGTTATAAATTTTTTCCATATATAAACTCTAAATTGTCATTTTGTTGTGTTCTATTTTCCATCTTGTCTAAGTTGTTTAAGAGATGAAGGGAAAGTGAAAACTCAAGTTTTGATTTAAGAAAAAAGCATACAACAAAAAGGGAAATGCACTAATGTAGAGAGAGATAATTCCAAAAGTGTCTGTAATTTTAAGGGATGCTAAACTTTTTTTAGTTTTTATATATTAGGTTTTGCAATCACCGGGAAAAGGGGGAGGCGGTGGATTTTAAACTGTGTGTTGACTCCCAATCAATAAGTCATTTCTTACAAAAATATAGCCCGATACGCATGATTGACCAATAAATCACTTTCACAATCATCTATGATTGTTAGGTCTGTTTTTTGTAAATGGACAAAATAATGACTTGTTTGAATCGGGTAAATATCCTTGTGCATATTCACTTGAGAATTTAATGAGCATTTGTTATTCTCTTTAAAAGGTTTGGATCCAAAGGTCATTTAAGTCTTTAACATGTTTAAAACATGTATATCCATATTTAAAACATTTGTGGAAATTTGTTTCATATAAAATTCAAAGATACTGGGGTTTAACTAGTGGAATTTCCACAACTTGGATAACAAAACTTTTGTGTTCTTTTGTGGTGTGAGAATAATTTTTCTTAACATACATTTGTTATTCTTTTAAGTTTTTTCATACTTAAATTGTAAAATTTTCATTTTGTTGGGATCTTTTTGCCATCTTGTCATAATTTTTTATGAGATGAAGGGAAAGTGAAAACTCAAGTTTTGATTTAACAAAAAAACATACATCTTAATTGGGCAAAATAATGGCTTGTTTGACTCGGGTAAATATCCCATCGCACGTTCACTTTAGAATTTAATGAGCAATTGTTATTCTCTTTAAAATTTTTGGATCCATAGGTCATTTGCATCTTGAAGATGTTTCAAGCATGCATATCCATGTTTAAAACATGCGTAGAAATCTCTTTCTTATAAAATTCCAAGCTATTAGGGTTGAACTAGTGGAATTTCCCAAACTTGGATAACATAAATTTTGCATTCATTTCAGGTGAGTGAATAAATTTTCTTTACTTACATTTTTCATTGTTTTAAATTTTTTCCATACATAAACTCTAAAATTTTCGTTTTGTTTTGATCTATTTGCCATCTTTTTAAAAAATTTTACGAGATAAAGGAAAAGTGAAAACTAACGTTTTGATTTAAGAAAAAAGCATACATCTAAAATGAAAATCCACAATTTAAGAGAGATATAATTCCAAAAAGTGTATGTAATTGTTAGGGATAGTAAACTCTTTTTAGTTTTTATATATTAGGTTTTGCAATCGTAGGGAAAATTGGGAGGTGGTGGATTTTTGACTGAGTGTTGACTCCCATTCCATAAGTCATTTCTTATAAAAATTTTGCCCGTTACGCATGATTGACCGGTAAATAACTTTACAATCATCTATGATTGTTAGGTCACCTTTTTGTAAATGGGCAAAATAATGGCTTGTTTGACTTGGATAAATATACCACCGCACGTTCACTTGAGAATATAAAGAGCATTTGTTATTCTTTTTAAAAGGTTTTGATCCATAGGTCATTTGCATATTTAACATGTTTTAAGCATGCATATCCATTTTTAAAACATGTGTAGAAATATCTTTCTTATTAAATTCCAAGATATTAGGGTTGAACTAGTGGAATTTCAAAAACATGGATAACAAATTTTTTTTGTTCATTTGTGGTGTGAGAATAAATTTTCTTAACTTCCATTTGTTATTATTATAAATTTTTTCCATACATAAACTCTAAAATTTTCATTTTGTTGTGATCTATTTGCCATCGTGTCAAAGTTGTTTATCAGATGAAGGGAAAGTGAAAACTCAAGTTTTGATTTAAGAAAAAAGCATATATCTAAAAGGGAAATGTACTAATGTAGAGAGGGATAATTCCTAAAGTGTATGTAATTTTAAGGGATTCTAAACTCTTTTTAGTTATTATATATTAGGTTTTGCAATCATCGGCACAAGGGGGAGGCGGGGGATTTTAAACTGAGTGTTGACTCCCAATCCATAAGTCATTTCTTAAAAAAATATAGCCCGTTACGCATGATTGACTGATAAATCACTTTACATTCATCTAAGATTGTTAGGTTTGCTTTTTGTAAATGGGCAAAATAATGGCTTGTTTGAATAGGGTAAATATCCCACCACTCATTCACTTGAGAATTTAATGAGAATTTGTTATTCTCTTTAAAATGTTTGGATCCAAAGGTTATTTTCATCTTTAACATGTTTCAAGAATATATATCCATATTTAAAACATGTGTGGAAATCTTTTTCAAATAAAATTCAAAAATATTAGGGTTTAAGTAGTGGAATTTCCACAACTTGGATAACAAAATTTTGTGTTCATTTGTGGTGTGTGAATAATTTTTATTTACATAAATTTGCTATTCATTTAAGTTTTTTCCATACATAAATTCTAAAATTTTCCTTTTGTTGGGATCTAATTGCCATCTTGTCAAAATTGTTTACGAGATGAAGGGAAAGTGAAAACTCAAGTTTTGATTTAAGAAAAAAGCGTACATATAAAATGAAAATGCACTAATGTAGAGAGTGATAATTCCAAAATATATCTGTAATTTGAAGGGATTGTAAACTCTTTTTAGTTTTTATATATTAGGTTTTGCAATCGTCGAGAAAAGGGCAAGACGGGGGATTTTTAACTGAGTGTTGACACCCAATCTAAAAGTCATTTCTTACAAAATATTGCTTGGTACGCATGATTAAAAGATAAATTACTTTAAAATAATCTAAGATTGTCAGGTCAAATTTTTATAAATGGGTTAAATAATTGCTTGTTTGACTAGGGTAAATATCACACCGGATGTTCACTAGAGAATTTAATGAGCATTTGTTGTTCCCTATAAAAGGTTTGGATCCGTAGGTCATTTGCATCTTTAACATTTTTCAAGCATCCATATCCATATTTAAAACATGTCTAGAAATCTCTTTCTTATAAAATTCTAAGCTATTAGAGTTGAACTAGTGGAATTTCCCAATCTTGGATAACAAAACTTTTTTGTTCAGTTGTGGTGTGTGAATAAATTTTCTTTACTTACATTTTTTATTGTTTCATATTTTTTCCATACATAAATTCTAAAATTTTCTTTTTTTTGTGATCAATTTGCCATCTTGTCAAAATTGTTTACGAGAGGAAGGGAAAGTGAAAACTCAAGTTTTGATTTAAGAAAAAAAGATACATCTAAAATGGAAATGCAAAAATGTAAAGATAGATAATTCCATCAAGTGTCCTTAATTTTTTTGGATTTTAAACTCTTTTTAGTTTTGATATATTAGGTTTTGCAATCGTTGGGAATAGAGGGAGGCGAGGGATTTTTAACTGAGTGTTGACTCCCAATCCATATGTTATTTTTACCAAAATATATCCCGTTACGCATGATTGACCAATGAATCACTTTACAATCATTTATGATTGTTAGGTCAGATTTTTGTAAATAGGAAAAATAATGGCTTGTTTGACTCGGGTAAATATCCCATCGCATGTTCACTTGAGAATTTAATGAGCATTTGTTGTTCTATTTAAAAGGTTTGGATCCATAGGTTATTTGCATCTTTAACATGTTTCAAGCATGCATTTCGAAATTTAAAACATGTGTAGAAATCTCTTTCTTATAAAATTTCAAGCTATTAGGGTTGAACCTGTGGAATTTCCAAAACTTGGATAACAAAACTTTTATGTTCATTTGTGATGTGTGAATAAATGTTTTTTACTTAAATTTGTTATTGTTTCAATTTTTTCATACATAAACTCTAAAATTTTCATTTTGTTGTGATCTTTTTGCCATTTTGACAAAATTGTTTACGAGATGAAGGGAAATTGAAATCTCAAGTTTTGATTTAAGAAAAAAGCATACGTCTAAAATGGAAATGCACAAATATAGAGAGAGATAATTCCACAAAGTGTCTTTAATTTTTAGGGATAGTAAAATCTTTTTTGTTTTTATGTATTAGGTTTTTGCAATCGTCGAGAAAAGGTGGTGGTGGGAGATTTTTAACTGAGTGTTGACTCCCAATCCATATGTTATTTCTCACAAAAATATAGGTAGTTATGCATGATTGACTGACAAATTACTTTACAATCATCTATGATTTTTATGTAAACTTTTTGTAAATGGGTAAAATAATGGCTCCTTTGACTCGGGTAAATATCCCACCGCACGTTAACTTGAGAATTTAATGAGAATTTGTTATTCTCTTTAAAAGCTTTAGATCCTTAGGTCATTTGGATCTTTAACTTTTTTCAATCGTGCATATCCATATTTAAAACATGGGTAGAAATATCTTTCTTATAAAATTCCAAGCTATTAGGGTGGAAGTAATGGAATTTCCCAAAAAACATACAACTCAAATGGAAATGCTCAAATGTAGTGAGAGATAATTCAAAAAAGTGTCTATAATTTTTAGGGTTTGTAAACTCTTTTTAGTTTTTAAATATTTTATTTTGCAATTCTCAGGAAAAGGGGGAGGCGGGGGATTTTTAACTGAGAGTTTTCTCCCAATCCATAATTCATTTCTTTTAAAAACTATAGCAATTTTTGTGTGATTGACCGATAAATCACTTTAAAATCTTCTAAAATAGTTAGGTCAACTTTTTATAAATGGGAAAAATAATGGCTTGTTTGACTCGGGTAAATATCCCACCGCATGTGCATGTTAGAATTTAATGACAATTTTTTGTTCTCTTTAAAAGGTTTGGATCCATAGGTCATTTGCATCTTTAACATGTTTCAAGCATGCATATCCATATTTAAAACATGTGTAGAAATCTCTTTCTTATAAAATTCCAAGCTATTAGGGTTGAACTAGTGGAATTTCCAAAACTTGGATAACAAAACTTTTGTCTTCATTTGTGGTGTGTGAAAAATTTTCTTTACTTACATTTTTTATTCTTTTAATTTTTTTTCCATACATAAACTCTAAAATTTTCATTGTTGTGATCTATTTGACATCTTGTCAAAATTGGTTACGAGATGAAGGGATAGTCAAAATTAACTTTTGATTTAAGAAAAAAACATAAATCTAAAATGGAAAACTCACAAATGAAGAGAGAGAAAATTCCAAATTTTTTTTTGTAATTTTTAGGGATTGTAGCCTCTTTTTAATTTTTATATATTAGGTTTTGCAATCGTTAGGAAAAGGGGGAGGCGGGGGATTTTTAAAAGAGTCTTGACTCTCAATCCATAAGTCATTTCTTACAAAAATATTGCCCATTATGCATGATTGACCGATTAATCACTTTACAATAATCTATGATAGTTAGGTCAGCTTTTTGTAAATGGGAAAAATAATGGCTTGTTTGACTAGGGTAAATATCCCACCGCACGTTCGCTTGAGAATTTAATCATTATTTTTTATTCTCTTTAAAAGGTTTGCTTCCATATGTCATTTGCATCTTTAACATGTTTCAAGCATGCATATCCATTTTTAAAACATGTGAAGAAATCTCTTTCTAATAAAATTTCACGATATTAGGGTTGAACTAGTGGAATTTCCCAAACTTGGATACGAAAACTTTTGTGTTCATTTGTGGGGTGTCAATATTTTTTCTTTATCTACATTTGTTATTCTTTTAAATTTTTTCAATACATAAACTTTAAAATTTTCATTTTGTTGTGATCTATTTGCCATCTTGTCAAAATTGTTTACGAGATGAAGGGAAACTAAAAGCACAAGTTTTGATTTAAGAAAAAAGCATGCATCTGAAATTGAAATGCACTAATGTAGAGAGAGATAATTCAAAAAAGAGTCTGTAATTTTAACGGATTGTAAACTCTTTTTAGTTTTTATATAACAGTCATTGGGAAAAGGGGGAGGTGGGGCATTTTTAACTGAGTGTTGACTCCCAAGCCATAACTAATTTCTTACAAAAATGTAGCCTGTTACGCATGATTGACCGATAAATCACTTTACATTCATCTATGACTGTTAGCTCAACTTTTTGTAAATGGGCAAAATAATGGCTTGTTTGACTAGAATAATTATCCCACTGCACGTTCACTTGAGAATTTAATGAGAATTTGTTATTCTCTTTAAAAGGATTGGATCCATAGGTCATTTGCATCTTTAACATGTTTCAAGCATGCATATCCATTTTTAAAACATGTGTAGAAATCTCTTTCTTTTAAATTTTTTCTTTACATAAACTCTAAAATTTTCTTTTTGTTGTGATCTATTTGCCATCTTGTCAAAATTATTTACGAGATGAAGGGAAAGTGAAAACACAAGTTTTTATTTAAGAAAAAAACATACATCTGAAATGGAAATGCAATAATGTAGAGAGCGATAATTCCAACAAGTTTCTATAATTTTAGGGGATTCTAAACTTTTTTTAGTTTTTATATATTTGGTTTTGCAATAGTCGGTAAAAGGGGGAGGCGGAGGATTTTTAACTGAGTGCTGACTCCCAATCCATAAGTCATTTCTTATAAAAAAGTATCCCGATACGTATGATTGATAGATAAATCATTTTACAATCATCTATGATTGTTTGGTCAGCTTTTTGTAAATGGGAAAAATAATGGCTTGTTTGACACGAATAATTATCCCACCACACGTTCAGTTGGGAATTTAATGAGCATTTCTTATTCTCTTTAACGGGATTGGATCCATAGGTCATTTGTATCCTTAACATATTTCAAGCATGCATATCCATTTTTAAAACATGTGTAGAAATCACTTTCTTTTAAAATTCCAAGCGATTAGTGTTGAACTAGTGGAATTTCCCAAACATGGACAACAAAACTTTTGTGTTCATTTGTGGTGTGTGAATAAATTTTCTTTACTCACATTTGTTATTGTTTTAATTTTTTTCTATACTTAAACTCTAAAATTATCATTTTGATTTGATCTATTCGCCACCTTATCAAAATTGTTTACGAGATGATGGGAAAGTGAAATCTCAAGTTTTGATTTAAGAAAAAGCATACTTCTAAAATTGAAATGCACAAATGTAGAGAGATAATTCCAAAAATTGTCTGTAATTTTTAGGGTTTGCAAACTCTTTTTTATTTTTATATATTAGATTTTGCAATCGTCGGGTAAACAGGGAGTCGGGGGATTTTTAACTGAGTGTTGACTTCCAATCCATAAGTCATTTCTTACAAAAATATAGCCCGTTACACATGATTGACCGATAAATCACTTTACAATCATCTATGATTATTAGGTCAACTTTTTGTAAAAGGGCAAAATAATGACTCTTTTGTCTCGGGTAAATATCCCACCACACGTTCAATTGAGAATTTAACGAGCATTTGTTAGATTTTTTAAAAAGTTTCGATCCTTAAGTCATTTTCATCTTTAACTTGTTTCAAGCATGCATATCGATATTTAAAACATGTGTAGAAATTACTTTCTTTTAAAATTTCAAGCCGTTAGGGTGGAACTAGTGGAATTTCCAAAACTTGGATAACAAAACTTTTGTGTTCATTTGTGGTGAGAAAATAAATTTTATTTACTTACATTTGTCATTTTTTAAATTTTTTCCATACATAAACTCTAAAATTTTCATTTTGTTGTGATCTATTTGCCAACTTGTCAAAATTGTTTACAAGATGAAGGGAAATTGAAATATCAAGTTTTTATTTAAGAAAAAAGCATACATCTAAAATGGAAATGCACACATGTAGAGAGAGATAATTCCAAAAAGTGTCAGTAATTTTTAAGGATTGTAACCTCTTTTTAGTTTGTATATATTAGGTTTTGTAATCGTCGGGAAAAGGGGGAGGCAAGTGATTTTTAATTGAGTCTAGACTCCCAATCCATAAGTCATTTCTTACAAAAATGTAACCCGTTATGCATGATTGACCGATAAATCACTTTACAATAATCTTTGATGGTTAGTTCAACTTTTTGTAAATGGGCAAAATAATGGCTTGTTTGACTCGGGTAAATATCCCACCGCTCGTTCACTTGAGAATTTAATGAGCATGTGTTAATCTCTTTAATGGTTTGGATCCATAGGTCTTTTGCTTCTTTAACATGTTTCAAGCAAGCATATCCATTTATTAAACTAGTGGAATTTCACAAACTTGGATAACAAAACTTTCGTGTTCATTTGTGCTGTGTGAATAAATTTTCTTTACTCACATTTGTTATTTTTTTAAATTTTTTCCATACTTCTACTCTAAAATTATCATTTAGTTTTGATCTATTTGCCCTCTTGTCAAAATTTTTTACGTGATAAAGGTAAAGTGAAATCTCAAGTTTTGATTTAAGAAAAAAAATACATCTAAAATGGAAATCCACAAATGAAGAGAGAGATAATTCCAAAAAGTGTTAGTAATTTTTAGGGAATGTAACCACTTTATAGTTTTTATATAGAAGGTTTTTCAATCGTCGGGAAAAGGGGGAAGCAGGGAATTTTAAACTGAGTCTTGACTCCCAATCCATAAGTCATTTCTTTAAAAAATGTAGCCCGTTATGCATGATTGACAGATAAATCACTTTACAATCATCTCTGATTGTTAGTTTAGCATTTTGTAAATGGGCAAAATAATGGCTTGTTTGACTCGCGTAAATATCCCACCGCACGTTCACTTGAGAATTTAACTAGCATTTGTTATTCCCTTTAAAAGGTTTGGATCCATAGGTCATTTGCATCTTTAACATGTTTCAAGCATGCATATCCATTTTTAAAACATGTGAAGAGAGAGATAATTCGCAAAAGTGTATGTAATTTTAAGGGATTTTAAACTCTTTTTAGTTTTTATATATTTGGTTTTGAAATTGTCGGGAAAAGAGGGATGCGATGGATTTTTTACTGAGTGTTGACTCCCAATCCATAAGTCATTTCTTCCAAATATGTAGCCCGTTATGCATGATTGACCGATAAATCACTTTAGAATCATCTATGATTGTTAGGTCAGATTTTTGTAAATGGGCAAAATATTGGCTTGTTTGACTCGAATAATTATCCCACTGCACATTCACTTGAGAATTTAATCATCATTTGTTATTCTCTTAAAAAATATTGGATCTATAGGTTATTTGCATCTTTAACATGTTTCAAGCATGCATATCAGTTTTTAAAACATGTGTAGAAATCTCTTTCAAATAAAATTCCAAGATATTAGGGTTGTACTAGGGGAATTTCCCAAACTTGGATAAGCAAACTTTTGTGTTCATTTGTGGTGTCAGAATAAATTTTCTTTAGTTACATTTTTAATTCTTTTAAATTTTTTCCATACATAAACCCTAAATTTTCATTTTGTTGTGATCTATTTGCCATCATGTCAAAATTGTTTACGAGATGAAGGGAAAGGGAAAACACAAGTTTTGATTTAAGAAAAAAGCATACATCTGAAATTGAAATGCACTAATGTAGAGATAGATAATTCCAAAAAGTGTCTATAATTTGAAGGGATTGAAAACTTTTTTAGTTTTTATATATTTGGTTTTTCCATCGTCGGGAAAAGGTGGAGGCGGGGGATTTTTAACTGAGTGTTGACTCCCAATCCATAAGTCAATTTTTACAAAAATTAGCCCGTTACACATGATTGACCGATAAATCACTTTACAATCATCTATGATTGTTAGGTCAGCTTTTTGTAATTGGGCAAAATAATGGCTTGTTTGACTCAAATAATTATCCCACCACATGTTCACTTGAGAATATAATGAGCATTTGTTATTCTCTTTAAAAGGATTGGATCCATAGGTCATTTGCATCTTTAACATGTTTCAAGCATGCATATCCATTTTTAAAACATATGTAGAAATCTTTTTCTTATAAATTTCCAAGCAATTAGGGTTGAACTAGTGGAATTTCCAAAACTTGGATAACAAAACGTTTTTGTTCATTTGTCGTGTGTGAATAAATTTTCTTTACTCACATTTGTTATTGTTTTAAATATTTCCATACTTAAACTCTAAAATTATCATTTTGTTTAGATCAATTTCCATTTTTCGAAATTGTTTACGAGATGAAAGGAAAGTGAAATCTCAATTTTTGATTTAAGAAAAAAGCGTACATCTAAATTTGAAATGCACAAATTTAGAGAGAGATAATTCCAAAAAGTGTCTGTAATTTTTAGGGTTTGTAAACTCTTTTTAGATTTTATATATTAGGTTTTGCAATCGTCGGGAAAAGGGGGAGGTGGGTAAATTTTAACGGAGTGTTGACTCCCAATCCATAAGTTATTTCTTACAAAAATATAGCGCATTACGCATGATTGACCGATAAATCACTTGACAATCATCTATGATTCTTAGGTCAGCTTTTTGTAAATGGGCAAAATAATGGCTCTTTTGACTCGGGTAAATACCCCACTGCACATTCAATTGAGATTTTAATGACCATTTGTTAGTCTCTTTAAAAAGTTTGGATCCTTAAGTCATTTGCATCTTTAACATGTTTCAAGCATACATATCGATATTTAAAACATGTTTAGAAATCATTTTCTAATAAAATTCCAAGCAATTAGGGTTGAACTAGTGGAATTTGCCAAACTTGAATAACAAAACTTTTGTGTTCATTTGTGGTGAGAGAATAAATTTTCTTTACTTACATTTGTCATTGTTTTAATTTTTTTTCCATACATAAACTCTAAAATTTTCATTTTGTTGTGATCTATTTGCCATCTTGTCAAAATTGTTTACGAGATGAAGGAAAAGTGAACACTCAAGTTTTGATTTAAGAAAAAAGCATACATATAAAATGGAATTGCACAAATGAAAAGAGAGATAATTCCAAAAAGTGTCAATAATTTTTAGGGATTGTAACCACTTTTTAGTCTTTATATATTAGGTTTTGCAATCATCGGGAAAAGGGGAGGCGGAGGATTTTTATCTGAGTGTTGACTCCCAATCCATATGTCACTTCTTACCAAAATATAGCCCGTTAGGCATGATTGACCGTTGATTTGAGAATTTAATGATAATTTGTTATTATCTTTAAAAGGTTTGGATCCATTGGTCATTTGCATCTTTAACATGCTTCAAACATGCATATCCATTTTTAAAACATGTGTAGAAATCACTTTCTTATAAAATTCCAAGCTATCAGGGTTGAACTAGTGGAATTTCCCAATTTTGGATAACCAAACTTTTGTGTTCATTTGTGGTGAGTGAATAAATTTTCTTTACTTACATTTGTCATTGTCTTAAATTTTTTCCTTACATAAACTTTAAAATTTTCATTTTTTTGTGATCTATTTCCCATCTTTTCACAATTGTTTACGAGATGAAGGAAAAGTGAAAATTTTCATTTTTTTGTGATGTATTTGCCATCCTTTCACAATCTAAAATGGAAATGCATAATTGTAGAGAGATATAATTCCAAAAAGTGTCTGTAATTTTTAGGGATTGTAAACTCTTTTTAGTTCTTATATATTAGGTTTTGCAATCATCAAGAAAATTGGGAGGGAGTCGATTTTTGATTGAGTGTTGATTCCCAATCCATAAGTCATTTCGTACAAAAATATTGCCTGTTACGTATGATTGACCGATAAATAACTTTACATTCATCTATGATTGTTATGTCAGCTTTTTGTAAATGGGAAAAATAATGGCTTGTTTGACTCGGATAAATATACCACCGCATGTTCACTTGAAAATTTAAATAGCATTTGTTATTCTCTTTAAAAGTTTGGAATCCATTGGTCATTTGCATCGTTAACATGTTTTAAGCATCCATATCCATTTTTAAAACATGTGTAGAAATATCCTTCTTATAAAATTCAAAGATATTAGGGTTGAACTAGTGGAATTCCCCAAACATGAATAACAAAACTTTTTTGTTCAATTGTGGTGTGTGAATAAATTTTCTTTACTTACATTTGTTATTCTTATAAATGTTTTCCATACATAAACTCTAAAATTTTTATTTTGTTGTCATCTATTTGCCATCTTGTCAAAGTTGTTTACGAGATGAAGGGAAAATGAAAACTCATAATTTTTATTTAAGAAAAAAACATACATATAAAAGAGAAATGCACTAATGTAGAGAGATATAAATCCAAAAGTGTCTGTACTTTTGAGGGATTCTAAACTCTTTTTAGTTTTTATATTTTAGGTTTTGAAATCTTTGGCAAAAGGGGGAGGTGGACGATTTTTAACTGAGTGTTGACTCCCAATCCATAAGTCATTTCTAAAAAAAATATTGTCTGTTACACATGACTGACCGATAAAGCCCTTACTATCATCAAAGATAGTTAGGTCGACTTTTTATAAATGGGAAAAATAATGGTTTGTTTGATTTGGGTATATATCCCACCGCACGTTCACTTGAGAATTTAATGAGCATTTGTTATTCTCTTTAAAAGGTTTGGATCCATAGGTCATTGGCATCTTCGAAATGTTTCAAGCAAGTATATCCATTTTTAAAACATGTGTAGAAATCTCTTTCATAAAAAATTTCAAGCTATTAGGGTTGAACTAGTGGTATTTCCCAAACTTGGATAACCAAAGTTTTGTGTTGATTTGTGGTATGTGAATAAATTTTCTTTTCTTAGATTTGTTATTGTTTCAAATTTTTTCCATACATAAACTCAAAAACTTTTCATTTTGTTGTGTTCTATTTGCCATCATGTCATAATTGTTTATGAGATGAAGGGAAATAGAAAATTCAAGTTTTGATTTAAGAAAAAAGCATACATCTAAATTGGAAATGCACAAATGTAGAGAGAGATAATTCCAAAAAGTGTCTGTAATTTTTAGAGATTGTAAAAACTTTTTATTTTTGATGTATTAGGTTTTGCAATCGTAGGGAAAAGGGAGAGGCGGGGGATTTTTAACTGAGTGTTGACTCCCAATCCATAAGTCATTTCTTACCAAAATATAGCTCGTTACTCATGATTGACCGATAAAACACTTTACAATCATATATAATTGTTTGGTCACTTGAGAATTTAATGAGCATTTGTTATTCTATTTGAAGCCGTTTAGAACCAAATGTCATTTGCATCTTTTACAAGTTTCAATCATGCATATCCATATTTAAAACATGTGTAGAAATCATTTTCTAAAAAAATTCCAAGCTATTAGGGTTGAAGTAGTGGAATTTCTAAAACATGGATAACAAAAGTTTTATGTTCATTTGTGGAGTGTGAATAAATTTTCTTTACTCACATTTGCCATACATAAACTCTAAAATTTTCTTTTTGTTGTGAACTATTTGCCATCTTGTCAAAGTTGTTTATGAGATGAAGGGAAAGTGAAAAGTCAAGTTTTGATTTAAGAAAAAAACATACATCTAAAAGGGAAATGCACTAATGTAGAGAGAGATTATTCCAAAAGTGTCTGTAATTTTAAGGGATTGTAACCTCTTTTTAGTTTTTATATATTAGGTTTTACAATCATCGAAAAAAGGGGGAGGCGGGGAATTTTTAACTAAGTGTTGACTCCCAATCTTTAAGTCATTTCTAGCAAAAATTTTGCTCGTTACGAATGACGGACCAATAAATCACTTACAATCATCTGCGATTGTTCGGTCAACATTTTATAAAAGGGTAAAATAATGGCTTGCTTGACTCGGGTAAATATCCCACCGCACGTTCACCTGAGAATTTAATGAGCATTTGTTGTTCTCTTTAAAAGGTTTGGATCCATAGGTCATTTGCATATTCAACATGTTTCAAGCATGCATATCCATATTTAAAACATGTTTAGAAATCTCTTTGTTATAAAATTCCAAGCTATTAGGGTTTAACTATTGAAATTTCCCAAACATGGATAATAAAACTTTTGTGTTCATTTGTGGTGTGTGAATAAACTTTCTTTACATAGATTTGTTATTGTTTCCAATTTTTTCCATACATAACCTGAAAAATTTTCATTTTGTTGTGATCCATTTGCCATCTTGTCAAAATTGTTTACGAGATGTAGGGAAAGTGAAAACTCAAGTTTTAATTTAAGAAAAATGCATACATCTAAAATGGATATGCACAAATGTAGAGAGAGATAATTTCTAAAAGAGTCTATAATTTTTAGGGATTGTCAACTCTTTTTAGTTTTGATATATTCAATTTTGCCATCATCGGGGAAAGGGGAGGCAGGAGATTTTTATCTGAGTGTTGACTCCCAATCCATATGTCATTTCTTACCAAAATATAGCCCTTTACGCATGAATGACCGATAAATCACTTTACAATAATATATGATTGTTAGGACAACTTTTAGTAAATGGGTAAAATAATGGTTTGTTTGACTCGGGTAAACTATCCCACCACACGTTCACTAGAGAATTTAATGAGCATATGTTACTCTCTTTAAAAGGATTAGATCCAATGGTCATTTGCATCTTTAACGTGTTTCAAGCATGCATATCCATATTTAAAACATGTGTAGAAATCTCTTTCCTAAAAAATTCAAAGCTATTAGGGTTGAACTTGTGGAATTTCCCAAACTTGGATCACAAAACTTTTGTGTTCATTTTGGGAGTGGGAATAAATTTTCTTTACATACATTTGTTATTGTTTTAATTTTTTTTCCATACATAAACTCTAGAATTTTCATATTTTTTTCATCTATTTGCCATCTTTTAAAAATTGTTTTCGAGATGAAGGGAAACTGAAAACTCAAGTTTTTGTTGAAGAAAAAAGCATTCATCTAAAATAGAAATGCACAAATGTAGAGAGAAATAATTCCAAAATGTGTATGTAATTTTTAAGGATTGTAAACTCTTTTTAGGTTTTATATATTAGGTTTTGCAATTGTCGGGAAAAAGGGGAGGCGAGGGATTTTTAATTGAGTGTTGACTCACAATCCATAAGTTATTTCTTACAAAAATATAGCCCGTTACGCATGATTGACCGATAAATCACTTTACAATCATCTATGATTGTTAGGTTAGCTTTTTTTAAATGGGTAAAATAATGGCTTGTTTGACTCGGGTAAATATCCCACCGCACGTTCACTTGAGAATTTAATGAGAATTTTTTATTATCTTTAAAAGGTTTGGATCCATAGGTCATTCGCATCTTTTACATGTTTCAAGCATGCATATCCATATTTAAAACATGTGTAGAAATATCTTTCTTATAAAATTCCAAGCTATTAGGATTGAACTAGTGGAATTTCCCAAACTCTGATAACAAAACTTTTGTGTTCATTTGTGGTATGTGAAGAAATTTTTTTTACTCACATTTGTTATTTTTTATATTTTTTCCATACGTAAACTCTAAAATTTTCATTTTGTTGTGATTTATTTGTCATCTCTTCAAAATCTTTACAAGATGAAGGGAGCGTGAAAATTCAACTTTTGATTTAAGTAAAAGTCATACATCTAAAATGGAAATGCACAAATGAAGAGAGAGGTAATTCTAAAAAGTGTCTGTAATTTTTAGGGATTGTAAACTCTTTTTAGTTTTTATATATTAGGTTTTGCATTGGTAGGGAAAAGGGGAAGGCAAAGGATTTTTAACTGAGCGTTGACTCCCAATCCATTAGTCATTTCTTGCAAAATATAGCCTATTACACTTGATTGACCGATAAATCACTTTACAATGATCTATAGTTGTTAGGTCAGCTTTTTGTAAATGGGAAAAATAATGGCATGTTTGACTCGGGTAAATATCCCACCGTACGTTGAGTTGGGAATTTAATGAGCATTTTTTATTCTCTTTAAAAGGTTTGGATCCATAGGTCATTTGCATCTTGAACATGTTTCAAGCATGCATATCCATATTTAAAACATGCGTAGAAATCATTTTCTTATAAAATTAAGAGCTATTAGGGTTGAACTTGTGGAATTTCCCAAACTTGGATAACAAAACTTTTGTGTTCATTTGTTGTGAGTGAATAAATTTTCTTTACTTACATTTGTCATTGTTTTAAATTTTTTCCATACATAAACTCTAAAATTTTCATTTTGTTGTGATCTACTTGCCATCTTGTTAAAATTGTTACGAGATGAAGGAAAAGTGAAAACTCAAGTTTTCATTTAACAAAAAACATACATCTAAAATGGAAATGCACAATTGAAGAGAGATATAATTCCAAAAAGTGTTTGTAATTTTTAGAGATTGTAAAGTCTTTTTAGTTTTTATATATTTGGTTTTGCAATCGTCAGGAAAATTGGGAGGCATAGGATTTTGGAATGAGTGTTGACTCCAATCCATAAGTCTTTTCTTACAAAAATATAGCATGCTACGCTTGATCAATGTATAAATCATTTTACAATCATCTAAGATTGTTAGGTCAACTTTTTATAAATTGGAAAATAATGGCCTGTATGACTCCGGTAAATATCCCACCGCACGTTCACTTGAGAATTTAATGAGAATTTATTGTTCTCTTTAAAAGGTTTGGATCCATAGGTCATTTTCAACTTTAACTTGTTTCAAGCATGTATATCCATATTTAAAATAGGTGTAGAAATCTCTTTCTTATAAAATTCCAAGCTATTAGGGTTTAACTAGAGGAATTTCCCAAACTCTGATAACAAAACTTTTGTGTTCATTTGTGGTATGTGGATAAATTTTCGTTACTTACATTTGTTGTTCTTTTAAATTTTTTCCATCCATAAACTCTACAATTTTCATTTTGTTGTGATCTATTTGCCATCTTGTAAAAATTGTTTACGAGGTGATGGGAAGGTAAGATCAAGCCCAAACGACCAAGGAAGGCCCACATATGCAAGATTATTATAAGATGGGCCACATGACCAAGGAAGGCCCACATATGCAAGATTATTATAAGATGGGCCACATGACCAAGGAAGGCCCACAATATGGGCCCAAGCCCATAAGAAGTAGGACCCACAATGATTACCAAGAGCTAGCATCGTTATCACATCAGTTGGAAGATCAAGAAGGACTCACAAAAGTATCTTTATCTTATGGTCACTTTGATTACAACAAGTTATTGATTTCAATGAAGAATTTATCTTTTCCATGAATTCAACATGGTATCAGAACAGGTTCTGTGAGTTGACTTGGTCAACTCATGGAGGTAATGTGATCCTTTTCTCTAAACCCTAAACCCTAGGTCTAGGTTCATAGTTCTTTTTTTTTTGTCCCTACACCTGTAGTTTTCATTACGATTTTCACCTCTATAAGTAGTTTTTAATATTTCAAATTATATATTGACGGAAATATATTTAAGTCTACTTTCCAAAGAATAATGATTTGTTCCAATTGGAGTTATCGACAGAGAGATATCGATATTTCAGTTAGCGGAGGTCAGTTTGCAAAGAGGTTCGAGCAGTAGCAACAATCTTCAGATTCTGAGGTATTCTTTCCTATCAAGAACTAGACTTTATATGAATAAATATATATCAAAAGAAATATTTGTAAGTCTATTCTTTTACCTATTCAACCGATTTTTTATCTGAGTTGTCTACAAAGAGAAATCGATATTTGAAGCAAGAAAGGTTAGACGGAAAAAGAGGTACGAGTAGCAGCAGAAAGCATCAATTTTTGAGGTATTTTCTGCTATCAAGAAAGAGACTTTATATGGAGAATTATATATCAAACGAAATATAAGTAAGTCTATTTTCTTACCTATTCAACCAATTCTCTGTATGATTTTTTTAAAAGGATAAACAGAACTTAGTTCAATTAGATGACAGAGCCCAAAAACTATCAGATTACTTATCTTATGATAATTATATTTAATAAATTTAATTCATACTTTGATGAAAGGTATTTAAGTATAGTTTTAGAAGGAAAACATTTCATGTCAATCTGATCTATATTGAAAGATATATTCGAATTGGAAGAATCAAAGGTCATGCTGGTATCTTGTTGTATTGAAAAATCCGAATTTATGCCATTTTTTTGAGTCATTGTTTGAGTTGATATATCAGGAAAATATCTCACTTCTCCCTTGTTGAGGACTTATTTACAAATCTCTTTTATTTTGGATTATTGCTACTTCTATGATATTTGATTCAAGATGGGATCACTGTCATTACCTCCCAGCATGAGGGGGAGAAGAAGAAGAAGAACAACAACAACAACAACATGAAAGAGGTATTTTATTCCTTATGTTGTGGATATGTTTATCTGAAAAAAATATTCAAGAAAGGTGAAGCACAAAAGATGAAGCTTGTGCATCAAAGAAAAAATTTTTATATCGGATTATTTCATGGGTTCTTTGACAAAGTTTACTATTTGGTTCGTGTTATATATGTTGGAAGATGGTCATGTTATATTCAGCTACAACTATTATGTCTCTTTGGGGTTATTATTATTGAATAAGAGGTGGCCTCATGTCATCATTTATTTTACCCCGTCAAAAAGATCAAAATTATTTGTGGCTGGGAGTCAATGACGGAAGAACTTCATCCTCGTAAAAAAGATGAAAATTATTTGTGGTTGGGAATCCACGACGGAGGAACTTCATCCCTGTCAAAAAGATGAAAATTATTTGTGGTTGGAAGTCCATGATGGAGGAACTTCATCCCCGTCAAAATGATGAAAATTATTTGTGGTTGGGAGTCCACGATGGAGGAACTTCATCCCCATCAAAAAGATGAAAATTATTTGTGGTTGGAAGTCCATGAAGGAGGAACTTATGATTACATCTATGTTATCACCCCCCCCCCCCCCCCCCCCTTGTAATGTTTTTTATGTCTCCTACCACTTGAGAGTCGTCGTCCTATGGAGGGACACGATGGTGGACACTTCATAGCAATGCCGATAGACACACTACCGATGGCAGTGGAGTCTGCCTACATCCTTCATTAAGATTGGAGTATGAATCAATGGCTTACCGGCTAGGGGTGATTTTTACTCTCACTTGTAATGCCTCAAAGCCTCATGGAAGGACGCAACAGCGTGAGGGGGAATGTTGGAAGATGAAGGCATATTGGAAGATGTGTCATTTTATACAAAAATATTTTATACATCATTTGCAGCAAGTTGGGAGTGTTGCAAAATAAGATCAAGCCCAGACGACTAAGGAAGGCCCACATATGTAAGATTATTATAAGATGGGCCACATGACCAAGGAAGGCCCAAGCCCATAAGAAGTAAGACCCACAATGATTACCAAGAGCTGGCATCCTTATCACATCAGTTGGAAGATCAAGAACGACTCACAAAAGTATCTTTATCTTAGGGTCACGACCAAGAAGATTTTTAGTTTTAGTTATATTTGTCTTCTATCAATATTGAGTTACCTAATTATGTTAGGACTTACCTTAAGTGTTATAGTTTGGGTGTAATTGGGACAAGGGTAGTTTTATTGTAATTGGACTCTACTACCTTCCTCTATTATAAATAGAGGTTCAAGTACTCTGATTACAACTAGTAATTGATGTCAATGAAGTATTTAACTTCTCCATAAATTTAACACATCTAAAATGCAAATGCACAAAGGAAGAGAGATCATTCCAAAAAGCGTCAGTATTTCTGAGGGATTGTATCCTCTTTTTAGTTTTTATATATTAGGTTTTGCAATCGTCAGGAAAAGGGGGAGGCGGGGGATTTTTAACTGAGTCTTGACACCCAATGCATAAGTCATTTCTTAAAAAAATATAGCCCGTTACACATGATTGACAGATAAATCACTTTACACTCATCTATGATTGTTAGGTCAGCTTTTTCTAAATGGCAAAAATAATGGCTTGTTTGACTCGGGTAAATATCCCACCGCACGTTCACTTGAGAATTAAAGAGCATTATTTATTCTCTTTAAAAGGTTTGGATCCATAGGTCATTTGCATCTTTAACATATTTCAAGCATGCATATTCATATTTAAAACATGTGTAGAAATCTCTTTCTGATAAAATTCCAAGCTATTACGGTTGAACTAGTGGAATTTCCCAATCTTGGATATCAAAACTTTTGTGTTCATTTGTGGTGTGTGAATAAATTTTATTTACTTACATTTTTTATTTTTTGAATTTTTTTCCATACATAAACTCTAAAATTTTCATTTTGTTGTGATCTATTTGCCATCTTATCAAAATTGTTTACGAGATGAAGGGAAAGTGAAAACTCAAGTTTTAATTTAAGAAAAAAGCATACATCTAAAATGGAAATTCACAAAAGTAGAGAGAGATAATTCCTAAAAGTGTCTGTAATTTTTAGGGACTATAAACACTTTTTATTTTTTATATATTAGGTTTAGCAATCATCGAGAAAAGGGGCAGGTGGGGGATTTTTAACTGAGTGTTGACGCCCAATCCATATGTCATTTCTCACCAAAATATAGCCCGTTACGCATGATTGACCGATAAATCACTTTACAATCATCTATGATTGTTAGGTCAGCTTTTTGTAAATGGGCAAAATAATGGCTTTTTTGACTCGGGTAAATATCCAACCACTTATTCACTTAAGAATTTAATGAGCATTTTTTATTCTCTTTAAAAGGTTTAGATCCTTAGGTTATTTGAATCTTTAACATGTTTCAACCATGCATATTCATATTTAAAACATGTGTAGAAATCTCTTTCTTATAAAATTCCAAGCTATTAGGGTTGAACTAGTGAAATTTCCAAAACTTGGATAACAAAACTTTTGTGTTCATTTGTGGGGTGTGGATAAATTTTGTTTACTTACATTTGTTATTGTTTTAAATTTTTTCCATTCAAAAACTCTAAAACTTTCATTTTGTTGTGACCAATTTGTCATCTTGTCAAAATTGTTTACGAAATGAAGGGAAAGTGAATACTCAAGTTTTCATTTAATAAAAAGCATAAATCTAAAATGAAAATGCACAAATGAAGTGAGAGATAATTCCAAAAAGTGCCTATAATTTTTAGGGATTGCAACCTCTTTTTAGTTTTTAAATATTAGGTTTTGCGATCTTCTGGAAAAGGGGAGCCGGGAGATTTTTAACTGAGTGATTACTCCAAATCCATAAGTCATTTCTTACAAAACAAATAGCCCATTACGCATGATTGACCGATAAATCATTTTACAATCATCTACGATTGTTAGGGTAGCTTTTTGTAAATGGGCAAAATAATGGCTTGTTTGCCTCGGGTAAATATCCACCGCACGTTCACTCTAGAATTTAATGAGCATTTGTTATTCTCTTTAAAAGTTTGGATCCATAGGTCATTTGCAAGTTTAACATAGTTCAAGCATCCATATCAATTTTTAAAACATGTGTAGAAATCTCTTTCTTATAAAATTCCAAGATATTAAGGTTGAACAAGTCAAATTTCCACAACTTGGATAACAAAACTTTTGTGTTCATTTGTGGTGTGTGAATAAATTTTCTTTACATACATTTTTTATTCTTTTAATTTTTTTCCATACAAAAACTCTTGAAGTTTCTTTTTGTTGTGATCTATTTGACATCATGTAAAAATTGTTTACGAGATGAAGGGAAAGTGAGAACTTAAGTTTTGATTTATGAAAAAAGCATACATCTAAAATGGAAATGCATTATTGTAGGGAGAGATAATTCCAAAATATGTCTGTAATTTTATGGGATTGTAAACTCTTTTTAGTTTTTATATATTAGGTTTTACAATCGTCTAGAAAAGAGGAGGCGGGGGGTTTTTAACAGAGTGTTGAATCCCAATCCATAAGTAGTTTCTTACAAAAATATTGCTTGTTACGCATGATTGATCGATAAATCACTTCACAATCATCTAAGATTGTTAGGTCAACTTTTTATAATTGGGCAAAATAATGGCTTGTTTGACTCGGGTAAATTTCCCACCACACCTTGACTAGAGAATTTAACGAGAATTTGTTCTTCTCTTTAAAAGGTTTGGATCCATAGGTCATTTTCATCTTTAACATGTTTCAAGCATGCATATCCATATTTAAAACATGTGTAGAAATCTCTTTCTTGTAAAATTCCAAGCAATTAGGGTTGAACTAGTGGAATTTACCAAACTTAGATATCAAAACTTTTGTGTTCATTTGTGGTGTGTGAATAAATTTTCTTTACTTACATTTGTTATTGTTTTAAATTTTTTCCGTACATAAACTCTAAAATTTTCATTTTGTTTTGATCTATTTGCCATCTTGTCAAAATTGTTTATGAGATGAAGGGAAAATGAAAACTCAAGTTTTGATTTAAGAAAAAAGCATACATCTAAAATGGAAATACACTAATGTACAGAGAGATAATTCCAATCGTAATTTGAAGGGATTGTAAACTCTTTTTATTTTTTATATATTAGACTTTGAAATCGTTGAGAAAAGGGGGAGGTGGGGGATTTTAAACTTAGTGTTGAATCCCAACCCATAAGTCATTTCTTACAAAAATATAGCATGTTACGCATGATTGACCGATAAATCACTTTACAATCATCTAAGATTGTTAGGTCAACTTTTTATAAATTGGAAAAATAATGGCCTTTTTGACACAAGAAAATATCCCACCGCACGTTCACTTAATAATTTATGAGAATTTATTGTTCTCTGTAAAAGGTTTCGATCCATAGGTCATTTCCATCTTTAACATGTGTTATGCATGAATATCCATATTTAAAACATGTGTAGAAATATTTTTCTTATTAAATTCCCAGCAATTAGGGTTGAACTACTCGAATTTCCCAAACTTGGATAACAAAACTTTTGTGTTCATTTTTCGTGTGTGAATAAATTTTATTTACTTACATTTATTTTTGTTTTAAATTTTTTCCATACATAAACTCTTAAATTTTAATTTTGTTGTCATCTATTTGACATCGTGTCAAAATTGTATACGAGATGAAGGGAAAGTGAAAAATCAAGTTTTGATAGAAAAAAAAAAAGCATACATCTAAAATGGAAATGCGCTAATGTAGAGAGAGATAATTCAAAAAACTGTATGTAATTTTAAGGCATTGTAAACTCATTTTAGTTTTTATATATTAGATTTTGCAATCGTCGAGAAAAGGGGGAGGCGGGAGATTTTTAACTTAGTGGTGACTCCCAATCCATAAGTCATTTCTACAAAAATATAGCCCATTATGCATGATTAACCGATAAATCTCTTTACTATCATCTAAGATTGTTAGCTCAATTTTTAATAAATGGGCAAAATAATGGCTTGTTTGACTCAGGTAAATTTCCCACCGCACGTACACTTGAGAATTTAATGAGAATTTGTTGATCTCTTTAAAAGTTCCATATGTCATTAGCATCTTTAACATGTTTCAAGCATGCATATCCATATTTAAAACATGTGTAGAAATCTCTTTCTTATAAAATTCCAAGCTATTAGGGTTGAACTAGTGGAATTTCCGAAACTCTGATAAAAAAACTTTTGTGTTCATTTGTTGTGTGTGAATAAATTTTCCTTACTTACTTTTGTTAATCTTTTAATTTTTTTACATACATAAACTCTAAAATTTTGATTTTGTTGTAATCTATTGGCCATCTTGTCAAAATTGTTTACGAGATGAAGGGAAAGTGAAAACTCAAGTTTTGATTTAAGAAAAAAGCATACATCTAAAAAGGAAATGCACAAATGAAGTGAGAGATAATTCCAAAAAGTGTCTGTAATTTTTAGGGATTGTTATCACTTTTTAGTTTTTATATATTAAGTTTTGCAATCTTCGGGAAAAAGGGAGGTGGGAGATTTTTAACTGAGTGTAGACTCCCAATGCATAAGTCATTTCTTACAAAAATATAGTCTGTTACGCATGTTTGATCGATAAATCACTTTACAATCATCTATAATTGCTAGGTCTACTTTTTGTAAATGGGCAAAATAATGGCTGGTTTGACTCGGGTTAATATCGCACCGCACGTTCACTTCAAAATTTAATGAGAATTTGTTATTCTCTTTAAAACATTTGGATCCATAGGTCATTTGCATGTTTAACATGTTTCAAGCATGCATATCAATTTTTAAAACATGTGTAGAAATCTCTTTCTAATATAATTCCAAGATATTAGGGTTGAACTAGTGGAATTTTAAAAAATTGGATAACAAAACTTGTGTACATTTGCGGTGTATGAATAAATTTTCTTCACATACATTTGTTATTCTTTTAAATTTTTTCCATACATGAACTCTAAAATTTTCATTTCCTTGTGATCTATTTGCAATCTTGTCCAATTTGTTTAAGAGATGAAGTGAAAGTGAAAACTCAAGTTTTGATTTAAGAAAAAAGTATAGATCTAAATTGGAAATGCACTAATGTAGAGAGTGATAATTCCAAAAAGTGTCTTGAATTTTATGGGATTGTAAACTCTTTTTAGTTTTTATATATTAGGTTTTGAAATCGTCGGGAAAAGGAGGAGGCGGGGGATTTTTTAATAGAGTATTGACTCCCAATCCATAAGTCATTTCTTACAAAAATATTGCTTGTTATGCATGATTGACCGATAAATAACTTTACAATCATCTAAGATTGTTGGGTCAACTTTTTTATAAATGGGGAAAATAATGCCTTGTTTGACTCAAGTAAATATCCCACCGCACGTTCACTTGAAAATTTAATGGGTATTTTTTTTTCTCTTTAAAAGGTTTGGATACATAGGTCTTTTTTAAAGCTTGCATATCCACATTTAAAACATGTGTAAAAATCTCTTTCTTATAAAATTCCAAGCTATAACGGTTGAACTAGTGGAATTTCACAAACTTGGATAACAAAACTTTTGAGTTCATTTGTGGTGTGTGAATAAATTTTCTTTACATACATTTGTTATTATTTGAAATTTTTTCCATACATAAACTCTAAAATTGTCATTTTGTTATGATATGTTTGCCATTATGTCAAAATTTTTTACAAGATGAAGGGAAAGTGAAAACTCAAGTATTGATTTAAGAAAAAAACATCCATCTAAAATGGAAATACACTAATGTAGAGAGAGATAATTCCAAAAAGTGTCTGTAATTTTAAGGGATTGAAAAATATTTTTATTTTTTATATAGTAGGTTTTGCAATCGTCAGGAAAAGGTGAAGCGAGGGATTTTTAACTGAGTGTTGACTTCCAATCCTGAAGTCATTTCTTACAAAAGTATTTCTTATTACCCATGATAGCCCGATAAATCACCTTACTGTCATCAAAGATTGTTAGTTTAACTTTTTATAAATGGGCAAAATAATGGCTTGTTTGACTCTGGTAAATATCCCACCCCACCTTCACTTGAGAATTTAATGTGCATTTGTTGTTCTCTTTAAAAGGTTTGGATGCATAGGTAATTTTCATCTTTAACACGTTTCAAGCTTGTATATCCATATTTAAAACATGTGTAGAAATCTCTTTTTTATAAAATTCCAAGCTATTAGGCTTGAACTAGTGGAATTTCCTAAACATGGATAACAAAACTTTTGTGTTCATTTATTGTGAGTGAATAAATTTTCTATACTTACATTTGTTATTGTTTCAAATTTTTTCCATTCATAAACTCTAATATTTTCATTTTGTTGTGATCTATTTGCCATCTTGTCAAAATTGTTTACAAGATGAAGGGAAAGTGAAAACCCAAGTTTTGATTTAAGAAAAAAGAATAAATCTAAAATGGAAATACAAAAAAGAAGAGAGAGATAATTCCAAAAATTGTCTTTAATTTTTAGGGATTGTAAAATCTTTTTAGTTTTTATATATTAGTTTTTGCAATTATCAGGAAAAGGAGGAGGCGGGGGATTTTTAAATTAGAGTTTATTCCCAATCCATAAGTCATTTGTAACAAAAATATAACCCATTACGCATGATTGACCGATAAATCATTTTACAATCATCTATGATTGTTAGGTCAGTTTTTTGTAAATGGGCAAAATAATGGCTTGGTTGACTCTGGCAAATATCCCACCGCACGTTCACTTGAGAATTTAATGAGCATTTGTTATTATCTTAACAAGGTTTAGATCCATAGGTCATTTGCACCTTTAACATGTTTCCAGCAATCATATCCATTTTTAAAACATGTGTAGAAATCTCTTTCTTATAAAATTCCAAGATATTAGGGTTGAACTAGTGGAAGTTCCCAAACTTGGATAACCAAACTTTTGTGTTCATTTGTGGTGTGTGAATAAATTTTCTTTACTTACATTTGTTGTTGATTTAAAATTTTTCCTTACATAAACTTTGAAATTTTCATTTTGTTGTGATCGATTTGCCATCTTGTCAAAATTGTTTACGAGATGATGAAAAAGTGAAAACTCGAGTTTTGATTTTTGAAAAAAGTATATATCTTAAATGGAAAAGCACTAATGTAGAGTGACATAATTCAAAGAAGTGAATGTTATTTTAAAGGATTGTAAACTCTTTTTAGTTTTTATATAATAGGTTTTGCAATCATCGGGAAAAGGAGAAGGCGGGGGATTTTTCACTAAGTGTTGACTCCCAATCCAAAACTTATTTCTTACAAAAATATTGTTTGTTATGCATGATGGACCGATAAATCACTTTACAATCATCTACGATTGTTAGGTCAACTTTTAATAAATGGGAAAAATAATGGCTTGTTCGACTCGAGTAAATATCTCACCTCACGTTCACTTGAAAATTTAATGAGCATTTGTTGTTCTCTTTAAAAGGTTTGGATCCAAAGGTCATTTGCATCTTTAAAATGTTTCAAGCATGCATATCCATATTTAAAACATGTGTAGAAATTGATTTCTTATAAAATTCCAAGCTATTAGAGTTGAACTAATGGAATTTCCCAAACTTGGATAAAAAACCTTTTGTGTTCATTTTTTATGTGTGAATAAATTTCTTTTCACTTACATTTGTTTTGTTTCAAATTTTTACCATACATAAACTCTAAAATTTTCCTATTGTTGTGATCTATTTGCCATCTTGTCAAAATTGTTTATGAGATGAAGGGAAAGTGAAAACTCATGTTTTGATTTAAAAAAAAAGTTTACATCTAAAACGGAAATGTACAAATGTAGAGAGAGATAATTTCAAAAAGTGTTTGGAATTTTTAGGGATTGTAAACTCTTTTTAGTTTTGATATATTAGGTCTTGAAATCGTCGGGAAAAGGGGGAGGTGAGGGATTTTTAATTGAGTGTTGACTCCCAATCCATATGTCATTTCTTATCAAAATATAGCCCGTTACTCATGATTGACCGATAAATCACTTTACAACCATCTATGATTATTAGGTCAGCTTTTTGTAAATGGGCAAAATAATGGCTTATTTGACTCTGGTAAATATCCCACTGCACGTTCACTTGATAATTAATGAGCATTTGTTGTTCTCTTTAAAAGGTTTGCATCTTTAACATGTTTCAAGCATGCATGGCCATATTTAAAACAATTGTAGAAATCACTTTTGTATAAAATTCCAAGCTATTAGGGTTGAACTTGTGGAATTTCCTAAACTAGTATAACAAAACTTTTTGGTTCATTTGAGGTGTGTGAATAAATTGTTTTTACTTAGGGTTGAACTAGTGGAATTTGCACGACTTGGATTAAAAAACTTTTGTGTTCATTTGTGGGCTGTGAATATATTTTCTTTACATACCTTTGTTATTCTTTTAAATTTTTTCCTTACATAAACTCTAAAATTTCATTTTGTTGTAATCTATTTGCCATCTTGTCAAAATTGTTTACGAGATGAAGGGAAAGTGAAAACACAAGTTTTGATTTAAGAAAAAAGCATACATCTAAAATGGAAATGCACAAATGTAGAGACAGATAATTCCTAAAAGTGTATGTAATTTTTAGGAATTGTAAACTCTTTTTGGTTTTTATTTATTAGGTTTGGCAATCGCCAAAAAAAGGGGGAGGCGAGGGATTTTTACCAGAGTGTTGACTCCCAATCCATATGTCATTTCTTACCAAAATATAGCCCATTACAAATGATTGACCGATAAATCTCTTTAGAATCATCTTTGCATGTTAGGTTAGCTTTTTTTAATTCGGCAAAATAATAGCTTGTTTGACTCGGGTAAATATCCCTCCACAAGTTCACTTGAGAATTATTGAGCATTTGTTATTCTCTTTAAAAGGTTTCACTGCATAGGTCATTTGCATCTTTAACATGTTTCAAGCATGCATGTCCATATTTAAAACAGGTGTAGAAATTTCTTTCTTATAAAATTCCAAGCCATATGGGTTGAACTTGTGGAATTTCTGAAACTACCATAACGAAACATTTTTGTTCATTTGTGGTGTGTGAATAAATTTTTTTTACTTACATTTCTTTTGTTTCAAATTTTTTCCATACATAAACTCTAAAATTTTCATTTTTTTGTAATCTATTTGCCATTTTGTCAAATTTTTTTACGAGATGAAGGGAAAGTTAAAATTCAAGTTTTGATTTAGGAAAAAAGCATGCATCTAAAATGAAAATGCCCAAATGTAGAGACAGATAATTCCAAAAAGTGTCTATAATTTTTAGGTATTGTGAACTCTTTTTAGTTTTAATATATTAGGTTTTACTATCGTCGGCAAAAGGGGGAGGCGGGGGATTTTTAACTGGGTGTTGACCCCCAATCCATATGTCATTTCTTACCAAAATATAGCCTGTTATGCATGATTGAACGATAAATCACTTTAGAATCATTTATGATTGTTAGGTCTAATTTTTTTTAAATCAAAAAAATAATGGCGTCTTTGACTCAGGTAAATATCCCACCACACGTTTACTTGAGAATTTAATAAGCATTTTTTATTCTCTTTACAAAGTTTGGATCCATAGGTCATTTTCATCTTTAACATGTTTCAAGCATGCATAACCATATTCAAAACATGTGTAGAAATATCTTTCTTATAAAATTCCAAGCTATTAGGGTTGAACTAGTGGAATTTCCCAAACTTGGATAAAAAAACTTTTGTGTTCATTTTTTGAGTGTGAATAAATTTTCTTTACTTATACTTGTTATTGTTTTAAATTTTTTCCATACATAAACTCTAAAATTTTCATTTTGTTTTGATCTATTTACCATCTTGTCAAAATTGTTTACGAGATGAAGGGAAAGTGGAAACTCAAGTTTTGATTTAAGAAAAAAGCGTACATCTAAAATGGAAACGCACAAATGTTGAGAGAGATAATTCAAAAAATTGTCTGTAATTTTTAGGGATTGTAAACTCTTTTTAGTTTTTATATTTTATGTTTTGTAATCATCAGGAACAGGCGGACGCGGGGGGTTTTTATTTGAGTGTTGACTCCCAATCCATAAGTATATTCTTACAAAAATATAGCCCGTTACGCATGATTGACCGATAAATCACTTTACAATCATCTAAGATTGTTAGGTCAACTTTTTATCAATGGCCAAAGTAATGGCTTGTTTGACTCGGTTAAATATCCCACCACACATTCACTTTTCAATTTAATGCGCATTTGTTATTCCCTTGAAATGGTTTATATCCATTGGTCATTTGGATCTTTAACATGTTTCAAGCATGCATATCCATATTTAAAACATGTCTAGAAATCTCTTTCTTATAAAATTCCAAACAATTAGGGTTGAACTAGTGGAAATTCCAAAACTTGGATGACAAAACTTTTGTGTTCATTTGTGGAGTGTGAATAAATTTTCTTTAATTACATTTGTTATTGTTTTAAATTTTTTCCATACATAAACTTTAAAAATTTTATTTTATTTTTATCTATTTGCCATCTTGACGAAATTGTTTACGAGATGAAGGGAAAGTGAAAACTCAAGTTTATATTTAAGAAAAAAGCATACATCTAAAATGGAAATGCACAAATATAGAGAGAGATAATTCGAAAGAGTGTCTTGTAATATTTAGGGATTGTGAACTCTTTTTAGTTTTTATATATTAGGTTTTGCAATAGTCGGGAAAAGGGGGAGGCAGGAGATTTTTTACTGATTGTCGACTCCCAATCCAAATGTCATTTCTTACAAAAATATAGCCCATTAAGCATGACTGACCGATAAATCACTTTACAATCATCTAAGATTGTTAGGTCAACTTTTTCAATAATGGCGTGTTTGACTCGGGTAAATATCCCACCCCACATTCACTTGAGAATTTAATGTGCATTCGTTGTTCTCTTTAAAAGGTTTGGATGCATAGGTCATTTGCATCTTTAACACGTTTCAATCATGCATATCCATATTGAAGACATGTGTAGAAATCTCTTTCTTATAAAATTCCAAGATATTAGGGTTGAACTAGTGGAATTTGCACAACTTGGATAAAAAACTTTAGTGTTTGTGTTGTGTGTGAATAAATTTTCTTTACATACATTTGTTATTCTTTTAAATTTTTTCCATACATAAACTCAAAAATTTTCATTTATTTGTGATCTATTTGCCATCTTGTCAAAATTGTTTATGAGATGAAGAGAAAGTGAAAACTCAAGTTTTGATTTAAGAAAATAACATACATCTAAAATGGAAATGAACTAATGTAAAGAGAGATAATTCAAAAAAGTGTTTGTAACTTTTAGGGATTGTAAAATTTTTTTAGTTTTTATATATTACATTTTGCAATCGACGGGAAAAAGGGGAAGCGGGGATTTTTAACTAAGTGTTGACTCGCAATCCATAAGTAATTTATTAAAAAATTATTTCTTGTTACACATGATGGACCAATAAATCACTTTAAAATCATATAAAATTGCTAAGTCAACTTTTAATAAATGGGCAAAATAATGGCCTCTTTGACTCGGGTAAATATCCCACAACACATTCACTTGAGAATTTAATGAGCATTTGTTGTTCTCTTTAAAAGGTTTGGATTCATAGGTCATTTTAATCTTTAACATGTTTCAAGCATGCATATCCATATTTAAAACATGTGTAGCAATCACTTTCCTATAAAATTCACCGCTATTAGTGTTGAAGTAGTGGAATTTCCCAAACTTGGATAACAAAAATTTTGTGTTCATTTGTGGTGTGTGAATAAATTTTTTTACTTACATTTTTAATTCTTTTAATTATTTTCCATAAACTCTAAAATTTTCATTTTCATGTGATCGATTTTCCAACTTGTTAAAATTGTTTATGAGATGAAGGGAAAGTGAAAACTCAAGTTTTGATTTCAGATTAAGGCATACATCTAAAATGGAAATGCACTAATGTAGAGAGAGATAATTCATAATAGTGTCTGTAATTTTAAGGGATTATAAACACTTTTTAGTTTTTACATATTAGGTTTTACAATCGTCAGGAGAGGAGTGAGGAGGGGGATTTTTAACTGAGTGTTGACTCCCAATCCATAAGTCATTTCTTAAAAAAATATAGCCTATTACGCATGATTGACTGATCAATCACTTTAAAATCATCTAAGATTGATAGGTTAGTTTTTATAAATGGGCAGAATAATGGCTTGTTTGACTCGGGTAAATATTCCACCGCACTTTCACTTTAAAATTTAATGAGCATTTGTTGTTCTCCTTTAAAGGTTTGGATCCATAGGTCATTTGTATCTTTCACATGTTTCAAGCATGCATATCCATATTTAAAACATGTGTTGAAATCTCTTTCTTTCGAAATTCCAAGCTATTAGGGTTGAACTAGTGGAAATTCCAAAACTTGGATAACAAAACTTTTGTGTTCATTTGTGGAGTGTGAATAAATTTTCTTTACTAACTTTTGTTATTTTTTTAAATTTTTTTCATACATAAACTCTAAAATTATCATTTCATTTTGATCTATTTGCCATCTGGTCAAAATTATTTACGAAATGCAGGGAAAGTGAAAACTCAATTGTATATTTAAGAAAAAACATACATCTAAAATGGAAATGCACAAATGTAGACAGAGATAATTCCAAAAAGTGTCAGTAATTTGTAGGGATTGAAAATCTTTTTTTTTTTTTTATATATAAGGTTTTGCAATCGTCGGGAAAAGGGGGAGGCGGGGGATTTTTAAGTGAGTGTTGACTATAATCCATTTAACATTTTTTACCAAAATATAGCTCGTTATGCATGATTGATCGATAAATCACTTTAGAATCATCTATGATTATTAGATCAACCTTTTCAAAGTCGGAAAAAAAATGGCTTCTTTGACATGGGTAAATATCCCACCGAACGTTCCCTTGAGAATTTAATGAGCATTTGTTAATCACTTTAAAATATTTAGATCCATATGTGATTTGCATGTTTAACATGTTTCAATCATGCATATCGATATTTAAAACATGTGTAGAAATCTTTGTCTTATAAAATTCCACACAATTAGGGTTGTACTAGTGGAATTTCCCAAACTTGGATAACAAAAATTTTGTGTTCATTTGTGGTGTGTGAATAAATTTTCTTTACTTACATTTGTTAATGTTTTAAATTTTTCTATTCATAAACTCTAAAATTTTCAATTTTCTTTCATCTATTTTCCATCTTGTCAAAATTGTTTACGAGATGAAGGGAATGTGAAAACTCAAGTTTTGATTTAAGAAAAAAGCATACATCCAAAATGGAAATGCACAAATGTATAGAGAGATAATTCCAAAAACTGTCTGTAATTTTTAGGGTTTGTAAACTCTTTTTATTTTTTATATATTAGGTTTTGCAATCGTTGGGAAAAAGGGGAGGGAGGGGATTTTTATCTGAGTGTTGACTCCAAATCCTTAAGTAATTTCTTACAAAAATATTGCCAGTTACGAATGATTGACATATAAATCACTTTAAAATCATCTAAGATTGTTAGGTCAACTTTTCGTAAATGGGAAAAATAATGGCTTGTTTGACTCGGGTAAATATCCCTTCGCATGTTCACTTGAGAATAAATGAGCATTTGTTCTTCTTTTTAAAAGGTTTTGATCCATATGTCATTTTCATCTTTAACATGTTTCAAGCATGCATATCCATATTTAAAAAATGTGTAGAAATCTCTTTCTTATAAAATTCCAAGCAATTATGGTTGAACTAGTGGAATTTCCCAAACTTGGATAACAAAACTTTTGTGTTCATTCGTGGTGTGTGGATAATTTTTCTGTACTTACATTTGTTATTGTTTTAAATTTTTTCCATACATAAATTCTAAAATATTTATTTCATTGTGATCTATTTCCCATCTTGTTGAAATAGTTTATGAGATGAAGGGAAAGTGAAAACTCAAGTTTTGTTTTAAGAAAAAAACATCCATCTAAAATAGAAATGCACAAATGAAGAGTGAGATAATTCCAAAAAGTGTCTGTAATTTTTAGGGATTGTGAACTCTTTTTAGTTTTTATATATTAGGTTTTGAAATTGTAGGGAAAAGGGGGATGCGAGGGATTTTTAACTGAGTGTTGACTCCCAATCCATAAGTCGTTTCTTATAAAAATATAGCCCGTTACGCATGATTGACCGATAAATCACTTTACAATCATAAATGATTATTAGGTCAGCTTTTGTAAATGGGCAAAACATTGGCTTGTTTGACTTTGCTAAATATCCCGCCGCACGTTCACTTGAGAGAATTTAATCAGCATATGTTATTCTCTTTAAAAGGTTTGGTTCCATAGGACATTTTCATCTTTAACATGTTTCAAGAATGCATATCCATTTTTAAAATATGTGTAGAAATCTCTTTCTTATAAAATTCCTTGATATTAGGGTTGAACAAGTGGAATTTTCCAAACTTGGATAAAAAAAATTTTTGTGATTATTTGTGCTGTGTGAATAAATTTTCTTTACTTACATTTGTTATTCTTTTAAATATTTTCCATACATAAACTCTAAAAGTTTAATTTTCTTGTGATTGATTTGCCAACTTGTCAAAATTGTTCAAGAGATGAAGGGGAAGTGAAAACTTAAGTTTTGATTTCAGAAAAAAGCATACATCTAAAATGGAAATGCACTACTGTAGAGAGAGATAATTCATAAAAGTGTCTATAATTGTATGGGATTGTAAACACTTTTTACTTTTTATGTATTAGGTTTTGTAATCGTCCGGAAAAGGGGGAGGCGGGGGATTCTAAACTGAGTGTTGACTCCCAATCCATTAGTCATTTCTTACATAAATATAGCCTATTACGTATGATTGACCGAGAAATCCCTTTACAATCATCTAAGATTGTTAGGTCAGCTTTCATAAATGGGCAAAATAATGGCTTGTTTGACTCGGGTAAATATCCCACCGCACGTTCACTTTAGAATTTAATGAGCATTTGTTGTTCTCCTTAAAAGGTTTTGATCCATAGGTCATTTGCATCTTTAACATGTTTCAAGCATGCATATCCATATTTAAAACATGTGTAGAAATCTCTTTCTTATAAAATTCCAAGCTATTAGGGTTGAACTAGTGGAAATTCCAAAACTTGGATCACAAAACTTTTGTGTTCATTTGTGGAGTGTGAATAAATTTTCTTCACTTACATTTGTTTTTTTTTAAATTTTTTTCCATACATAAACTCATAAATTTTCATTTTATTTTGATCTATTTGCCATCTTGTCAAAATTATTTAGGAGATGAAGGGCAAATGAAAACTCAAGTTTATATTTAAGAAAAAAGCAAACATAAAAAATGGAAATGCCCAAATCTAGAGAGACATAATTCCAAAAAGTGTCTGTAATTTTTAGGGATTGTAAATTCTTTTTAGTTTTTATATATTAGGTTTTCCAATCGTCGGGGAAAGGGGGAGGTGGGGGATTTTTAACTGAGTGTTGAACTAGTGGAAATTCCAAAATTAGGATAACAAAACTTTTGTGTTCAATTGTGGTGTGTGAATCAATTTTCATTACTTAGTTTTTTTATTGTTTTAAATTTTTTCCATACATAAACTCTAAAAATTTTATTTTTTTGTGATCTATTTGCCATCTTGTCAAAATTGTTGATGATGTGAAGGGAAAGTGAAAACACAAGTTTTGATTTACGAAAAAAATATACATCTAAAATGGAAATGCACAAATGTAGAGAGAGATAATTCCAAAAAGTGTCTATAATTTTTAGGGATTGTAAACTCTTTTTAGTTTTTATATATTAGGTTTTGAAATCGACGGGAAAAGGGGGAGGCGGGGTATTTTTAACTGAGTGTTGACTCCCAATCCATATGTCATTTCTTACAAAAATATAGCCCGTTACGGATGATTGACCAATAAATCACTTTAGAATCATCTATGATTATTAGGTCAGCTTTTTATAAATCGACAAAATAATGGCTTCTTTGACTCGGGTAAATATCCCACCTCACGTTCACTTGGGAATTTAATGAGAATTTGTTTATCTCTTTAAAAGGTTTAGATCCATATGTCATTTTCACCTTTAACATGTTTCAAGCATGCATATCCATATTTAAAACTTGTGTAGAAATCTCTTTCTAACAAAATTCCAAGCTATTAAGGTTGAACTAGTGGAATTTCCAAAACTTGGATAACAAAACTTTTGTGTTCATTTGTGGTGTGTGAATAAATTTTCTTTACATACATTCGTTATTCTTTTAAATTTTTTCCATACATAAACTCTAAAATTTTCATTTTGTTGTGATCTATTTGCCATTTTGTCAAAATTGTTTACGAGATGAAGGGAAAGTAAAAACTCATGTTTTGATTTAAGAAAAAAGCATACATCTAAAATGGAAACGCACAAATGAAGAGAGTGATAATTCCAAAAAGTGTCTACAATTTATAGGGATTGAAAACTCTTTTTAGTTTTTATATATTAGATTTTCCAATCGTCGGGAAATGGGGGAGGCTGGTGATTTTTAACTGAGTGTTGACTCCCAATCCATAAGTCATTTCTTATAAATATATGTCCCGTTTCGCATGATTAACTGATAAATCACTTTACAATCATCTAATATTGTTAGGTCAAGTTTTTATAAATGGGCAAAATAATGGCTTGTTTGACTCAGGTAAATATCCCACCGCATGTTTATTGGAGAATTTAATGAGCATTTTTTATTCTCTTTAAATGGTTTGGATCCATAGGTCATTTGCATCTTTAACATGTTTCAAGCATGCATATCCATTTTTAAAACATGTGTAGAAATCTCTTTCTTATAAAATTTAAAGATATTAGGGTTGAACTATTGGAATTTCCAAAATTTGGATAACAAAACTTTTGTGTTCATTTGTGGTGTGTGAATAATTTTTCTTGACTTACATTTGTTATTCTTTTAAATTTTTTCCATACATACACTCTAAAATTTTTATTTTCTTGTGATCTATTTGCCATCTTGTCAAAATTGTTTATGAGATGAAGGGAAAGTCAAAACTCAAGTTTTGATTTAGGAAAAAAACATACATCTAAAATGGAAATGCACTAATGTAGGGAGAGATAATTCATAAAAGTGTCTGTAATTTTAAGGGATTTTAAACACTATTTAGTTTTTATATATTAAGTTTTCAATCATCGGGAAAATGGGGAGGCGGGGGATTTTTAATTGAGTGATGACTCCCAATCCATAAGTCATTTTTTACAAAAATATCGCCCGTTACGCATGATTGACCTATAAATCACTTTACAATCATCTAAGATTGTTAGGTCAGCTTTTTATAAATGGCCAAAATAATTGCTTGTTTGGCCCGGGTAAATATCCCATAACTCGTTCACTTTAGAATTTAATGAGCATTTGTTGTTCTCCTTAAAAGTTTTGGATCCATAGGTCATTTGCATCTATAACATGTTTCAAGCATGCATATCCATATAAAAAATATGTGTAGAAATTTCTTTCTTCTAAAATTCCAAGCTATTAGGATTGAACTAGTGGAATTTCCCAAACTTGGATAACAAAAACTTTATTGTTCATTTGTGGTGTGTGAATAAATTTTCTTTACTTTCATTTGTTATTGTTTCAAATTTTTTCCTTCCAAAAACTCTAAAATTTTCATTTTGTTGTGATTTATTTGTCATCTTGTCAAAATTGTTTACGAGATGAAGGGAAAGTGAAAGCTCATATTTTCATTTAAGAAAAAAACATGCGTCTAAAATGGAAATGTACAGATGTAGAGAGAGATATTTCCACAAAGTGTCTATAATTTTTAGGGATTGTAAACTCTTTTTAGTTTTTATATTAGGTTTTGAAAGTGTCGGGAAAAGGGAAGGGCGGGGGATTTTTAACTGTTCGTTGACACCCAATCCATAAGTCATTTCTTACAAAAATATAGCCCGTTATACATGATTGACCGATAAATCACATTGCAAAAATCTATGATTGTTAGGTCAACTTTTTGTAAATGGGCAAAATAATGGCTTGTTTGACTCGCATAAATTTCCCCCACACATTCACTTGAGAATTTAATGAGTATTTGTTATTCTCTTTAAAAGGTTTGGATCCACAGGTCATTTGCATCTTTAACATGTTTAAAGCTTGCATATCCATATTTAAAACATGTGCAGAAATCTCTTTCTTATAAAATTCCAAGCTATTAGGGTTGAACTAGTGGAATTTTCCAAACTTGGATAACAAAACTTTTGAGTTCATTTGTGGAGCGTGAATAAACTTTCTTTACTTACATTTGTTATTGTTTTAAATTTTTTCCATACATCAACTCTAAAATTTTCATTTTTTGTTATATATTTGCCATCTTGTCAAAAAATATTACGAGATGAAGGGAAACTGAAAACTCGAGTTTTGATTCAAAAAAAAGCGTACAACTAAAATGGAAATGCACAAATCTTGAGAGAGATAATTCCAAAAAGTTTCTGTAATTTTTAGGGATCGTAAAGTCTTTTTAGTTTTTATATATTTGGTTTTACAACCGTTGGAAAAAGGGGGAGGCGGGGGATATTTAACTGAGTGTTTACCCCCAAACCATAAGTCATTTCTTACAAAAATATAGCCCGTTATGCCTGATTGACCGATAAATCACTTTACAATCATCTTAGATTGTTAGGTAAGCTTTTTGTAAATGGGTAAAACAATGGCTTGTTTGACTCGGGTAAATATTCCACCCCACGTTCACATTAGAATTTAATGAGTATTTGTTGTTCACCTTAAAAGGTTTGGATCCATAGGTCATTTTCATCTTTAAAATGTTTCAAGCATGCATATCCATATTTAAAACATGTATAGAAATCTCTTTCTTATAAAATTCCAAGCTATTAGGTTTGAACTAGTGGAATTTCCCAAACTTAGATAACAAAACTTTTGTGTTCATTTGTGGTGTGTGAATAAATTTTCTTTACTTACATTTTTTGTTGTTTCAATTTTTTTCCATAAACTCTAAAATTTTCTTTTTGTTGTGATCTATTTGCCATCTTGTAAAACTTATTTAGGAGATGAAGGGAATGTGAAAACACAAGTTATGATTTAAGAAAAAAGCATACATCTAAAATGCGAATGCACAAATGTAGAGAGAGATAATTCCAAAAACTGTCTTTAATTTTAAGGGATTGTAAACTCTTTTTAGTTTTTATATATTAGGTTATGCAATCATCGGTAAAAGGGGGAGGTGGGGTATTTTTAACTGAGTGTTGACTCCAAATCCATAAGTCATTTCTTACAAAAATATAGCCTATTAACATGATTGAATGATAAATCACTTTACAATCATCTATGATTGTTAGGTAAGATTTTTGTAAATGGGCAAAATAATGGCTTGTTTCACACCCACCGCACTTTCACTTGAGAATTTAATGAGCATTTGTTATTCTGTTTAAATGGTTTGGATCCATAGGTCATTTGCATCTTTAACATGTTTCAAGCATGCATATCCATTTTTAAAACATGTGTAGAAATCTCTTTCTTATATAATTAAAAGATATTAGGGTTGAACGATTGGAATTTCCCTAATTTGGATAAAAAACCTTTTGTGTTCATTTGTGCTGTGTGAATAAATTTTCTTGACTTACATTTGTTATTCTTTTAAATTTTTTCCATACATAAACTCTAAAATTTTTATTTTCTTGTGATCTATTTGCCATCTTGTCAAAATTGTTTATGAGATGAAGGAAAAGTCAAAACTCAAGTTTTGATTTAAGAAAAAGACATACATCTAAAATGCAAATGAACTAATGTAGAGAAAGATAATTCATAAAAGTTTCTGTAATTTTAAGGGATTGCAAACACTATTTAGTTTTTATATATTAGGTTTTGCAATCGTCGGGAAAAGACGAAGGCAGGGGATTTTTAACTGAGGGACAACTCCCAATCCATAAGTCATTTTTTACAAAAATATAGCCTGTTAGGCATGATTGACCGATAAATCACTTTACAATCATCTAAGATTGTTAGGTCAGCTTTTATAAATGGCCAAAATAATGGCTTATTTGACTCAGGTAAATATCCCACCTCTCATTCACTTTAGAATTTAATGAGCATTTGTTGTTCTCCTTAAAAGTTTTGGATCATTAGGTCATTTGCATCTTCAACATGTTTCAAGCATGCATATCCATATTTAAAATATGTGTAGAAATCTCTTTCTTATAAAATTCCAAGCTATTAGGGTTGAACTAGTGGAATTTCCAAAATTTGGATAAAAAAATTTTGTGTTCATTTGTGGTGTGTGAATAAATTTTCTTTACTTACATTTGTTATTGTTTCAAAAATTTTCCATCAATAAACTCTAAAATTTTCATTTTGTTGTGATCTATTTGCCACCTTGTCAAAATTCTGTACGAGTTGACGGGAAAGTGAAAACTCATATTTTTTTTTAAAAAAAACATACGTCTAAATTGGAAATGTACAAATGTAGAGAGAGATATTTCCAAAAAGTGTCTATAATTTTAAGGATTGTAAACTATAATCAGTTTTTATATATTAGGTTTTGCAATCGTCGGGAAAGGGGAGAGGCGGGGGATTTTTAACTGTGTGTTGACACCCAATCCATAAGTCATTCCTTACAAAAATATAGACCGTTATGCATGATTGACCGATAAATCACTTTTCAATCATCTATGATTGTTGGGTCAGCTTTTTGTAAGTGGGAAAAATAATGGATTGTTTGACTCGAGTAAATATCCCACCGCATGTTCACTTGAGAATTTAATGAGCTTTTGTTATTCTCTTTAAAAGGTTTGGATCCATAGGTCATTTGCATCTTTAACATGTTTCAAGCATGCATATCGATTTTTAAAACATGTGTAGAAGAAATCTCTTTCTTATAAAATTCCAAGCTTTAGGGTTGAACTATTGGAATTTGGCAAACTTGGATAACAAAACTTTTTTGTTCATTTGTGGTGTGAGAATAAATTTTCTTTACTTACATTTGTTAATGTTTGAAATTTTTTCCATTCATAAACTCTAAAATTTTCATTTTGTTGTGATCTATTTGCCATCTTGTCAAAATTGTTTACAAGATGAAGGGAAAGTGAAAACTCAAGTTTTCATTTTATAAAAAAGCATACATCTAAAATGGAAATGCACTAAGGTAGAGAGAGATAATTCATAAAAGTGTCTGTAATTTTAAGGGATTGAAAACACTTTTTAGTTTTTATAAATTAGGTTTTGCAATCATCGGGAAAAGGGATAGGCGAGGGATTTTTAACTTAGTGTTGACTCCTAATCCATAAGTCATTTGTTATAAAAATATAGCCCATTATGCATGACTGACCGATAAATCACTTTACAGACATCTAAGATTGCGAGGTCATCTTTTTATAAATGGGAAAAATAATGGCTTGTATGACTCAGGGAATTATCCCACTGCACGTTCACTTTAGAATTTAAAGAGATTTTTTTGTTCTCCCTAAAAGGTTTGGATCCATAGGTCAGTTGCATCTTTATCGTGTTTCAAGCATGCGTATCCATATTTAAAACATGTGTAGAAATCTCTTTCTTATAAAATTCCAAGCTATTAGGGTAGAACTAGTGGAAATTCACAAAATTGTATAACAAAACTTTTGTGTTCATTTGTGGTGTGTGAAAAAATTTTCTTTACTTACATTGGTTATTGTTTCAAATTTTTTCCATACATAAAGTCAAAAATTTTCATTTTTTTGTGATCTATTTGCCATCTTGAGAAAATTGTTTTCGATATGAAGGGCGAGTGAAAACTCAATTTTTTATTTAAGAAAGAAGCATACATCTAAAATGGAAATGCACAAATGTAGAGAGAGATCATTCCAAAAACTGTATATAATTTTAAGGGATTGTAAACTCTTTTGAGTTTTTATATATTAGGTTTTGCAATCGTCGGGAAAAGGGAGAGGCGGGGGATTTTTAACTAAGTGTTGACACCCAATCCATAAGTCATTTCTTACAAAAATATAGCCCGTTACAAATAATTGACATATAAATCACTTTACAATCATCTAAGATTGTTAGGTCAGCTTTTTGTAAATGGAAAAATTTTGGCTTGTTTTACTCGGGTAAATATCCCACTGCACATTCACTTGAGAATTTAATGAGAATTTGTTCATCTCTTTAATAAGTTTGGATCCATAGGTCATTTTCATGTTTAACATGTTTCAAGCTTGGATATCCATATTTAAAACATGTGTAGAAATCTCTTTCTTATAAAATTCCAAGCTATTAGGGTTGAACTAGTGGAATTTCCCAAACTTGGAAAACAAAAATTTTGTGTTCATTTGTGGAGTGTGAATAAATTTTCTGTACTTACATTTTGTTATTATTTACAATTTTTTCTATACATGAACTCTAAAATTATCATTTTGTTGTGATCTATTTGCCATCTTGTCAAAATTGTTTACGAGATGAAGCAAAAGTGAAAACTCAAGTTTTGATTCATGAAAAAAAATACAACTCAAATGGAAATGCTCAAATGTAGAGAGAGATAATTCCAAAAGGTTTCTGTAATTTTTATGGATTGTAAATACTTTTTAGTTTTTATATCTTTGGTTTTGCAATCATCGGAAAAAGGGGGAGGGAGGGGATTTTTAACTGAGTGTTGACCCCCAATCCAAAAGTCATTTCTTACAAAAATATAGACCATTATGCATGATTGACCGATAAATCACTTTACAATCATCTATGATTGTTGGGTCAACTTTTTGTAAATGGGTAAAACAATGGCTTGTTTGATTCGGGTAAATATCCCACCGCACGTTTACTTTAGCATTTAATGAGCATTTGTTGTTCACCTTAAAAGGTTTGGATCCATAGGTTATTTGCATATTTAAAATGTTTCAAGCTTGTATATCCATGTTTAAAACATGTGTAGAAATATCTTTCTTATAAAATTCCAAGCTATTAGGTTTGAACTAGTCGAATTTCCCAAACTTGGATAACAAAACTTTTGTGTTCATTTGTGGTGTGTGAATAAATTTTCTTTACTTACATTTTTTATTGTTTCAAATTTTTTCCATACATAAACTCTAAAATTTTCTTTTTGTTGTGATCTATTTGCCATCTTGTCAAAATTGTTACGAGATGAAGGGAAAGTGAAAACACAACCTATGATTTAAGAAAAAAACATATATCTAAAATGCAAATGCACAAATGTAGAGAGAGATAATTCCAAAAATTGTCTATTATTTTAAGGTATTGTAAACTCTTTTTAGTTTTTATATATAAGATTTTGCAATCGTCCGAAAAAGGGGGAGGCGAGGTATTTTTAACTGAGTGTTGACTCCCAATCCATAAGTCATTTCTTACAAAATATAGCCCGTTACACATGATTGACCGATAAATTACTTTACAATCATTTATGATTGTTATGTCAACTGTTTATAAATGGGGCAAAATAATGGCTTGTGTCACTCGGGTAAATATCCCACCACACGTTCACATGAGAATTTAATGAGCATTTGTCGCTCTCTTTAAAAGGTTTGGATCCATAGGTCATTTGCATCTTTAACATGTTTCAAGCATGCATATCCATATTTAAAACATGTGTAGAAGTATCTTTCTTATAAAATTCCATGCTATTAGGGTTGAACTAGTGGAATATCCCAAAATTGGATAACAAAACTTTTGTGTTGATTTGTGGTGTGTGAATAAAGTTTCTTTGCTTACATTTGTTATTTTTTCAAATTATTTCCATACATAAACTCTAAAATTTTCATTTTTGTTGTGATCTATTTGCCATCTGGTCAAAATTGTTTACGAGATGAAGGGAAAGTGAAAACTCAAATTTTGATTTAAGAAAAAGCTTACTTCGAAGATGGAAATGAGTGAATGTAGTGAGAGATATTTCCAAAGAGTGTCTCTAACTTTTATGGATTGTAAACTCTTTTAGTTTTTATATATTCGGTTTGTCAATCGTCGGGAAATGGGGGAGGCCGGGGATTTTTACCTGAGTGTTGACTCCCAATCTATATGACATTTCTTACCAAAATATAGCCCGTTAGGCATGATAGACTGATAAATCACTTTACAATCACCTATAATTATTCGGTCAGCTTTTTGTAAATGGGCAAAATAATGGCTTGTTTGACTCAGGTCAATTTCCCACCGCACGTTCACTTGAGAATTTAATGAGCATTTGTTATTCTCTTTAAAAGGTTTAGATCCATAGGACATTTGCATCTTTAACATGTTTCAAGCACCCATATCCATATTTAAAACACGTGTAAAAATCTCTTTCTTATAAAATTCAAAGCTTTTAGGGTTGAACTAGTGGAATTTCCCCATCTTGGTTAACAAAACTTTTGTGTTCATTTTTTGTGTGTGAAGAAATTTTCTCTACTTACATATGTTATTTTTTATAACGTTTTCCATACATAAACTCTAAAATTTTCAGTTTGTTTTGATCTATTTGCCATCTTGTCAAAATTGTTTACGAGATGAAGAGAAAGTGAAAACTCAAGTTTTGATTTAAGAAAAAAGCATACATCTAAAATAGAAATACACAAATGTAGAGAGAGATAATTCCAAAAAGTGTATGTAATTTTTAGGGATTTTAAACTCTTTTTAGTTTTTATATATTAGGTTTTGTAATCATCAGGAAAAAGGGGAGGTGGTGGATTTTTAACTGAGTGTTGACTCCCAATCCAAAAGTCATTCCTTCCAAAATATAGCCCATTATGCTTGATTGACCGATAAATCACTTTCCAATCATTTGTGATTGTTAGGTCAGCTTTTTTGTAAATAGCTTGGGAATTTAATGAGCATTTTTTATTCTCTTTAAAAGGTTTGGATCCATAGGTCATTTGAATGTTTAACTTGTTTAAAGCGTGCATATCCATTTTTAAAAATGTGTAGAAATCTCTTTCTTATCAAATTCCAAGCTATTGGGGCAGAAGTTGTGAAGCAACTCCATGAGAGGGTTCAGTTCAACATAGAGAGGAAAACCGAACAATACATCAAGCAAGCTAACAAGGGACGTGACAAGCTCTTTTTTGAGGCCGTTGATTGGGTGTGGTTACATATGAGGAAAGAAAGATTTCCATCCCAAAGACGTTCTATGTTGTTGCCCCGAGGAGACGGACTGTTTCAAGTGCTAGAATGGATCAATGACAATGCTTACAGACTTGACTTACCTGGTGAGTGCAATGTTAGTGCTACATTTAATGTTACTGATTTAAGTCCTTTCTATGTAGGTGACAATTTGAGGACAAATCCTTATCAAGAAGAGGGGAATGATGTGGACATCAAGCCTGCAAGGAATACTCATGATCCAACTCAAGTTCTAGTTAGTCCAGTGACGAAGGCACGGGCTAAAAAATTCAAAGAAATGCTGAATAACTTAGTCCGGAGACTTATACAATAGGAGAGAGAGTGCGGTCACTACGGAAGGGGAACAAAAGCTGGTTTCACTCATCAAAGTTGATCCGGAAGATAGCTCAACAGCCATACACGTGCACTGAGGAAGCTCATGTGATTAGAAGATCTCGTGGGACCCATGAGGATATCCACGAGTTGGCAATTCATCCTAGAAGGGCATGTGGTTAGAAGATCTCGTGGAATCTACAAGTATATCCATGAATTGGCAACTAATCCTCGATGATCACGTGGGAACATATTAGGTTTCTATTTACACTAAGTTACCTTAAGTTTTCCTTTAATTGAATGTAATTAGGGGAACGGATTTATTTACATGATTTTGACGTCCTCCATTATAAATAGAGGGCTTGTAAACGGAATTGGGACTTTTGATCATTATTGATATTGAGAGATTATTCTTCTTGATTCTTGAAGGAAGTTTTTGAACTTATCAGGATTTTTCCTTGTGGTGTTCAATCGACTTATCAAACGGATTTCCTTACCCATTTGTGGTGTCTTCACCATACCAAGGTTCCTACTTTGCTAAGCAACGGGTCACGATTTTCCATTAAACTTGAAAGGTCTTGGGGACGATTACCAGATTTGGTATTGGGTTTCATCACAAGTTGACGTGGTTCGTATCATTCGGTATTAGAGCTTTGGTTTATCAGGTTTGTCTATCCTTTTGTTTTGTTATTCCTATCTATTTTTTTCATCCTTGTCAAATTCGTTCGTTTCTTTTGGTCTAGGTATTTCGAGCATTAAAAAAAAAATTGGCTCGATTGTTATTCTCCTCGTTCTTGATTTCTATCCTATTCTCGTCATTCTTGATTTCTATACTATTCTCGTTATTCAAGATTTCTATCCTTTCCTCGGTATTAGTGTTTGAGTCCACTTTGTTTACGAACCCTAGAAACATGAATTAAGGGTTCTAGTGTTTCAAAAAAAAAAGGTTTTCCGAATTTTCCTTTGTCTTGTTCCTTAATAATCATTTAATATTCTTTGTCTTGATACTCGTTTAATATCTTGTGTTTTATTCCTTGATACTCATTACTATGATATATCCGTAAAGAAAGGAAGAAAAAGAAGAGGATCCGAAAAGAAAAGAAAAGAATTGAAGGAAAAAGAAGAGGATCCAAAAATAAAAATAAAAATAAAAATTTTTCTGAATTTTTTTTGTTCTAATCTTGTTTCTTATGTTCTAGAACCCCTTTTGCCAAAACACCACGCTTGAGTGTCAAAAATCATCACATTTCGGGTACAAAATTTGATTCGTTTGGTCTGTTCTCGTTTTGATTCGCTGCTGGAATTCCTTATTCTTGTTTTATTAGTTTAAAAAGAACTCAAAGAAGAATACGAGTGGATTGGTGAGGGAGTGTGGTGAGGTTCCTTTTTCTTTGCATATTTTTTTGTGTTTAACCTTATTTGCAGAGTTCATAATCATGTCATATAATCAAGAGAAAAATACAAACGAAGAGAGTCCATCGCCCGTTGTTCCGAAGCTACAAATGCAAGCATTATTGGGGGAGATGAGATGGATGATGAGGGCAGATTTGGAATAAATACATGGGAGGTTGGATAGGGTAGATGAGGGGAGACAAAGGGTGCAGTCTCTACTTGTTCCAAACACCTCAATGAGGAACAGGCTGCATCGAAGGGAAGTTGAGGATATGGGTGAATTTGAAGGTGACAATTTAGAGGAGGCTGATAGGATGTCAGTGGGCGGCCATAGGAGATTTGGCCGGGATAGAGAAGCTAGGAAACGGCTAGATAGCAACTTGGGAAGTATCAAGCTGAAAATTCCTGCTTTTCAAGGAAAAAGCGATCCTGAAGCCTACCTCGAGTGGAAAAAAATGGAATTGGTTTTCGATTGTCACAATTACTCTGACTTAAAAAAGGTAAAACGTATTGCCATTGAATTTACCAAATATGCTATTGTGTGGTGGGACCAGTTGTGCATCAATAGGAGACGGAATGGAGAGCGTCCTATTGACAATTGGGATGAGATGAAGAGGGTGATGAGATGACGTTTTGTACCCAGTCATTACTACCGGGATCTATACCTCAAGCTGCAAGGTCTCTATCAAGGTAACAGAAGTGTTGACGAATATTATAAAGAGATGGAGATGGCAATGATTAGAGCTAATGTGGAGGAGGATCGGGAGGCGACAATGGCCAGATATTTAAATGGATTAAATCGGGAGATTGCTGAAATACATCATTATATGGAATTGGAAGATTTGGTGCATATGGATATCAAAGTTGAGCGGCAACTCAAGAGGGGTGGTATACGGCCAAGAGCAGCTCCACAGAGTTCAAGTACAGCACCTTGGAGGTCAAACTACCCAAAGAAGGAAGAAACTTCATCCACCTTCAAGGCCAAACCATAACCCAAAGCAGCCACCACTGCCATGGCTTCTCAAGGTAAATCAGTCCCTCTTTCCACTCGTTCTAGTGATATTAGATGTTTTAAATGTCAAGGGAGAAGACACGTAGCTAGCCAATGCCCGAACAAGCAAGTTATGGTGGTCCGGGAAAATGGTGAGATTGAGTCCAAAGATGAAGATGATCTAGATGACATGCCACCATTGGAGGACACTGCAATTGGAGATGAGTTTGGGGCAGATCATGGTGAGATGCTTGCATTAGTCACACGATGAGCCTTAAACTTGCAATCTCAAGAAGAGAAAGAAGAAGTACAAAGGGAGAACATTTTTCACACTCGTTGTCACGTCAAAGACAAGGTATGTAGTTTTATTATCGATGGCGGTAGTTTCACTAATGTTGCTAGTACTTCCATGGTTGAAAAGTTAGGGCTCACGACACTTTAAGCACCCTCGTCCATACAAGTTTCAATGGTTGAATGATAGTGGTGAAGTAAGGATCATAAAGCAGATGGTGGTACCATTTTGAATTGGTAAATATGAAGATGAAGTATTGTGTGATGTGGTACCAATGCAAGCTAGACATCTGCTCGAAGGAAGACTGTGGCAATTTGACCAATGTGTGTTTCATGACGACTTCACCAAAAAATACTCATTCACGCACAATCAACGGACAATCACTCTAGTTCCGTTGACCCCAAAAAAAATATATGATGATCAAGTGAGGTTGCAACAATTGAGTGATCAAAAGAATTTGAGAGAGCAAAAGAATGAGAGTACAAAAAAAAGCGAGGTTGTGCATAGTGAGAGTGAGAGAAAAAAAGAGAGAAAAGAAAGAGAAACGGCCAAAGAGGGGGAAATAGTAAGAAAAGAAAAAGCGACACAGACAAAGAGGGGAAAATAGAGAGAAAAGAAAGAAATTTCTATGCAAAAATGAGTGAGGTTAAGCGAACAATGATTTCAAATCGGCCGATGATTGTACTCATTTACAAGGAGGCCCTTTTAAACACTAACCAACTTGATGCTATGCTACCTAGTGTTGTTGTTTCTCTCTTTCAGGAGTTTGAGGAGTTGTTTCTTGAGGAGGTACCTACTGAGTTCCTTCACCATGGATCGTGTCACCCGACAATCTCCCCTTGATTTCAGATTGGACTCCTTCGTTAAGGAGGCTTTAGGGTTCTTCGAACGACCAATTGCGATAAACTAATGAGCTTTCGAAGGAAGCTCCACCTTGGACCTCGTCAGAGAGAGAATCCCATCTCGTCTACTTCTAATTTGATCAATACTTGCTTTCATTCATCAGCCGACGCCCCTATAAAGATTAGGGAACATACACCAACAAAGGCCAACGAAAGGGCCATAAGTTTGAAGGAAATTACATCAATACCTATTAATTGAAAAGCTGGAAATTACATAAACTACCCTCTACGTCTACTAGTTACTCTAGATGCTATGGATTACATAACATCACCCCCCTCCTAGAGAAAGAGCTTGTCCTCAAGCTAAAAGGTGGGTAGAGGGCTTGGAATTCCTCGAGTGGTTCCCAGGAGGCTTCAAGCAGATCTGTCTCAGCCCACTGGACTAAAATCTCCCACGACCCCTGACTCTGCGAGCATGCAATACATTCTATGGGGTTGGAAGAGTACGACCCTCGTGAACGGTGTCAAGGGTGTGTGAAGCATCGGTGAGTCTCCGCGAAATGGCTTCAAGAGAGAGACTTGGAAGACGTCACGGATCTCTACGTCTGGTGGGAGCTGTAGACGATAAGCAACATTGCCAATATGAGCCAACAGCTGAAAGGGGCCATAATATTTGGGAGAAAGTTTGTGGCTTTTGTCTGCTGTAATGGAAAGCTGGCGGTAAGGTTGAAGTTTAAGCCATACATAATCTCCCGGAGCAAAAGAAAGGTCACGATGACCCTTGTCATAATAGTGCTTCATAGTGTCTTGAGCTTTCTACAAGTGAGCTTTTACCTGTGAAAGCATAGTATCCCGTTCCCCCAAAGCCTGGTCTAGCATTGGTACTCGAGATGAACGAGGTTCATAAGATAAGAGACGAGGGGGGTCGCGCCCATATACCACCCAGAAGGGTGTGGTGCCCAGTGTTGTGTGGTAAGAGGTGCTATAATAATACTCCGCCCAGGCTAGCTAGCATACCCAAGGTTTGGGAGTGTCCCCCACCAAACATCGCAAATCGATCTCAATAGTGCGGTTGACCACTTCAGTTTGGCCATCTATTTGAGGGTGGTATGCGGAGGAGAATGCCAATTTGGTGCCCTGTAATTTGAATAGTTCTTTCCAGAAGGTACTTGTGAATACTGCATCTCTGTCACTTTTGATGGATTGTGGTAAGCCATGCAGGCGGACAATCTGGTCCATGAAAATCTGAGCAACATGTGTCGCCATATAAGGATGCACCAGGGCCAGGAAGTGCCCATATTTGGAGAACCTATCCACCACTACCAAAATAATAGATTTGCAGGAAGAGTTTGGAAGGCCGTCTATAAAATCCATGGAGATATCTACCCATACCTATGATGGTAGCTAAAGAGGTTGCAGCAGGCCTATTGGGTGTAAGAATTCCACTTTGTTCTGTTGGCAAACTTGGCATGTAGATACATAGTCGGCTATCAAATGTTCCATGCCCCTCCAATAGAAGTCACGACTAATACGAAAATATGTCTTTTGCTGGCCCTCATGAGTGTTGTAGTGAAAGGAAGATATAATGCTGCTGAGTAGAGTGGAAGTGTGATGAAGATCAATGCGATTCTAATATAAAATGAGGCAGTCCTGAATTTCCCTACTGCTGTCCATAGTGTTTTGCTTGATTTTTGGATACAATTCTATAAGCTCGGGATGTTGCTGAATTTCAACTCTAATTGAATCGAGCAAAAGAACCCAGGGTTGATTGATAGCATGAAGATGTGTTTCCAACATATCCCGATGAGATAGGGCATATGCCCCCTGTTAAGGTGCCTGGGTTTGTACTCCACCTGGAAATCAAACCCCATCAGTTTACTCAACCAATGTTGTTGTGGGCAAGTAGTGATACGCTGCTTCAACAAGTATTTCGAACTGCGGTGGTCTATCCGGATCACGAAGTGATGACCCCAAAGATAGGGCCTCCAATCTAACCCTAAAACAACCTAAAGCAGCGGAACATAGAGTAAATAGGTACCTAAATCTCTAAAGGCTCTGATACTATTTTAAATACACAACCTAGGGATGAGGGCAGCGGAACGAGAATCCTACACATTCTAGGGATGAGGGCAACGAAAAGAGATTCCTAGGGACAGGGGCAGCAAAAAACAACTACGATGACTAACACAATACTATTCTTCAGGTCCTATTCATACATCCTATCATTTCACCATCATATTACTCCTGCTTCCTACCACATGTCACTGTTATTTACTCGGCTTTGGCTAAGCCAATAAGTTCCCTTTCATACGTAGCTAATTTTTGGTGCAGGGCAAGATGGTGGCTGAAGTATGCTATGGGATGGTCGTGCTGTTGTAATATTGTGCCAATGCCCCCTCTAAACGCATCACATTCAATAACAAACGATTCTTCAAAATTTGGTAGTTGGAGAACCAGTGTAGAGGATAAAACTTGTATCAACTGCTGAAAAGAGGAATCTGCTATCTCCGACCATGTGAAAGCATTACACTTAAGTAAGTTGTTAAGCGGCGCCGTGATCTGGCCATAGTCATGAATGAGCTTCCTGTAATACCCGGCCAGACCTAAAAACCCCCTTAAAGCCATGGCGGAATGTAGAATAGGTTAGTCAATCACTATCAGTATTTTGCTAGTATACACTTTAACCCGGAGGCTTAGATGACATGACCCAAATAAGCGACCTCTGAGGTACCCCTAGCGCATTTGGATTTATTGAGGAATAAATGATAGGAATGCAAAAGGTTGAATACCTGGCACAAGTGCTGAATGTGCTCTTCCCAATTCTTACTATATATTAATATATCATCAAAGAATACCAGAACATATTTGCGTAAGAATGGGCGAAATACCTCAGTCATAAGTGTCTGAAAGGTGGGGCGTTGGAAAGCCCAAATGGCATAACCAAGAACTCAAAATGACCATGATGCGTATGGAATGCAGTTTTCTCCACATCATCAGGGTGTACCCGAATCTGATGGTAGCCGGATTTCAAGACCTGCTTAGTAAATAATTCTGCCCCATGTAACTCGTCCAATAGTTCTTCCACCACCGGTATTGGAAATTTATCCTTTACTATATGAGCGTTGAGCTCTCTATAGTCCACACAAAAGCGCCAAGAGTTGTCATGTTTTTTGACCAACAACACTGATGACGAAAATGGTGAGTGGTTGGGCTGAATAATTCCTTGATCTAACATATGCTGACATTGGCGCTCTATCTCATCTTTCTGCAAATGTGGGTAGCAGTATGGGCGCACCACTACTGGCTCTGTGCCCAACTTTAAACGGATACGATGATCACAAGCTCCTATGGGCGGAACTGCAGCGGGATCCTGAAATAAGTCTACAAATTCTGTCTGTAGTGAGTTTAATTGACAGCGATCGGAGTCCATAACTTTGATATTCTGGAGAGTGCATGGTAACTGGCAATGCGTTCCATACATAAAACTCATAGTAAGGGACTTGAAATCACATAAAATCGGACCCAACTGCTGCAGCCATTTAATTCCCAATACCAAATCAAACTGTTGTGGAGTCAATAGCACACCGAGTCACACAACAAAGAAGACAACAACAACTCACTCAATAGGATTTAATTCTTATATTTCTTTGAGTAGGATTTATTTCTAATATTGTTTTAAGTAGGATTTATTTCTTATATTGTTTTAAGTAGGAGTTATTTCTAATTACTTTTTATGTAAGGGCATTATGGGGAATTATTGTAACCCTAACCCTAAAACTCCCTATTTAAGGGATAGGTATGAATGAAATAGGTAAGCTTTGAGATTTTAGAATAACCTAGTCTAAATAGGTTGGGATCACCTTTTGATCCCGAGTTTAGGGTTTACTCCAAAAATCCAACCTATCATTCACCCTCCATTGCCATCCATCTTCTCCCAAATTCATCCACCATCATCCCTACTAAGAAAAGGAGCTTCCTGCCCCTTTTCCGAGCCCAAAGAGGAGGTCTATCCTCCTTCTCGGCAGCAGCAGCAAGAGAGGCCCAATTCCTCCCTTACCAAGCAGCAAAGTGAGGATTTTTATCCTCAAATCTTGAGCAATTCCTGGTGCAACGTGGGAGCTGATCATAGCATCAAAGAAGAGGTATTAATCTATCCCAAACTCGTGTTTCAAGTTAATTAAAAAAGAAGGATTGCATTCTTAGCTAGAGCAGCAACAAAGAGGGCCAAACCCTCTTTGCCGTGACCAAGAAAAGAGAGCACCTTGCTCTAGCAAGGTCAGCATTGCTGTGGGGTCTTCTACCTAGCACAACAACTCGGTAGGACCGTCAAAAGAGGATCTTTCCTCCTGTCCAAGCATTGGTTAAGGAGAAATACTCATACACAGACCATTGACGTGAAGTGAGTAAATTCTGAGTGCTGGATTCACAAATCCCACACCATGTTACTCGATCCATGACCCGGGACCGTAACACAAACCCAGCAAGTGGTATGACCAAAACATCTGCCTCAAAGGTGTGTCCTTCAATAACAAATATCACTGATGAACATATCCCCATATTGGTAACCTTTTCCCCATTTGCTACAAAGACTGAAATGCCCAAATTTTTTTGAAGTGGCAAGCCCAACTGTTGGGCTGCTGGTTGGCTGAGGAAATTGTGGGTGCTGCCCGAGTCTACCAATGCAAGTAACATGAAGTTTTGGATGCTACCGTGGACCTACATAGTGTTGGTGTTGTGTAACCCCATCATGGCGTGAATAGAAATAGCTGGTTCTTCCACTTCAGTGTATTCCTCCTCCACTAGTTGTGTTATATCCTATGGATCTTCCACCTCTAACCAAAACAGCCTTTTGCATAAGTGCCCCGGCAGGAATTTTTCATAACAATTAAAACACAGCCCTTGAGCCCTTCTCTGGTCCATTTCTGATTTGGAAAGGCATCGAATATATTGTGCGAGGGGTGTGAACTTGGTAGTCTCTCATGTATGAGAAGGAGGTGGCCCTTGGCACAGAGGGGCATTGTGGGGTGGCGGGGCACCTGGTGCCACTCGGCCTGGCCAAGGGGGTCTACGCCCCAATGATTCTTTCATAATTCTTTGCTTGGCATTCAGTGTACGTGCCAAATTCATTTCATGTGCTTGTCATGTAATTCCACTTCTAGATGAAGTGCCTCAACTAGGCGAGAAGTAAACAAATGAACATATTGACTAGAATGCACAAACTGACTGGCTCGGGGAAGCCTTTCCTGAAACTATTTCTGATAATTCTCGATGGAACCTATTTTCTTGAGATTGACCAAATCCCAAAGAGGATTGTTGTGTGCTGGTGGAACAAACCTCAACATACAGTAATCTTTAAAAATTTCCCAATCATACACATGATACTCAGAATTAAATTGGTGATACCACAACTGCACTTCGTCGAGCATGTGAAGGGCAACAAAAGGAACCCTGTCCTGGGGCTGGGTTCGTTGGTTCCAAAAAAATTGCTCACATTGTTGCAACCATATTAGCGGGTCCGAGGATCCATAAAACATTGGAAAATAGAATTTGGTATACCTGGGCACGGTGGAATGGCTGTTGCCGTGAGTCCCCCCTAGAATTGGATGAGCTGGCCGCAGAGGAGGCATTGGGGGTGGAGGCATAGGTGGCTGATCGGAATGTCTGTTGGAACTTCTCGGCAGAGGAGCATCCCGTGGAACCCATTGACCGAGGCGCATTTTAATTTGGAAAATAGCCTCCTTGATTTCTTGCATTTCAGTTTGGATGACTGCATTGCCATTCCGAAGTGCTTGGGATTCAAGCCGAATCTCTTCAATGGAGTTGCGCAAATCAGCTGGAGAGGAGGAATCACCGATGGTGGTCCTGTCTGATACCAAGTTGTTGAGTTCCCTCGCCATGGATCGTGTCACCCGACGATCTCCCCTTGATTCCAGATTGGACTCATTCATTAAGGAGGCTTTAGGGTTCTTCGAACGACCAATTACGATAAACTAATGAACTTTCGAAGGAAGCTCCACCTCTGACCTCGTCAGAGAGAGAATCCAATCTCGTCTACTTCTAATTTTATCAATACTTGCTTTCATTCATCAGCCGACGCCCTTATAAAGATTAGGGAATGCACACCAACAAGGCCAACGAAAGGGCCATAAGTTTGAAGGAAATTACTTCAATACCTATTAATTGAAAAGCTGGAAATTACATAGGCTACCCTCTACGTCTACTAGTTACTCTAGATGCTATGGAGTCCATAATAGTACCACATGGGTTACCACCTCTTCGAGGGATTGAACATCAAATTGATTTTGCTCCCGGTGCATCCATTCCAAACCGGCCAGCATATAGGAGCAAACCGGAAGAGACGAAAGAGCTTCAAAGACAAATCGGAGAATTGATGGAGAAAGGGCACGCGAGAGAAAGTATGAATCCTTGTGTTGTACTGGTGATTCTAGTTCCTAAGAAGGATGCAACATGGAGGATGTGTGTTGATTGTAGGGCCATCAACAACATAATGGTAAAATATCGACATCCTATTCCTCGTTTAGATGATATGTTAGATGAGCTACATGGTTCTTGTGTGTTTCCAAAAATAGATCTTAAGAGTGGGTATCATCAAATACGAATGAAAGAAGGAGATGAATAGAAGACAGAATTTAAAACGAAATATGGATTGTATGAATGGCTAGTCATGCCGTTTGGATTAACTAATGCACCTAGTACTTTCATGCGCTTAATGAATCATGATTTGTGTGCTTTCATTGGTAAATTTTTTGTTGTTTATTTTGATGATATTATCATTTATAGCAAGAATATGCATGATCATGTTTCACATTTGCATTCCGTTTTGGAGGTGCTTAGAAAGGAGAAGTTATATGCTAACCTCAAAAAGTGTACATTCTGCACCAATAAGATTGTTTTTCTAGGTTTTGTTGTGAGTGGTAAAGGTATTGAGGTTGATGAAGAGAAGATCGAAGCCATCCAAGAGTGGCCGACCCCCTCCAGTGTAGGTAATGTTCAAAGTTTTCAGGGACTTGCTAGTTTTTACAGGAGATTCGTGAAAGATTTTAGCACCATTGCCGCACCGCTTACCGAAGTTATCAAGAAGAATGTTGTATTCAAATGGGGTGAAGAACAAGAGAAGGCGTTTCAGCTTCTTAAACATAAGCTTACTCATGCTCCTTTACTTGCTTTACCTAATTTTTCTCTAACATTTGAAATTGAATGTAATGCTTCTGGTGTAGGAATAGGTGATGTGCTAATGCAGGAAGGAAGACCACTTGCGTACTTTAGCGAGAAGCTCAGCGGATGCACTGTCACGCAGGTATACCTTAATCTCTAATCTTGATGCTAAATTTCTTGATTTTGAGCACATTAAGGAACTTTATCAAGATGACCACGTTTTTGGGGAAATTTATAGTGCTTGTGAAAAATCTGCAGAAAGTAAGTTTTATAGGCATGGAGGCTTCTTAATTTGAGAGAATAAATTGTGTGTGCCTAATTGTTCAATGAGAGACTTGTTAGTTCGAGAATCCCATTGTGGGGGTTTAATGGGACACTTTGGAGTCGCTAAGACTCTAGCTATTTTTTAGGAGCACTTCTATTGGCCACACATGAAACTGGCTGTTGAGAGAATTTGAAATAGATGTGTCACTTGTAGGTGTTGAATTACTGGAAACGTGAAATACTTCATTGACATCAATAACTTGTTGTAATCAGAGTACATGAACCTCTATTTTATAGTAGAGGAGGATGTAGAGTCCTTATACAACTTATCATTCAATCCTAATTACACTACAACTCTAACTCTTCAATTTAAGTAAGTCTAATTTAAGTAAGTCTATCTAAACAACTAGAAGACTAACTTGAGTAGAACTAGGAGTCCTTCTTGATCTTCTAACTGATGTGATAAGGATGTCAGCTCATGGTAATCGTTGTGGGTCCTACTTCTTATGGGCTTGGGCCCATCTTGTGGGCCTTCTTTGGTCATGTGGCCCATCTTATAATAATCTTAGATATGTGGTCCTTCCTTGGTCGTGTGGGCTTGAGCTTATCTTCCAACACCCCCCTCAAGTTGGGGGTGAGAGAACAACATGAACTCCTAGCTTGCTACAAATGATGTATAAAATATTTTTGTATAAATGGCACATCTTCCAATATGCCTTCATCTTCCAATACTTCCCCTCACGTTGTTGCGTCCTTCCTTGAGGACTTGTAGCATTATAAGTGAGAGTAAAAACCACTCCTAGCTAGTAAGCCATTGTTCATACTCCAGTCCCAATGCTGGATGTAGGGCACACTCCACTGTTATTGGTAGTGTGTCTATCGGCATTGCTCTGAAGTGTCCACCACCGTGTCCCTCCACAGGACAACGACTCTCAAGTGGTAGGAGACATAAAAGCCATTACAGAGGGGGGGGGAGGGGGGGGGGGGGGGGGGGGGGGGGGTGTTGGGGGTTGGGGTTAACATAGATTTAATAATAAGTTTCTTCGTCATGGTTTCCCAATGTGATGTATAACACGAAAGAGAACCCAAGAAATAATGTCCCCAAAGAGACATAATAGCAGCAATTGTATATAACACGACCATCTTCCAACACATGTAACACGAACCAAATATTAAACTTTACAAAGAACCGATGAATAATTCGATATAAAAATTTTCTTCTTGATGCACAAGCTTCATCTTTTGTCCTCCTTTTCTTGAATATTTCTGTCACATGAACTTATTCACAACATATCAAATAAAGTACCTCTTTCTTGTACTTCTACTACTCCCCCCACCCCCCCCCCCCCCCCCCCCCCCCCCCCCCCCCCCCCCCCCTCAAGCTAGGAGGTAATGGCAGTGATCCAGCTTGAACCAAATATCATAGATGTAGCCATAAGCCCAAATAACAGATATTTATAACTAAACCCTCAAACATGGGAGAAGTGAGATATTTTCTGATATATCAACTCAATGGGCATAAATTCGGAATTTTCAATACAAAAGAATACCAACATGACCTTTGATTCTTCCAATGCGAATATATCTTTAAATATAGATCAGATTGACATGAAATTTTCTTCATCTGAAACTAGACTTAAATAAATTTCATCACAGTATAACATATCTTCATAAAATATAATTATCATGAGATAAATGATCTGATAGGTTTCTGTCTCAGTCATATGGCCAAACTAAGTTTTGTTTCTCCTATTTTTCCTGAACGACCATTGACTATTCAAAGATCAATATATCCTTATAGAAAAATCATACCTAGAATTGATTGTATATTTAATAAAATATACTTTCGTATCTTTCTTTTGATATTTAATTCTCCATATAAAGTCTCTTTCTTGATAGCTTAAAATACTTCAGAAGTTGAAGCTTTTTGTTGCCGCTCGAACCTTTTTTTCAATTTGACCTTTGCTGTTTCAAATATCGATTTATCTTTGTAGATAACTTAGATAAAAAATTGGTTGAATAGGTAAAATAATAGACTTACATATATTTCTTTTTATACATATTTCTCTATATAAAGTCTAGTTCTTGATATCAAAAAATACCTCGGAATCTGAAGATTGTTGCTGCTGGTCAAACCTTTTTTCAATCTGGACCTTTGCTCATTCAAATGTCGATATCTCTCTGTATATAACTCAGATTGGAACAAATCATTCTTCTTTGGAAATTAGAATCAAATATATTTTCGTAAATATCTAACTTGAAATATTAAAAACTACGTATATAGGTGAAAATTGCTAAGTAAACTACGGGTGTAGGGGCAGAAAAAATAACTGCAAACCTAGACCTTGGGTTTAGGGTTTAGAAAAAAGGATCACATTACCTCCGTGAATTGACCGAGTTAACTCACAGAACCTGCTCTGATACCATGTTGAATTTATGAAAAAGTGAAATACGTCATTGACATCAATAACATTTTGTAATCAGAGTACATGAACCTCTATTTTATAGTAGAGAAGGATGTAGATCCTTATACAACTTATCATTCAATCCTAATTACATTACAACTCTAACTCTTCAATTTAAGTAAGTCTAATTTAAGTCAGTCTATCTAAACAACTAGAAGACTAACTTGAGTAGAACTAGGAGTCCTTCTTGATCTTCCAACTGATGTGATAAGGATGTCAGCTCATGGTAATCATCGTGGGTCTGCTTATTATGGGCTTGGGCCCATCTTGTGGGCCTTACTTGGTCATGTGGCCCATCTTATAATAATCTTAGATATGTGGGCCTTCCTTGGTCGTGTAGGCTTGAGCTTATCTTCCAACAGTAGGCAAACAAAATCGAGGGATCAACCAAATGGTCTTTACACCTCCCCCTACCTATTCCAGTTCACCTTGGATTGTTATTTCGATGGACTTTGTTTTGGGTTTACCTAGGAGTCGACGTGGGAGGGACTCAATCTTTGTGGTTGTAGATTAGTTTTCTAAGATGACTCATTTTATTCCTTGTCATAAGACTGATGATGCTTCTCATGTTGCAGATTTGTTTCTTTAGGGAGATTGTCAGGTTACATGGCATGCCTAGGACAATCGTGTCAGATTGGGATGCTAAGTTCTTGAGTTACTTTTTGGAAGACTTTATGGGAAAACAGGGAACGAAACTTTTGTTATCTACTACTTGTCACCCTCAAACTGATGGTAAAAAAGAAGTAGTTAATAGGACTTTATCCACTTTGTTGAGGGCTGTCATTGGTAAGAACATTAAGACTTGGGGGGATTGTTTACCACATGTTGATTTTGCATATAATCCTACCATCCATTATGCTACTCAGTGCTCACCGTTTGAAATTGTTTATGGTTTTAATCCTTTAACTCCTTTATATATATCACCTTTACCTTTTTTTGAGCATGTGAACTTAGATGGTATGAAGAAGGCAGAAGTTGTGAAGCAACTCCATGAGAGGGTTCGGTTCAAAATAGAGAGGAAAATTGAACAATACATCCAGTAAGCTAACAAGGGACTTTACAAGCTCATTTTTGAGGCAAGTGAATGGGTGTGGTTACATATGAGGAAAGAAATATTTCCAGCCCAAAGACATTCTAAGTTGTTGTCTCGAGGTGACGGACCATTTCATGTGCTAGAACGGATCAATGACAATGCTTATAGACTTGACTTACCTAGTGAGTACAAGGTTAGTGCTACATTCAATGTTACTAATTTAAGTCCTTTTGATGTAGGTGACGATTTGACGACAAATCCTTATCAAGAAGAGGGTCCAGTGACGAGGGCATGAGCTAAAAGATTCAAAGAAATCCTGAATAACTTAGTCTGGAGAGTTATACAACAAGAAGAGAGTGTGGTCACTACGGAAGGGGAACAAATGCTGGTTTCACTCATCAAAGTCGATCCGGAAGAAAGCCCAAAAGCCATACACGTGCATTGAGGAAGCGCATGTGGTTAGAAGATCTCGTGGGACCCACGAGGATATCCACGAGTTGTCAATTCATCCTAGAAGGACATGTGGTTAGAAGATCTCGTGGAATCCACAAGGATATCCATGAATTGGCAACTAATCCTCATCCTCGATGATCATGTGGGAATATATTAGGTTTCTATTTACGCTAAGTTACCTTAAGTTTTCCTTTAATTGAATGTAATCATAGGAAGGGATTTATTTACATGATTTCGATGTCCTCCATTATAAATAGAGGGCTTGTAAACGGAATTGGGACTTTTGATCATTATTGATATTGAGAGATTATTCTTCTGGAGTTCTTGAAGGAACTTTTCGTACTTATCAGGGATTTTTCCTTGTGGCGTTCAATCGACTTATCCAACGGATTTCCAACCCTGTTTGTGCTTCACCATACCAAGGTTCTTGCATTGCTAAGCAACGGGTCTCGGTTTTCCACCAAACTTTAAAGGTCTTGGGGACAATTACCAGATTTGGTATCGGGTTTCGTCACAGATTGACATGGTTCATATCATTTAGATCCATAGGCCATTTGCATCTTTAACTTATTTCAAGCATGCATATCCATATTTAAAACATGTATAGAAATCTCTTTCTTATAAAATTCCAAGCTATTAGTGTTGAAGTAGTGGAATTTTCCAAACTTGGATAACAAAACTTTTGTATTCATTTGTGGTGTCTGAATAAATTTTCTTTACTTACATTTTGCTATTATTTTAATTTTTTTCCATACATAAACTATAAAATCATAATTTTGTTGTGATCTATTTGCCATCATTTTAAAATTGTTTACGAGATGATGGAAAAGTGAAAACTCAAGTTTTGATTTAAGAAAAAAGTAAGCATCAAAACTTGAAATGCACAAATGTAGAGAGAGATAATTCCAAAAATCGTCTGTGTTTTTTAGGGATTGCAAACTCTTTTTAGTTTTTATATATTATGTTTTGAAATCGCCTGGAAAAGGGGGAGGCAAGAGATTTTTAACTGAGTGTTGAGTCCCAATCTAAAAGTCATTTCTTACAAAAATATAGCCCGTTACGCGTGATTGACCGATAAATCACTTTAAAATCATCTATGATTGTTAGGTCAGCTTTATGAAAATGGGAAAAATAATGTCTTGTTTGACTCGGGTAAATATCCCACCGCACGTTCACTTGAGAATTTAATCAGCATTTCTTATTCTCCTTAAAAGGTTTGGATGCATAGTCATTTGCATCTTTAACATGTTTCAAGCATTCATATCCATTTTTAAAACATGTGTAAAAATCTCTTTCATATAAAATTCCAAACTATTAGGGTTGAACTAGTGGAATTCCCCAAACTTGGATAACAAAACTTTTGTGTTCATTTGTGGTGTGTGAAAAAATTTTCTTCAATTACATTTGTTATTGTTTTAAATTTTTTCCATACATAAACTGTAAAAGTTTCATTTTGTTGCGATCTTTTTGCCATCTTGTCAAAAACTTTTATGAGATGAAGGGAAATTGAAAACTCAAGTTTTAATTTAAGAAAAAAGTGTACATCTAAAATGGAAATGTGCAAATGTAGAGAGAGATAATTCCAAAAAGTGTTGATAATTTTTAGGGATTTTAAATTCTTTTTAGTTTTTACATATTAGGTGTTGCAATCGTCGGGGAAAGGGGGAGGCGGGGGATTTTTAATTGAGTGTTGACTCCCAATCCATAAATCATGTCTTACAAAAATATATCTCATTACGTATGATTGACCGATAAATTATTTAACAATCATCTAAGATTGTTAGGTCAACTTTTAATAAATGGGCAAAATAATGGCTTGTTTGAGTCAGGTAAATATCTCACCGCACGTCCACTTGAGAATTTTATGAGCATTTTTTATTCTCTTTAAAAGGTTTGGATCCATAGGTCATTTGCATCTTTAACTTGTTTCAAGCATGAATATTCATTTTTAAAACATGTGTAGAAACCTCTTTCATATAAACTTCCAAGCTATAATGGTTGAACTGGTGGAATTTCCCAACCTTTGATAAGAAAATTTTTATGTTCATTTGTGGTGTGTGAATAAATTTTCTTTATTTACATTCGTTATTGTTTTAAATATTTTCCATACATCAACTCTAAAATTTTCATTTAGTTGTGATCTACTTGCCATCTTGTCAAAATTGTTTACGAGATGAATGGAAATTGAAAACTCTAGTTTTGCTTTAAGTAAAAAGCATACATCTAAAATGGAAATGCACAACTGTAGAGGGAGATAATTCCAAACAGTGTCTGTAATTTTTAGGGATCTTAAACTCCTTTTAGTTTTTATATATTAGGTTTCTCAATCATTGGGAAAAGGGGGAGGCGGGGGATTTTTAACTGAGTGTTGACTTCCAATCCATAAGTCATTTCTTACAAAAATATAGCCCGTTACGCATGAATGACCGATAAATAACTTTACAATCATGTATGATTGTTAGGTCAACTTTTTGTAAATAGGCAAAATAATGGCTTGTTTGATTGGGGTAAATTTTCCACCGCACGTTCAGTTGAGAATTTAAAGAGCATTTGTTGTCCACTTTAAAAGGTTTAGATCCATAGGTCATTCGCATATTTAACATATTTCAAGTAAGCATATCCATATTTAAAACATGTATAGAAACCTCTTTCTTATAAAATTTCAAGCTATTAGTGTTGAACTAGTGGAATTTCCCAAACTTTCATTTGTGGTCTCCGAATAGCTTTTCTTTACTTACATTTTGTTATTATTTTAAATTTTATCCATGCACAAACTCTAAAATTATCATTTCGTTGTGATCTATTTGCCATCTTTTTAAAATTGTTTACGAGATGAAGGAAAAGTGGAAACTCAAGTTTTGATTTAAGAACTAAGTAAGCATCTAAAATTGAAATGCAAAAATGTAGAAACAGATAATTTAAAAAATTGTCTGTATTTTTTAGGGATTGTAAACTATTTTTATTTTTCATATATTATGTTTTGCAATCGTTGGGGAAAGGGTGGAGGCGGGAGATTTTTAACTAAGTGTTGACTCCCAATCCATAAGTCTTTTCTTACAAAAATAAATCCCGTTACGCATGATTGACCGATAAATCATTTTACAATCATCTATGATTGTTAGGTCCGCTATTTTTAAAAGGGAAAAATAATGGCTTGTTTGACTCGGGTCAATATTCCACTGCACGTTCACTTGTGAATTTAATCAACATTTGTTATTCTCTTTTAAAGGTTTGGATCCATAGGTCATTTGCAACTTTAACATGTTTCAAGCATGCATATCCATTTTTAAAACATGTGTAGAAATCTCTTTCTTATAAAATTCCTAGCTATTAGGGGTTAATGAGTGGAATTTCCCAAACTTGGATAACAAAACTTTTGTGTTCATTTGTGGTGTTTGAATTAATTTTCTTCACTTAAACTCTAAATTTTTTATTTTTTTGGGATTTATTTGCCATCTTGTCAAAATAGTTTACGAGATGTAGGGAAAGTGAAAAATCAAGTTTTGATTTAAGAAAAAAGCACACATCTAAAATTGAAATGCACAATTACAGAGAGAGATAATTCAAAAAAGTGTCTATAATTTTTAGGGATTGTAAACTATTTTTAGTTTTTATATATTAGATTTTGCAATCTTCGGGAAAAGGGGGAGGTGGGGGATATTTAACAGAGTGTTGACTACCAATCCATAAGTAATTTTTTAAAAAATACTACCCATTACGCATGATTGACCGATAAATCACTTTACAATCACCAATGATTGGTAGGTCAGCTTTTTGTAAATGGGTAAATTAATGGCTTGTTTGACTCAGGTAAATATCTACCACAGGTTCACTAAAGAATTTAATCAGTAATTTTTATTCTCTTTAAAAGGTTTGGATCCAAAGCTCATTTGCATGTTTAACATGTTTCATGCATGCATATCCATTTTTAAAACATGTGTAGAAATCTCTTTCTTAGAAAATTCCAAGCTATTAGGTTAAGCTAGTGGAATTTCCCAAACTTGGATAACAAAACTTTTGTGTTCATTTGTAGTGTGTAAATAAATTTTCTTTACGAACATTTGTTATTCTTATCAATTTTTTCCGTACATAAACTCTAAAATTTTCATTTTGTTGTGATTTATTTTTCATCTTGTCAAAATTGTTTATGAGATGAAACGAAAGTGAAAACTCAAGTTTTCATTTAAAAAAAATTATTCATAAAAAATGGAAATGCACAAATGTAGAGAGAAATAAATCCAAAAAGTGTCGGTAATTTTTAGGGATTGTAAACTCTTTTTAGTTTTTATATAGTAGGTTTTGCAATTGTCGGGAAAAGGGGGAGGAGGGGATTTTTAACTAAGTGTTGACTCCATAACCAAAGTCATTTCTTACAAAAATATAGCCCGTTACGCATGATTGACCAATAAATCACTTTACAATCATCTATGATTGTTAGGTCAACTTTTCTTAAATGGGCAAAATAATAGCTTGTGTGACTAGGGTAAATATCCCACCGCACGTTCACTTGAGAATTCAATGAGCATTTTTTATTTCTTTAAAAAGTTTTGATCCATAGGTCATTTGCATCTTTATCATGTTTCAAGCATGCATATCCATATTTAAAACATATGTAGAAATCTCTTTCTTTTAAAATTCCGAGCTATTAGGATCAAACTAGTGGAATTTCTCAAACTTGGATAACAAAATTTTTGTGTTCATTTGTGGTGTGCGAATAAATTTTATTTACTTACATTTGTTATTGTTTTAAATTCTTTCCATACATCAACTCTAAAATTTTTATTTTGTTGTGATGTATTTGCCATCTTGTCAAAATTGTTTACGAGATGAATGGAAAGTGAAAACTCTAGTTTTGATTTAAGTAAAAACATACATCTAAAAACGAATTGCACAAATGTAGAGAGATATAATTCCAAAAAGTGTCTGTAATTTTTAGGGATTGTAAAATATTTTTAGTTTTTTTATTTTAGGTTTTACAATCATCGTGAAAATGGGGAGGCGGGGGATTTTTAATTGAGTGTAGACTCCCAATCCATAAGTCATTTATTAAAAAAATATATCCCAATATGCATGATTCACCGATAAATAACTTTACAATCATGTATGCTAGTTAGGTCAACTTTTTTTAAATGGGTAAAATTATGGCATATTTGACTCATGTAAATTTCCAATCGCACATTCATTTGAGAATTTAATGAGCATTTGTTGTTCACTTTAAAAGGTTTGGATCCATAGGTCATTTGCATCTTTAACATATTTCAAGCATGCGTATCCACATTTAAAACATGTGTAAAAATCTCTTTCTTATAAAATTCCAAGCTATTAGTGTTGAACTAGTGGAATTTCCCATACTTGGATTACAAAACTTTTGTGTTCATTTGTAGTGTCTGAATAAATTTTCTTTACTTACATTTTGTTATTATTTTAAATTTTTTCCATACATAAACTCTAAAATTATCATTTGTTGTGATCGATTAGCCATCTTTTTAAAATTGTCGACGAGATGAAGGAAAAGTGAAATCTCAAGTTTTGATTTAAGAAAAAAGTAAGCATCTAAAATTCAATTGGACAAAATTAGAGAGAGATAATTCAAAAAATTGTATGTATTTTTTAGGGATTGTAAACTCTTTTTAGTTTTTATATATTATGTTTTGCAATAGTCGGGAAAAGGGGGAGGCAGGAGATTTTTAACTGAGTGTTGACTCGCAATCGATAAGTCATTTCTTACAAAACTATAGCCCGTTACGTATGATTGACCGATAAATCACTTTACAATCATCTATAATTGTTAGGTGAGCTTTTTATAAATGGGAAAAACATGTCTTGTTTGACTCGGGTAAATATCCCACCGCACATTCACTAGAGAATTTAATCAGCATATCTTACTCTCTTTAAAAGGTTTGGATGCATAGGTCATTTGCAGCTTTAACATATTTCAAGCATGCATATCCATTTTTAAAACATGTGTAGAAATCTCTTTCTTATAAAATTCCAAGCTATTAGGGTTGAACTAGTGGAATTTCCCAAACTCTAATAACAAAACTTTTGTGTTCATTTGTGGTGTGTGAATAAATTTTCTTTATTTACATTTGTTATTGTTTTAAATTTTTTCCATACATAAACTCTAAAATTTTTATTTTGTTGTGAAATTTCTGCCACCTTGTCAATATTGTTTATGAGAGGAAGGGAAAGTGAAAACTCTAGTTTTGAAAGCAGAAAAAAGTATACATTTAAAATGAAAATGCGCAAATTTAGAGAGAGATATTTCCAAAAAGTGTCGGTAATTTTTAGTGATTGTTAAATCTTTTTAGTTTTTATATATTAGGTTTTCCAATCATCGGGAAAAGGGGGAGGCAAGGGAATTATAACTGAGTGTTGACTCCCAATCCATAAGTCGTTTCTTACAAAAATATAGCCCATTACGCATGGTTGACCGATAAATCACTTTACAATCATCTATGATTTTTAAGTCAACTTTTTGAAAATGGGCAAAATATTGGCGTGTTTGACTCGGGTAAATATCCCACCGCACGTTTACTTAAATTTAATGTGCATTTTTTCTTCTCTTTAAAAGGTTTGGATCCATAGGTCATTTGCATCTTTAACATGTTTCAAACATGCATATCTATTTTTAAAACATGTGTAGAAATCTCTTTCTAATAAAATTCCAAGCTATTAGCGTTGAACTAGTGGAATTTCCCAAACTTGGATAGCAAAAGTTGTGTTCATTTTTGGTGTGTGAATAAATTTTCTTTACTTACATTTGTTATTCTTATAAATTTTTTCCAATACATAAACTCTAAAATTTTCTTGTTGTGATTTATTTGCCATCTTCTCAAAAAATTGTTTATGAGTTGAAGGGAAAGAGAAAACTCAAGTTTTGATTTAAGAAAAAACCATCTAAAATATATTTAAAAATGGGAAATTTTTTCCAATACATAAACATCTAAAATTGAAATGCACAAATGTAGAGAGAGATAATTCCAAAAAGTGTCTGTAATTTTTAGGGATTGTGAGCTCTTTTAGTTTTTATATTTGAGGTTTTGCAATCTTTGGGAAAAGGGGAAGGTGGGGGATTTTTAACTGAGTGTTGACTACCATTCCATAAGTAATTTCTTAAAAAAATATAGCCCATTACGCATGATTAACCGATAAATAACTTTACAATCATGTATGAATGTTAGGTCATCTTTTTGTAATCGGGCAATATAATGGCTTGTTTGACTCGGGGTAAATTTCCCACTACACGTTCACTTAAGAATTTAATGAGCATTTGTTGTTCACTTTAAAAGGTTTGGATTCATAGGTCATTTGCATCTTTAACAGATTTCAAGCATGCATATCCATATATTTAAAACATGTGTAGAAATCTCTTTCTTATAAAATTCCAAGGTATTTGGGTTGAACAAGAGGAATTTCCAAAACTTGGATAACAAAACTTTTGGGTTCATTTGTGGTGTGTGAATAAATTTTCTTCACTTACATTTCTTATTGTTTTAAATTTTTTCCACACAACAACTCTAAAATTTTCATTTTGTTGTGATCTATTTGCCATTTTGTCAAAAAAAAATTTAGGACATGAAGGGAATGTGAAATCTCAAGTTTCAATTTAAGTAAAAAGCATACATATAAAATGGAAATGTACAAATGTAGAGAGAGATAATTCCAAAAAGTGTATATATTTTTTAGGGATTGTAAACTCTTTTTAATTTTTATATATTAGGTATAGCATTCATCGGGAAAAGGGGAAGACGGGGGATTTTTAACTGAGTGTTGACTCCCAATCCTTAAGTCATTTCTTACAAAAATATAGCCCATTACGTATGATTGACCGATAAATATCTTTACAATCATGTATGATGGTTAGGTAAGTTTTTCGTAAATGGGAAAAATAATGGGTTGATTGACTCAGGTAAATATCCCACTGTACGTTCACTTGAGGATTTAATGAGCATTTGTTGTTCACTTTAAAAGATTTGGATCCATAGGTCATTTGCATTTTTGACATATTCCAAGAATTCATATCCATATTTAAAACATGTGTAGAAATCTCTTTCTTATAAAATTCCAAGCTATTAGTATTCAACTAGTGGAATTTCCCAAACTTGGATAACAAAACTTTTGTGTTCAATTGTGGTGTCTAAATAAATTTTCTTTACTTACATTTTGTTGTTGTTTTAAAATTTTTCCATACATAAACTCCAAAATTATCATTTTGTTGTGATCTATTTGCCATCTGGTGAAAATTGTTTACGAGATGAAGGGAAAGCGAAAACTTAAGTTTTGATTTAAGAAAAAAGTAACCATCTAAAATGGAAATGCAAAAATGTAGAGTGAGATAATTCCAAAAGTTGTCTATATTTTTCGGGATTGTATACCCTTTTTAGTTTTTGTATATTAGGTTTTGAACGCGACGGGAAAAGGGGGAGGCGGGAGATTTTTAACTGAGTGTTGACACTCAAATCATAAGTCATTTCTTACAAAAATGTAGCCCATTATGCATGATTGACCAATAAATCACTTTACAATCATCTATGACTGTTTGGTCAGCTTTTTTTAAATGGGAAAAATAATGGCTTGTTTGACACGAGTAACTATCCCACCGCATGTTCACTCAAGAATTTAATGACCATTTGTTGTTCTCTTTAAAAGGTTTGGATCCATAGGTTATTTGCATCTTTAACATGTTTCAAGCATGCATAACCATATTTAAAACAAGTGTAGAAATCTCTTTCTGATAAAATTCCAAGCTATTAGAGTTTAACTAGTGGAATTTCCAAAACTTGGTTAACAAAACTTTTGTATTCATTTGTGGTGTGTGATTAAATTTCTTAACTTACATTTGTTATTGTTTTAAATTATGTCCATACATAAACTCTAAATTTTTTATTTTGTTGTGATCTATTTGCCTTCTTGTCAAAATCGTTTAAGAGATGAAGCAAAGTGAAAAATCAAGTTTGGATTTAAGAAAAATGTATACATCTAAAATGGAAATGCACAAATGTAGAGAGAAATAATTGCAAAAAGTGTTTGTAATTTTTAGGGATTGTAAACTCTTTTTAGTTTTTATATATGAGGTTGAGCAATCGTCAGGAATAGGGGGAGGCGGGGGATTTTTAACTGAGTGTTAACTCCGAATCCATAAGTCATTTCTTAAAAAAATATAGCCCATTGTGCATGATAGACCTATAAATCACTTTAGAATCATCTATGGTTCTTTGGTCAACTTTTTGTAAATGGGCAAAATAATAGCTTGTTTGACTCGGGTAAATATCCCACAACACGTTTACTTGAGAATTTAATGAGCATTTGTAGTTCACTTTAAAAGGGTTGGATCCATAGGTCATTAGCATCTTTAACATGTTTCAAGCATGCATATCCTTTTTTAAAACATGTGTAGAAGTCTCTTTCTTATAAAATTCCAAGCTACTAGTGTTGAACTAGTGGAATTTCCCAAACTTGAATAACAAAACTTTTGTGTTCTTTGTGGTGTCTGAATAAATTTTCTTTACTTACATTTGTTATTATTTTAAATTTTTTCCATACATAAACTTTAAAATTATTATTTCGTTGTGATCTATTTGCCATCTTGTCAAAATTGTTTACGAGATGAAGGGAAAAAGAAAACTCAAGTTTTGATTTACGAAAAAGGTATGCAGAAAATTGGAAATACACAAATTTAGAGAGAGATAATTACGAAAACTATCTATATTTTTTAGGGATTGTAAACACTTTTTTGTTTTATATATTAGGTTTTTCAAATTGTCGGGAAAAAGGGGGAGGGGGGGAGATTTTTAACTGAGTGTTAACTCCCAATCCAAAAGTCATATCTTACAAAAATGTAGCCCGTTACGCGTGATTGACCAATAAATCACTTTACAATCATCTATGATTGTTAAGACATATTTTTTTAAATGGGCAAAATAATGGCTTGTTTGACTCATGTAAATATCCCACCGCACATTCACTTGAGAATTTAATGAGTATTTGTTATTCTCTTTAAATGGTTTGGATCCATAAATCATTTGCATCTTTAACGTGTTTCTAGCATGCATATCCATATTTAAAACATGTATAGAAATCTCTTTTTGATAAAATTCCAAGCTGTTAGGGTTGAACTAGTGGAATTTCCCAAACCTGGATAACAAAACTTTTATGTTCATTTGTGGTGTGTGAATAAATTTTCTTTACTTACATTTTTTATTGTTTTAAATTATTTCCATACTTAAACTCTAAAATCTTCATTTTGTTGTGATCTATTTACCTTCTTGCAGAATTGTTTACGAGATGAAGGGAATGTGAATAGTCAAGTTTGGATTTATGAAAAAACTATTCGTCTAAAATGGAAATGCACAAATGTAGAGAGAAATAGTTCCAAAAAATGTCTCTAATTTTTAGGGATGGTAAACCCTTTTTAGTGTTTATCTATTAGGTTTTGTAATTGTCGGGAAAAGGGGGAGGCAGGGGATTTTTAACTGAGTGTTGACTCCCAATCCATAAGTCATTTCTTAAAAAAATATAGGTTGTTTCACTTGATTGACCGATAAATCACATTACAATCATCTATGATTGTTAGGTCCACTTTTTGTAAATGGGCAATATAATGGCTTGTTTGACTCGGGTAAATATCCCACCGCACGTTCACTTGAGAATTTAATAAGCATTTGTTATTCTCTTTAAAAGTTTTGGATCCATAGGTCATTTGCATCTTTAACATGTTTAAAGCATGCATATCCATATTTAAAGCATGTGTAGAAATCTCTTTCTTATAAAATTCGAAGCTATTGGGGTTGAACTATAGGAATTTCCAAAACTTGGATAACAAAACTTTTGTGTTCATTTGTGGTTTGTGAATAAGTTTTATGTACTTACATTTGTTAATGTTTTAAATTTTTTCCATACATAAACTCTAAAATTATCATTTTGTTGTGATCTATTTGCCATCTTGTTCAAATTGTTTACAAGATAAAGGGAAAATGAAAACTCTAGTTTTGAACTAAGAAAAAAGCATACATCTAACGTTGAAATGAACAAATGTAGAGAGAGATAATTCCAAAAAGTGTGGTTAATTTTCCAAGACTGTAAACTCTTTTTAGTTTTTATATATTAGGTTTTGCAATTGTCTAGAAAATGAGGACGTGCGGGATTTTCAATTGAGTGTTGACACCCAATCCATAAGTCATTTCTTAAAAAAATGTAGCCCATTAAGCATGATAAATCACTTTACAATCATCTATGATTGTTTGGTCAGCTTTTTGTAAATGGCCAAAGTAATGGCTTGTTTGACACAAGTAAATATCTCACCCCACATTCACTCAAGAATTTAATGACCATTGGTTGTTCTCTTTAAAAGGTTTGGATCCATAGGTTATTTGCATATTTAACATGTTTCAAGCATGCATATCCATTTTTAAAACATGTGTAGAAATCTCTTTCTTATAAAATTCCAAGCTATTAGGGTTGAACTAGTGGAATTTCCCAAACTTGGATGGCAAAACTTTTGTGTTCATTTGTGGTGTGTGAATAAATTTTCTTTACTTACATTTGTTATTTTTATAAATTTTTTCCATACACAAACTCTAAAATTTTCATTGTGTTGTGATTTATTTGCCATCTTGTTAAAATTGTCTACGAGATGAAGGGAAAGTGAAAACACAAGTTTTGATCTAAGAAAAAAACATACATCTAAAATGGAAATGAACTAATGAAGAGAGAGATAATTCCAAAAAGTGTTAGTAATTTTAAGGGATTGTAAACTCTTTATAGTTTTTATATATTAGGTTTTGCAGTCGTAAGGAAAAGGGGGAGGCGGGGGATTTTTAATTGAGTGTTGATTCCCAATCCATAAGTCATTTCTAACTAAAATATAATCCGTTACGTATGATTGACCGATAAATCACTTACGATCATATATTATTGTTTGGTCAACTTTTTATAAATGCACAAAATAATGGCATGCTTGACTCGGGTAAATATCCCACAACACGTTCACTTGAGAATTGAATGAACATCTGTTATTCTTTAAATGGTTTGGATCCATAGGTCATTTGCATCTTGAACTTGTTTCAAGCATGCATATCCATATTTAAAACATGTGTAAAAATCTCTTTCTTATAAAATTCCAAACTAATTGGGTTTAAGTAGTGGAATTTCAAAAACTTGGATAACAAAACTTTTGTGTTCATTTGTGATTGTTTTAAATTTTTTCCATACATAAACTCTAAAATTTTCATTTTTTTGTGATCAATTTTCCATCTTGTGAAAATTGTTTATGAGATGAACGGAAAGTGAAAACTCAAGTTTTGATTTAATAAAAAAGTATACTTCTAAAATGGGAATGCAGAAATGCAGAGAGAGATAATTCCAAAACGTGTCGATAATTTTTAGGGATTGTAAACTCTTTTTAGTTTTTATATATTAGGTTTTACAATCGTCGGGAAAAGGGGGCTACGGGAGATTTTTAACTGAGCTTTGACTCCCAATCCATAAATCATTTCTGAAAAAAATATAGCCCGTTACGCATGATTGACCGATAAATCACTTTACAATCATCTATGATTGTTTGGTCAGATTTTTGTAAATGGGCAAAATATTAGCTTGTTTGATTCGGGTAAATATCCCACTGCACGTTCACTAGAGAATTTAATGAGTATTTTTTATTTCTTAAAAAGGTTTGGATCCATAGGTCATTTGCAACTTTATCATGTTTCAAGCATGCATATCCATATTTAAAACATGTGTAGAAATCTCTTTCCTATAAAATTCCAAGCGATTAGGGTCGAACTAGTGGAATTTCCCAAACTCTGATTACAAAACTTTTGTGTTCTTTTGTGTTGAGTGAATAAATTTTCCCAAACTTGGATAACAAAACTTTTGTGTTCTTTCGTGATGAGTGAATAAATTTTATTTACTTACATTTGTTATTGTTTTAAATTTTTTCCATGTATCAACTCTAAAATTTTTATTTTGTTGTGATCTATTTTCCATCTTGTCAAAATTTTTTACAAGATGAATGGAAAGTAAAATCTACAATTTTGATTTAAGTAAAAAGCATACATAAAAAATGGAAATGCACAAATGTAGAGAGATAATTCCAAAAAGTGTATGTAATTTTTAAGGATTGTAAACTCTTTTTAGTTTTTAGATATAAGTTTTTGCACTCTTCGGGAAAAGGGGGACACGAGGGATTTTTAACAGAGTGTAGACTCCCAATCCATAAGTCATTTCTTACAAATATATAGCCCGTTACGCATGATTGATCGATAAATAACTTTACAATCATGTAGGATTGTTAGGTAAACTTTTTTGTAAATGGGCAAAATAATGGCTTATTTGCTCAGGTAAATTTCCCACCGCACATGCACTTGAGAATTTAATGACCATTTGTTGTTCACTTTAAAAGGTTTGGATTAATAGGTCATTTGCATCTTTAACATATTTCAAGCATCCATATCCATATTTAAAACATTTGTAAAAATCTATTTTTTATAAAATTCCAAGCTATTAGTGTTGAACTAGTGGAATTTCCCAAACTTGGAACACAAAAATTTTGTGTCCATTTGTGGTTTTTGAATAACTTTTCTTTACTTACATTTTTTTATTATTTTAAATTTTTTCCATACATAAACGCTAAAATTCTCATTTCATTGGGATCTGTTTGCCATCCTTTTAAAATTGTTTACGAGATGAAGGAAACGTTAAAACCCAAGTTTTGTTTTAAGAAAAAAGTAAGCATCTAAAATTGAAATTCTCAAATTTAGAGAGAGATAATTCAAAAAAGTGTCTGTATTTTTTAGGGATTGTAAACACTTTTTATTTTTTGTATTATGTTTTGCAATCGTCAGGAAAAGGGGAAGGCGGGTGATTTTTAACAGAGTATTGACTCCCAATCCATAAGTCATTTCTTACAAAAATATGGCCCTTTACGGCTGATTGACCAATAAATCATTTACAATTATCTATCATTGTTAGGTCAGTTTTCTTGTAAATGGCAAAATAATGGCTAGTTTGACTCAGGTAATTATCCCACCACACGTTCACTTGAGAATTTAATCAGCATTTGTTATTCTTTTTAAAAGGTGTGGATCCATAGGACATTTGCATCTTGAACATGTTTCAAGCATGCATATCCATTTTTAAAGCATGAGTATAAATCTATTTCCTATAAAATTCCAAGCTATTATGGTTGAACTAGTGGAATTTCCCAAACTAGGATAACAAAACTTTTGTGTTCATTTGTGGTGTCTGAATAAATTTTCTTTACTTATATTCTGTTATTATTTTAAATTTTTTCCATACATAAACTGTAAAATTATCATTTCGTTGTGATCTATTTTCCATCTTTTTAAAACTGTCTATGAGATGAAGCAATAGTGAAAACTCAAGTTTTGATTTAAGAAAAAAGTAAGCATCTAAATTTAAATGCACAAATGTAGAGAGACATAATTCCAAAAACTATCTGTATTTTTTAGGGATTTTAAAATCTTCTTAATTTTTATATAATAGGTTTTGCAATCGTCGGGAAAAGGGGTAGGCAGGGGATTTTTAGCAGAGTGTTGACTCCCAATCCTTAAGTCATTTCTTAGAAAAATACAGCCCATTACGCATGATTGATCAATAAATAGCTTTACAATCATGAATGATTGTTAGGTCAACTTTTTGTAAATGGGCAAAATAATGGCTTGATTGACTCAGGTAAATATCCCACCGCATGTTCACTTGACATTGAATGAGCATTTGTTGTTCACTTTAAAAGGTTTGGATCCATAGGTCATTTGCATCTTTAACATATTTCAAGCATGCATATCCATATTTAAAACATGTGTAGAAATCTCTTTCTTATAAAATTCCAAGCTATTAGTGTTGAACTTGTGGAATTTCCCAAACTTGGATAACAAAACTTTTGGGTTCATTTGTGGTGTCTGTATAAATTTTCTTTACTTACATTTTCTTATTATTTTAATTTTTTTCCATACATAAACTCCAAAATTATCATTTTGTTGTGATCTATTAGCCAACTTGTTAAAATTGTTTACGAGATGAAGGGAAAGTGAAAACTCAAGTTTTGATTTTAGAAAATAGTAAGTATCTAAAATGGAAATGCGCAAATGTAGAGTTAGATAATTCCAAAACCAGTTTGTATTTTTTAGGGATTTTTAACCCTTTTTAGTTTTTATATATTAGGTTTTGAAAGAGTCGGGAAAAGGGGGAGGTGGGATATTTTTAACTGAGTGTTGTCTCCCAAATCATAAGTCATTTCTTACAAAAATATAGCTCGTTACGCATGATTGACCAATAAATCACTTTACCATCATCTATGATTGATAGTTTAGATTTTTGCAAATGGGCAACATAATAGCTTGTTTGACTCGGATAAATATCCCATCGCACGTTCACTTGAGAATTTAATGAGCATTTTTAATTTATTTAAAAGGTTTGGATCTATTGGTCATTTTCATCTTTATAATGTTTCAAGCATGCATATCCATATTTAAAACATGTGTAGAAATCTCTTTCTTATAAAATGCCAAGCTATTAGGGTTGAACTAGTGGAATTTCCAAAACTTGGATAACAAAAATTTTGTGTTCATTTGTGGTGTGTGAATAAATTTCTTTTCTTAAATTTGTTATTTTTTTAAATTTTTTCCATACATCAACTCTAAAATTTTCATTTTGTTGTGATTTAATTGCCATCTTGTCAAAATTGTTTACGAGATGCATGGAAAGTGAAAACTCGAGTTTTGATTTAACTAAAAAGCATACATCTAAAATTGAAATGCAAAAATGTAGAGAGAGATAATTCCAAAAAGTGTCTATAATTTTTGGGTATTGTAAACTCTTTTTTGTTTTTATATATTAGGTTTATCAATCATCGAGAAAAGTAGGAGGCGGGGGATTTTTAACTGAATGTTGACTCCTAATCCATAAGTCATTTCTTACAAAAATAAAACCCCTTACACATGATTGACCGATAAATAACTTTACAATCATTTATGATTGTTAGTTCAGCTTTTTGTAAAAGGTCAAAATAATGACTTGTTTGACTCGGGTAAATATCCCACCATAAATGGAAATACACAAATGTAGAGTGAGATAATTCCAAAAGCTATCTTTAATTATTTGGGATTGTAAACTTTTTTTAGCTTTTATATATTAGGTTTTGATATCGTCAGGAAAAGGGGGAGGTAGGAGATTTTTAACTGAATGTTGACTCCCAATTCATAAGTCATTTCTTACAAAAATATAGCCTATTATGAATGATTGACCAATAAATCACTTTACAATCATCTATGATTGTAGGTCAGCTTTTTTAAATGGGCAAAATAATGGCTTGTTTGACTCAGATAAATATCCCACTACACGTTCACTTGAGAATTTAATGAGCATTTGTTATTGTATTTAAAAGGTTTGGATCCATAGGTCAATGGCATCATTAACATGTATCAAGCATGCATATCAAAATTTAAAACTTGTGTAAAAATCTCTTTCTGATAAGATTCCAAGCTATTAGGGTTGAATTAGTGGAATTTCTCAAACTTGGATAACAAAACTTTTGTGTTCATTTTTGGTCTGTGAATTAATTTTCTATACATACATTTGTTATTTTTTAAAATTTGGTCCATACATAAACTCTAAAATTTTCATTTTTTTGTGATCTATTTGTCATCTTATCATAATTCTTTACGAGATGAAGGGAAAGTGAAAACTGAAGTTTTCATTTGAGTAAAAAACAAACATCTAAAATGGAAATGCACAAATGTAGAGAGAAAATTCCAAAAAGTTTCATTAATTTTTAGGGATTCTAAACTCTTTTTAGTTTTTATATATTAGATTTTTCAATCATCGGGAAAAGGGGAGGCGGGGGATTTTTAATTGAGTGTTGACTCCCAATCCATAAGTCATTTCTTACAAAAATACAGCCCGTTACGCATGATTGACCGATAAATAACTTTACAATCATGTATGATTGTCAGGTCAGCTTTTTGTAAATGGGCAAAATAATGGCTTGGTAGACTCAGGTAAATATCCCACCGCACATTCACTTGAGAATTTAATGAGCATTTGTTGTTCACTTTAAAAGGTTTGGATCCATAGGTCATTTGCATCTTTAACATATTTCATGGATGCATATCCATATTTAAAACATGTGTAGAAATCTCTTTCTCATAAAATTCCAAGCTATTATTGTTGAACTAGTGGAATTTCCCAAACTTGGATAACAAAACTTTTGTATTCATTTCTGGTGTCTGAATAAATTTTCTTAACTTACATTTTGTCATTATTTTAAATTTTTTCCATACATAAACTCCAAAATTATCATTTTGTTGTGATCTATTTGCCAACTTGTCAAAACTGTTTAAGAGATGAAGGGAAAATGAAAACTCTAAAATTTTCATTTTGTTGTGATCTATTTGCCTTATTGTCAAAAATTTTTACAAGATGAAGGGAAAGTGAAAATTGAAGTTTGGATTTAAGAAAAAAGTATACATCTAAAATGGAAATGCACAAATGTAGAGAGAAATAATTCCAAAACGTGTTTGTAAATTTTAGGGATTGTAAACTCTTTTTAGTTTTTATATATTAGGTTGGGAGATTTTTAATTGAGTATTGACTCCCAATCCATAAGTCATTTCTTACAAAAATATAGCCCGTTACACATGATTGACCGATAAATCACTTTACAATCATCTATGATTGTTAGGTCAACTTTTTGTCAATGGGCAAAATAATAGCTTGTTTGACTCAGGTAAATATCCCACCGCACGTTCACTTCTGAATTTAATGACAATTATTATTCTCTTTAAAAGGTTTGGATCCATAGGTCATTTCCATCTTTAACATGTTTGAAGGATGCATATCCATATTTAAAACATGTGTAAAAATCTCTTTCTTTTAAAATTTCAAGCTATTAGGGCTGAACAAGTGGAATTTCCCATACTTGGATAACAAAACTTTTGTGTTCATTTGTGGTGTGAGAATAAATTTTATTTATTTACATTTGTTAATGTTTTAAATTTTTTCCATACATAAACTCTAAAATTTTCATTTTGTTGTGGTCTATTTTCCATCTTGTCAAAATTGTTTATGAGATGAAGGGAAAGTGAAAACTCAAGTTTTGATTGAAGAAAAAAGTATACTAAATTGCAAATGCACAAATGTAGAGAGAGATAATTCAAAAAAGTTTCTGTAATTTTTAGGGATGGTAAACTCTTTTTAGTTTTTATATATAAGGTTTTGCAATCGTCGGGAAAAGGGGGAGGTGAGGGATTTTTAACTGAGTGTTGACTCCCAATCCATAAGTCATTTTTAACAAAAATATAGTCGTTACACATGATTGACCGATAAATCACTTAACAATCATCTATGATTGTTTGGTCAGCTTTTTGTAAATGGGCAAAATAATTGCTAGTTTGACTCGGGTAAATATTCCACCGTAATTTCACTTGAGAATTTAATGAGCATTAGTTATTCTCTTTAAAAGGTTTGGATCCATACGTCATTTGCATCTTTAACATGTTTCAAACATGCATATCCATATTTAAAAGATGTGTAGAAATCTCTTTCTTATAAAATTCAAAGCTATTAGGGTTGAAGTAGTGGAGTTTCCCAAACTTGGATAACAAAACTTTTGTGTTCATTTGTGGTGTTTGAATAAATTTTCTTCACTTACATTTGTTATTGTTTTAAATTTTTTCCATACATAAAATATAAAATTTTCATTTTGTTTTGATCTATTTGCAATGTTATCAGAACTGTTTATGGCATGCAGGGAAAATGAAAATTCAAGTTTTGATTTAAGTAAAAGGCAAATATCTAAAATGGAAATGCACAAATGTAGGGAGAGAAAATTCCAAAAAGTGTCGGTAATTTTTAGGGATTGTAAAATCTTTTTAGTTTTTATATTTTAGGTTTTGGAATCGTCGGGAAAAGGGGGAGGCGAGGGATTTTTAAATGTGTGTTGACTCCCAATCCATAAGTCATTTCTTACAAAAATACAGCTCGATACTCATGATTGACCGATAAATAACTTTACAATCGTGTATGATTGTTAGGTCAAATTTTTGTAAATGGGAAAAATAAAGTCTTGTTTGACTTCGGTAAATATTTATTGAGCATTTGTTGTTCACTCTAAAAGGTCTGGATCCATAGGTCATTTTCATCTTTAACATATTTCAAGCATGCATATCCATATTTAAAACTTGTGTAGAAATCTCTTTCTGATAAAATTCCAAGCTATTACGGTTAAACTATTGGAATTCCCAAATTTTTATAACAAAACTTTTGTGTTCATTTTTGGTGTGCGAATAAATTTTCTTTACTTACATTTGTTATTGTTTTAAATTTGGTCCACACATAGACTCTAAAATTTTTATTTTGTTGTGATTTGTTTGCCTTCTTGTCAAAATTGTTTACAAGATGAAGGGAAACTGCAAACTCATGTTTGGATTTAAGAAAAAAGGTATACATCTAAAATGGAAATGCACAAATGTAGCGACAAATAATTTCAAAAAGTGTCTATAATTTTTAGGGATTGTAAACGCGTTTTAGTTTTTATATATTAGGTTTTGAAATCATCAGGAAAAGGAGGAGACGGGGGATTTTTAACTGAGTGTTGACTCCCAATCCATAAGTCATTTCTTAAAAAAATACAGCCCGTTACGCATGTTTGACCGATAAATAACTTTCCAATCACGAATGATTGTAAGGTCAGCTTTTTGTAAATGGGCAAAATAATGGCTTGTTTGACTCAGGTAAATATACCACTGCACGTTCACTTCAGAATTTAATGAGCATTTGTTGTTCACTTTAAAAGGTTTGGATCCATAGGTCATTTGCATCTTTATCATATTTCAAGCATGCATATTCATATTTAAAACATGTCTAGAAATCTCTTTCTTATCAAATTCCAAGCTATTAGTGTTGAACTAGTGGAATTTCCAAAACTTGGATAACAAAACTTTTGTGTTCATTTGTGGTGTCTGAATAAATTTTCTTTACTTACATTTTGTTATTATTTTGAAAATTTTCCATTCATAAACTCCAAAATTATCATTTTTTTGTGATCTATTTGCCATCTTGTCAAATTGTTTGCGAGATGAAGGGAAATTGAAAACTCAAGTTTTGATTAAGAAAAAAGTAAGCTGGAAATGCAAAAAATTAATTCCAAAATCTGTCTATATTTTTTTAGGGATTGTAAACCTTTTTTAGTTTTTATATATTAGGTTTTTAAATCATCGGGAAAAGGGGGTGGCGGGAGATTTTTAACTGAATGTTGACTCCCAAAGCATAAGTTATTTCTTAAAAAAATATAGCCCGTTATGCATGATTGACCGATAAATCACTTTACAATCATCTATGATTGTTAGGTCAGCATTTTTTAAATGGGCAATATAATGGCTTGTTTGACTCAGGTATTTGTTATTCTCACCACACGTTCACTTGAGAATTTAATGAGCATTTGTTATTCTCTTTAAAAGGTTTGGATACATAGGTTGTTTGCATCATTAACATGTTTCAAGCATGCATATCCATATTTAAAACATGTGTAGAAATCTCTTTCGGATAAAATTCCAAGCTATTAGGGTTGAACTAGTGGATTTTCCCAAACTTGGAACACAAAAATTTTGGCTTCATTTGTGGTGTGTTAATAAATTTACTTTATTTACATTTTTTATTGTTTTAAATTTGGTCTATAAATAAACTCTAAAATTTTCATTTTGTTGTGATTGATTTTCCTTCTTGTCAAAATTGTTTACGAGAAGTAGGGAAAGTGAAAACTCAAGTTTTGATTTAAGAAAAAAGTATACATCTAAAATGGAAATGCACAAATGTAGAGAGAAATAATTCCAAAAAGTTTTTGTAATTTTTAGGGATTCTATACTCTTTTTAGTTTTTATATATTAGGTTGTGCAATCGTCAGGAAAAGGGGGAGGTGGGTGCTTTTTAACTGAGTTTTTACTCCCAATCCATAAGTCGTTTCTTACAAAAATATAGCCCGTTACGCATGATTTACCGATGTTGAATTTATGGAAAAGTGAAATACTTCATTGACATCAATAACTTGTTGTAATCAGAGTGCATCTCTATTTATAATAGAGGAAGGTAGTAGAGTCCTATTATAAGAAAACTACCCTTGTCCCAATTACACACAAACTCTAACACTCAAGGTAAGTCCCAACATAATTAGGTAACTCAATATTGATAAAAGACAAATATAACTTAAACTAAAATCTTCTTGGTCGTGACCCTAAGATAACGATACTTTTGTGAGTCCTTCTTGATCTTCCAACTGATGTGATAAGGATGCCAGCTCTTGGTAATCATTGTGGGTCCTACTTCTTATGGGTTTGGGCCCATCTTGTGGGTCTTCCTTGGTCATGTAGCCCATCTTATAATAATCTTACATATGTGGGCCTTCCTCTGTCTTTGGGCTTGATCCTGAAGTTGGGGGTGAGAGAACAACATGAACTCTTAGCTTGCAGCAAATGATGTATAAAATATTTTTGTATAAAATGGCACATCTTCCAATATACCTTCATCTTCCAACATTCCCCCTCACACTGTTGCGTCCTTCCATGAGACCCTGCGACATTATAAGTGAGAGTAAAAATCACTCCTAGCCGATAAGTCATTGCTTCATACTACAGTCTTAATGTTGGATGTAGGGCACACTCTACTGCTATCGGTAGTGTGTCTCTCGGCATTGCTCTCAAGTGTCCACCACCGTGTCCCTCCATAGGACAACGACTCTCAAGTAGTAGGAGACATAAAAGCCATTACAGAGGAGGAGGAGGGGGGGGGGGGGGAATTACATAGATGTAATTATAAGTTCCTCCGTCATGGACTTCCAACCGCAAATAATTTTCATCTTTTTGACGGGGATGAAGTTCCTCCATCGTGGACTCCCAACCACAAATAATTTTCATCTTTTTGACGGGATGAATTTCCTCCATCATGGACTTCCAAACACAAATAATTTTCATCTTTTTGACTGGGATGAAGTTCTTCCGTCGTGGACTCCCAACCACAAATAATTTTCATCTTTTTAACGGGGATGAAGTTCCTCCGTCATGGAGTCCCAACCACAAATAATTTTGATCATTTTGACGAGGATGAAGTTCCTCCGTCATGGACTCCCAACCACAATTAATTTTCATCTTTTTGACGGGGTAAAATAAATGATGACATGAGGCCACCTTTTCTTCAATAATAATGTCCCCAAAGAGACATAATAGCTGCAGCTGAATATAACACGACCATCTTCCAACACATATAACACGAACGAAATAGTAAAATTTGTCAAAGAACCCATGAAATAATCCTATATAAAAATTTCTTCTTTGATGCACAAGCTTCATATTTTATACTCCCCCTTTCTTGAATATTTTGGTCACATAAACTTATCCACAACATAAGGAAAAATACCTCTTTCTTATACTTCTTCTACTTCTGCCCCTCAACTGGGAGGTAATGGCAGTGATCCTAGCTTGAACCAAATATCATTGATGTAGAAATAAGCCCAAATAACAATGATGTATAAATAAGTGAGATATTTTTCTGATATTTCTACTCAAAAAGTGACACAAAACTTTGGTCATAAATTCGCATTTTCAATGTAACAGAATACCAACATGACCTTTGATTCTTCCAATTCGAATACATCTTTCAATATAGATCAGATTGACATGAAACTTTTTACTTATGAAAGTAGACTTAAATAAATTTCATCCAAGTATAACTTATCTTCATAAAATAAAATTTTCAGAAGATAAATAATCATATATATTTCGTTCTCTGTCATCTGGCCGAACTAAATATTGTTTCTCTTGTTTTTCCAAAATTACCATTGACTCTTCAAAGATCAATGTCTCCTTATAAAAATATCATACCGAGGATTGGTTGAATAGGTAAAAAATAGACTTACATATATTTCTTCTGATATATAATTCTCCATATAAATTCTCTTTCTTGAGAGCATAAAATACCTCAGAATTTGAGGCTTTCTGCTGCGGCTCGAACCTCTTCTATAATCTGACCTTTGCTGCTTCAAATATCGATTTATCTTTGTAGATGAATCAGATAAAAAATTTGTTGAATAGGTAAAAGAATATACTTACAGATCATTTGTTTGATATATATTTCTCCATATAAAGTCTAGTTCTTGATAGTAAAAAATACCTCGGAATCTGAAGATTGCTTCTGCTGCTCGAACCTTTTCTCAATCAGACCTTCGCTCATTCAAATATTGATATCACTTTGTAGATAACTCCAATTAGAACAAATTGTTCTTCTTTGGAAATTATACTCAAATATATTTTCATCAATATATAAATTGCAATATTAAAAACTAATTATAGAGGTAAAAATCGCAAAGAAAGCTACGAGTGTATGGACTGAAAAAAATAACTATGAACCTACACCTAGGGTTTAAGGTTTAGAAAAAAGGATCACATTACCTCCCTGAGTTGACCAAGTCAACTCATAGAACCTGCTCTGATACCATGTTGAATTTATAGAAAAGTGAAATACTTCATTGACATCAATAACTTGTTGTAATCAAAGTGCATGATCTTCTATTTATAATAGAGGAAGGTAGTAGAGTCCAATTACAATAAAACTACCCTTGTCCCAATTACACCCAAACTCTAACACTCAAGGTAAGTCCTTACATAATTAGGTAACTCAATATTCATAAAAGAAAAATATAACTTAAAATAAAACTCTTCTTGGTCGTGACCCTAAGATAAAGATACTTTTGTGAGTACTTATTGATATGCCAGCTCTTGGTAATCATTGTGGGTCCTATTTCTTATAGGCTTGGGCCCATCTTGTGGGCCTTCCTTGGTCTTGTGGCCCATCTTATAATAATCTTACATATGTGGGCCTTCCTTTGTCGTTTGGGCTTGATCTTATCTTCCAACAACCGATAAATCACATTACAATCATATATGATTGTTAGGTTAGCTTTTTGTAAATGGGCAAAACAATGGACTCAGGTAAATATCCCACCGCAAGTTTACTTGAAAATTTAATGAGCATTTTTAATTCTCTTTAAAAGGTTTGGATCCATAGGCCATTTGCATCTTTAACATGTTTCTAGCATGCATATCCATATTTAAAACATGTGTGGAAATCTCTTTTTTATAAAATTTCAAACTATTAAGGTTGAACTAGAGGAATTTTCAAAACTTGGATAACAAAACTTTTGTGTTCATTTGTGGTGTGTGAATAAGTTTCCTTTACTTACATTTTTTATTCTATTAAAGTTTTTCCCTACATAAACTCTAAAATTATCATTTTCTTGTGATCATTTTGCCATCTTGTCAAAATTGTTTACGAGATGAAGGGAAAGTGAAAACTCAAGTTTAGAATGAAGAAAAAAACGTACATCTAAAATTGAAATGAACAAATGTTGAGAGAGATAATTCCAAAAAGTTTCTGTATATTTTAGGGATTGTAAAATTTTTTTAGTTTTTATATATATGGTTTTGCAATCGTTAGGAAAAGGGGGAGGCGGTGGATTTTTAACTGAGTGTTGACTCCCGATCCATAAGTCTTTTGTTACAAAAATATAGCCCGTTATGCATGATTGACCGATAATTCACTTAACAATCATCTATGATTGTTAGGTCAGCTTTTTGTAAAAGGGTAAAATAATGGTTTGTTTGACTCGGGTAAATATTCCACCGCACGTTAACACTATAATTTCAAGACCATATTTTGTTCTCTTTAATAGGTTTGGATCCCTAGGTCTTTTGCATCTTGAACATATTTCAAGCATGCATATCCATATTTAAAACATGTGTAGAAATCTCTTTCTTATAACATTCAGAGCTATTAGTGTTGAACTAGTGGAATTTCCCAAACTTGGATAACAAAACTTTTGTGTTCATTTGTGGTGTGTGAATAAATTTTCTTTACTTACATTTGTTATTGTTTTAAATTTTTTCCATACATAAACATTAAAATTTTCATTTTGTTGTGATCTATTTGCCATCTTGTCAAAATTGTTTAAGAGATGAAAAGAAAGTGAAACTGAAGTTTTGATTTAAGAAAAAAGTATGCATCTAAAATGGAAATGAACAAATGTACAGAGGGATAAATAAAAAACTTGTCTATAATTTTTAGGGTTGTAAACTCTTTTTAGATTTTCTATATTAGGTTTTCCAATCTTTGGGAAAAGGGGGAGGTGGAGGATTTTTAATTGAGTGTTGACTCTCAGTCCGTAAGTCATTTCTTACAAAAATATAGCCTGTTACACATGAATGACCGATAAATCACTTCACAATCATCAATGATAGTTAGGTCAGCTTTTTGAAAATGAGCAAAATAATGGCTTGTTTGACTTGGGTAAATATCCCACCGCACGTTAACTTGAGAATTTAATGAACATTTGTTATTCTCTTTAAAAGGTTAAGATCCATAGGTCAGTTGCATCTTTAACTTGTTTCACGCATACATATCCATATTTAAAACAGGCGTAGAAATCTGTTTCTTATAAAATTCCAAGCTATTAGGGTTGAACTAGTGGATTTCCAAACTTGAATAAAAAAAATTTTGTGTTCTTTTGTGGTGTGTGAATAAATTTTCTTTACTTACATTTGTTAGTGTTTTAAAATTTGTTCATTTTATTGTGATCTGTTTGCTTTCTTTTCTAATTTTTTTACGAGATGAAGGGAAAGTGCAAACACAAGGGTGGATTTAAGAAAAAAGTGTACATCTAAATTGGAAATACACAAATGTAGCGACAAATAATTCCAAAAAGTGTCTATAATTTTTAGGGATTGTAAACTCTTTTTAGTTTTTACATATAAGGTTTTGAAATCATTAGGAAAAGGAGGAGACGAGGGATTTTTAACTGAGTGTTGACTCCCAATCCATAAGTCATTTCTTAAAAAAATACCACCCGTTATGTATGTTTGACCGATAAATAACTTTACAATCACGGATGATTGTAAGGTCAGATTTTTGTAAATGGGCAAAATAATGGCTTGTTTGACTCAGGTAAATATCCTACCGCACATTCACTTCAAAATTTAATGAGCATTTGTAGTTCACTTTAAATTGTTTAGATCCATAGGTCATTTGCATCTTTAACATATTTCAAGCATGCATATCCATATTTAAAACATGTGTAGAAATCTCTTTCTTATCAAATTCTAAGCTATTAGTGTTGAACTAGTGGAATTTCCCAAACTTGGACAACAAAACTTTTGTGTTCATTTGAGGTGTCTGAATAAATTTTCTTTACTTACATTTTGTTATTATTTTGAAATTTTTCCATTCATAAACTCCAAAATTATCATATTTTTGTGATCTATTTTCCATCTTGTCAAAATTGTTTACGACATGGAGGGAAAATGAAAACTCAAGTGTTAATTTAATAAAAAAGTATACATAAAAAATGGAAATGCACAAATGTAGAGAGAGATAATTCTAAAACTGTCTTCATTTTTTAGGGATTGTAAACTCTTTTTAGTTTTTATATATTAGGTTTTACTGAGTGATGACTCCCTTTCCAAAAGTCATTTCTTAAAAAAATATAGCCCGTTACGCATGATTGACCTATAAATCATTTTACAATCATCTATGATTGTTAGGTCAGCGTTTTTTAATGGGCAAAACAATGGCTTGTTTGACTCGGGTAATTATCCCACCGCATGTTCCCTTGAGAATTTAATGTGCATTTTTTATTCTCTTTAAAAGGTTTGGATCCATAGGTCATTTGCATCTTTAACATGTTTCAAACATGCATATCCATATTTTAAACATGTATAGAAATCTCTTTCTGATAAAATTCCAAGCTGTTGGGGTTGAACTAGTGGAATTTCCCAAACTTGGATAACAAAACTTTTGTGTTCATTTGTGGTTTGTGAATATATTTTCTTTACATACATTTTTTATTGTTTTAAATTTTGTGTATACTTAAACTCTAAAATTTTTATTTTGTTGTGATCTATTTGCCTTGTTGTGAAAATTGTTTACGAGAAGAAGGGAAAATGAAAACTCAAGTTTGGATTGAGAAAAAAAGTATACATCTAAAATTGAAATGCACAAATGTAGTGAGAGATAATTCCAAAACTTGTCTGTAATTTTTAAGGATTGTAAACTCTTTTTAGTTTTTATATTTTAGGTTTTGCGATCATCTGGAAAAGGGGGAGATGGCGGATTTTTAACTGAATGTTGACTCCCAATCCATAAGTTATTTCTTAAAAAAATATAGTCTGTTACCCTTGATTGACTGCTAAATCATATTACAATCATCTATGATTGTTTGGTAAGCTTTTTGTAAATGGGCAAAATAATGGCTTGTTTGAAACGAGTAAATATCCCACCGCACGTTTACTCAAGAATTTAATGACCATTTGTTGTTCTCTTTAAAAGTTTGGGATCCATATGTCATTTGCATCTTGACCATATTTCAAGCATGCATATCCATATTTAAAACATGTGTAGAAAAATCTTTCTTATAAAATTCCAAGCTATTAGTGTTGAACTAGTGGAATTTCCCAAACTAGAATAAAAAAACTTTTGTGTTCATTTGTAGTGTGAGAATAAATTTTCTTTACATACATTTGTTATTGTTTTAAATTTTTTCTATTCATAAACTCCAAAATTTTAAATTCGTTGAGATCTATTTGCCATCTTGTCAAAATTGTTTACGAGATGAAAGGAAAGTGAAAACTCAAGTTTTGATTTAAGAAAAGAGTATGCATCTAAAATGGAAATGCACAAATGTAGAGAGAGATAAATCAAAAACCTTTCAGTAATTTTTTAAGATTGTAAACTCTTTTTAGTTTTTATATATTAGTTTTTACAATCTACTAGAAAAAGGGGTGGTTGGTGATTTTTAACTAAGTATTGACTCCCAATCCGTAAATCATTTCTTAAAAAAATATAGCCTGTTACGCATGCAGATAAATCACTTTACAATCATCTATGATTGTTAGGTCAGCTTTTTGTAAATGGGCAAAATAATGGCTTGTTTGACTTGGGTGAATATCCCACCGCACGTTCACTTGATAATTTAATGAGCATTTGTTATTCTCTTTAAAAGGTTTTGATCCATAGGTCATTTTCATCTTTAAAATGTTTCAAACATGCATAACCATATTTAAATCATGTGTAGAAATATCTTTCTTTCAAAATTCCTAGCTATTAGGGTTGAACTAGTGGAATTTCCCAAACTTGAATAAAAAAAAATTTGTGTTCATTTGTGGTGTGTGAGTAAATTTTCTTTACTTACATTTGTTATTGTTTTAAATTGTTTCCATCCATCAACTCAAAAGATTTCTTTTTGTTGTGATCTATTTGCCTTGTTGTTAAAATTGTTTACGAGAAGAAGGGAAAGTGAAAACTCAAGTTTTGATTTAAGAAAAAAATATACATCTAAAATAGAAATGCAAAAATATAGAGTGAGAAAATTCCAAAAAGTGTTTGTAATTTTTATAGATTGATAACTCTTTTTATTTTTTATATATTAGGTTTTCCAATCGTCGGGAAAAGAGGAGGCGGTGGATTTTTAACATAGTGTTGACTCCCAATCTAAAAGTCATTTATTACAAAAATATAGCCCGTTACACATGATTGACCGATAAATCACATTACAATCATCTATGATTGTTAGGGTAGCTTTTTGTAAATGGGCAAAATAATGGATTGTTTGATACAGGTAAATATCCCACTACACGTTCACTTGAGAATTTAATGAGCATTTGTCTTTAAACGGTTTGGATCCATAGGTCATTTGCATCTTTAACATGAATCAAGCATGCATATCCAAATTTTAAGCATGTGTAGAAATCTCTTTCTGATAAAATTCCAATCTATTAGGGTTGAACTAGTGGAATTTCCAAAACTTGGATAACAAAAATTTTGTGTTCATTTGTAGTGTGTGAATAAATTTTCTTTACTTACATTTGTTATTGTTTTAAATTTTGTCCATACATAAACTCTAAAATTTTCATTTTGTTGTGATCTATTTGCCATCTTGTCAATAAATTTTATGAGATGAAGGGAAAGTGGAAACTCAAGTTTTGATTTAAGGAAAAAGTATACATCTAAAATGGAAATGCACAAATGTAGAGTGAAATAAGTCCAAAAAGTGTTTGTAATTTTTACAGATGGTAAGTGATTTTTAGTTTTTATATATTAGGTTTTCGCAATCGTCGGGAAAAGAAGAGGCGGGGGATTTTTAACATAGTGTTCTCTCCGAATCGATAAGTCAATTGTTACAAAAATATAGCCCGTTACGCATTATTGACCAATAAATCACATTACAATCATCTATGATTATTTGGTCAGCTTTTTGTAAATGGTAAAAAAAATGGTTTGTTTGACTTGGGTAAATATCCCACCGCAAGTTCATTTGTGAATTTAATGAGCATCTGTTGTTTTCTTTCAAAAGTTTGGATCCTTAGGTCATTTGCATCTTTAAGATGTTTCAAACATGCAAATCCAGATTTAAAACATGTGAAGAAATCTCTTTCTTATAAAATTCCAAGCTATTAGGGTTGAACTAGTGGAATTTCCCAAACTCGGATTACAAAACTTTTGTGTTCATTTGTGGGGTATGAATAAATTTTCTTTACTTCCATTTGTTATTGTTTTAAATTTTTTCTACACATAAACACTAAAATTTTCATTTTGTTGTGATCAATTTGCCATCTTGTCAAACAAATTTATGAGATGAACAGAAAGATAAAACTCAAGTTTTGATTTAAGAAAAAAGTATACAGCTATAATGGAAATGCACAAATGTAGAGAGAGATAATTCCAAAAAGTGTCAATAATTTTTAGGGGTTGTAAGCTCTTTTTAATTTTTATATATTTGGCTTGCAATCGTTTGGAAAAGGGTGAGGCGAGACATTTTTAACTGAGTGTTAACTCCCAATCCATAAGTCAATACTTACAAAAATATAGCCCGTTACGCATGATTGACCGATAAATCACTTTACAATCATCTATGATTGTAGGGTCAGCTTTTTGTAACTGGCCAAAATAATGTCTTGTTTGACTCAGGTAAATATTCCACCGCATGTTCACTTGAGAATTTAATGAGCATTTTCTGTTCTCTTTAAAAAGTTTGGATCCATAGGTCATTTGTATCTTTAACAAGTTTCAAGCATGCATATCCATATATTAAACTTGTGTAGAAATCTCTTTCTGATAAAATTCCAATCCATTAGCGTTGAACTAAAGGAATTTCCCAAACTTGGATAACAAAACTTTTGTGGTCATTTTAGGTGTGTGAATAAATTTTCTTTACTTACATTTGTTAGTGTTTTAAATTTTCTCCATACATAAACTCTAAATTTTTTATTTTGTTGTGATCTATTTTCTATCTTGTCAAAAATATTTATGAGATAAAGGGAAAGATAAATCTCAAGTTTTGATTTAAGAAAAAAATATGCATCTAAAATGGAAATACACAAATGTAGAGAGAGATAATTCCAAAAAGTGTCTATAATTGGGTTGTAAACTTTTTTTAGTTTTTATATATTAGGTTTTGCAAATGTCAGGAAAAGGGGGAGATGAGGGACTTTTAACTGAGTGTTAACTCCCAATCCATAAGTCATTTCTAACAAACATATAGCATGTTACACATGATTGACCGACCGAGAAAACACTTTACAATCATAGATGATTGTAAGGTCAGCTATTTTTAAATGGGTAAAATAATGTCTTGTTTGACTCGGGTAAATATCCCACCGCATGTTCACTTGATAATTTAATGAGTATTTGTTATTCTCTTTTAAAGGTTTGGATCCAAAGGTCATTTGCATCTTTAACATATTTCAAGCATGCATATCCATATTTAAAACATGTGTAGAAAACTCTTTCTTATAAAATTCAGAGCTATTAAGGTTGAACTAGCTAGGTTAACAAAACTTTGGTGTTCATTTGTGGTATGTGAATAAATTTTCTTTACTTACATTTGTTATTGTTTTAAATTTTTTACATACATAAACTCTAAAATTTTCATTTTGTTGTGATCTATTTGCCATCTTGTTAAAATTGTTTACGAGATGAAGGAAAAGTGAAAACTCAAGTTTTAATTTAAGAAAAAAGTGTGCATCTAAAATGGAAATGCACAAATATTGAGAGCAATAATTCCATAAAGTGACTGTATTTTTTAGGGATTGTAAACTCTTTTTAGTTTTTATATTTTAGGTTTTGCAATCGCCGGGAAAAGGGGGAGGAAGGATATTTTTAACTGAGTGTTGACTCCGAATCCATATGTCATTTTTTACAAAAATAAAGCCCTTGACGCATGATTGACTGATAAATCACTTTACAATAATCTATGAATGTTAAGTCAGCTTTTTGTAAATGGGTAAAATAATGGCTTGTTTGACTCGGGTAAATATCCCACCACTCGTTCGCTTGAGAATTTAATGAGCATTTGTTATTCTCTTTAAAAGGTTTGGATCCATAGGTCATTTGCATCTTTAACAAGTATCAAGCATGCATATCCATATTTAAAACATGTGTAGAAATCTCTTTCATATAAAAGTCCAAGCTATTAAGGTTGAACTTGAGGAATTTCCAAAACTTGGATAACAAAACTTTTGTGTTCATTTGTGGTCGGTGAATAAGTTTTCTTTACTTACATTTGTTATTGTTTTAAATTTTTTCCCTACATAAACTCTAAAATTATCTTTTTGTTGTGATCTATTTGTCATCTTGTACAAATTGTTTACGAGATGAAAGAAAAGTGAAAACTCAAGTTTTATTGTAAGAAAAAATTTTACATCTAAAATTGAAACGCACAAATGCAATGAAAGATAATTTCAAAAAGTGTCTGTAGTTTTTAGGAAGTGTAAACTCTTTTTAGTTTTTATATATTAGATTTTGCAATCGTAGGGAAGAGGGGGAGGCAGGGGATTTTTAATTGAGTGTTGACTGCCAATCCATAAGTCATTTCTTTAAAAAATATAGCCCGTTACGCATGATGGACAGATAAATCACTTTACAATCATCTATGATTGTTAGGTCTGCTTTTTGTAAAAGGGCAAAATAATGGCTTGCATGACTTGGGTAAATATCCCACTACACGTTCACTTGAGAATTTAATGAGCATTTGTTATTCTCTTTAAAAGGTTTGGACCCATAGGGCATTCGCATCTTTCACATGTTTCAAACATGCATATCTATGTTTAAAACATGTGTAGAAATATTTTTCTTTAAAATTCCAAGCTTTTAGGGTTGAACTAGTGGAATTTCCCAAACTTGTACAACAAAACTTTTGTGTTCATTTGTGGTGTGCGAATAAATTTTCTTTACTTACATTTGTTATTGTTTTAAATTTTGACCATACATAAACTCTAAAATTTGTTTTTTGTCGTGATCTTTTTGCCTTCTTGTCAAAATTGTTTACAAGATGAAGGGAAAGTGAAAACTCAAGTTTGGATTTAAGAAAAAAGTATACATCTAAAATGGAAAAAAACAAATATAGCGAGAAATAATTCCAAAAAGTGTTTGTAGTTTTTAGGGATTATAAACTATTTTTAGTTTTTAAATATTAGGATTTCCAATCATTAGGAAAAAGCAGGGGATTTTTTACTGAGTGCTGACTCCCAATCCATATGTCATTTCTTTCAAAAATGTAGCCTGTTATGCATGATTGACTGATAAGTCACATTATAATCATCTATGATTGGTAGGTGGGCTTTTTTTAAATGGGAAAAATAATGTCTTGTTTGACTCAAGAAAATATCCCACGACACGTGCACATGAGAATTTAATGAGCATTTTTTATTCTCTTTAAAATATTTTGATCCTTAGGTCATTTGCATCTTTCACATGTTTCAAGTATGCATATCCATATTTAAAACTTGTGTAGAAATCTCTTTATTATAAAATTCCAAGCTATTAGGGTTGAACTAGAGGAATTTCCAAAACTTGGATAACAAAACTTTTGTGTTCATTTGTGGTGTGTGAATAAGTTTTCTTTACTTACATTTGTTATTGTTATAAATTTTTTCCATACATAAACTCTAAAATTATCATTTAATTGTGACCTATTTGCCATCTTGTCAAAAGTGTTTACGAGATGAAGGGAAAGTGAAAACTCAAGTTTTGAAATAAGAAAAAAGCATACATCTAAAATTGAAATGCACAAATGCAGAGAAAGATAATTCCAAAACATGTCTGTAATATTTAGGGATTGTAAACTCTTTTTAGTTTATATATATTAGATTTTTCAATCATCGAGAAAAGGGTGAGGCGGGGGATTTTTAACTAAGTGTTGACTTCCAATCCATAAGTCATTTCTTACAAAAATATAGCCGATTATGCATGATTGACTGATAAATCAATTTACATTCATCTATGATTGTTAGGTCAACTTTTTGTAAATGGGCAAAATATTGTCTTGTTTGACTCGGGTAAATATCCCACGACACGTTCACTAGAATTTCATGACCATTTGTTGTTCTCTTTAAAAGGTTTGGATCCATAGGTCATTTGCATCTTGAATATATTTCATTCTTGCGTATCCATGTTTAAAACAGTGTAGAAATCTCTTTCTTATAAAATTCCAAGCTATTATTGTTGAACTAGTGGAATTTCCCAAACTTGGATAACAAAACTTTTGTGTTCATTTGTGGTGTGTGAATAAATTTTCTTTACTTACATTTGTTTTTGTTTTAAATTTTTTCCATACATACACTCTAAAATTTTCTTTTTCTTGTGATCTATTAGCCATCTTGTTAAAAAAAAATTACGAGATGAAGGGAAAGTAAAAACTCATGTTTTGATTTAAGAAAAAAGTATGAATCTAAAATAGAAATGCACAAATGTAGAGAGAGATAATTAAAGAAACTTTCAGTAATTTTTAAGGATTGTAAAGTCTTTTTAGTTTTTATATATTAGGTTTGAAAATCTTCTGGAAAAGGGGGAGGAGGGGATTTTTAACTGAGTGTTGACTCCCAATCCGTCAGTCATTTCTTACAAAAATATAACCTGTTATGCATGATTGACCGATAAATCACTTTACAATCATCTATGATTGTTAGGTTAGCTTTTTGAAAATGAGCAAAATAATGGCATGTTTGACTCAGGTAAATAAGCCACCGCAAGTTCACTTGAGAATTTAATGAGCATCCATATGTCATTTTAATCTTTAACATGTTTCAAGCAAGCATATCCATATTTTAAACATGTGTAGAAATCTCTTTCTGATAAAATTCCAATCCATTAGGGTTGAACTAATGGAATTTCCCAAACATGGATAACAAAACTTTTGTGTGCATTTGTGGTGTAAGAATAAATTTTCTTTACTTACATTTGTTATTGTTTTAAATTTTTCCATACATAAACTATAAAATTTTTATTTTGTTGTGATCTATTTGCTATTTTGTCAAAAAAAATTATGAGATGATGAGAAAGATAAAACTCAAATTTTGATTTAAGAAAAAAGTATACACCTAAAATGGAAAATTACAAATGTAGAGTGAGATCATTCCAAAAAGTGTCTATAATTTTATGGATTGTAAACTCTTTTTAGTTTTAATATATTAGGTTTTGCAATGGCCGGGAAAAGGGGGAGGTGGGGGATTTTTAACTGAGTGTTAACTCCCAATCCATTAGTCATTTCTTACAAAAACTTACCCTGTGACATATGATTGACCGATAAAACACTTTACAATTATCTATGATTGTAAGGTCAGCTATTTGTAAATGGCCAAAATAATGACTTGTTTGACTTGCATAAATATCTCACCACACGTTCACTTGAGAATTTAATGAGCATTTGTTATTCTCTTTAAAAGTTTTGGATCCATAGGTCATTTGCATCTTTAACATGTGTCAAGCAATGATATCCATATTCAAAACATGTGTAGAAAAATCTTTCTTATAAAATTCAGAGCTATTAGGGTGGAACTAGTGGAATTTCCCAAACTAGAATAACAAAACTTTGGTGTTCATTTGTGGTATGTGAATAAATTTTCTTTACTTACATTTGTTATTGTTTTAAATTTTTTACATACATAAACTCTAAAAATTTTATTTTGTTGTGATCTATTTGCCATCTTGTCAAAATTGTTTACGAGATGAAGGAAAAGTGAAAACTCAAGTTTTGATTTTAGAAAAAAGTTTGCATCTAAAATAGAAAAGCACAAATGTAGAGAGAGATAATTCCAAAAATTGACTATATTTTTTAGGGATTGTAAAATCTTTTTAGTTTTTATATATTAGGCTTATCATTCGTCGGGAAAAGGGGGAGGTGGGAGATGTTTAACTGAGTGTTGACTCCGAATCCATATGCCATTTTTTTCCAAAAATAAAGCCCATGACGCATGATTGATAGATAAATACTTTTAAAATCTTATATTATGTTAAGTCAACTTTTTGTAAATGGGCAAAATAATGGCTTGTTTGACTCAGGTATATATCCCGCCGCACTTTCACTTGTGAATTTAATGAGCATTTGTTATTCTATTTAAAAGGTTTGGATCCATAGGTCATTTGCTTCTTTAACATGTATCAAGCATGCATGTCCATATTTAAAACATGTATAGAAATCTCTTTCTTATAAAATTCCAAGCTATTAGGGTTGAACTTGAGGAATTTCCAAAACTTGGATAACAAAACTTTTGTGTTCATTTGTGGAGTTTTCTTTACTTACATTTGTTATTTTTTTAAATTTTTTCCATAAATAAACTCTAAAATTATCATTTTGTTGGGATCAATTTGCCATCTTGTCTAAATTTTTTACGAGATGAAGGGAAAGTGAAAACTCAAGTTTTGAATTAAGAAAAAATCATACATCTAAAATTGAAAAGCACAAATGCAGAGAAAGATAATTCCATAAACTGTCTGTAATATTTAGGGATTTTAAACTCTTTTTAGTTTTTATATATTAGATTTTTCAATCATCGGGAATAGGGGAAGGCATGGGATTTTTAACTAAGTGTTGACTGCCAATCCATAAGTCATTTCTTTCAGATATATAGCCCATTATGCATGATGGACAAATAAAGCACTTTACAATCATCTATGATTGTTAGGTCAGCTTTTTCTAAAAGGGCAAAATAATAGCTTGTTTGACTCGGGTAAATATCCCACCGCACGGGCACTTGGGAATTTAATGAGCATTTGTTGTTCACTTTAAAATGGTTGGATCCATAGGTCATTTGCATCTTTAACATATATCAAGCATGCATATCCATATTTTAAACATTTGTAGAAATCTCTTTCTTATAAAATTCCAAGCTATTAGTGTTGCACAAGTGGAATTTCCCAAACTTGGATAACAAAACTTTTGTGTTCATGTGTGGTATCAGAATAAATTTTCTTTACTTACATTTGTTATTATTTTAAATATTTTCCATACATAAACTCTAAAATTATCATTTTGTTGTGATCTATTTGCCATCTTGTCAAAATTGTTTATGAGATGAAGGGAAAATGAAAACTCAAGTTTTGATTTAAGAAAAATGTATGCATCTAAAATGGAAATGCACAAATGTAGAAAAAAATAATTCCAAAAAATGTTTGTAATTTTTAGTGATTGTAAATTCATTTTATTTTTTATATATTAGTTTTTGAAAATATCGAGAAATGGGGGAGGCGGGGAATTTTTAACTGAGTGTTGACTTCCAATCCATAAGTCTTTTCTTACTGAAATATAGCCCATTGCGTTTGATTAACCGATAAATCACATTACAATTATCGATGATTGTTTAGTCAATTTTTTGTAAATGGGGAAAATAATGGCTTGTTTGACTCAGATAAATATCCCACTGCACGTTCACTTGAGAATTTATTGAGCATTTGTTATTGTCTTTAAAAGGTTTGGATCCATAGGTCATTGGCATCTTTAACATGTTTCAAACATGCATATCCATAATTAAAACATATGTACAAATCTCTTTCTTATAAAATTCCAAGCTATTAGGGGCTTACTAGAGGAATTTCCAACACTTGGATAACAAAAGTTTTGTGTTCATTTGTGGTGTGTGAATAAGGTTTCGTTACTTACATTTGCTAATGTTTTAAATTTTTTCCATACATAAACTCTAAAATTATCATTTTGTTGTGATCTATTTGCCATCTTGTCAAAATTGTTTACGAGATGAAGGGAAAATGAAAAATAAAATTTTAAACTAAGAAAAAAACATATATCTAAAATTGAAAGGCACAAATGTAGAGGGAGATAATTCATAAAAAGTTTCTATAATTTTCAAGGATTGTAAACTCTTTTTAGTTTTTATATATTAGCTTTTGCAATCATCTGGAAAAGGGGGAGGTGGGGGATTTTTCACTGAGTGTTAACTCCCAATCTATAAGTCATTTCTTCCAAAAATGTAGCCCGTTACGGATGATTGACCAAGAAATCACTTTACACTCATCTATGATTGTTTGGTGATCTTTTTGTAAATGGGAAAAATAATGGTTTGTTTGACTCGAGTAAATATCCCACCGCACGTTCACTCTAGAATTTAACGATCATTTGTTGTTCTCTTTAAAAGGGTTTGATCCATAGGTCATTTGCATCTTGAACATATTTCAACCATGCATATTTAAAACATGTGTAGAAATATCTTTCTTATAAAATTCCAAGCTATTAGTGTTGAACTAGTGGAAATTCCCTAACTTGAATAAGAAATATTTTGTGTTCATATGTGGTGTGTGAATATTTTTTCCTTATTTACATTGGTTATTGTTTTAAATTTTTTCAATACATAAACTCCTATATTTGCATTTTTTTGAGATCTATTTGCCATCTTGTCAAAATTGTTTACAAGATGAAGGGAAATTGAAAATTCAAGTTTTCATTTAAGAAAAAGTATGCATCTAAAATAGAAATGCACAAATGTAGAGAGAGATAAATAAAAAAATTGTCTGTAATTTTTAGAGATTGTAAACTCTTTTTAGTTTTTATATATTAGGTTTTACAATGTTCAAGAAAAGGGGGAGGTGCGGGATTTTTAACTGAGTGTTGACTCCCAATCCGTAAGTCATTTCTTACAAAAATATAGCCCATTACGCATGATTGACCGATAAATCACTTTACAATCATCTATGATTGTTAGGTCAGCTTTTTGTAAATGGGCAAAATAATGGCTTGTTTCACTCGGGTAAATATTCAGCCACATGTTCACTTGAGAATTTAATGAGCATTAGATATTCTCTTTAAATGGTTTAGATCCATAGGTCATTTGCATCTTTAACATGTTTCAAGCATGCATAACCATATTTAAAACTTGCGGAGAAATCTTTTTCTTAAAAAAATTCCAGCAATTAGGGTTGAAATAGTGGAATTTCCAAAACTTGAATAAAAACACTTTTGTGTTCATTTGTGGTGTGTGAATTAATTTTAGTTACTTTAAATTTTTTCCAAACATCAACTCAAAAGATTTCATTTTGTTGTGATCTATTTGCCTTGTTGTTAAAACTGTTAACGAGATGAAGGGAAAGTGAAAACTCAAGTTTTGATTTAAGAAAAAAGCATACATCTAAAATAGAAATGCACAAATGTAGAGTGAAAAAATTCCAAAAATTGCTTGTCATTTTTATGGATTGTAAAATCTTTTTAGTTTTTATATATTAGGTTTTACAATCGTCGATAAAAGAGGAGGCGGGTGATTTTTAACATAGTGATGACTCCCAATCTATAAGTGATTTCTTACAAAAATATAGTCCGTTACGCATGATTGACCGATAAATCACTTTTCAATCGTCTATGATTGTTAGGTCAGCTTTTTGTAAATGGTCAAAATAATGTCTTGTTTGACTCGGGTAAATATTCCACCACACGATGTTAATAAGCATTTGATATTCCCTTTAAAAGGTTTGGATCCCTAGGTCATTTGCATCTTTGACGTCCTTCAAGCATGCATATCCATACTTAAAACTTGTGTAGAAATCTCTTTCTTATAAAATTCCAAGCTAATTGGGTTGAACTAGTAGAATTTCCCAAACTTGGATAACAAAACTTTTGTGTTCATTTGTGGTGTGTGAATAAATTTGGTTTATTTACATTAGTTATTCTTTTAATTTCTTTCCATAGATAAACTCTAAAATTATCATTTTGTTGTGATCTATTTGCCATCTTGTCAAAATTGTTTACGAGATGAAGGGAAAGTGAAAACTCAAGTTGGGTTTTAAGAAAAAAGTATGGAAATGCACAAATGTAAAGGGTAATAATTCCAAAAAGTGTTTGTATATTTTAGGGACGGTAAAATCTTTTTATTTTTTATATATTAGGTTTTGCAATCATCGGGAAAAGAGGAGGCATGGGATTATTAACAAAGTGTTGGCTCCCAATCCATAAGTCATTTCTCACAAAAATACAGCCCGTTACGCATGATTGACCAAACAATAGAAATGCGCAAATTTAGAGGGAAATAATTCCAAAAATTGTCTTGAATTTTTAGGGATGGTAAACTCCTTTTATTTTTTATATATTAGGTTTTGCAATCGTCAGGAAAAGTGGTGGCGGGGAGTTTTTAATATGGTGTTGACTCCCAATCCATAAGTTATTTCTTACAAAAATATAACCTGTTACACATGATTGACAGATAAATCACATTACAATCATCTATGATTGTTAAGTTAGCTTTTTGTAAATGGGCAAAATAATGGCTTGTTTGACTTGGGTAAATATCCCACCGCAAGTTCACTCTAGAATTTAATGAGAATTTATTGTTCTCTTTAAAAAAGTTTGGATCCATAGATCTTTTGCATCTTTAAGACGTTTCAAGCATGCATATCCATATTTAAAACAAGTGTAGAAATATCTTTCTTATAAAATTCCAAGCCATTAGGGTTGAAATAGTGGAATTTCCCAAACTTGGATAACAAAATTTTTGTGTTCATTTGTAGTTTGTGAATAAATTTTCTTTACGTATATTTGTTATTGTTTTAAATTTTTTCCATACATAAACTCTAAAATTTTCATTTTGTTGTGATCTATTTTCCATCTTGTCAAAAAAATTTAAGAGATGAAGGGAAAGGTAAAACTCAAGTTTTGATTTAAGAAAAAAATATACATCTAAAATGGAAATACACAAATGTAGAGAGAGATAATTCCAAATAGTGTCTATAATTTTTCGGGATTGTAAACTCTTTTTAGTATTTATATATTAGCTTTTGCAATCGTCAGGAAAAGGGGGAGGTAGGAGATTTTTAACTGAGTGTTAACTCCCAATCCATAAGTCATTTCTTAAACAAATATAGCCCATTACACTTGATTGACCAATAAATCTGTTTACAATCATCTACGATTGTGAGGTTAGCTTTTTGTAAATAGGCAAAATAATGTCTTGTTTGACTTGGGTAAATATCCCATCGCACGTTAACTTGAGAATTTATAAAGCATTTTTTATTCTCTTTAAAAGGTTTGGATCCATAGGTCATTTGCAGCTTTAACATGTTTCAAGTATGCATATCCATATTTAAAACATGTGTAGAAATCTCTTTCTTATAAAATTCCAAGCTATTAGGATTGAACTAGGGGAATTTCCCAAACTTGGATAGCAAAACTTTTGTGTTCATTTGTGATGTGTGAATAAAATTTCTTTACTTACATTTGTTATTGTTTTAAATATTTTCCATACATAAACTTTAAAATTTTCATTTTCATGTGATCTATTTGCCATGTTGTGAAATTTTTTTATGAGATGAAGGGAAAGATAAAACTCAAGTTTTGATTTAAGAAAAAGCTATATATATTAGATGGAAATGTAAAAATTTAGAGAAAGATAATTCCAAAAAGTGTCTATAATGTTTAGGGATAGTAAACACTTTTTTGTTTTTTTATAGTAGGTTATGCAATCATCAAGATAAGGGGGAGGCATAGAATTTTTAAATGAGTGTTGACTCCCAATCCATAAGACTTTTCTTAAAAAAAATATACCCCATTATGCATGAATGACCGATAAATCACATTACAATCATCTATGATTATTGGGTTAGCTTTTTGTAAAGGGGCAAAATAATGGCTTGTTTGACTAGGGTAAATATCCCAACACACGCTCACTCTAGAATTTAATGAGCATTTATTGTCCTCTTTAAAAGCTTTTGATCCATAGGTCATTTGCATCTTTAAGATGTTTCAAGCATGCATATCCATATTTAAAATATGTGTAGAAAACTCTTTCTTATAAAATTCCAAGCTATTAGGGTTGAACTAGTGGAATTTCCGAAACTTGGATAACAAAACTTTTGTGTTCATTTGTGGTGTGTGAATAAATTTTCTATACTTACATTTTTTATTGTTTTAAATTTTTTCCATACATAAACTCTAACATTTTCATTTTCTTGTGATCTATTTACCTTCTTGTCAAAATTGTTTATGAGATAAAGGAAAAGTGAAAACTCATGTTTTGATTTAAAAAAAATTCATACATATAAAATGGAAACACACAAATGTAGAGAGAGATAATTCCAAAAAGTGTCTGTAATTTTTAGGGATTTTAAACTCTTTTTAGTTTTTATATATAAGGTTTTGCAATCGTCGGGAAAAGGGGGACGAGGGGGATTTTTAATTGAGTGTTGACAGCCAATGCCTAAGTCATTTCTTACACAAATATAGCCCGTTATGCATGAAGGACCCATCAATCATTTTCAATCATCTATGATTGTGAGGTCAACTTTTTGTAAATTGGCAAAATAGTGGCTTGTTTAACTTGGGTAAATATCCCACCGCACGTTCACTTGAGAATTTAATGAGCATTTGTTATTCTCTTTAAAATGTTTGGATCCATAGGTCATTTGCATATTTAATATGTTTCAAGCATGCATATCCATTTTTAAAACAAGTGTAGAAATAAAATTCTAAGCTATTAGGGTTGAACTAGTGGAATTTCCCAAACATGGATAAAAAAACTTTTGTGTTCATTTTTCGTGTGTGAATAAATTTTCCTTACTTACATTTGTTATTTTTTTAAATTTTTTCCATACATAAACTCTAAAATTTTCATTTTTTTGTGATCTATTTGCCTTTTTTGTTTACGGGATGTAGGGAGAGCGAAAACTCAAAGTTTTGATTTAAGAAAAAAGTATACATCTAAAATGGAGATGCACAATGCATAAATGTAGAGAGAGATAATTCCAAAGAGTGTTTGTAATTTTTATGGATTGTAAACTCTTTTTAGTTTTTATATATTAGGTTTTGCAATCATTGGGAAAAGGGGGAGGCCGGAGATTTTTAACTAAGTGTTGACTCCCAATCCATAAGTAATTTCTTACAAAAATATAGACCGTTAGGCATGATAAATCACTATACAATCATCTATTATTCCTAGGTTGACTTTTTGTAAATGGGCAAAATAATGGCTTGTTTGACTCGGGTAAATATCCCACCGCACGTTCACTTGAGGATTTAATAAGCGTTTGTTATTCTCTATAAAAGGTTTGGATCCATAGGTCATTTGCATCTTTCACTTGTTTCAAGCATGCATATCCATTTTTAAAACATGTGTAGAAGAAATCTCTTTCTTATAAAATTCCATGCTATTAGGGTTGAACTAGTGGAATTTCCCAAACTCGGATAACAAAACTTTTGTGTTTATTTGAGGGGTTTGAATAAATTTTCTTTACTTACATTTGTTATTGTTTTAAATTTTTTCCATGCATAAACTCTAAAATTTTCATTTGTTTTTATCTATTTACCTTTTTTGTTTACGGGATGAAGGAAGAGCGAAAACTCAAAGTTTTTATTGAAGAAAAAAGTATACATCTAAAATGGAAATTCACAATGGACAAATGGGGGAGCTTTTAGTTTTTATATAAACTCTTTTTAGTTTTTATATATTAGATTTTGCAATGGTTAGAAAAAGGGGGAGGCGGGGTATTTTTAACTGTGTGTTGACTCCCAATCTATAAGTCATTTCTTACAAAAATATAGCCCGTTACGCATGATGAATCACTTTACAATCATCTATGTTTGTTAGGTCAGCTTTTTGTAAATGGGCAAAATAATAGCTTGTTTGACACGGGTAAATATCCAACCACACGTTTACTTGAGAATTTAATGTGCATTTGTTATTCTCTTTAAAAGGTTTGGATCCATATGTCATTTGCATCTTTTACATATTTCAAGCATGGATATCCATATTTAAAACATGTGTAGAAATGTATTTCTTATAAAATTCCAAGCTACTAGGGTTGAACTAGTGGAATTTCCCAAACTTGGATAACAAAAATTTTGTGTTGATTTGTGGTGTGTGAATAAATTTTCGTTATATAAATTTGTTATTGTTTTAATTTTTTTACAAACATAAACTCTAAAATTTTCATTTTGTGTTGATCAATTTGCCTTCTTGTCAAAATTTTTTACAAGATGAAGGGAAAGTGAAAACTCAAGTTTAACTCAAGTTTTGATTTAAGTAAAAAACTTACATCTAAAACGAAAATGCTCAAATGTAGAGAGAGATAATCCAAAAAGTGTCTATAATTTTTTGGGATTGTAAACTCTTTTCAGTTTTATATATTAGGTTTTGTAATCGTTAGGAAATTAGGGGGAGGTGGGGGATTTTTAACTGAGTGTTGAAACCCAATCCAAAACTCATTTGTTAAACAAATATTGCCTGTTACACATGATTGACCGATAAATAACTTTACAATCATGTATGATTGTTAGGTTAGATTTTTGTTAATCGACAAAATATAGGCTTGTTTGACTCGGGTAAATATCCAATTGCACGTTCACTTGTGAATTTAATGAGCATTTTTTGTTCACTTTCAAAGGTTTGGATCCACAGGTCATTTGCATCTTTAATATATTTCAAGCACGCATATCCATATTTAAAACATGTGTAGAAATCTTTTTCTTATAAAATTCCAAGCTATTAGTGCTGAACTAGTGGAATTTCCCAAACTTGGATAATAAAACTTTTTTGTTCATTTGTGGTGTCGTAGTAAATTTTCATATTTAGGTTTGTTATTTTTAAATTGTTTTCCATACATAAACTATAAAATTATCATTTTGTTGTGATATATTTGACATCTTGTCAAAATTATTTACGAGACGAAGGGAAAGTGAAAACTCTAGTTTTGATTTAAGAAAAAGTATTGCGCCTAAAATGGAAATGCACAAATGCAGAGAGAGATAATTCCAAAAACTGACTGTATTTTTTAGGGATTGTAAACTCTTTATAGTTTTTATATATAACGTGTTGCAATCGTCTGGAAAAGGGGGAGCCGGGAGATTTTTAACTGAGTGTTGACTCCCAATCCATAAGTCATTTCTTAAAAAAATATAGCCCGTTACGCATGATAAATCACTTTACAATCATCTATGATTGTTTTGTCAGCTTTTGTAAATGGGCAAAATAATGGCTTGTTTGACTCGGGTAAATATCCTACTGCACGATCAGTTGAGAATTTAATGAGCGTTTGTTATCCTCTTTAAAAGGTTTGGATCCATAGGTCATTTGCATATTTAACATGTTTCAAGCATGCATATCCATATTTAAAACATGTGTAGATATTTCTTTCTTATAAAATTCCTAGCTATTTGGGTTGAACTAGTGGAATTTCCCAACTTGGATAACAAAACTTTTGTGTTCATTTGTGGTGTGTGAATAAATTTTCTTTATATTGTGGGATTCACCTTGGATTCACAAGCTAGTGGAACCCACCATGAGGACGTGAGCTAGATTTACTCTACTACAATGTGGGACCGACTATGGTGGCAAAAGCTCATGGGACCCACCATGAGATTTTGTGGGACCCACAAGGATAGCTACGAGTCGACAATCTATCCTAGAAGGGCAGGTGGTTAGAAGATCTCTTGCAATCCACAAGGATATCCACGATTTGGCAACTTATCTTAGAAGATCTCGTAGAATCTACAAGGATATCCACAAGTTGGCAACTTATCCTAGAAGATCAAGTTGGAATTATATTAGGTTTCTATTTACGTCAAGTTACCTTAAGTTTTTCTTTAAGTGAATGTAATTAGGGGAAGAGATTTATTCTACATAGATTCTACCACGTCCTCCATTATAAATAGAGGACTTGTACACGGATTTAAAACCTTTGATTTTATTCTTATTGAGAGATTATTCTTCTCGAGTTCTTGAAGGAATTTTTCGAACTAATCAGGGATTTTCCTTGTGGCATTCAAATGACTTATCAAATGGATTTCCATCCCCGTTTGTGGCAACTTCATCATACGAAGGTTCTTGCTTTGCTAAGCAACGGGTCGCGTTTTTCCATCAAACTTGAAGGTCTTGGGGACGATTACCTGATTTGGTATCGGGTTTCATCACAGGTTGACTTGGTTCATATCAATTGGTATCAGAGCTTTGGTTAATCAGGTTTGTCTATCTTTTTTTTTTTGTTTATTTTTCTTCTTTGTCTAAAAAAAAACAACAAAAAGAGAAGAAAGAACCTATGTTTTAGCTGTTGCCGAGAAGGAGGAGAAAAAAAAAGAAAAACGAATGAATGAAGCTAGTCGATACCGAGAAGAAGAAAAATAAATAAATGAACGACTGAAGCTGGTCATTGCCAATAAGAAGAAGAAGAAAAAAAAGGAAAAAAAAATTGAACGATTTGAGCTAGTCGTTGTCGAGAAGAAGAAGAAGAAAAATTGCTTTTCTGTTCGTGCTATCGCCAAAGAAGAAGCTCTGCGCCATTGCCGAAGAAAAAAAAAGAGTGATGACATTGATGTCTTGCGAAAAAGAAGGTGAAGAAGGAGTTTTGCTTCTCTGTTCGTGCCATTACCGAAGAAGACGAAGAAAAAAAATTACGCCGACCAAGACGACGGCCTCTGAGCCCGTCGAATTATCACCGAGCTTTTGGGAAGCAAGTGTTACTTTCCTTTATCATCAAAAAACCACCGGGGGTGTCATCTTTGTTCTCGGTGTGTGAGGAAGACCAAGACTGTTCTGTTTGGTGCCGTGAGAAAAAAAGATGACCGTTGCCCGCCATATTCAGTGCCGTGAAGGAAGGATCAGTTGTCAACAAGGTTTCCAAACTTACCGACGGCTGCACTATTTGGGTGTTACAATGTAGGGCCCACAATGGTGCTCGAGCTGGTGGGACCCACCATGAGGACATAGGTGATCAAGAAGAATCCTAAAGAACTTGGGACACCAAGAAGACTCCTCTCCCAAAGCAAGCATTAGTTAAGGAATCAAAAAGCACAAGCTGAATTGATTTAGAAGACTTGAAGATCAAGTGGGACCCACAAAGATCTCACGAGCTGGCACTCTTATCAAGGTGCGCTGGAGGATCATGAGGGGCCCACAAGGATAAGGCCACGAGCTGGCTTATCCCTTAAAATCTCATGGGTAATAAAGGACTCCTAGTTCTACTCCAATTTGTCTTCTAGGAGTTAGAGTTGGAATGTAATTAGGATTGAATGACAAGTTGTATAAGGACTCTACCTCCTCCTCTACTATACATAGAGGAGTTGTAATTCAGAATTAATCAAGTCACACATTCAATCCCGAGTTGGTTCTCTCCCTCCCTCTCCGTACTTGACGCAGCTCACCCTTTTCTTTTTTATTTTTTCTCTTCTCTATGGAGAGCTTTCCTCCCCTTGTCTCGTTTTTCTTTCTTTTTTCTCTTGTTCATGATCATGGAAAAGGGATCCTAAATTCAACATTGGGATCGGCAGAAGGAAGAAGGTTGCCGATTAAAACTTTTCCTAAGTTTGGAAAATTTTAATTAGCACCGGGTCGCACCTCTTCAACTCAGTGAGATTAATCTCGCGCCGAACCGGGCTGACTGAACTGAGTCAACCCAGGCCAACTCGGGTAAAAAAGAAAAAAAAAAGTATTCTTAGGCCAACTCAATTCGGGTCAAAGTAAAAAAAAAAAAACAAGGTACTGGACCCATTCTCTTTTGCATGTTATTCTAGCCTTGTTTATAGATTTTTAATCATGTCGCATGATCAAGAGATCCCATCATCTGGTGTTCCAAATATGCAAATGCAAGCATTAGTAGGGGAGATGAGATGGATGATGAGGGCAGAGTTAAAAGATATACATGGGAGGTTCGATAGGGCAGAAAAGGGAACACAACGGATGCAACCATCATTTGTTCAGAATATCCTAAGGAGGAACAAATTGTACCGAAGGGAAGTTGAGGATATGGGTGAATATGATAATGAGGAGTCTGAGAGGATGTCAGTGGGCAGCCATAGGAGATATGGACGGAATCAAGAAAGTAGGAACTGGGTAGAAAACAACTTGGGAAGTATCAAGATAAAAATTCCTACGTTTCAAGGAAGAAGTGATCCTGAAGCATACCTCGAGTGGGAAAAGAAGATGGAGTTGGTTTTTGATTGTCATGAATACTCTGAAATCAACAAGGTAAAACTTGCTACAATTGAATTAATTGATTATGCTATTGTGTGGTGGGACCAGTTGTGCATCACCAAGAGGTGGAATGGAGAGCGTCCTATTGAAAATTTGGATGAGATGAAGAAAGTGATGAGACAACGATATGTGCCAAGTCATTACTACTAGGATCTATACCTCAAGCTGCAAGGTCTCTATCAAGGTAACCGAAGCGTTAATGATTATTATAAAGAGATGGAGATGGCTATGATTAGAGCCAATGTGAAGGAGGATCGAGAGGTGACAATGGCTAGATTTTTGAATTTTTTAAACCGAGAGATTGCTAACACAATCGAGATACACCATTATGTGGATTTGGAGGATTTGGTGCATATGGCAATCAAAGTTGAGAGGCAACTCAAGAGGGGTGGTGCACGGCCAAGACCCGAGAATTCGAGTGGAGCCTTTTGGAGGTCAAACTACACACTGAAAGAAGAAAATCCGTCCACCATCAAGGCCAAACACGAGCCCAAAACAATCACATCTACCATGGATTCTCAAGGTAAATCAGCCCCTATTTCAACTCATTCTAGTGAAATTAAATGTTTTAGATGTCAGGGGAGAGGACACATAGCTAGCCAATGTCCAAATAGGCAAGTTATAATGATCTAGGAAAATGGTAAAATTGGTTCCGAAGACGAAGCTGATCTAGATGACATACCACCATTGAAGGATGACCCCATTAGAGTTAAGGAGTTCGCAACAGATAATGGTGAGATGCTTGGACTAGTCGCACGATGTGCCTTAAGCTTGCTAGCTAAAGTAGAGGAAGCAGAAGTACAGTGGGAGAATATCTTTCACACTCACTACCACGTGAAAGACAATGTTGTGGTACCGTTTCGAATTGGTAAATATGAATATGAAGTATTGTGCGATGTGGTACCAATGCAACCTAGACATATCCACTTAGAAAGACTGTGGAAATTTGATAGGCGTGTGCAGCATGATGCCTTCACCAACATGTACTCATCCGTGCACCATCAGCAGACAATCACTCTAGATCTGATGATGCTAAAACAAGTATATGAGGATCAAGTAAGTTTGCAACAATTGAGTAAGGTCGACCCTGGTGAGGATTTGAGGACAAATCCTTCTCAAGAGGGGGGGGAATGATGCGAGGTTGGTTTTACTATGTTATATTGTGGGACCCACCATGGAGGCACAAGCTAGTGGGACCCACCATGAGGACGTGGGCTAGATTTACTCTACTACAATGTGGGACCGACCATGTTGGCAAAAATTGGTGGGACCCACCATGAGATTTCATGGGACCCGCAAGGATAGCCACGAGTTGGAAATCTATCCTAGAAGGGCAGGTGGTTAGAAGATCTGGTGGAATCCACAAGGATATCCATGAGTTGACAACTTATCTTAGAAGATCTCGTGGAATCTACAAGGATATCCACAAGTTGGCAACCTATCCTAGAAGATCACGTTGGAATTATATTAGGTTTCTATTTATGTCAAGTTACCTTAAGTTTTTCTTTAATTGAATTTAATTAGGGGAAGGGATTTATTCTACTTAGGTTATACCACGTCCTCCATTATAAATAGAGGACTTGTACACGGATTTAAAACCTTTGATTTTATTCATATTGAGAGATTGTTCTTCTTGAGTTCTTGAAGGAACTTTTGAACTTATCAGGGGTTTTCCTTGTGGCTTTCAAACGACTTATCAAAAGGGATTTCCATCCCCGTTTGTGGCGTCTTCACCATACCAAGGCTCTGTTATATTGTGGGACCCACCATGGAGGCACAAGTTAGTGGGACCCACCATGAGGACGTGGACTAGATTTACTCTACTACAATGGGGGACCGACCATGGTGGCAAAAGCTGGTGGGACCCACCATGAGATTTCATGGGACCCACAAGGATAGCCATGATTTGGCAATCTATCCTAGAAGGGAAGGTGGTTAGAAGATCTCGTGGAATCCACAAGGATATCCACGAGTTGGCAACTTATCTTAGAAGATCTCGTAGAATCTACAAGGATATCCACAAGTTGGCAACTTATCCTCGAAGATCAAGTTGGAATTATATTAGGTTTCTATTTACGTCAAGTTACCTTAATGTTTTCTTTAATTGAATGTAATAAGGGGAAGGGATTTATTCTACATAGATTCTACCACGACCTCCATTATAAATAGAGGACTTGTACACGGATTTAAAACCTTTGATTTTATTTATATTGAGAGATTATTCTTCTTGAGTTCTTGAAGGAACTTTTCGAACTTATCAGGGATTTTCCTTGTGGCATTCAAAAGACTTATCAAATGGATTTCCATCCCCGTTTCTGGCGTCTTCACCATACCAAAGTTCTTGCTTTGCTAAGCAACGGGTCACGGTTTTCCATCAAACTTGAAAGGTCTTGGGGACAATTAACGGATTTGGTATCGGGTTTTGTCACGGGTTGATGTGCTTCGTATCAGATTGTTAGGTCAGTATTTTGTACATGGGCAAAATAATGGCTTGTTTGACTTGGGTAAATATCCCACCGTACGTTCAATTGAGAATTTAATGAGCATTTGTTATTGTCTATAAAAGGTTTGGATCCATAGGTCTTTTTCATCTTTAACATGTTTCAATAATGCATATCCATATTTAAAACATGCGTAGAAATCTCTTTCATATAAAATTCCAAACTATTAGGGTTGAACTAGTGGAATTTCCCAAACTTGGATAACAAAACTTTTGTGTTCATCTGTGGTGTGTGAATAAAATTTTCTTTACTTATATTTGTCATTATTTTAAATTTTTTCCATACACAAACTCTAAAGATTTCTTTTTGTTGAGATCTATTTAACTTGTTAAAATTCTTTATGAGATGAAGGGAAATTTAAAACTCAAGTTTTGATTTAACAAAAATGCATACGTCTAAAATTGAAATGGACAAATGTAGAGTGAGATAATTCCAAAAAGTGTCTGTAATTTTTAGGGATTGTAAACTCTTTTTAATTTTTATATATTTGATTTTGTAGTCTTTGGGAAAATGGGGAGGTGGGGGATTTTTATGTGATTGTTGACTCCCAATCCATAAGTCATTTAATACAAAAATATAGCCCGTTACGCATGATTAACCGATAAATCACTTTACAATCATCTATTATTGTTAGGTCAGTTTTTTGTAAATGGGCAAAATAACGGCTTGTTTGTCTCGGGTAAATATCCCACCGTACGTTCACTTGAGAATTTAATTAGCATTTGTTATTCTCTTTAAAAGTTTTAGATCCATAGGTCATATGAATCTTTAACATGTTTCAAGCATGCATATCCATATTTAAAACATGCTTAGAAATCTCTTTCTTATAAAATTCCAATATTAGGGTTGAACTAGTGGAATTTACCAAACTAGAATAAAAAAACTTTTGTGTTCATTTGTGGTGTGTAAATAAATTTTCTTTACTTACATTTGTTATTGTTTAAATTTTTTTCCAGACATTAACACTAAGGATTTCTTTTAGTTGTGATCTATGTCCCTGCTTGTTAAAATTGTTTACAAGATGAAGGGAAAGTGAAAACACAAGTTTTGATTTAAAAAAAACATACATCTAAAATGCAAATGCACAAATGTAGTGTGAGAAAATTCCAAAAAGTGTTTGTAATTTTTAGGGATTGTAAACTCTTTTTAGTTTTTATATATTAGGTTTTCCAATTGTCGGTAAAAGGGAGAGGTGTTAAAATTGTTTACATGATGAAGGGAAAGTGAAAACACAAGTTTTGATTTAAAAAAAAACATACATCTAAAATGGAAATGCACAAATGTAGTGTGAGAAAATTCCAAAAAGTGTCAGTAATTTTGAGTGATTCTAAACTCTTTTTAGTTTTTATATATTAGGTTTTCCAATCGTCAGTAAAAGGGAGAAACGAGGGATTTTTAACTGAGTATTGACTCCCAATCCATAACTCATTTCTTACAAAAATATAGCCCTTACGAATTATTGACCCAAAAATCACATTACAATCATCTATGATTGTTGACGCCTATTATAAATGGGCAAAATAATGGCTTGTTTGACTAGGGTAAATATCCCACCACACGTTCACTTGAGAATTTAATGAGCATTTGTTATTCTCTTTAAAAGGTTTGAATCCATAGGTCATTTGCATCTTTAATATGTTTCAAACATGAATATCCATATTTAAAACATGTGTAGAAATCTAATTCTGATTAAATTCCAAGCTATTAGGGTTGAACTTATGGAATTTCCCAAACTTGGATAACAAAACTTTTGTGTTCATTTGTGGTGTGTGAAAATTTTCTTTACTTACAATTTTTTTTTATATTTTTTCTTTACATTACTCTAAAATTTTCATTTTGTTGTGATCTATTTGCCATCTTGTCAAAATTGATTACAAGCTGAAGGAAAGTGAAAACTAAAGTTTTGATTTAATAAAAAAGCTTACATCTAAAATGGAAATGAACAAATGTATAGAGAGATAATTCCAAAAAGTGTCTGTAAGATTTAGGGATTGTAAACTCTTTTTAGTTTTTATATATTAGGTTTTGCAATCTTTGGGAAAAGGGGGAGGTGGGGAATTTTTTAACTGAGTGTTGACTCCCAATCCATAAGTAATTTCTTACAAAAATATAGACCGTTAAGCATTATTGACCGATAAATCACTTTAAAATCATCTATGATTCTTAGGTCAGGTTTCGGTAAATGGGTAAAATAATGGTTTGTTTGACTCGGGTAAATATCCCATCGCATGTTCATTTGAGAATTTAATGACCACTTGTTATTCTCTTTAAAAGGTTTGGATCCAAAGGTCATTTGCATCTTTAACATGTTTCAAGCATTCATATCCATTTTTAAAACTTGTGTAGAAATCTTATTCTTATAAAATTCCAAGCAATAAGGGTTGAATGAGAGGAATTTCCCAAACTTGGATAACAAAACTTTTGTGTTCATTTGTGGTGTGTAAATAAATTTTCTTTACTTACATTTTTTATTGTTTTAAATTTTTTCCATACATAAACTCTTATATTTTCATTTTGTTGTGATCAATTTGCCTTCTTGTCAAAATTGTTTACGCGATGAAGGGAAAGTGAAAACTAGAGTTTTGATATAAGAAAAAAGTATACATTTAAAATAGAAATGTACAAATGTAGAGAGAGATTATTCCAAAAAGTGTTTGTAATTTATAGGGATTGTAAACTCTTTCTTTTTGTATTAGGTTTTGCTATCTTCTGGAAAAGGGGGAGGTGGGGGATTTTTAACTGAGTCTTGACTTCCAATCCATAAGTCATTTCATCCATAAATATATCCTGTTACGTATGATTGACCGATAAATCACTTTACAATCAACTATGATTGTTAGGTCATCTTTTTGTAAAAGGGCAAAATAATGTCTTTTTTGACTCGGGTAAATATGCCACCGCATGTTCACTTGAGAATTTAATGAGTGTTTGTTATTCTCTTTAAAAGGTTTGGATCCATAGGTCATTTGCATCTTTAATATGTTTCAAGCATGTATATCCATTTTTAAAACATGTGTAGAAGAAATCTCTTTCTTATAAAATTCTAAGCTATTTGGGTAGAACAAGTGGAATTTCCCAAACAAGGATAACCAAACTTTTGTGTTCATTTGTAGTGTGTGAATAAAATTTCTTTACTTACATTTGTTATTTTTAAAAAAAAAATTTCTATACATAAACTCTAAAAATTTCATTTTGTTGTGATCTATTTGCCTTTTTTGTTTACGGGATGAAGGGAGACCGAAAACTCAAAGTTTTGATTTTATAAAAAAAGTATACATCTAAAACGGAAATGCACAATTCACAAATGTAGAGAGAGATAATTCCAAAGAGTGTCTGTAATTTTTAAGGATTGTAAACTCTTTTCAGTTATTATATATCAGGTTTGTAGTCGTTGGGAAAAAAGGGAGGCGGGGTATTTTTATCTGAGTGTTGACTCCCAATCCATAAGTCATTTCTTAAAAAAATATAGCCCGTTACGCATGATAAATAACTTTATAATCATCTATGATTGTTTGGTCAGCTTTTGTAAATGGGCAAAATAATGGCTTGTTTGACTCGGGTAAATATCCCACTGCACGTTCACTTGAGAATTTAATGAGCGTTTGTTATTCTCTTTAAAAGGTTTGGATCCATAGGATATTTGCATATTTATCATGTTTCAAGCATGCATATCCATTTTTAAAACTTATCAAGAAGAAATCTCTTTCTTATAAAATTCCCAGCTTTTAGGGTTGAACTAGAGGAATTTCCCAAACTTGGATAACAAAATTTTTGTGTTCATTTGGGGTGTGTCAAAAAAATTACTTTACTTACATTTGTTGTAGTTTCAAATTTTTTCCATACTTAAACTCTAAAATTTTCATTTTGTTGTGATCTTTTTGCCTTTTTTGGTTACGGAGTGAAGGGAGAGTGAAAACTCAAAACTTTGATTAAACTAAAAAGTATACATCTAAAATTGAAATGCACAATGCTCAAATGTAGAGAGAGATAATTCCACAGAGTGTCTGTAATTTTAAGGGATTGTAAACCCTTTTAAGTTTTTATAAATCAGGTTTTGCAGTCGTCGAAAAAAGGGTGGGGCGGGGGATTTTTAACTGAGTGTTGACTCTCAATCCATAAGTCATTTCTTACAAAAATATAGCCTTTTATGCATGATAAATCACTTTACAATCACCTATGATTGTTCGGTCAGCTTTTTGAAAATGGGCAAAATAATGGCTTATTTGACTCATGTCAATATCCCATCGCACGTTCATTTGAGAATTTAATGAGTGTTATTTATTCTCTTTAAAAGGTTTGGATGCATAGGTCATTAGCATCTTTAACATGTTTCAAGCATGCATATCCATTTTTAAAACATGCGTAGAAGAAATCTCTTTCTTATAAAATTCCAAGCTATGAGGGTTGAACTAGAGGAATTTCTCAAACTATGATATCAAAACTTTTTTGTTCATTTGTGGTGAGTGAAAAAAATTTCTTTACTTAAATTTTTTATTTTTTAAAATTTTATCCGTACATAAACTCTAAAATTTTCATTTTGTTGTGATCTATTTTCCTTTTTAGTTTACGGGATGAAGGGAGAGCGAAAACTCAAAGTTTTGATTTAAGAAAAAAGTATAAATCTAAAATAGAAATGCACAATGCACAAATGTGGGGGGAGATAATTCCAAAGAGTGTCTTTAATTTTTAGGGATTGTAAACTCTTTTCAGGTTTTAAATATCAGGTTTTGCAATCGCCGGGAAAAGGGGGAGGCGGGGGATTTTTAACTTAGTGTTGACTCCCAATCCATAAGTCATTTCTTGCAAAAATATAGCCTGTTACGGATGATAAATCACTTTACAATCATCTATGATTGTTAGGTCAGCTTTTTGTAAATGGACAAAATAATGGCTTGTTTGACTCGGGTAAATATCCCACCGCTTGTTCACTTGAGAATTTAATGAGCGTTTGTTATTCTCTTTAAAAGGTTTGGATCCATAGGTCATTTGCATCTTTAACATGTTTCAAGCACGCATATCTATTTTTAAAACTTGTGAAGAACAAATCTCTATCTTATGAAATTCCAAGCTATTTGGGTTTAATAGTGGAATTTCCCAAACTTGGATTACAAATCTTTTGTGTTCATTTGTGGTGTGTGAATAAAATTTCTTTACTTACATTTGTTATTGTTTTAAATTTTTTTCATACATAACTCTAAAATTTTCATTTTGTTTTGATCTATTTGCCTTTTTTGTTTACGGGATGAAGGAAGAGTGAAAAGTCAAAGTTTTGATTTAAGAAAAAAACTTACATTTAAAATGGAACTGCATAAAGCACAAATGTACAGAGAGATAATTCCAAAGAGTGTCTATAATTTTTAGGGATTGTAAACCCATTTTCAGTTTTTATATATCATGTTTTGCAGTCATCAGGAAAAGGGAGAGGCGGGGGGCTTTTTAACTAAGTGTTGACTCCGAATCCATTAGTCATTTCTTACAAAAATATAGCCTGTTACGCTTGATAAATCACTTTACAATCATCTATGATTGTTAGGTCAGGTTTTTGTCAATGGGAAAAAGATTAGCTTGTTTGACTATGCTAAATATCCCACCGCACGTTCACTTGAGACATTAATGAGCATTTGTTTTTCTCTTTAAAAGGTTTGGATCCATAGGTAATCTGCATCTTTAACATGTTTCAAGCATGCAAATCCATTTTTAAAACATGTGTAGAAGAAATCTCTTGCTTATAAAATTCCAAGCTATTAGGGTTGAACTAGTGGAATTTCCCAAACTTGGATTACAATACTTATGTGTTCATTTGTGGTGTGTGAATAAAATTTCTTTACTTAAATTAGTTATAGTTTTAAATTTTTACCGTACATAAACTCAAAATTTTTTATTTTGATATGATCTATTTGTCTTTTTTGTTTACAGGATAAAGGGAGAGCGAAAACTCAATGTTTTGATTTAAATAAAAATTATACATTAAAAATGGAAATGCACAATGCAAAAATGTGGAGGGAGATACCAAAGAGTGTCTGTAATTTTTAGGGATTGTAAACTCTTTTTAGTTTTTAAATATCAGGTTTTGCGGTCGTAGGGAAAAGGGGGAGGCGGGGGATTTTTAACTGAGTGTTGACTCCCAATCCATAAGTTATTTCTTTCAAAAATATAGCCTGTTATGCATAATAAATCACTTTACAATCATATGTGAATGTTAGGTCAGCTTTTTGTAAATGGGCAAAATAATGGATTGTTTGTTTCTGGTAAATATCCCACTGGACGTTCACTTGAGAATTTAATGAGAATTTGTTATATTCTCATTAAAAGGTTTGGATCCATAGGTCATTTGCATCTTTAACATGTTTTAAGCATGCATGTCCATTTTTAAAACATGTGTTGAAGAAATCTCTTTCTTATAAAATTCCAAGCTATTAGGGTTGAACTAGTGGAATTTCCCAAACTTGGAAAACAAAACTTTTGGGTACATTTGTGATGTGTGAATAAAATTTCTTCACTTACATTTGTTATTGTATTAAATTTTTTCCCTAAAACTCTAAAATTTTCATTTTGTTGAGATCGGTTTGCCTTTTTTGTTTACGGGATGAAGGGAGAGCGAAAACTCAAAGTTTTGATTTAAGAAAAAGAATACGTCTAAATTGGAAATGCACAATGCACAAATGTAGAGAGAGATAATTCCAAAGACTGTCTGTTATTTTTAGGGATTGTAAACTCTTTTCAGTTTTTATATATCAGGTTTTGTAATGGCTAGTTTCACTCAAGTATATATTCCGCCACACGTTCACTTGAGAATTTAATTAGCGTTTGTTTTTCTCCTTAAAAGGTTTGGATCAATAGGTCATTTGCATCTTTAACATGTTTCAAGCATGCATATCCATGTTTAAAACATGTGTAGAAGAAATCTCTTTCTTATAAAATTCCAAGCTATTGGGGTTGAACAAGAGGAATTTCAAAAACTTGGATAACAAAACTTTTGTGGTCATTTGTTGTGTGTGAATAAAATATCTTTACTTAAGTTTGTTATTTTTTTAATTTTTTTCCATACATAAACTCTAAAATTTTCATTTTGTTGTGATCTATTTGCCTTTTTTGTTTACGCGATGAAGGGAGAGCGAAAACTGAAAATTTTGATTTAAGATAAAAGTATTCATCTAAAATGGAAATGCACAATGAAAAAATGTAGAGAGAGCTAAGTCCAAAGAGTGTTTGTAACTTTTAGGGATTGTAAACTCTTTTTAGTTTTTATATATCTGGTTTTGTAATGGCTAGTTTGACTCGGGTAAAGATTCCACCGCACGTTCACTTGAGAATTTTGATTAGCATTTTTTATTCTCCTTAAAAGGTTTGGATCCATAGGTCATTTGCATCCTTAACACGTTTCAAGCATGCATATCCATTTTTAAAACATGTGTAGAAGAAATCTCTTTCTTATAAAATTCCAAACAATTAGGGTTGAACTAGAGGAATTTCCAAAACCTGGATAGCAAAACTTTTGTGTTCATTTTTTGTGTGTGAATAAAATATCTTTACTTACATTTTTTATTTTTTTATTTTTTCCATACATAAACTCTAAAATTTTCATTTTGTTGTGATCTATTTGTCTTTTTTTTTTACAGGGGGGGGGGGGGGGGGGGGGGGGGGTGTAGGGAGAGCGAAAACTGAAAGTTTTGATTTAAGAAAAAAGTATACATCTAAAATGGAAATGCACCATGAAAAAATGTAGAGAGAGATAAGTCCAAAGAGTGTCTATAATTTTTCACGGATTGTAAACTCTTTTCAGTTTTTATATATCAGGTTTTACAGTTGTTGGGAAAAGGGGGAGATGGGGGATTTTTAACTGATTGTTGACTCCCAATCCATAAGTCATTTCTTTAAAAAATATAGCCCGTTATGCATAATAAATCACTTTACAATCATCTGTGAATGTTAGGTCAGATTTTTGTAAATGGGCAAAATAATGGATTGTTTGATTCTGGTAAATATCCCACTAGACTTGCACTTGAGAATTTAATGAGCATTTGTTATATTCTCATTAAAAGGTTTGGATCCAAAGGTCATTTGCATCTTTAACATGTTTCAAGCATGCATGTCCATTTTTAAAATATGTGTTGCAGAAATCTCTTTCTTATAAAATTCCATGCTATTAGGATTGAACTAGTGGAATTTCCCAAACTTGGAAAACAAAACTTTTGTGTATATTTGCGGTGTGTGAATAAAATTTCGTAACTTTCATTTTTTTTTGTTTTAAATATTTTCCATTCATAAACTCTAAAGTTTTCATTTTGTTGTGATCTATTTGCTTTATCGGTTTACAGGATGAAGGGAGAGCGTAAACTCAAAGTTTTAATTTAAGAAAAAAGTATTCAACTAAAATAGAAATGCACAATGCACAAATATAGAGAGAGATAATTCCAAAGAGTGTCTGTAATTTTAAGGGATTGTAAACTTTGTTCAGATTTTATATATCAGGTTTTACTGTCGTCAGGAAAGGGGGAAGCGGGGGATTTTTAACTAAGTGTTGACTCCCAATCCATCAGTCATTTCTTACAAAAATATAGCCCTTTAAGCATGATAAATCTCTTTACAATCATCTATGATTTTTAGGTCAGCCTTTTGTAAATGGGCAAAATAATGGCTTGTTTGACTCAGGTAAATATCCCATCACACGTAAACTTTAGAATTTAATGAGCGTTTGTTATATTCTCTTTAAAAGGTTTGGATCCATAGGTCTTTTCCATCTTTAACATTTTCAAGCACGCATATCCATTTTTAAAACATGTGTAGAGGAAATCTCTTTCTTATAAAATTTCAAACTATTAGGGTAGAACTAGTGGAATTTCCCAAACTTTGATTACAATACTTTTGTGTTCATTTGTGGTGTGGGAATAAAATTTATTTACCTACATTTGTTATTGTTTTAATTTTTTCCATACATAAACTCTAAAATTTTCATTTTATAGTTATCTATTTGCCTTTTATGTTTACGGGATGAAGGGAGATCGAAAACTCAAAGTTTTGATTTAACAAAAAAGTATATGTCTAAAATGGAAATGCGCCATGCACAAATGTATAGAGAGATCGTTCCAAAGAGTGTCAGTAATTTTAAGGGAGTGTAAACTCTTTTAAGTTTTATATATATCAGGTTTTGCAGTCGTCAGGAAAAGGGGGAGGCGGGGGATTTTTAACTGAGAGATGACACCCAATCCATAAGTCATTTCTGACAAAAAATATAGCCCGTTACGCATGATTAATAACTTTACAATCATCTATGCTTGTTAGGTCAGCTTTTTGTAAATGGGCAAAATAATGGCTTGTTTGATTCGAGTAAATATCCCCCTGCATGTTCACTTGAGAATTTAATAAGCGTTTTTTATATTCTCTTTAAAAGGTTTGGATCCATAGGTCATTTGCATCTTTAACATGTTTCAAGCATGCATATCCATTTTTAAAACATGTGTAGAAGAAATCTCTTTCTTATAAAATTCCAAGCTATTAGGGTTGAACTAGTGGAATTTCCCAAACTTAGAAAACTAAACTTTTGTGTCCATTTGTGGTGTGGGAATAAAATTTCTTTACCAATATTTGATATTGTTTTAAATTTTTTTCATATATAAACTCTAAAATTTAACTTTTTTGTGAACTATTTGCCTTTTTTATTTACGGGATAAAGGGAGAGCGAAACCTCAAATTTTAGATTTTTTAAAAAAAGTTTACACCTAAATCGAAATGCACAATGAAAAGATGTAGAGAGAGAGATAATTTCAAAGAGTATCAGTTATTTTTAGGGATTGTAAACTCTTTTCAGTTTTTATATATCAAGTTTTGCAGTCGTCGGGAAAAGGGGGAGGCGGGAGTTTTTTAACTGAGTGTTGACTCCCAATTCATAAGTCATTTCTTACAAAAATTTAGCCCGTTACGCATGATAAATCACTTTACAATCATCTATGATTGGTAGGTCAGCTTTTTGTTAATGGGCTAAACAAAAGCTTGTTTGACTCGGATAAATATCCCACCGCACGTTCGCTCGAAAATTTAATGAGCATTTCTTATATTCTCATTAAAATTTTTGGATCCATAGGTCATTTGCATCTTTAACATGTTCCAAGCATGCACATCCATTTTTAAAACATGTGTTAAAAAATGTCTTTCTTATAAAATTCCAAGCAATTAGGGTTGAACTAGTGGAATTTCCCAAACTTGGATAACAAAACGTTTGTGTTCATTTGTGGTGAGTGAATAAAATTTCTTTACTTACATTTTTTATTGTTTTAAATTTTTTCCATACACTCTAAAATTTAAACTTTTTTTGTGATCTATTTGCCTTTTTTGTAATGGGATGAAGGGAGAGCGAAAACTCAAAGTTTTGATCTAAGAAAAAAGTATACATCTAAAATGGAAATGTGCAATGCACAATGTAGAGAGAGATAATTCCAAAGAGTGTCTGTAATATTTAGGGATTGTAAACTCTTTTCAGTTTTTTTATATCAGGTTTTGTAGTTGTCTGGAAAAGGGGGAGGCGAGGATTTTTAAGTGAGTGTTGACTCCCAATCCATATGTCATTTTTTGCAAAAATATAGCCCGTTACACATGATAAATCACTTTACAATCATCTATGATTGTAAGGTCAGCTTTTTTTAAATGTGCAAAATAATGGCTTGTTTGACTCGGGTAAATATTCCACCACACGTTCACTTGAGAATTTAATGAGCGTTTGGTATATTCTCTTTAAAAGGTTTGGATCCATAGGTCATTTGCAATTTTAATATGTTTCAAGCAAGCATAACCATATTTAAAACATGCGTTCAAGAAATCTTTTTCTTGTAAAATTCCAAGCAATTAGGGTTAAACTATCGGAATTTTGCAAACTTGGATAACAAAACATTTGTGTTCATTTTAGTTGTGTGAATAAAATTTTGTTACCTACATTTGTTATTGTTTTAAATTTTTTCAATACATAAACTCTAAAATTTTCATTTTGTTGTGATCTATTTGCTTTTTTTTTTACGGGATGAAAGGAGAGCGAAAACTAAAAGTTTTGATATAAGAAAAAAGTACACATCTAAAATAGAAATGCACAAGGCACAAATGTAGAGAGAGATAATTCAAATGAGTGTATGTAACTTTTAGCGATTGTAACCTTTATTCAGTTTTTAAATATCAGGTTTTGCAGTCGTCACGAAAAGGGGGAGGCATGGGATTTATAACTGAGTGTTGACTCCCAATCCACAAGTCATTGCTTACAAAAATATAGCCTGTTACACATGATAAATCACTTTAGAATCATCTATGATTGTTTGGTCAACTTTTTGTAAATGGGCAAAATAATTGCTATTTTGACTCGGGTAAATATCCCACCGCACGTTCACTTGAGAATTTAATGAGCATTTGTTATTCTCCTTAAATGGTTTTGATCCATAGATCATTTGCATCTTTAACATGTTTCAAGCATGCATATCCATTTTTAAAAAAAGTTTAAAAGATATCTCTTTCTTATAAAATTCCTTGCTATTAGGGTTGAACTAGTGGAATTTCCCAAACATGGATAACCAAACTTTTGTGTTCATTTGTGGTGTGTGAATAAAATTTCTTTACTTACATTTTTATTGTTTTAAATTTTTTCCGTACATAAACTCTAAAAGTTTTATTTTCTTGGGATCTTTTTGCCTTTTTAGTTTTCAGGATGAATGGAGAGCGAAAACTCAAAGTTTTGATTTAAGAAAAAATTATACATCTAAAATGGAAATGCACAATGCACAAATTTAGAGAGAGAGAGAGTAACAAAGTGCGTCTGTAATTTTTAGGGAGCGTAAACTCTCTTCAGATTTTATAAATCAGATTTTGCAGTCGTCTGGAAAATGGGGATGGGGGGATTTTTAACTGAGTGTTGACTCCCAGTCCATAAGTCAATTCTTTAAAAAAATGTAGCCCGTTATGCATGATAAATCACTTTACAATCATCTATGATTGTTAGGTCAACTTTTTTTAAATGGGAAAAATAATGGCTTGTTTGACTCGGGTAAATATCCCACCGCACGTTCACTTGAGAATTGAATGAGCGTTTGTTATTTTCTTTAAAATGTTTGGATCCATAGGTAATTTGCGTCTTTAATATGTTTCAAGCATGCATATCCATTTTTAAAACTTGTGTAAAAGAAATCTCTTTCTTATAAAATTCCATGCCATTAGGGTTGAACTAGTGGAATTTCCGATACTTGGATAACAAAACTTTTGTGCTCATTTGTGGTGTGTGAATAAAATTTCTATACTTACATTTTTATTTTTTTAAAATTTTTCCATACATAAACTCTAAAATTTTCATTTTGTCGTGATGTATTTGCCCTTTTTGTTTACGCGATGAAGGGAGAGCAAAAAATCAAAGTTTTGATTTAAAAAAAAAGTAGACATCCAAAATGGAAATGCACAATGCACAAATGTAAAGAGAGATAATTGCAAAGTGTGTCTGTAATTTTTAGGGGTTCTAAACTCTTTTCAGGTTTTATATATCAGGTTTTACAGTCGTCGGGAAAAGGGGGAGGCGGGGGATTTTTAACTGAGTGTTGACTCCCAATCCATAATCCATTTCTTCCCAAAAAAAATAGCCTGTTACGCATGATAAATCACTTTACAATCATCTGTGATTGTTAGGTCAGCTTTTTGTAAATGGGCAAAATAATGGCTTGTTTGACTCAGGTAAATATCCCACCGCACGTTCACTTGAGAATTTAATGAGCGCTTGTTATTCCCTTTAAAAGGTTTGGATCCATAGGTTATTTGTATCTTTAACCTGTTTCAAACATACATATCCATTTTTAAAGCATGTGTAAAAGAAATCTCTTTCTTATAAATTCCAAGCTATTAGTGTTGAACTAGTGGAATTTCCCAAACTTGGATAACAAAACTTTTGTGTTCATTTGTGCTCTATCATTAAAATTTCTTTACTTACAATTTTTATTGTTTTAAATTTTTTCCATACACAAACTCTAAAATTTTCACTTTGTTGTGATCTATTTGCTTTTTTTTTTTACGCGATGAAGGGAGAGCGAAAACTCAAAGTTTTGATTTTAGAAAAAAGTATACATCCAAAATGGAAATGCACAATGCACAAATATGGAAAGAGATATTTCCAAAGAGTGTCTGTAATTTTTAGGAATTGTAAACTCTTTTTAGATTTTGTATTTCAGGTTTTGCAGTCGTTGGGAAAAGGGGGAGGCCGGGGATTTTTAACTGAGTGTTGACTTCCAATCCGTAAGTCATTTCTTTCAAAAATATAGCCAGTTACGTATGATAAATCACTTTACAATAATCTATGATTGTTAGGTCAGCTTTTTGTAAATGGGCAAAATAATGGCTTGTTTGACTCGGGTAAATATCCCATCGCACATTCACTTGTAAATTTAATCAGTGTTTTTTATTCTCTTTAAAAGGTTTGGATCCATAGGTCATTTGCATCTTTAAGATCTTTCAAGCATGCATATCCATTTTTAAAACATGTGTAAAAGAAAACTCTTTCTTACAAAATTCCAAGCTATTAGGGTGGAACTAGGGGAATTTCCCAAACTTGGATAACCAAACTTTTGTGTTCATTTGAGGTGTGTGAATAAAATTTCTTTATTTACATTTGTTATTGTTTAAAATTTTTTCCATACATAAACTCTAAAATTTTCACTTTGTTGTGATCTATTTGCTTTTTTTGTTTACGGGATGAAGGGAGAGCGGAAAAAGGGAGAGCGGAAACTCAATGTTTTGATTTAAGAAAAAATTATACATCTAAAATAGAAATGCACAATGGACAAATTTAGAGAGAGATATTTCCAAAGAGTGTCTGCAATTTCTAGGGAGTATAAACTCTTTTTAGTTTTTGTATATCAGGTTTTGCTGTCGTCGGGAAGAGGGGGAGACAAGGGATTTTTAATTGAGTGATGACTCCCAATCCATAAGTCAATTCTTACAAAAATATAGCCCGTTATGCATGATAAATCAGTTTACAATCATCTATTATTGTTTGGTCAGCTTTTTGTAGATGGGTAAAATAATGGCTCATTTGACTCAGGTAAAAATCCCACCGCATGTTCACTTGAGAATTTAATGAGCGTTTGTTTTATTGTCTTTAAAAGGTTTTGATCCATAGGTCATTTGCATATTTAACATGTTTCAAGCATACATATTCATTTTTAAAACATGTGTAGAAGAAATCTCTTTCTTATAAAATTCCAAGTTACAACGGTTGAACTAGTGGAATTTCCCAAACTTCGATAAAAAAACTTACGTGTTCATTTGTGGTGTGAGAATAAAATTTCTTCACTTACAATTTTTATTGTTTTTAATTTTTTCCATACATAAACTCTAAAATTTTAATTTTGTTGTGATCTTTTGCGTTTTTTGTTTACGGGATGTAGGGATATCGAAAACTCAAAGTTTTGAATTAAGAAAAAGTATACATCTACAATGTAAATGCACAATGCACAAACGTTGAGAGAGATAATTCCAAAGAGTGTATGTAAAATTTAGGGTTTGTAAACTCTTTTAAGTTTTTGTATATCAGGTTTTACAATCGTCGGGAAAAAAAGGAGCCGGGGGATTTTTAACTGAGTGTTGAGTCCCAATCCATCAGTCATTTCTTACTAAAATGTAACCAGTTACGCATGATAAATCACTTTACAATCATCTATGATTGTTAGGTCAGATTTTTGTAAATGGGCAAAATAATGGCTTGTTTGACTCGGGTAAATATCCCACTGCACTTGAGAATTTAATGAGCATTTTTTATTCTCTTTAAAAGGTTTCGATCCAAAGGTCATTTGCATCTTTAACTTGTTTCAAGCATGCATATCCATTTTTAAAACATGTGTAGAAGAAATATCTTTCTAATAAAATTCCAAGCTTTTACGGTTGTACTAGTGAAATTTTCCAAACTTGGATAACAAAACTTTTGTGTTCATTAGTGGTGAGTGAATAAAATTTCTTTACTTAAATTTTTTATTGTTTTAAACTTTCAATACATAAACTCTAAAAATTTTATTTTGTTGTGATCTATATGCCTTTTTTGTTTACGGGATGAAGGGAGAGTGAAAACTCAAAGTTTTTATTTAAGAAAAAAGTATACATCTATAATGGAAATGCACAATGCACAAAAGTATATAGAGATTATTCCAAAGTGTGTCTGGAATTTTTATGGAATGTAAACTCTTTTAAGTTTTTATATAGTAGGTTTTGCAGTCGTCAGAAAAAGGGGGAGGCGGGGGATTTTTAGGGATTTTTTAGGGATCCAAACTCTTGTCCCCCAATCAATAATTCATTTCTTAAAAAAATATAGCCCGTTACGCATGATAAATAACTTTACAATCATCTATGATTATTAGGTCAGCCTTTTGTAAATGGGAAAAATAAAGGCTTGTTTGACTCTAGTAAAGGTCCCACTGCACGTTCACTTGAGAATTTAATGAGCGCTTGTTATTCCCTTAAAAAGGTTTGGATCCATAGGTCATTTTCATCTTTAACATGCTTCAAGCATGCATATCCCTTTTTAAAACATGTGTAGAAGAAATCACTTTCTCATAAAATTCCAAGCTATTAGGGTTGAAAGAGTGGAATTTCCAAAACTAGGATAACAAAACTTTTGTGTTCATTTGTGGTGTGTGAATAAAATATCTTTACTTACATTTATTATTGTTTTAATTTTTTTCCATACATAAACTCTAAAATTTTCATTTTGTTGTGATCTATAAGCCTTTTTTTTTATTACGGGATGAAGGGAGAGCAAAAACTCAAAGTTTTGATTTTTAAAAAAAAGTATACATCTAAAATAGAAATGCACAATGCACCAATGTAGAGAGAGATAATTCCAAAGAGTGTCAGTAATTTTTAGGGATTGTAAACTCTTTTCAGTTTTTATATATCAGGTTTTCCAGTTGTAGGGTAAAGGGGGAGGCGGGGCATTTTAAACCGAGTGTTGACTCCCAATCCATATGTCATTTTATAAAAAAAAATATAGCCCATTACGCATGATAAATCACTTTACAATCTTCTATGATTGTTAGGTCAGCTTTTTGTTAATGAGCAAAATAATGGCTTGTTTGACTCTGGTAAATGTCCCATTGCACGTTCACTTGAGAATTTAATGAGCGTTTGTTATTCTCTTTAAAAAGTTTGGATCCATAGGTCATTTGCATCTTTAACATATTTCAATCATGAATATCCATTTTTAAAACATGTGTAGAAGAAACCACTTTCTTATAAAATTTCAAGCTATTAGGGTTGAACAAGTGGAATTTGCCAAACATGAATAAGAAAACTTTTGTGTTCATTTGTGGTTTGTGAATAAAATTTCTTTACTTACATTTGTTAATGGTTTAAATTTTTTCCATACATAAACTCTAAATTTTTCATTTTCTTGTGATCTATTTGCCTTTTTCTTTTATGGGATGAAGGGAAAACGAAAAGTCAAAGTTTTGATTTAAGAAAAAGCATACATCTAAAATGGAAATGCACATTGCACAAATATAGAGAGTGATAATTCTTAAGAGTGTCTGTAATTTTTTTGGATTGTAAACTCATTTCAGTTTTTATATATCAGTTTTTACGGTCGTCGTGAAAAGGAGGACGCAGGGGATTTTTAACTGAGGGTTAACTCCAAATCCATAAGTCATTTCTTAAAAAAATATAGCCCGTTACGCTTGAAAAATAACTTTAAAATCGTCAATGATTGTTAGGTCAACTTTTTGAAAATTGGCAAAACAATGACTTGTTTCACTCAGGTAAATATCCCACGGCACGTTCACTTGAGAATTTAATGAGCGTTTGTTATTCTTTTTAAACAGTTTGGATCGATAGGTCATTTGCATCTTTAACATGTTTCAAGAATGCATATCCATTTTTAAACAATGTGTAGAAGAAATCTCTTTCCTTTAAAATTCCAAGCTATTAGGGTTGAACTAGTGGAATTTCCAAAAATTACATGAAGATCATCTTCGCACTTGGTGTTAGTGTTGACGACTTCATGTGCACTGGAAATCAGTTTCCAGTGTTAGTGCCCCAACATGAGAAAAACATAAAAAATAAGAGAATCTCTAAACCTTTATAGTGCACTTAATTACAACATAATCCTTAAACCCCAAATTAGGTAAAACAACCACTATTACTACACGAATAAGTTATTTAATGTATAATTAAATATACTAATATATTTATTAATTTAATTAGATATTTTATTGTGCATTAATATGGTAGTTACATAAGCCAATGAAATACCTACATGATTAATTACAAATAATAAATAAATAACATTATAAATAACAAAAACGAAAGTAATACGTTGAGTTATTAATTTATTAATAACATATGATATACTTTAACCTAAAAATGAATAATTTAAGAGAAAAAATTGATCTAATCATAACTTTAACACACTATATATTTGTACATAATATATTTTATGTATTTTTAATTAATATTATATTATCACAAAATTTAAAACTATTGGTTTAATTAACTATAGCAATCGGATAATTATGCCAAAAATAATTTATCAAATATTTATTTTAACAATATTTTAATTATGACTATTAAATCACTATTTTAATATAGTAATTGTAAAATAAATATATTAAATAAATATAAATAATTTTTTTATAAATAAAAATAATTTTTTTATAAATAAAAAATAATTATTTTATAAATAAAAATTATAAATTAATGATTTTTATGAAGATAGTTTAATTTTTCCTAACTTAGGAAAAATTAAACCATCGTTGTCTTCCTCAGCTGCGAGCCAGAGGGCAACGACGATGACCATGGGGACGAGCTAGTAGGCAACGGCGATGGCGGCGGGAACGAGAGAGGGCTGCGGGAATGAAATGACAGAGAGGGTGTGCGGCAGAGAGAGCCCCGAGAGACGGCCCCGCGCGTGAGTCATGTAGATGATTCTCAAAATCAGGTGGAAAGCACTTTCCGCCGTTTACTCTTGGGACATGAAGTCCTGAGTCATGGATGTTCATGTACATGACATGAATTTCGGCGTTCCATAACGACCTCAGGACATGAATTGCGTAATGCGCATGAAGATCATGTCCTAAGTCATGTGCACTAACCCCCCCCCCCCCCCCCCCCCCCCCTACATTTTTTATTGTTTAAATTTTTTCCATAGTTAAAATCTAAAATTTTAATTTTGTTGTCATCTTTTTGCCTTCTTTGTTTACTGGATGAAGGGAGAGGGAAAACTAAAATTTTTAATTTAAGAAAAAAGTATACAACTAAAATAGAAATGCATAATGCACAAATTACGAGAGAGATAATTCCAAAGAGTATCTGCAATTTTTTGGGATTGTAAACTCTTTTCAGTTTTTATATATCAGGTTTTGTAGTCGTCGGGAAAAGGAGGAGGCTGGGGATTTTTAAATGAGTGTTGACTAGCAATCCATAAGTCATTTCTTACAAAAATATAGCCCGTTGCGTATGATTAATCACTTTACAATCATCTATGATTATTAGGTCTGCTTGCTGTAAATGGGCAAAATAATGGCTTGTTTGACTCGAGTAAATATCCCATCGCACGTTCACTTGAGAATTTAATCAGCGTTTGTTATTCTCTTTAAAAGGTTTGGATCCATAGGTCATTTGCATCTTTAACATGTTTCATGTATGCATATCCATTTTTAAAACATGTGTAAAAGAAATCTCTTTCTTATAAAATTCCAAGCTATTAGGGTTGAACTAGTGGCATTTCCCAAACTTGGATAACCAAACTTTTGTGTTCATTTGTGTTGAGTGAAAAAATTTCTTTACTAACATTCGTTATTGTTTTAAATTTTTTCCATACATAAACTCTAAACTTTTCACTTTGTTGTGATCTATTTGTTTTTTTTTTTTTTTTTTTTACAGGATGAAGGGAGAGCGAAAACTCAAAGTTTTGATTTTAGAAAAAAGTATACATCTAAAATGGAAATGCACAATGCAAAAATTTAGGGAGAGATAATTTCACAGTGTATCTGTAAATTTTAGGGATTGTAAACTCTTTTCAGTTTTTATATATCAGGTTTTGTAGTCGTCGGGAAAAGGGGGAGGCAGGGGATTTGTAACTGAGTGTTGACTCCCAATCCATAAGTCATTTCTTACAAAAATATAACCCGTTACGCTTGATAAATCACTTTACAATCAATCATCTATGATTGTTAGGTCAGCTTTTTGTAAATGGGCAAAATAATGGCTTGTTTGACTCGAGTAAATATCCGATCGCACGTTCACTTGAGAATTTAATGACCGTTTGTTAATCTCTTTAAAACGTTTCGATCCATAGGTCATTTGCATCTTTAACCTGTTTCAAGCATGCATATCCATTTTTAAAACATGTGTAGAAGAAATCTCTTTCTAATAAAATTCCAAGCTATTACGGTTGAACTAGTGAAATTTCCCAAACTTGGATAACAAAACTTTTGTGTTCATTTGTGATGTGTGAATAAAATTTTTTTACTTTCATTTTTTTTGTTTTAAAGTTTTTCCATACATAAACTAAAAAATTTTCATTTTCTTGTGATCTATTTGCCTTTTTTGTTTACAGGATGAAGGGAGAGCGAAAACTCAAAGTTTTGTTTTAAATAAAAAATATACATCCAAAATGGAAACACACAATGCACAAATCTAAAAAGAGATGATTGCAAAGTGTTTCTGTAATTTTTAGGGGTTGTAAACTCTTCACGGTTTTTATATATCAGGTTTTGTAGTCGTGAGGAAAAGGGGGATGCGATGGATTTTTAATTTAGTATTGACTCGCCGTCCATAAGTCATTTCTTACAAAAATGATGCCCGTTACGCATGATAAATCACTTTACAACCATCAATGATTGTTAGGTCAACTTTTTGTAAATGGGCAAAATAATGGCCTGTTTGACTCGGCTAAATATCCCACCGCACGTTCACTTGAGAATTTAATGAGTGTTTGTTATTCTCTTTAAAAGGTTTTGATCCATAGGTCATTTGCATCTTTAACATATTTCTAGCATGCATATCCAACTTTAAAACAAGTGCAGAAGAAATCATTTTCTTATAAAATTCCAAGCTATTAGGGTTGAACTAGTGGAATTTCCGATACTTGGATAACAAAACTTTTGTGTCCATTTGTGGTGTGTGAATAAAATTTCTATACTTACATTTGTTGTTGTTTTAAATTTTTTCCAGACATTAACTTGAAAATTTTCATTTTGTTGTGATCTATTTGCCTTTTTTGTTTACAGGAAGAGGGGAGAGCGAAAACTCAAAGTTTTGATTTAAGAAAAAAGTATACATCTAAAATTGAAATGCACAATGAAAAAATGTGGAGAGAGATAATTCCAAAGAGTCTCTGTAATTTTAAGGGATTGTAAACTCTTTTCAGTTTTTATATATCCGGTTTCACAGTCGTCGGGAAAGGGGGGAGGCGGAGGATTTTTAACTGAGTGTTGACACCCAATCCATTAGTCATTTCTTAAAAAAATATAGCCCATTACGTATGATAAAACAATTTACAATCATCTATGATTGTTAGGTCTGCTTTTTGTAAATGGGCAAAACAATGGCTTGTTTGACTCGGGTAAATGTCCCACCGCACGTTCACTTGAGAATTTAATGAGCGCTTGTGATTCCCTTTATAAATTTTGGATCCATAGGTCATTTTCGTCATTAACATGTTTCAAGCATCCACATCCCTTTTTAAAACATGTGTAGAAGAAATCTCTTTCTTATAAAATTCCAAGCTATTAGGGTTGAACTAGTGGAATTTCCCCAACTTGGATTACAAAACTTTTGTGTTTATTTGTGGTGTGTGAATAAAATTTCTTTACTTACATTTGTAATCGGTTTAAATTTTTTCCATACAAAAACTCTAAAATTTTCATTTTGTTATGATCTATTTGAATTTTTTTTTACGAGATGAAGGGAGAGTGAAAACTCAAAGTTTTGATTTAAGAAAAAAGCATACATCTATAATGGAAATGCATAATGCACAAAAGTATAGAGAGATAATTCCAAAGTGTGTCTGTAATTTTTAGGGATTGTAAACTCTTTTCAGTTTTTATATAGCAGGTTTTGCAGACGTTGGGAAAAGGGGGAGCCGGGGAATTTTTAACTGAGTGTTGACTCCCAATCCATAAGTCATGTCTTAAAAAAATATAGCCCATTACGCATGATAAATCAATTTACCTTCATCCATGATTGTTAGGTCAACTTTTTGTAAATGGGCAAAATAATGGCTTGTTTGACTCTGGTAAATATTCCACCGCATGTTCACTTAAGAATTTAATGAGCGCTTGTTATTCCCTTTAAAAGGTTTGGATCCATAGGTCATTTTCATCTTTAACATGTTTCAAGCATGCATATCCCTTTTTAAAACATGTGTAGAAGAAATCACTTTCGTATAAAATTCCATGCTATTAAGGTTGAACTAGTGGAATTTCCAAAACTTGGAAAACAAAACTTTTCTGTTCATTTGTGGTGTGTGAATAAAATATCTTTACTTTTATTTGTTATTGTTTTAAATTTTTTGCAAACATAAACTCAAAAATTTTCATTTTGTTGTGATCTATTTGCATTTTTTGATTACGGGATGAAGGGAGAACGAAAACTCAAAGTTTTAATTTATGAAAAAAGTATACATCTAAAATAGAAATGCACAATGCACCAATGTTGAGAGAGATAATTCCGAAGAGTGTCAGTAATTTTTAGGGATTTTAAACTCTTTTTAGTTTTTATATATCAGGTTTTCCAGTCGTAGGGAAAAGGGGGAGGTGAGGGATTTTAAACCTAGTGTTGACTCCCAATCCATATGTCATTTTATAAAAAAAATATAGCCCGTTACGCCTGATAAATCACTTTACAATCTTCTGTGATTGTAAGGTCAACTTTTTGTCAATGGGCGAAATAATGGCTTGTTTGACTCTGGTAATTGTCCCAGTGCACGTTCACTTGAGAATTTAATGAGCGTTTGTTATTCGCTTTAAAAGGTTTGGATCCATAGGTAATTTGCATCTTTAATATGTTTCAAGCATGCATATCCATTTTTAAAACATGTGTAGTAGAAATCACTTTCTTATAAAATTCAAAGCTATTAGGGTTGAAAAAGTGGAATTTGACAAACATGAATAAAAAAACTTTTGTGTTCATTTGTGGTTTGTGAATAAAATTTCTGTACTTACATTTGTTATTGTTTTAAATTTTTTCCATACATAAACTCTAAACTTTTCATTTTCTTGTGATCTATTTACCTTTTTCGTTTATGGGAAGAAGGGAAAGCGAAAATTCAAAGTTTTGATTTAAGATAAAGCATACATCTAAAATGGAAATGCACAATGCACAAATGTAGAGAGTGATAATTCTTAAGAGTGTCTATAATTTTTTGGGATTGTAAAATTATTTCAGTTTTTATATATCAAGTTTTGCAGTTGTCGTGAAAAGGAGGAGGCGGGGGATTTTTAACTGAGGGTTAACTCTGAATCCATAAGTCATTTCTTAAAAAAATATAGCCCATTACGTTTGATAAATCACTTTACAATTATCAATGATTGTTAAGTCAGCTTTTTGGAAATTGGCAGAACAATGGCTTGTTTGACTCGAGTAAATATCCCATAGCACGTTCACTTGAGAATTTAATGAGCGTTTGTTATTCTCTTTAAACATTTTGGATCGATAGGTCATTTGCATCTTTAACATGTTTCAAGCATGCATATCCATTTTTAAACAATGTGTAGAAGAAATCTCTTTCCTTTAAAATTCCAATCTATTAGGGTTGAACTAGTGGAATTTCCCAAACTTGGATACAAAAAATTTTCTGTTGGTTTGTGGTCTGTAAATAAAATTTCCTTACTTACATTTTTCATTGTTTAAATTTTTTCCATAGTCAAACTCTAAAATTTTCATTTTGTTGTCATCATTTTGCCTTCTTTGTTTACTGGATGAAGGGAGAGGGAAAACTCAAAGTTTTTATTTAACAAAAAAAGTATACATCTAAAATGGAAATGCATAATGCACAAATGTGGAGAGAGATAATTCTAAAGAGTGTCTGTAATTTTTAGGGAATCTAAACTCTTTTCAGTTTTTAAATATCAGGTTTTGCAGTCGTCGGGAAAAGGGGGAGGCTAGGGATTTTTAACTGAGTGTTGACTCGCAATCCATAAGTCATTTCTTACAAAAATATAGCCCGTTATGTATGATAAATCACTTTACAATCATCTATGATTGTTAGGTCTGCTTTCTGTAAATGGGAAAAATAATGGCTTGTTTGACTTGGGTAAATATCCCACTACACGTTCACTTGAGAATTTAATCTGCGTTTGTTATTCTCTTTAAAAGGTTTGGATCCATAGGTCATTTGCATCTTTAACATGTTTCATGTATGCATATCCATTTTCAAAACATGTGTAAAAGAAATCTCTTTTTTTAAAAACTCAAAGCCATTAGGGTTGAACTAGTGGCATTTCCCAAACTTGGATAACCAAACTTTTGTGTTAATTTGTGGTGAGTGAATAAATTTTCTTTACTTACATTTGTTATTCTTTAAAAAAATTTCCATACATAAACTCTGAAATTTTCACTTTGTTGTGATATATTTGCTTTTTTTGTTTACGGGATGAAGGGAGAGCAAAAACTCAAAGTTTTAATTTTAGAAAAAAGTACACATCTAAAATGGAAATGCACAATGCAAAAATGTAGAGAGAGATAATTTGAAAGAGTTTCTGTAAATTTTAGGGATTGTAAACTCTTTTAATTTTTTATATAACAGGTTTTGCAGTCGTCGGGAAAAGGGTGAGGTGGGGTATGTTTAACTGTGTGTTGACTTGCAGTCCAAAAGTCATTTCTTACAAAAATATAATCCGTTACGCATGATAAATCACTTTACAATCATCTATGATTATTAGGTCATCTTTTTGTAAATGGGAAAAATAATGGCTTGTTTGACTCGGGTAAATATCCCACCGCACGTTCACTTGAGAATTTAATGAGCGTTTGTTAATCTCTTTAAAAAGTTTTGATCCATAGGTCATTTGCATCTTTAACATGTTTCAAGCATGCATATCCATTTTTAAAACATGTGTAGAAGAAATCTCTTTCTAATAAAATTCCAAGCTATTACGGTTGAACTAGTGAAATTTCCAAAACTTGGATAACAAAACTTTTGTGTTCGTTTGTGGTGTGTGAATAAAATTTCTTTACTTTCATTTTTTATTGTTTTAAATTTTTTCCATACATAAACTAAAATATTTTCATTTTCTTGTGATCTAGTTGCCTTTTTTGTTTACGGGATGAAGGGAGAGCGAAAACTCAAAGTTTTGATTTAAAAAAAAATACATCCAAAATGGAAACACAAAATGCACAAATATAAAGAGAGGTGATTTCAAAGAGTGTATGTTATTTTTAGGGGTTGTAAACTCATCACGGTTTTTATATATCAAGTTTTGCAGTCGTCGGGAAAAGGGGGAGGCTGGGGATTTTTAACTGAGTGTTGACTCGCAATCCATAAGTCATTTCTTACAAAAATATAGCCCGTTACGCATGATAAATCACTTTACAATCATCTATGATTGTTAGGTCAGCTTTTTGTGAATGGGTAAAATAATGGCTTGTTTGACTCGGCTAAATATCCCACCGCACGTTCACTTGTGAATTTAAATAGCATTTGTTATTTTCTTTAAAAAGTTTGGATCCATAGGTCATTTGCATCTTTAAAATATTTATGGGATGCATATCCAATTTTAAAACATAAAACATGTGTAGAAGAAATCACTTTCTTATAAAATTCCAAGCTATTAGGGTTGAACTAGTGGAATTTCCCAAACTTGGATTACAAAACTTTTGTGTTCTGGTGTGTGAATGAAATTTCTTTACTTACATTTGTAATTGGTTTAAATTTTTTCCATGCATAAACTCTAAAATTTTCATTTTGTTGTGATCTATTTGCCTTTTTTGTTTACGGGATGAAGGGAGAGCGAAAACTCAAAGTTTTGATTTAAGAAAAAATTATACATATAAAATGGAAATGCACAATGCACAAATGTAGAGAGAGATAATTCCAAAGAGTGTTTGTAATTTTAGGGATTCTAAACTCTTTTCAATTTTGTTATATCAGGTTTTCGAGTGGTAGGGAAAAGGGGGAGGCGGGGGATTTTTAACTGAGTGTTGACACCCAATCCATAAGTCATTTCATAAAAAAATATAGCCCGTTACGCATGGTAAATCACTTTACAATCATCTATGGTTGTTAGGTCAACTTTTGGTAAATGGGCAAAATAATGGCTTGTTTGACTCAGGTAAATATCCCACCGCACATTTACTTGAGAATTTAATGAGCGTTTGTTATTCTCTTTAAAAGGTTTGGATCCATAGGTCATTTGCATCTTTAAAATATTTCAAGCCTACATATCCAATTTTAAAACATGTGTAGAAAAAATCTCTTTCTGATAAAATTCCAAGCTATTAGGGTTGAACTAGTGGAATTTCCCAAACATTGATAACAAAACTTTTGTGTTCATTCGTGGTGTGTGAATAAAATTTCTTTACTTAAATTTTTGTGGTGATGTATTTGCCTTTTTTGTTTACGGTATGAAGGGAGAGCGAAAACTCAAAGTTTTGATTTAAGCAAAAAGTATAAATCTAAAATGGAAATGCAAATTGCACAAATGTAGAGAGAGATAATTCCAAAGAGTGTCTGTAATTTTTAAGGATTGTAAACTCTTTTCAGTTTTTATATATCAGGTTTTGTAGTTGTCAGGAAAAGGGGGACGTGGGGGATTTTTAACTGAGTGTTAACTCCCAATCCAAAAGTCATTTCTTAAAAAAAATATAGTCCGTTACGCATGATAAATCACTTTACAATCATCTATGATTGTTAGGTCAAATTTTTTTAAATGAGCAAAACAATGGCTTGTTTGACTCAGGTAAATATCCCACCGCACGTTCACTTGAGAATTTAATGAGCGTTTGTTATTATCTTTAAAAGGTTTGGATCCATTGGTCATTTGCATCTTTAACATGTTTCAAGCATGCATATCCATTTTTAGAACATGTGTAGAAGAAATCTCTTTCTTACAAAATTCAAAGCTAAAAGGGTTGAACTAGTGGAATTTCCCAAACTTGGATAAGAAAACTTTTGTGTTCATTTGAGGTGTGTGAATAAATTTTCTTTACTTATATTTTTTATTGTTTGAAATTTTTTCCATACTTAAACTCTAAAATTTTCATTTTGTTGTGATCTGTTTACCTTTTTTGTTTACGGGATGAAGGGAGAGAGAAAAATCAAAGTTTTGATTTAATAAAAAGGTATACATCTAAAATGGAAATGCACATTGTACAAATGAAGAGGGAGATAATTCCAAAGAGTGTCTATAATTTTTAGGGATTGTAAACTCTTTTCAGTTTTTATATATCAGTTTTGTAGTCGTAGGGAAATGTGTGAGGCAGGGGATTTTTAACTGAGTGTTAACTCCCAATCCATAAGTCATTTCTTAAAAAAAATAGCCCGTTATGCATGATGAATTATTTTACAAGCATCTATGATTTTTAAGTCAACTTTTTATAAATAGCCAAAATAATGGCTTGTTCGACACGGGTAAATATCCCTCGCTTGTTCACTTGAGAATTTAATTAGCGATTGTTATTCTATTTAAAAGGTTTGGATCCATAGGTCGTTTGCATCTTTTACATGTTTCAAGCATGCATATCCATTTTTCAGACATGTGTAGAAGAAATCACTTTCTTATAGAATTCCAAGCTATTAGGGTTGAACTAGTGGAATTTGCCAAACATTGATAACAAAACTTTCGAGTTCATTTGTGGTGTGTGAATAAAATTTCTTTACATACATTTGTTATTGTTTTAAATTTTTTCCATACATAAACTCTAAAATTTTCATTTTCTTGTGATCTATTTGCCTTTTTTCTTTTACGGGGTGAAGAGAGAGTGAAAACTCAAAGTTTTGATTTAAGAAAAAAACATACATCTAAAATGGAAAAGCACAATGGACAAATTTAGAGAGTGATAATTCTTAAGAGTGTCTGTAATTTTTTTGGATTGTAAACCCTTTTCAATTTTAACATATCAGGTTTTACAGTCATCATGAAAAGGGGGAGGCGGGGGATTTTTAACTGAGGATTAACTCCAAATCCATAAGTCATTTCTTAAAAAAATATAGCCCGTTACACTTGATAAATCACTTTACAATCATCTATGATTGTTAGGTCAGCTTTTTGGAAATGGGCAAAACAATGGCTTGTTTGACTCGGGTAAATATCCTACCGCACGTTCACTTGAGAAGTTAATGAACGTTTGTTATTCTCTTTAAACCGTTTGGATCCATAGGTCATTTGCATCTTTAACATGTTTCAAGCATGCATATCCATTTTTAAAACATGTGTAGAAGAAATCTCTTTCCTTTGAAATTCCAAACTATAAGGGTTGAACTAGTAGAATTTCCCAAAGTTGGATAACAAAACTTTTTTTTTCGTTTGTGGTGTGTGAATAAAATTTCTATACTAACATTTTTTATTGTTTTAAATTTTTTCCATACTTAAACTCTAAAATTTTCCTGTTGTTATAATCTTTTTGCCTTTTTTGTTTACTGGATGAAGGGGGAGGGAAAACTCAAGGTTTTGATTTAAGAAAAAAGTCAACATCTAAAATGGAAATCCACTATGCACAAATGTAGAGCGAGACAATTCCAAAGAGTGTCTGTAACTTTTAGGGATTGTAAGTTGTTTCAGTTTTTATATATCAAGTTTTTCAATCATTGGGAAAAGGGCGAGGCAGGGGATCTTTAAGTGTGTGTTGAATCCCAATCCATAAGTCATTTCTTACAAAAATATAGCCCATTATGCTTGATAACTCACTTTACAATCATCAAAGATTGTGAGGTCAGTTTTTTGTAAATGGGCAAAATAATGGCTTGTTAGACTCGAGTAAATATCCCATCGCACGTTCAATTCAGAATTTAATGAGTGTTTGTTATTCTCTTTAAAAAGTTTGGATCCATAGGTCATTTGCATCTTTAACATGTTTCAAGCTTGCATATATACTTTTAAAACATGTGTAGAAGAAATCACTTTCTTATAAAATTTCAAGCTATTAGGGTTGAACTTGTGGAATTTTCCATACATGGAGAACAAAACTTTTGTGTTCATTTGTGGTATGTGAATAAAATTTCCTTGCTTACATTTTTTATTGTTTTAAATTTTTTCCATACATAAACTCTAAAATTTTCATTTTCTTGAGATCTATTTGCCTTCTTAATTTTACAGCATGAGGGGAGAGTGAAAAATTAAAGTTTTGATTTAAGAAAATAGCATACATCTAAAATGGAAATGCACAATGCAAAAATGTAGATAGTGATAATGCTTAAGAATGTCTATAAATTTTTGGGATTGCAAACTCTTTTCAGTTTTTATATATTAGGTTTTACAGTCGCCGTGAAAAGGGGGAGGCAGGGTATTTTTAACTGAGGGTTAACTCCAAATCCATAAGTCATTTCTAACAAAAATATAGCCCGTTACACTTGATAAATCACTTTAAAATGATCTATGATTGTTAGGTCAACATTGTGGAAATGGACAAAACAATGGCTTGTTTGACTCGAGTAAATATCCCACCGCACGTTCACTTGAGAATTTAATGAGCATTTGTTATTCTCTTTAAACGGTTTGGATCCATAGGTCATTTTCATTTTCTTTAACATGTTTCAAGCATGCATATCCATTTTTAAAACATGTGTAGAAGAAATCTCTTTCCTTTAAAATACCAAGCTATTAGGGTTGAACTAGTGGATTTTCCCAAACTTGGATAACAAAACTTTTGTGTTCATTTGTGGTGTGTGAATAAAATTTCTTTACTTACATGTTTTATTGCTTAAAATTTTTCCCATACTTAAACTCTAAAATTTTTATTTTGTAGTAATCTTTTTGTCCTTTTGGTTTACTGGATGAAGAGAGAGGGAAAACTCAAAGTTTTGATATAAGAAAAAAGTATACATCTAAATTGGAAATGCACAATGCACAAATGTGGAGAGAGATAATTCAAAAGAGTATCTGTAATTTTTAAGGATTGTAAACTCTTTTTAGTTTTTATATATCAGGTTTTGCAGTTGTCGGGAAAAGGGGGAGGCTGGGGATTTTGAACTGAGTGTTGACTCCCAATCCATAAGTCATTTCTTACAAAAATATAGCTCGTTATGTGTGATAAATCGCTTTACAATCGTCTATGATTGTTAGATCTGCTTTTTTCAAATGGGCAAAATAATAGCTAGTTTGACTCGGGCAAATATCCCACTGCACGTTCACTTGAGAATCTAATCAGCATTTGTTATTCTCTTTAAAAGGTTTGGATCCATAGGTCATTTGCATCTTTAGCAAGTTTCAAGCATGCATATCCATTTCTAAAACATGTGTAAAAGAAATCTCTTTCTTATAAAATTCCAAGCTATTTGGGTTGAACTAGTAGAATTTCCAAAACTTGGATAACCAAACTTTTGTATTCATAAGTGGTGTGTGGATAAAATTTCTTTACTTACATTTGTTATTTTTAAAAAAAATTTCCTTAAATAAACTCTAAAATTTTTATTTTGTTTTGATCTATTTGCTTTTTTTTTTACGGGATGAAGGGAGAGTGAAAACTCAAAGTTTTGATTTAAGAAATAAAGTATTCATTTAAAATGGAAATGCACAATGCAAAAATGTAGAGAGAGATAATTCCAAAGAGAGTCTGTAATTTTTTGGCTTTCTAAACTCTTTTTCAGTTTTTATATATCAAGTTTTGTAATCGTCGGGAAGAAGGGGAGGCGAGAAATTTTTAACTGTGTGTTGATTCCCAATCCTTAAGTCATTTCTTACAAAACTATAGCCCGTTATGCATGATAAATCACTTTCCAATCATCTATGATTGTTAGGTCAGCTTTTTGTAAATAGGCAAAATAATGGCTCGTTTGACTCGGGTAAATATCCCACCGCACGTTCACTTGAGAATTTAATGAGCATTTGTTATTCTCTTTAAACGGTTTGGATCCATAGGTCATTTTCATTTTCTTTAACATGTTTCAAGCATGCATATCCATTTTTAAAACATGTGTAGAAGAAATCTCTTTCCTTTAAAATACCAAGCTATTAGGGTTGAACTAGTGGATTTTCCCAAACTTGGATAACAAAACTTTTGTGTTCATTTGTGGTGTGTGAATAAAATTTCTTTACTTACATGTTTTATTGCTTAAAATTTTTCCCATACTTAAACTCTAAAATTTTTATTTTGTAGTAATCTTTTTGTCCTTTTGGTTTACTGGATGAAGAGAGAGGGAAAACTCAAAGTTTTGATATAAGAAAAAAGTATACATCTAAATTGGAAATGCACAATGCACAAATGTGGAGAGAGATAATTCAAAAGAGTGTCTGTAATTTTTAAGGATTGTAAACTCTTTTTAGTTTTTATATATCAGGTTTTGCAGTTGTCGGGAAAAGGGGGAGGCTGGGGATTTTGAACTGAGTGTTGACTCCCAATCCATAAGTCATTTCTTACAAAAATATAGCTCGTTATGTGTGATAAATCGCTTTACAATCGTCTATGATTGTTAGATCTGCTTTTTTCAAATGGGCAAAATAATAGCTAGTTTGACTCGGGCAAATATCCCACTGCACGTTCACTTGAGAATCTAATCAGCATTTGTTATTCTCTTTAAAAGGTTTGGATCCATAGGTCATTTGCATCTTTAGCAAGTTTCAAGCATGCATATCCATTTCTAAAACATGTGTAAAAGAAATCTCTTTCTTATAAAATTCCAAGCTATTTGGGTTGAACTAGTAGAATTTCCAAAACTTGGATAACCAAACTTTTGTATTCATAAGTGGTGTGTGGATAAAATTTCTTTACTTACATTTGTTATTTTTAAAAAAAATTTCCTTAAATAAACTCTAAAATTTTTATTTTGTTTTGATCTATTTGCTTTTTTTTTTACGGGATGAAGGGAGAGTGAAAACTCAAAGTTTTGATTTAAGAAATAAAGTATTCATTTAAAATGGAAATGCACAATGCAAAAATGTAGAGAGAGATAATTCCAAAGAGAGTCTGTAATTTTTTGGCTTTGTAAACTCTTTTTCAGTTTTTATATATCAAGTTTTGTAATCGTCGGGAAGAAGGGGAGGCGAGAAATTTTTAACTGTGTGTTGATTCCCAATCCTTAAGTCATTTCTTACAAAACTATAGCCCGTTATGCATGATAAATCACTTTCCAATCATCTATGATTGTTAGGTCAGCTTTTTGTAAATAGGCAAAATAATGGCTCGTTTGACTCGGGTAAATATCCCACCTCACGTTCACTTGAGAATTTAATGAGCGTTTGTTATATTCTCTTTAAAATTTTCGATCCATAGGTTATTTGCATCTTTAACATGTTTCAAGCATGCATATCCATTTTTAAAACATGTGTAGAAGAAGTCTCTTTTTGTAAAATTCAGAGCTACAAGGGTTGAACTAGTGGAATTTCCCAAACTTGGATAGCAAAAGATTTTTGTTCATTTGTGGTGTGTGAACAAAATTTCTTCACTTACATTTTTTATTGTTCTTAATTTTTTTCATACATAAACACTAAAATTTTCATTTTGTTGTGATCTATTTGCTTTTTTTGTTTACGGGGTGAAGGGAAAGCGAAACTCAAAGTTTTGATTAAGAAAAAAGCATACATCTAAAATGGAAAAGCACAATGAACAAATTTAGAGAGTGATAATTCTTAAGAGTGTCTATACTTTTCTGGGATTGTAAACCCTTTTCAATTTTTATATAACAGGTTTTGCAGTCGTCATGAAAAGGGGTAGGCGGGGGATTTTTAACTGAAGGTTAACTCCAAATCCATAAGTCATTTCTTACAAAAATATAGCCCGTTACGCTTGATAAATCACTTTACAATCATCTATGATTGTTAGGTCAGCTTTTTGGAAATGGGCAAAAGAATGGCTTGTTTGACTCGGGTAAATATCCCACCGAACGCTCACTTGAGAAGTTAATGAGTGTTTGTTATTTTCTTTAAACGGTTTGGATCCATCGGTCATTTGCATCTTTAACACGTTTCAAGCATGCATATCCGTTTTTAAAACATGTGTAGAAGAAATCTCTTTCCTTTAAAATTCCAAGCTATTCGGGTTGAACTAGTGAAATTTCCCAAACTTTGATAACAAAACTTTTGTGTTCATTTGTGGTGTGTGAATAAAAGTTCTTTACTAACATTTTTAATTGTTTTAAATTTTTTCCATACTTAACCTCTAAAATTTTCATTTTGTTATAATCTTTTTGCCTTTTTTGTTTACCGGATGAAGGGAAATGCACTACGCACAAATGTAGAGCGAGACAATTCCAAAGAGTGTCTATAAATTTTAGGGATTGTAAACTTTTTTCAGTTTTTATATATCAAGTTTGTCAATCATCGGGAAATGGGCGAGGCAGGGGATTTTTAAGTGAGTGTTGACTCCCAATCCATAAGTCATTTCTTACAAAAATTTAGCCCGTTATGCATGAAAACTCACTTTACAATCATCTATGATTGTTAGGTCAGTTTTTTGTAAATGGGCAAAATAATGGCTTGTTTGACTCGGGTAAATATCCCACCGCATGTTCACTTGAGAATTTAATGAGTGTTTATTATTCTCTTTAAAAGGTTTGGATCCATAGGTCATTTGCATCTTTAACATGTTTCAAGCTTGCATATCTATTTTTAAAACATGTGTAGAAGAAATCACTTTCTTATAAGATTTCAAGCTATTAGGGTTGAACTTGTGGAATTTGCCATACATGGATAAAAAAACTTTTGTGTTCATTTGTGGTGTGTGAATAAAATTTCCTTGCTTACATTTGTTATTGTTTTAAATTTTTTCCATACATAAACTCTAAAATTTTCATTTTCTTGAGATCTATTTGCCTTTTTTATTTTACAGCATGAGGGGAGAGCGAAAAATTAAAGTTTTGATTTAAGAAAATAGCATACATCTAGAATGGAAATACAAAATGCCCAAATGTAGATAGTGATAATGCTTGAGAATGTCTGTCAATTTTGGGATTGTAAACTTTTTTTGTTTTTATATATTAGGTTTTACAGTCGTCATGAAAAAGGGGAGGCGGGTATTTTTAACTAAGGGTTAACTCCAAATCCATATGTCATTTCTAACAAAAATATAGCCCGTTACACATGATAAATCACTTTACAATCATCTTTGATTATTAGGTCAACATTTTGGAAATGGGCAAAAAAATAGCTTGTTTGACTCAACTAAATATCCCACTGCACGTTCACTTGAGAATTTAATGAGCGTTTGTTATTCTCTTTAAACGGTTTGGATCCATAGGTCATTTTCACCTTTAACATGTTTCAAGCATGCATATCCATTTTTAAAACATGTGTAGAAGAAATATCTTTCCTTTAAAATACCAAGTTATTAGGGTTGAACGAGTGGATTTTCCCCAACTTGGATAACGAAACTTTTGTGTTAATTTGTGGTGTGTGAATAAAATTTCTTTACTTACATGTTTTATTGTTTTAAATTTTTCCCATACTTAAGCTCTAAAATTTTCATTTTGTTGTGATCTTTTTGCCTTTTTCGTTTATTGGATGAGGGGAGAGGGAAAACTCAAAGTTTTGATATGAGAAAAAAAGTATACATCTAAAAAGGAAATGCACAATGCAAAAATGTGGAGAGAGATAATTCAAAAGAGTGTCTGTAATTTTTAAGGATTGTAAATTCCTTTTAGTTTTTATATATTAGGTTTTATAGTCGTTGGGAAAAGGGGGAGGCTGGCGATTTTTAACTGAGTGTTGACTCCTAATCCATAAGTCAATTCTTAATAAAATATAGCCCGTTACGTATGATAAATCACTTTACAATCGTCTATGATTGTTAGATATACTTTTTGCATATGGACAAAATAATGGCTAGTATGACTCGGGCAAATATCCCACTGCATGTTCACTTGAGAATTTAATCAGCGTTTATTATTCTCTTTACAAGGTTTGGATCCATAGGTCATTTGCCTCTTTAGCAAGTTTCAAGCATGCATATCCATTTTCAAAACATGTGTAAAAGAAATCTCTTTCTTATAAAATTCCAAGCCATTAGGGTTGAACTAGTAGAATTTCCTAAACTTGGATAACCAAACTTTTGTGTTCATATGTGGTGTGTGGATAAAATTTTTTACTTAAATTTGTTATTGTTTTAAATTTTTTTCCATACATAAACTCTAAAATTTTCATTTTGTTTTGATCTATTTGCTTTTTTTTTTTTACGGGATGAAGGGACAGCGAAAACTCAAAGTTTTGATTTAAGAAAAAATTATTCATTTAAAATGGAAATGCACAATGCACAAATGTAAAGAGAGATAATTCCAAAGAGTGTCTGTAATTTTTTGGCTTTGTAAACTCTTTTTCAGTTTTTATATATCAAGTTTTGTAATCGTCGGGAAGAGGGGGAGGCGAGAGATTTTTAACTGAGTGTTGATTCCTAATCCTTAAGTCATTTCTTACAAAACTATAGCCCGTTATGGATGATAAATAACTTTACAATCGTCTATGATTGTTAGGTCAGCTTTTTGTAAATGGGCAAAATAATGGCTCGTTTGACTCGTGTAAATATCCTACCGAACGTTCACTTGAGAATTTAATGAGCGTTTGTTATATTCTCTTTTAAAGGTTTGGATCCATAGGTTATTTGCATCTTTAACATGTTTCAAGCATGCATATCCATTTTTAAAACATGTGTAGAAGAACTCTCTTTCTTATAAAATTCAGAGCTACAAGGGTTGAACTAGTAGAATTTCCCAAACTTGGATAACAAAAGTTTTTTGTTCGTTTGTGGTGTGTGAATAAAATTTCTTCACTTACATTTTTTATTGTTTTTAATTTTTTCCATACATAAACTCTAAAATTTTCATTTTGTTGTGATCTAGTTACCTTTTTTTTTTACGGGATGTAGGGAGAGAGAAAACACAAAGTTTGGATTTAAGAAAAAGGTATACATCTAAAATGGAAATGCACAATGCAAAAATGAAGAGGGAGATAATTCCAAAGTGTGTCCATAATTTTTAGCGATTGTAAACTCTTTTCAGTTTTTATATATCAGTGTTTGTAGTCATAGGGAAAAGGGGGAGGCAGGGGATTTTTAACTGAGTGTTAACTCCCAATCCATAAGTCATTTCTTAAAAAAATATAGCCTGTTATGCATGATGAATCATTTTACAATCTTCTACAATTATGAGGTCAACTTTTTTTAAATGGGCAAAATAATGGCTTGTTTGGCAAGGGAAAATTTCCCCCGCTTGTTCACTTGAGAATTTAATAAGCGTTTGTTATTCCCTTTAAAAGGTTTGGATCCATAGGTCATTTGCATCTTTAACATGTTTCAAGTATACATATCCATTTTTAAAACGTGTGTAGAAGATATCATTTTCTTATAAAATTCCTAGCTATTAGGGTTGAACTTGAGGAATTTGCAAAACATGGATAACAAAGCTTTTGTGTTCATTTGTGGTGTGTGAATAAAATTTCTTTACTTACATTTGTTATTTTTAAAAAAAAATTTCCATACATAAACTCTAAAATTTTCATTTTGTTGTCATCAATTTGCCTTTTTGGTTTACGGGGTGAAGGGAGAGCGAAAACTCAAAGTTTTGATTTAAGAAAAAAGCATACATCTAAAATGGCAAAGCACAGTGCACAAATTTAGAGAGTGATAATTCTTAAGAGTGTCTATACTTTTCTGGGATTGTAAACACTTTTCAATTTTTATATATCAGGTTTTGCAATCGTCGTGAAAAGGGGGAGGCGGGGGATTTTTAAATGAGGATTAACTCCAAATCCATAAGTCATTTCTTACAAATATATAGCCCATTACGCTTGATAAATCACTTTATAATCATCTATGATTGTTAGGTTAGCTTTTTGGAAATGGGCAAAACAATGGTTTGTTTGACTCGGGTAAATATCTCACCGCACGTTCACTTGAGAAGTTAATCAGCGTTTGTTATTCTCTTTAAACGGTTTGGATCCATTGGTCATTTGCATCTTTAACATGTTTCAAGCATGCATATCCATTTTTAAAACATGTGTACAAGAAATCCCTTTCCTTTAAAATTCCAAGCTATTTGGGTTGAACTAGTGGAATTTCCCAAACTTGGATAACAAAACTTTTGTGTTCATTTGTGGTGTGTGAATAAAATTTCTTTACTAACATTTTTTATTGTTTTAAAATTTTTCCATACATAAACTCTAAAATTTTCATTTTGTTATAATCTTTTTACCTTTTTTTTTTACTGGATGAAGGGAGAGGGAAAACTCAAAGTTTTGATAAAAGAAAAAAGTATACATTTAAAATGGAAATGCACTATGCACAAATGTAGAGGGAGAAAATTCCTAAGAGTGTCTGTAACTTTTAGGGAATGTAAGCTCTTTTCAGTTTTTATATATCAAGTTTTTCAATCATTGGGAAAAGGGGGAGGAGGAGGATTTTTAACTGAGTGTTGATTCGCAATCCATAAGTCATTTCTTACAAAAATATAGCCCGTTATGCATGATAACTCACTTTACAATCATCTATGATTGTTAGGTCAGCTTTTTGTAAATGGGCAAAATAATGACTTGTTTGACTCGGGTAAATATCCCACCGCACGTTCACTTGAGAATTTAATGAGTGTTTGTTATTCGCTTTAAAAGGTTTTGATCCATAGGTCATTTGCATCTTTAACAAGTTTTAAGCTTCCATATCTATTTTTAAAATATGTGTAGAAGAAATCACTTTCTCATAAAATTTCAAGCCATTGGGATTGAACTTGTGGAATTTTCCATACATGGATAACAAAACTTTTGTGTTCATTTGTGGTGTGTGAATAAAATTTCCTTGCTTACATTTGTTATTGTTTTAAATTTTTTCCATACATAAACTCTTAAATTTTTATTTTCTTGTGATCTATTTGCCGTTTTTATTTTACGGAATGAGGGGAGAGCGAAAAGTGAAAGTTTTGATTTAAGAAAAAAGCAAACATCTAAAATGGAATTTTTGGGATTGTACACTCTTTTCAGTATTCAAATAGCAGGTTTTGCAGTCGTCGGTAAAAGGGGGAGGCGGGTGATTTTTAACTGTGGGTTAACTCCAAATCCAAAAGTCATTTCTTACAAAAATATAGCCCCTTTACGCTTGATAAATCGCTCTACAATCATCTATGATTGTTAGGTTAACTTTTTCGAAATGGGCAAAACAATGGGTTGTTTGACTCGAGTAAATATCCCACCGCACGTTCACTTGAGAATTTAATGAGCGTTTGTTATTCTCTTTAAACGGCTTGCATCCATACGTCATTTTCATCTTTAACAAGCATGCATATCCATTTTTAAAACACGAGTAGAAGAAATCTCTTTCCTTTAAAATTCCAAGCTATTAGGGTTGAACTAGTTGATTTTCCAAAACTTGGATAACAAAACTTTTGTGTTCATTTGTGGTGTGTGAATAAAATTTCTTTACTTACATTTTTTATTGTTTTAAATTTTATCCTTACTTAAACTCTAAAATTTTCATTCAGTTGTGATCTTTTTACCTTTTTTGTTTACTGGATGATGGGAGAGGGAAAACTCAATGTTTTAATATAAGAAAAAAATATACATCTAAAATGAAAATTCACAATGCACAAATCTGGAAAGAGATAATTAAAAAGAGTGTTTGTAATTTTTAAGGATTGTAAACACTTTTTAGCTTTTATATATCAGGTTTTGCATTCATCGGGAAAAGGCGGAGGCTTTGGAATTTTAACTGAGTGTTGACTCCCAATCAATAAGTCATTTCTGACAAAAATATAGCCCGTTACATATGATAAATCACTTTACAATCATCTATGATTGTTAGGTCAGCTTTTTGCAAATGGGCCAAATAATTGATTGTTTGACTCGGGTAAATATCCCACTGCACGTTCACTTGTGAATTTAATCAACGTTTCTTATTCTCTTTAAAAGGTTTGGATCCATAGGTCAGTTGCATCTTTAGCAAGTTTCAAGCATGCATATCCATTTTTAAAACATGTGTAAAAGAAATCTATTTCTTACAAAATTCCAAGCTATTAGGATTGAACTACATAAACTCAAAAATTTTCATTTTGATGTGATCTATTTTTTTTTTTTTTTTTTTTAACGAAATGAAGGGAGAACGAAAACTCAAAGTTTTGATTTAAGAATAGAGTATACATCTAAAATGGAAATGCACAATGCACAAATATAGAGAGAGTTAATTCCAAAGAATGTCTGTAATTTTTTTGGATTGTCAACTTTTTTTCAGTTTTTATATATCAGGTTTTGTAGTCGTCGCGAATAGGGGGAGGCGGGAGATTTTTAACTGAGTGTTGATTCCCGATCCATAAGTCATTTCTTAAAAAAATATAGCCCGTTATGCATGATAAATTACTTTACAATCATCTATGATTGTTAAGTAAGCTTTTTGTAAATCGGCAAAATAACGGGTTGTTTGACTTGGGTAAATATCCCACCGCACGTTCACTTGAGAATTTAATGAGCGTTTGTTATTCTCTTTAAACGGCTTGCATCCATACGTCATTTTCATCTTTAACAAGCATGCATATCCATTTTTAAAACACGAGTAGAAGAAATCTCTTTCCTTTAAAATTCCAAGCTATTAGGGTTGAACTAGTTGATTTTCCAAAACTTGGATAACAAAACTTTTGTGTTCATTTGTGGTGTGTGAATAAAATTTCTTTACTTACATTTTTTATTGTTTTAAATTTTATCCTTACTTAAACTCTAAAATTTTCATTCAGTTGTGATCTTTTTACCTTTTTTGTTTACTGGATGATGGGAGAGGGAAAACTCAATGTTTTAATATAAGAAAAAAATATACATCTAAAATGAAAATTCACAATGCACAAATCTGGAAAGAGATAATTAAAAAGAGTGTTTGTAATTTTTAAGGATTGTAAACACTTTTTAGCTTTTATATATCAGGTTTTGCATTCATCGGGAAAAGGCGGAGGCTTTGGAATTTTAACTGAGTGTTGACTCCCAATCAATAAGTCATTTCTGACAAAAATATAGCCCGTTACATATGATAAATCACTTTACAATCATCTATGATTGTTAGGTCAGCTTTTTGCAAATGGGCCAAATAATTGATTGTTTGACTCGGGTAAATATCCCACTGCACGTTCACTTGTGAATTTAATCAACGTTTCTTATTCTCTTTAAAAGGTTTGGATCCATAGGTCAGTTGCATCTTTAGCAAGTTTCAAGCATGCATATCCATTTTTAAAACATGTGTAAAAGAAATCTATTTCTTACAAAATTCCAAGCTATTAGGGTTGAACTACATAAACTCTAAAATTTTCATTTTGATGTGATCTATTTTTTTTTTTTTTTTTTTTTTAACGAAATGAAGGGAGAACGAAAACTCAAAGTTTTGATTTAAGAATAGAGTATACATCTAAAATGGAAATGCACAATGCACAAATATAGAGAGAGTTAATTCCAAAGAATGTCTGTAATTTTTTTGGATTGTCAACTTTTTTTCAGTTTTTATATATCAGGTTTTGTAGTCGTCGCGAATAGGGGGAGGCGGGAGATTTTTAACTGAGTGTTGATTCCCGATCCATAAGTCATTTCTTAAAAAAATATAGCCCGTTATGCATGATAAATTACTTTACAATCATCTATGATTGTTAAGTAAGCTTTTTGTAAATGGGCAAAATAACGGGTTGTTTGACTTGGGTAAATATCCCACCGCACGTTCACTTGAGAATTTAATGAGCGTTTGTTATTCTCTTTAAACGGCTTGCGTCCATACGTCATTTTTATCTTTAACAAGCATGCATATCCATTTTTAAAACACGAGTAGAAGAAATCTCTTTCCTTTAAAATTCCAAGCTATTAGGGTTGAACTAGTTGATTTTCCAAAACTTGGATAACAAAACTTTTGTGTTCATTTGTGGTGTGTGAATAAAATTTCTTTACTTACATTTTTTATTGTTTTAAATTTTATCCTTACTTAAACTCTAAAATTTTCATTCAGTTGTGATCTTTTTACCTTTTTTGTTTACTGGATGATGGGAGAGGGAAAACTCAATGTTTTAATATAAGAAAAAAATATACATCTAAAATGAAAATTCACAATGCACAAATCTGGAAAGAGATAATTAAAAAGAGTGTTTGTAATTTTTAAGGATTGTAAACACTTTTTAGCTTTTATATATCAGGTTTTGCATTCATCGGGAAAAGGCGGAGGCTTTGGAATTTTAACTGAGTGTTGACTCCCAATCAATAAGTCATTTCTGACAAAAATATAGCCCGTTACATATGATAAATCACTTTACAATCATCTATGATTGTTAGGTCAGCTTTTTGCAAATGGGCCAAATAATTGATTGTTTGACTCGGGTAAATATCCCACTGCACGTTCACTTGTGAATTTAATCAACGTTTCTTATTCTCTTTAAAAGGTTTGGATCCATAGGTCAGTTGCATCTTTAGCAAGTTTCAAGCATGCATATCCATTTTTAAAACATGTGTAAAAGAAATCTATTTCTTACAAAATTCCAAGCTATTAGGGTTGAACTACATAAACTCTAAAATTTTCATTTTGATGTGATGTATTTTTTTTTTTTTTTTTTTAACGAAATGAAGGGAGAACGAAAACTCAAAGTTTTGATTTAAGAATAGAGTATACATCTAAAATGGAAATGCACAATGCACAAATATAGAGAGAGTTAATTCCAAAGAATGTCTGTAATTTTTTTGGATTGTCAACTTTTTTTCAGTTTTTATATATCAGGTTTTGTAGTCGTCGCGAATAGGGGGAGGCGGGAGATTTTTAACTGAGTGTTGATTCCCGATCCATAAGTCATTTCTTAAAAAAATATAGCCCGTTATGCATGATAAATTACTTTACAATCATCTATGATTGTTAAGTAAGCTTTTTGTAAATGGGCAAAATAATGGCTTGTTTGACTTGGGGAAATATCCCACCGCACGTTCACTTGAGAATTTAATGAGCGTTTGTTATTCTCTTTAAACGGCTTGCATCCATACGTCATTTTCATCTTTAACAAGCATGCATATCCATTTTTAAAACACGAGTAGAAGAAATCTCTTTCCTTTAAAATTCCAAGCTATTAGGGTTGAACTAGTTGATTTTCCAAAACTTGGATAACAAAACTTTTGTGTTCATTTGTGGTGTGTGAATAAAATTTCTTTACTTACATTTTTTATTGTTTTAAATTTTATCCTTACTTAAACTCTAAAATTTTCATTCAGTTGTGATCTTTTTACCTTTTTTGTTTACTGGATGATGGGAGAGGGAAAACTCAATGTTTTAATATAAGAAAAAAATATACATCTAAAATGAAAATTCACAATGCACAAATCTGGAAAGAGATAATTAAAAAGAGTGTTTGTAATTTTTAAGGATTGTAAACACTTTTTAGCTTTTATATATCAGGTTTTCCATTCATCGGGAAAAGGCGGAGGCTTTGGAATTTTAACTGAGTGTTGACTCCCAATCAATAAGTCATTTCTGACAAAAATATAGCCCGTTACATATGATAAATCACTTTACAATCATCTATGATTGTTAGGTCAGCTTTTTGCAAATGGGCCAAATAATTGATTGTTTGACTCGGGTAAATATCCCACTGCACGTTCACTTGTGAATTTAATCAACGTTTCTTATTCTCTTTAAAAGGTTTGGATCCATAGGTCAGTTGCATCTTTAGCAAGTTTCAAGCATGCATATCCATTTTTAAAACATGTGTAAAAGAAATCTATTTCTTACAAAATTCCAAGCTATTAGGGTTGAACTACATAAACTCTAAAATTTTCATTTTGATGTGATCTATTTTTTTTTTTTTTTTTTTAACGAAATGAAGGGAGAACGAAAACTCAAAGTTTTGATTTAAGAATAGAGTATACATCTAAAATGGAAATGCACAATGCACAAATATAGAGAGAGTTAATTCCAAAGAATGTCTGTAATTTTTTTGGATTGTCAACTTTTTTTCAGTTTTTATATATCAGGTTTTGTAGTCGTCGCGAATAGGGGGAGGCGGGAGATTTTTAACTGAGTGTTGATTCCCGATCCATAAGTCATTTCTTAAAAAAATATAGCCCGTTATGCATGATAAATTACTTTACAATCATCTATGATTGTTAAGTAAGCTTTTTGTAAATGGGCAAAATAATGGCTTGTTTGACTTGGGGAAATATCCCACCGCACGTTCACTTGAGAATTTAATGAGCGTTTGTTATTCTCTTTAAACGGCTTGCATCCATACGTCATTTTCATCTTTAACAAGCATGCATATCCATTTTTAAAACACGAGTAGAAGAAATCTCTTTCCTTTAAAATTCCAAGCTATTAGGGTTGAACTAGTTGATTTTCCAAAACTTGGATAACAAAACTTTTGTGTTCATTTGTGGTGTGTGAATAAAATTTCTTTACTTACATTTTTTATTGTTTTAAATTTTATCCTTACTTAAACTCTAAAATTTTCATTCAGTTGTGATCTTTTTACCTTTTTTGTTTACTGGATGATGGGAGAGGGAAAACTCAATGTTTTAATATAAGAAAAAAATATACATCTAAAATGAAAATTCACAATGCACAAATCTGGAAAGAGATAATTAAAAAGAGTGTTTGTAATTTTTAAGGATTGTAAACACTTTTTAGCTTTTATATATCAGGTTTTCCATTCATCGGGAAAAGGCGGAGGCTTTGGAATTTTAACTGAGTGTTGACTCCCAATCAATAAGTCATTTCTGACAAAAATATAGCCCGTTACATATGATAAATCACTTTACAATCATCTATGATTGTTAGGTCAGCTTTTTGCAAATGGGCCAAATAATTGATTGTTTGACTCGGGTAAATATCCCACTGCACGTTCACTTGTGAATTTAATCAACGTTTCTTATTCTCTTTAAAAGGTTTGGATCCATAGGTCAGTTGCATCTTTAGCAAGTTTCAAGCATGCATATCCATTTTTAAAACATGTGTAAAAGAAATCTATTTCTTACAAAATTCCAAGCTATTAGGGTTGAACTACATAAACTCTAAAATTTTCATTTTGATGTGATCTATTTTTTTTTTTTTTTTTTTAACGAAATGAAGGGAGAACGAAAACTCAAAGTTTTGATTTAAGAATAGAGTATACATCTAAAATGGAAATGCACAATGCACAAATATAGAGAGAGTTAATTCCAAAGAATGTCTGTAATTTTTTTGGATTGTCAACTTTTTTTCAGTTTTTATATATCAGGTTTTGTAGTCGTCGCGAATAGGGGGAGGCGGGAGATTTTTAACTGAGTGTTGATTCCCGATCCATAAGTCATTTCTTAAAAAAATATAGCCCGTTATGCATGATAAATTACTTTACAATCATCTATGATTGTTAAGTAAGCTTTTTGTAAATGGGCAAAATAATGGCTTGTTTGACTTGGGTAAATATCCCACCGCACGTTCACATGAGAATTTAATGAGCTTTTGTTATATTCTCATTAAAAGGTTCGGATACATAGGTTATTTGCATCTTTAACATGTTTCAAGCATGCATATCCATTTTTAAAACATGTGTACAACAAATCTCTTTCTTATAAAATTCTAAGCTACAAGGGTTGAACTAGTGGAATGTCCAAAACATGGATAACAAAAGTTTTGTGTTCATTTGTGGTGTGTGAATAAAATTTCTTCACTTACATTTGTTATTGTTTTTAATTTTTTCCATGCATAAACTCTAAAATTTTCATTTTGTTGTGATCTATTTACCTTTTTTGTTTACGGGATGTAGGGAGATCGAAAACTCAAAGTTTTTATTTAAGAAAAAAGTATACATCTAAAATGGAAATGCACAATGCACAAACGTAGAGAGAGATAATTCCAAAGAGTGTTTCTAAATTTTAGGGATTGTAAACTCTTTTTCAGTTTTTATATATCAGGTTTTGTAGTCGTTGGGAAAAGGGGGAGGCGAGGGATTTTTAACTGAGTGTTGACTCCCAATCCATAAGTCATATCTTAGAAAAATATAACCCGTTACGCATGATAAATCACTTTACAATCATCTATGATTTTTAAGTAAGCTTTTTGTCAATGGGAAAAATAATGGCTTCTTTGACTCGGGTAAATATCCCACCACACGTTCACTTGAGAATTTAATGCGCGTTTGTTACTCTTTAAAAAGTTTCGATCCATAGGTCATTTGCATCTTTAACCTGTTTCAAGCATGCATATCCATTTTTAAAATATGTGTAGAAGAAATCTCTTTCTATTAATATTCAAAGCTATTATGGTTGAACTAGTGAAATTTCCCGAACTTGGATAACCAAATTTTTTTATTTATTTGTGGTGTGTGAATAAAATTTCTTTACTTACATTTGTTATTGTTTTAAATTTTTTCCATACATAAACTCTAAAATTTTCATTTTGTTGTAATCATTTTGCCTTTTTTGTTTATGGGACAAAGGCAGAGCGAAAACTCAAAGTTTTGTTTTAAGAAAAAAGTATACATCTAAAATGGAAATGTACAATGCAAAAATGTAGAGAGAGATAATTCCAAAGAGTATCTATACTTTTTTTGGGATTTTAAACTCTTTTCTGTTTTTATTTATCCGGTTTTGTAGTCGTAGGGAAAAAGGGGAGGCGGAGAATTTTTAACTGAGTGTTGACTCCCAATTGATAAGTCAGTTTTTACAAAAATATAGCCCGTTACGCATGATAAATCACTTTAAAATCATCTATGATTGTTAGGTCAGCTTTTTGTAAATTGGCAAAATAATGTCTTGTTTGACTTGGGTAAATATCCCACCGCATGTTCACTTGAGAATTTAATGAGTGTTTGTTATTCTCTTTAAATGGTTTGGATCCAAAGTTCATTTGCATCTTTCACATGTTGCAAGTGTGCATATCCATTTTTAAAACACATGTAGATGAAATCTCTTTTTTATAAAATTCCAAGCTATTAGGTCGAACTAGTGGAATTTCCCAAACTTGGATAACCAAACTTTTGTGTTCGTTTGTTGTTTGTGAATAAAACCTCTTTACTTTCATTTCTTATTGTTTTAAATTTTTTCCATACATAAACTCTTAAATTTTCACTTTGTTGAGATCTATTTGCTTTTTTTGTTTACGGGATGAAGGGAGTACGAAAACTCAAAGTATTGTTTTAAGAAAAAAGTATACATCTAAAATGGAACTGCACAATGAACAAATGTGCAGAGAGAAAATTCAAAAGAGTGTCTGTAATTTTTAAGGATTGTAAACTCTTTTCAGTTTTTACATATTGGGTGTTGCAGTCGTCGGGAAAAGGCGGAGGTTGGGAATTTTGAACTGAGTGTTGACTCCCAATCCATAAGTCAATTCTTAAAAAAATATAGCCCGTAACCTATGATAAATCACTTTACAATCATCTTTGATTGTTAGGTCAGCTTTTTGCAAATAGGCAAAATAATGGCTTGTTTGACTCGGATAAATATCCCACCGCAAGTTCACTTGAGAATTTAATCAGCGTTTGTTATTCAATTTAAAAGATTTTGATCCATAGGTCATTTGCATCTTTAGCATTTTTCAAGCATGCATAACCAGTTTTAAAACATGTGTAAAAGAAATCATTCTCTTATAAAATTCCAAGCTATTAGGGTTGAACTAGTGGAATTTCCAAAACTTGGATAACTAAACTTTTGTGTTCATTTGTGGTGTGTGAATAAATTTTATTTACTTACGTTTGTTATTTTTTAAAATTTTTTTCCATACAAAAACTCTAAAATTTTCATTTGGTAGTGAGCTATTTACTTTTTTTTGTTTTTACGGGATGAAGGGAGAGCAAAAACTCAAAGTTTTGATTTTAGAAAAAAGTATAGATCTAGAATGGAAATGCACAACACACAAAAGTAGAGAGAGATAATTCCAAAGAGTGTCTAAAATTTTTAGGGATTGGAAGCTCTTTTCAATTTTTATATATTAGGTTTTGCAGTCGTCTGGAAAAGGGGGAGGAGGAGGATATTTAACTGAGTATTGACTCCCAATCCATAAGGCATTTCTTACAAAAATATAGCCCGTTATGCATGATAACTCACTTTACAATCATCTATGATTGTTAGGTTAGCTTTTTTTATATGGGCAAAATAATGGTTTGTTTGACTGGGGTAAATATCCCACCGCACGCTCACTTGAGAATTTAATGAGTGTTTGTTATTCTCTTTAAAAGGTTTTGATCCATAGGTCATTTGCATCTTTAACATGTTTCAAACTTGCATATCTTTTTTTAAAACATGTGTGGAAGAAATCACTTTCTCATAAAATTTCAAGCCATTGGGGTTGAACTTGTGGAATTTGCCATACATGGATAATAAACTTTTGTGTTCATTTGTGGTGTGTGAATAAAATTTCCTTGCGTACATTTGTTATTGTTTTAAATTTTTTCCATACATAAACTCTTAAATTGTCATTTTTTTGTGATCTATTTGCCTTTTTTATTTTATGGGAGGAGGGGAGAGCGAAAACTGAAAGTTTTGATTTAAGAAAAAAGCAAACATCTAAAATGGAATTTTTGGGATTGTAAACACTTTTCGGTTTTTATATAGTAGGTTTTGCAGTCGTCGTTAAAAGGGGGAGGCGGGGGATTTTTAACTGAGGGTTAACTCCAAATCCATAAGTCATTTCTTACAAAAATATAACCCATTACGCTTGATAAATCACACTAAAATCAACTATGATTGTTAGGTTAACTTTTTGGAAATGGGCAAAACAATGGCTTGTTTGACTCGAGTAAATATCCCACCGCACATTCACTTGAGAATTTAATGAGCATTTGTTATTCTCTTTAAACGGCTTGGATCCATAGGTCATTTTCATCTTTAACATGTTTCAAGCATGCATATCCATTTTCAAAACATTTGTAGAAGAAATCTCTTTCCATTAAAATTCCAAGCTATTAGGGTTGAACTAGTGGATTTTCCCAAACTTGGATAACAAAACTTTTGTGTTTATTTGTGGTGTGTGAATAAAATTTCTTTACTTACATTTTTTAATGTTTTAAATTTTTTCCATACTTAAACTCTAAAACTTTCATTTTGTTGTGATCCTTTTGCCTTTTTTGTTTACTGGATGAAGGGAGAGGGAAAACTCAAAGTTTTAATATAAGAAAAAAAGTATACATCTAAAATTGAATTGCACAATGCAAAAATCTGGAGAAAGATAATTCAAAAGAGTGTCTATAATTTTTAAGGATTTTAAACTCTTTTTAGTTTTTATATATCAAGTTTTGCTGTCGTCGGGAAAAGGCGGAGGCTGGGGATTTTTAACTGAGTGTTGACTCCCAATCTATAAACCATTTGTTACAAAAATATAGCCCGTTGCATATGATAAATCACTTTACAATCATCTATGATTGTTAAGTCAACTTTTTGCAAATGGGCAAAATAATTGCTTGTTTAACTCGTGTAAATATCCCACTGCACGTTCACTTGAGAATTTAATAAGTGTTTGTTATTCTCTTTAAAAGGTTTGGATCCATAGGTCATTTGCATCTTTAGCAAGTTTCAAGCATGCATATCCATTCTTAAAACATGTGTAAAAGAAATCTCTTTCTTATAAAATTCCAAGCTATTAGGGTTGAACTACATAAACTCTAAAATTTTCATTTTGTTGTGATCTATTTGCTTTTTTTTTTTTTACGGGATAAAGGCAGAGCGAAAAACTCAAAGTTTTAATTTAAGAAAAGAGTTATCCATCTAAAATTGAAATGCACAATGCACAAATTTACAGAGAGATAATTCCAAAGAGTGTCTGTAATTTTTTTGGATTGTCAACTCTTTTTCAGTTTTTATATATCAGGTTTTGTAGTCGTCGCAAAGAGGGGGAGGTGAGAGATTTTTAACGGAGTGTTGATTCCCAATCCATAAGTCATTTCTTACAAAAATGTAGCTCGTTATGCATAATAAATCACTTTACAATCATCTATGATTGTTAGGTAAGCTTTTTGTAAATGGGCAAAATAATGGTTCATTTGACTTGCGTAAATATCCCACCGCACGTTCACTTGAGAATTTAATGAGCGTTTGTTATATTCTCTTTAAAAGGTTTGGATCCATAGGTTATTTGCATCTTTAACATGTTTCAAGCATGCATATCCATTTTTAAAACTTGTGTTGAACTAGTAAAATTTCCAAAACATGGATAACAAAAGTTTTGTGTTCATTTGTGGTGTGTGAATAAAATTTCTTCACTTACTTTTGTTATTGTTTTTAATTTTTTCCATACATAAACTCTAAAATTTTCATTTTGTTGTGATCTATTAGCCTTTTTGTTTACGAGATGTAGGGAGATCGAAAACTCAAAGTTTTGATTTAAGATAAAAGTATACATCTAAAATGGAAATGCACAATGAAAAAATGTAGAGAGAGATAATTCCAAAGAGTGTCTATAAATTTTAGGGATTGTAAACTCTTTTTCGTTTTTATATATCAGGTTTTGTAGTCGTTGGGAAAAGGGGGAGGTGGGGGATTTTTAACTGAGTGTTGACTCCCTATCCATAAGTCATTTCTTCGAAAAATATAACCCGTTACGCATGATAAGTCACTTTACAATCATCTATGATTGTTAGGTAGGTTTTTTGTAAATGGGCAAAATAATGGCTGCTTTGACTAGGGTAAATATCCCACCGTACGTTCACTAGAGAATTTAATGCGCGTTTGTTATTCTCTTTAAAAAATTTTGATCCATAGGTCATTTGCATCTTTAACCTGTTTCAAGCATGCATATTCATTTTTAAAACATGTGTAGAAGAAATCTCTTTCTATTAATATTCAAAGCTATTACGGTTGAACTAGTGAAATTTCCCGAACTTGGATAACAAAACTTTTTTATTCATTTGTGGTGTGTGAATAAAATTTCTTTACTTACATTTGTTATTGTTTAAAATTTTTTCCATACATAAACTCTAAAATTTTCATTTTGTTGTGATCTTTTTGCCTTTTTTGTTTATGGGACGAAGGCAGAGCGAAAAGTCAAAGTTTTGTTTTAAGAAAAAAGTATACATCTAAAATGGAAATGCACAATGCACATATATAGAGAGAGATAATTCCAAAGAGTATCTGTACTTTTTTTGGGATTTTAATTTCTTTTCTGTTTTTATTTATCTGATTTTGTAGTCGTAGGGAAAATGGGGAGGCGGAGAATTTTTAACTGAGTGTTGACTCCCAATTGATAAGTTATTTTTTACAAAAATAAATCCCGTTACGCATGATTAATCACTTTAAAATCATCTAAGATTGTTAGGTCAGCTTTTTGTTAATTGGCAAAATAATGTCTTGTTTGACTTGGGTAAATATCCCACCTCATGTTCACTTGAGAATTTAATGAGCGTTTGTTATTCTATTTAAATGGTTTGGATCCATAGGTCATTTGCATCTTTCACATGTTTCAAGCATGCATATCCATTTTTAAAACACATGTAGATGAAATCTCTTTCTTATAAAATTCCATGCTATTAGGGTTGAACTAGTGGAATTTCCCAAACTTGGGTAACCAAACTTTTGTGTTCATTTGTTGTGTGTGAATAAAACTTCTTTACTTACATTTCTTATTGTTTTAAATTTTTTCCATACATAAACTCTTAAATTTTCTCTTTGTTGAGATCTATTTGCTCTTTTTTGTTTACGGTATGAAGGGAGTGCGAAAACTCAAAGTATTGATTTAAGAAAAAAGTATACATCTAAAATAGAAATGCACAATGAACAAATGTGGAGAGAGAAAATTCGAAAGAGTGTTTGTAGTTTTTAAGGATTGTAAACTCTTTTAAGTTTTTATATATCGGGTTTTGCAGTCGTCAGGAAAAGGTGGAGACTAGGGATTTTTAACTGCATGTTGACTCCCAATCCATAAGTCATTTCTTACAAAAATATAGCCCGTTAAGTATGATAAATCACTTCACAATCATCTATGATTGTTAGGTCAGCTCTTTGCAAATGGGCAAAATAATGGCTTGTTTGACTCGGGTAAATATCCCACTGCACGTTCACTTAAAAATTTAATCAGCATTTGTTATTAAAAGGTTTGGATTCATAGGTCATTTGCATTTTTAGGATGTTTCAAGCTTGCATATCCAGTTTCAAAACATGTGTAAAAGAAATCTCTCTTATAAAATTCCAAGCTATTAGGGTTGAACTAGTGGAAATTCCCAAACTTGGATAACCAAACTTTTGTGTTCACTTGTGGTGTGTGAATAAAATTTCTTTAATTACATTTGTTATTGTTTTAAATATTTTTCCATACAAAAACTCTAAAATTTTCATTTTGTTGTGATCTATTTGCTTTTTTTTTTTACGGGATGAAGGGAGAGCGAAAACTCAAAGTTTTGATTTAAGAAAAAAGTATAAAACTAAAATGGAAATGCACAACACACAAAAGTAGAGAGATAATTCCAAAGAGTGTCTATAATTTTTAGGGATTGGAAGCTCTGTTCTATTTTTATATATCCGGTTTTGCAGTCGTCGGGAAAAGGGGGAGGCGGAGGATTTTTAACTGAGTGTTGACTCCCAATGCATGTGTCATTTCTTACAAAAATATAGCCCGTTATGCATTATAATTCACTTTACAATCATCTATGATTGCTACGTCATCTTTTTGTAAATGGGCAAAATAAGGGCTTGTTTGTCTCCGATAAATATCCCACCGCACGTTCAATTGAGAATTTAATGTGTGTTTGTTATTCTCTTTAAAAGGTTTTGATCCATCGGTCATTTGCATCTATAACATGTTCCAAGCTTGGATATCTAATTTTAAAACTCGTGTAGAAGAAATCAGTTTCTTATAAAATTTCAAGCCATTGGTGTTGAACTTGTGGAATTTGCCATACATGGATAACAAAACTTTTGTGTACATTTGTGGTGTGTGAATAAAATTTCATTGCTTACATTTGTTATTGTTTAAAATTTTTTCCATACATAAACTCTTAAATTTTCATTTCCTTGTGAACTATTTGTCTTTTTTATTTTATGGGATGAGGGGAGAGCGAACACTGAAAGTTTTGATTTAAGAAACAAACAAACATCTCAAATGAAATTTTTGTGATTGTAAAATCTTTTTAGTTTTTATATATCAGGTTTTGCAGTCATCGTGAAAAGGGGGAGGCGAGGGATTTTTAATTGAGGGTTAACTCCAAATCCATAAGTCATTTCTTAAAAAATATAGCCCGTTACGATTGATAAATCAGATTACAATCATCTATGATTGTTAGGTTAACTTTTTGGAAATGGGCAAAATAATGGCTTGTTTGACTCGAGTAAATATCCCACCTCACGTTCACTTGAGAATTTAATAAATTTGTTATTCTCTTTAAACGGTTCGGTTCCATAGGTCATTTTCATCTTTAACATGTTTCAAGCATGCATATCCATTTTTAAAACATTTGTAGAAGAAATCTCTTTCCCTTAAAATTCCAATCTATTAGGGTTGAACTAGTGGATTTTACAGACTTGGATAACAAAACTTTTGTGTTCATTTTTGGTGTGTGAATAATATTTCTTTACTTATATTTTTTATTGTTTTAAATTTTTTCCATACTTAAACTTAACTTTCATTTTGTTGTGATCTTTTTGCCTTTTTTGTTTACTGGATGAAGGGAAAGGGAAAACTCAAAGTTTTGATTTAAGAAAAAATTATACAACTAAAATGGTAATGCACAATGCACAAATGTGGCGAGAGATAATTGAAAAGAGTGTCTGTAATTTTTAAGGATTGTAAACACTTTTCTATTTTTGTATATCAGGTTTTGCAGTTGTCGGGAAGAGGGGGAGGCGGGGGATTTTTAACTGAGTGTTGACTCCTAATCCATAAGTCATTTCTTACAAAAATATAGCCCGTTATGCATGATAAATCACTTTACAATCATCAATGATTGTTAGGTCAGCTTTTTGTAAATGGGCAAAATAATGGCTCGTTTGACTCAGGTAAATAACCCACCGCACGTTCACTTGAGAATTTAATCTGCGTTTATTATATTCTCTTTAAAAGGTTTGCATCCATAGGTTATTTGCATCTTTAACATGTTTCAATCTTGCTTATCCATTTTTAAAACATGTGTAGAAGAAATCTCTTTCTTGTAAAATTCAAAGCTACAAGGGTTGAACTAATGGAATTTGCCACAATTGGATAACAAAAGTTTTGTGTTCATTTGTGGTGTGTGAATAAAATTTCTTCACTTAAATTTTTTATTTCTTTAAATTTTTTCCATACGTAAACTCTAAAATTTTCATTTTCTTGTGATCTATTTGCCTTTTTTGTTTACGGGATGAAGGGAGAGCAAAAATTCAAAGTTTTGAATTAAGAAAAAAGTATACATCTAAAATGGAAATGCACAATGCACAATTGTAGAAAGAGATAATTCCAAAGAGTGTCTATAATTTTTAGGGATTGTAAACTCTTATCAGTGTTTATATATCAGGTTTTGAAGTTGAAGGGAAAAGGGGGAGGCATGGGATTTTTATTTGAGTTTTGACTCCCAATCCATATGTCATTTCTTAAAAAAATATAGTCCGTTATGCATGATAAATAATTTTACAATCATCAATGATTGTTAACTCAACTTTTTATAAATGGGCAAAATAATGGCTTGTTCGACATGGGTAAATATCCCCCGCTTGTTCACTTAAGAAATTAATTAGCGATTGTTATTCTCTTTATAAGGTTTGGATCCATAGGTCATTTGCATATTTAACATGTTTCAAGCATGCATATCCATTTTTCAAACATGTGTAGAAGAAATCACTTTCTTATAAAATTCCAAGCTATTAGGGTTGAACTAGTGGAATTTGTGAAACATTCATAACAAAACTTTCGAGTTCATTTGTGGTGTGTGAATAAAATTTCTTTACTTACATTTGTTATTGTTTTAAATTTTTTTCCATACATAAACTCTAAAATTTTCTTTTTGATCTGATCTATATGCTTTTTTTTTACAGGATGAAGGGAGAGGAAAAACTCAAAGTTTTGATTTGAGAAAAAAGAATACATCTAAAATGGAAATGCACAATGCACAAATGTAGAGAAAGATAATTCCGAAGAGTGTCTGTAATTTTTACGGATTTTAAACTCTTTTTCAGTTTTTATATATAAGGTTTTGCTCTCGCAGGGAAGAGGAGGAAGCGGGGGATTTTTAACTGAGTGTTGACACCCAATCCATAAGTCATTTCTTACAAATATATAGCCCGTTATGCATAATAAATCACTTTATAATCATCTATGATTATTAGGTCAGCTTTTGGTAAATGGGCAAAATAAGGGCTCATTTGACTCAGGTAAATATCCCACCGCCTGTTCACTTGAGAATTTAATGAGAGTTTGTTATATTCTCTTTAAAAGGTTTGGATCCATAGGTTATTTGCATTTTCAACATGTTTCAAGCATCATATCAATTTTTAAAACATGTATAGAAGAAATCTCTTTCTTATAAAATTCCAAGCTACAAGGGTTGAACTTGTGGAATTTCCCAAACTTGGATAACAAAAGTTTTGTGTTCATTTGCGGTGTGTAAATAAAATTTATTCACTTACATTTGTTATTGTTTTTAAATTTTTCCATACATAAACTCTAAAATTTTTATTTTGTTGTGATCTATTTGCCATTTTTGTTTTTGGGATGTAGGGAGATCGAAAAGTCAAAGTTTTGATTTAATAAAAAAGTATACAACTAAAATGGAAATGCACAATGCACAAATATAGAGAGAGAAAATTCCAAAGAGTGTTTATAAATTTAAGGGATTGTAAACTCTTTTCAGTTTTTATATATCAGGTTTTGCAGTCGTCGGGAAAAGGGGGAGGCAGGGATTTTTAACTGAGTGTTGACTCCCAATCCATAAATATTTTCTTACAAAAACATAACCCGTTATGCATGATAAATCACTTTACAATCCTCTATGATTGTTGGGTCAGCTTTTTGTAAATGGGCAAAATAATGGCTTGTTTGACTCGGGTAAATATCCCACCGCACGTTCACTTGAGAATTTAATGAGTGTTTGTTATTCTCTTTAAAAAGTTTCGATCCATAGGTCATTTGCATCTTTAACCTGTTTCAAGCATGCCTCTCCATTTTTAAAACATGTGTAGAATTAATCTCTTTTTAATAAAAATCCAAGCTATTAGAGTTGAACTAGTGGAATTTCCCAAACATGGATCACAAAATTTTGTGTTCATTTGTGGTGTGTGAATACAATTTCTTTACTTACATTTGTTATTTTTTTAAATTTTTTCCATACACAACTCCAAAATTTTCATTTTGTTGTGATCTTTTTACCTTTTTTGTTTATGGGACGAAGGGAGAGCGAAAACTCAAAGTTTTGATTTAAGAAAAAAGTATACATCTAAAATGAAAATGTATAATGCACAAATGTAGAGAGAGATAATTCTAAAGTGTATTTTTACTACTTTTGGGATTTTAAATTCCTTTTCAGTTTTTATTTATCAGGTTTTGTAGCCGTAGGAAAAGGGGGAGGCAGGGGAATTTTAACTGAGTGTTGACTCCCAATCCATAAGTCATTTTTTACAAACAAATAGCCCGTTACGCAAGATAAATCACTTCACAATCATCTATGATTGTTAGGTCAGCTTTTTATAAATTGGAAAAATAATGTCTTGTTTGACTTTGGTAAATATCCCACCGCATATTCACTTGAGAATTTAATGAGCGTTTGTTATTGTCTTTAAATGGTTTGGATCCATTGGTCATTTGCATCTTTAACATGTTTCAAGCATGCATATCCATTTTTAAAACACATGTAGAAGAAATCTCTTTCTTATAAAATTCCAAGCTATTAGGGTTGAACTAGTGGAATTTCCCAAACTTGGATAACCAAACTTTTGTGTTCATCTGTGGTGTGTGAATAAAATTTCTTTACTTACATTTGTTATTGTTTTAAATTTTTTCCATACATAAACTCTAAAATTTTCACTTTGTTGTGATCTATTTGCTTTTTTTGTTTACGGGATGAAGGGAGAGTGAAAAGTCAATGTTTTGATTTAAGAGAAAAGTATACATATAAATTGGAAATGCACAATGCACAAATGTGGAGAGAGATATTTCAATACAGTGTTTGTAATTTTTTAGGACTGTAAACTTTTTTCCGTTTTTATATATCAAGTTTTGCAGTCGTCGGGAAAAAAGGGATGCTAGGGCATTTTAACTGAGTGTTGATTCCCAATCCTTAAGTCTATTCTTACAAAACTATAGCCCATTACGTATGATAAATCACTTTACAATCATCTATGATTGTTAGGTCTGCTTTTTGCTAATGGGAAAAATAATGGCTTGTTTGACTCGAGTAAATATCCCACCGCATGTTCACTTGAGAATTTAATCTACGTTTGTTATTCTCTTTAAAAGGTTTCTATCTATAGGTCATTTGCAGCTTTAGCATGTTTCAAGCATGCATATCCAGTTTGAAGGGTTGAACTTGTGGAATTTCTTATAAAATTCCAAGCTACAAGGGTTGAACTTGTGGAATTTCCCAAACTTGGATAACAAAACTTTTGTGTTCATTTGTGGTGTGTAAAAAAAAAAAAATTCACTTACATTTGTTATTGTTTTAAAATTTTCCATACATAAACTCTAAAATTTTCATTTTTTTTTATCTATTTCCCTTTTTTTCTTTACGGGATGTAGGGAGATCGAAAATTCAAAGTTTTAATTTAAGAAAAAAGTATACATCTAAAATGGAAATGCACAATGCATAAACGTAGAGAGAGATAATTCCAAAGAGTGTCTGTAAATTTAAGGGATTGTAAACTCTTTTCAGTTTTTATATATCAGGTTTTCAAGTCATCTGGTCGAGGGGGTGGTTAGGGATTTTTAACTAAGTGTTGACTCCCAATCCATAAGTCATTTCTTACTAAACTATAGCCGGTTACGCATGATAAATCACTTTACAATCATCTATGATTGTTAGGTCAGCATTTTGTACATGGCAAAAATAATGGCTTGTTTGACTCGGGTAAATATCTCACCGCACGTTCACTTGAGAATTTAATGAGTGTTTATTATTCTCTTTAAAAAGTTTCGATCCATAGGTCATTTGCATCTTTAACCTGTTTCAAGCATGCCTATCCATTTTTAAAACATGTGTAGAATTAATATCTTTCTTATAAAAATCCAAGCTATTAGAGTTGAACTTGTGGAATTTCCCAAACATGGATCACAAAACTTTTGTGTTCATTTGTGGTGTGTGAATACAATTTCTTTACTTACATTTGTTATTGTTTTAAATTTTTTCCATACCTAATTTCTAAAATTTTCATTTTGTTATGATCTATTTGCCTTTTTTGTTTACGGTATGAAGGATCAGTGAAAACTCAAAGTTTTGATTTAAAAAAAAAATTATAGATCTAAAATGGAAAAGCACAACGCACAAAATTCTAGAGAGATAATTCCAAAGTGTGTCTGCAATTTTTAGGGTTTGTAAGCTCTTTTCTCTTTTTATATATCAGGTTTTGCAGTCGTCGGGAAAAGGGGGAGGGAGGGGATTTTTAACTGAGTGTTGACTCCCAATCCATAAGTCATTTATTACAACAATATAGCCTGTTAGGCATGATAAATCACTTTACAATCATCTGTTATTGTTAAGTCTGCTTTTTGTAAATGGGCAATATAATGCCTTGTTTGACTCAGGTAAATATCCCACCGCACGTTCACTTGAGAATTTAATCTGCGTTTTTTATTCTCTTTAAAAGGTTTCTATCCATAGGTCATTTACATCTTTAGCATGTTTCAAGCATGCATATCCAATTTTAAAACATGTATAAAAGAAATCTCTTTCTCATAAAATTCCAAGCTATTAGGTTTGAACTAGTAGAATTTCCCAAACTTCGATAACAAAACTTTTGTGTCCATTTGTGGTGTTTGTTTAAAATTTCTTTACTTACATTTGCTATTGTTTTAAATTTTCTTCCATACATAAAGTCTAAAACTTTCATTTTGTTGTGATCTATTTGCTTTATTTTTTTTTATGGGATGAAGGGAGAGGGAAAACTCAAAGTTTTGATTTTCGAAAAAAGTTTACATCTAAAATGGAAATGCACAATGCATAAATGTAGAGAGAGATAATTCCAAAGAGTATCTGTAATTTTTATGGATTGTAAACTATTTTTCAGTTTTTATATATAATGTTTTGCAGTCGTTCGGAAGAGGGGGAGGTGGGGGATTTTTAACTGAGTGTTGACACCCAATCCATAAGTCATTTCTTACAAAAATATAGCCTATTATGCTTGATAAATCACTTTATAATCATCTATCATTGTTTGGTCAACTTTTTGTATATAGGAAAAATAATGGCTCGTTTGAGTCGGGTAGATATCCCACTGCACGGTCACTTGAGAATTTAATGAGTGTTTGTTATATTCTCTTTAAAAGGTTTGGATCCATAGGTTATTTGGATCTTTAACATGTTCCAAGCATGCATATCCAGTTTTTAAAACATGTGTAGAAGAAATATCTTTCTTATAAAATTCCAAGCTACAAGGGTTGAACTTGTGGAATTTCCCAAACTTGGATAACAAAAGTTTTGTGTTCATTTGTGGTGTGTAAATAAAAAATTTTCCCTTACATTTGTTATTGTTTTTAAATTTCTCCATACATAAACTCTAAAATTTTTATTTTGATTTGAGCTATTTGCCTTTTTTGTTTACGGGATGTAGGGAGAAATGCACAAAATGGAAAAGTTTTGATTTAAGAGAAAAGTATACATCTAAAATGGAAATGCACAATGCACAAACGTAGAGAGAGATAATTCCAAAGAGTGTCTGTAAATTTAAGGGATTGTAAACTCTTTTCAGTTTTTATATATCAGGTTTTCAAGTCATCTGGTAAAGGGGGCGGTTGGGGATTTTTAACTAAGTGTTGACTCCAAATCCATAAGTCATTTCTTACTAAACTATAGCCGGTTACGCATGATAAATCACTTTACAATCATCTATGATTGTTCGGTCAGCATTTTGTACATGGCAAAAATAATGGCTTGTTTGACTCGGGTAAATATCACACCGCACGTTCACTTGAGAATTTAATGAGTGTTTATTATTCTCTTTAAAAAGGTTCGATCCATAGGTCATTTGCATCTTTAACCTGTTTCAAGCATGCCTATCCATTTTTAAAACATGTGTAGAATTAATATCTTTCTTATAAAAATCCAAGCTATTAGAGTTGAACTTGTGGAATTTCCCAAACATGGATCGCAAAAATTTTGTGTTCATTTGTGGTGTGTGAATACAATTTCTTTACTTACATTTGTTAATGTTTTAAATTTTTTCCATACCTAATTTCTAAAAATTTCATTTTGTTATGATCTATTTGCCTTTTTTGTTTACGGGATGAAGGGAGAGTGAAAACTCAAAGTTTTGATTTAAAAACAAAATTATAGATCTAAAATGGAAATGCACTACACACAAAATTAGAGAGAGATAATTCCAAAGTGTGTCTGTAATTTTTAGGGTTTGTAAGCTCTTTTCTGTTTTTAAATATCATGTTTTGCAGTCGTCGGGAAAAGGGGGAGGGAGGGGATTTTTAACTGAGTGTTGACTCCCAATCTATAAGTCATTTCTTACAAAAATATAGCCTATTACGAATGATAAATAACTTTACAATCATCTGTTATTGTTAGGTCAGCTTTTTGTAAATGGGCAAAATAATGCCTTGTTTGACTCGGGTAAATATCCCACTGCACGTTCACTTGAGAATTTAATATGCGTTTGTTATTCTCTTTAAAAGGTTTCTATCCATAGGTCATTTGCATCTTTAGCGTGTTTCAAGCATGCATATCTAGTTTTAAAACATGTGTAAAATAAATCTCTTTCTTATAAAATTCCAAGCTATTAGGTTTGAACTAGAAGAATTTCCCAAACTTGGATAACAAAACTTTTGTGTTCATTTGCGGTGTTTGTTTAAAATTTCTTTATTTACATTTGCTATTGTTTTAAATTTTCTTCCATACATAAAGTCTAAAACTTTCATTTTGTTGTGATCTATTTGCTCTTTTTTTTTATGCGATGAAGGGAGAGGGAAACCTCAAAGTTTTTATTTTAGAAAAAAGTTTACATAAAAATTGGAAATGCAAAATGCACAAATGTAGAGAGAGATAATTCCAAAGAGTATCTGTAATTTTTATGGATTGTAAACTATTTTTCAGTTTTTATATATAATGTTTTGCAATCATTGGGAAGAGGGGGAGGTGGGGGATTTTTAACTGAGTGTTGACACCCAATCCATAAGTCATTTCTTAAAAAAATATAGCCTGTTATGCTTGATAAATCACTTTATAATCATCTATCATTGTTTGGTCAACTTTTTGTATATAGGAAAAATAATGGCTCGTTTGAGTCGGGTAGATATCCCACTGCACGTTCACTTGAGAATTTAATGAGTGTTTGTTATATTCTCTTTAAAAGGTTTGGATCCATAGGTTATTTGAATCTTTAACATGTTCCAAGCATACATATCCATTTTTAAAACATGTGTAGATGAAATCTCTTTTTTATAAAATTCCAAGCTACAAGGGTTGAACTTGTGGAATTTCCTAAACTTGGATAACAACAGTTTTGTGTTCATTTGTGGTGTGTAAATAAAAAAATTTCACTTACATTTGTTATTGTTTTTAAATTTTTCCATACATAAACTCTAAAATTTTCATTTTGTTTTGATCTTTTTGCCTTTTTTGTTTATGGGATGTAGGGAGATCGAAAACTCAAAGTTTTGAATTAAGAAAAAAGTAAACATCTAAAATGGAAATGCACAATGCACAAACGTAGAGAGAGATAATTCCAAAGAGTGTCTATAAATTTAAGGGATTGTAAACTCTTTTCAGTTTTTATATATCAGGTTTTCAAGTCATCTGGTCAAGGGGGCGGTTGGGGATTTTTAACTAAGTGTTGACTCCCAATCCATAAGTCATTTCTTACTAAACTATAGCCGGTTACGCATGATAAATCACTTTACAATCATCTATAATTGTTAGGTCAGCATTTTGTACATGGCAAAAATAATGGCTTGTTTGACTCGGGTAAATATCTCACCGCACGTTCACTTGAGAATTTAATGAGTGTTTGTTATTCTCTTTAAAAAGTTTTGATCCATAGGTCATTTGCATCTTTAACCTGTTTCAAGCATGCCTATCCATTTTTAAAACATGTGTAGAATTAATATCTTTCTTATAAAAATCCAAGCTATTAGAGTTGAACTTGTGGAATTTCCCAAACATGGATCACAAAACTTTTGTGTTCATTTGTGGTGTGTGAATACAATTTCTTTACTTACATTTGTTATTGTTTTAAATTTTTTCCATACCTAATTTCTAAAATTTTCATTTTGTTATGATCTATTTCCCTTTTTTGTTTACGGGATGAAGGGAGAGTGAAAACTCAAAGTTTTGATTTAAAAAAAATTATAGATAAAAAATGGAAAGGCACAACGCACAAAATTAGAGAGAGATAATTCCAAAGTGTGTCTATAATTTTTAGGGTTTGTAAGCTCTTTTCTATATTTATATATCAGGTTTTGCAGTCGTTGGGAAAAGGGGGAGGGTGGGGATTTTTAACTGAGTGTTGACTCCCAATCCATAAGTCATTTCTTACAAAAATATAGCCTATTACACATGATAAATCACTTTACAATCATCTGTTATTGTTAGGTCTGCTTTTTGAAATTGGGCAAAATATTGCCTTGTTTGACTCGGGTAAATATCCCACTGCACGTTCACTTGAGAATTTAATGAGCGCTTGTTATTCCCTTTAAAATGTTTGATTCCATAGGTCATTTTCATCTGTAACTTGTTTCAAGCATGCATACCCTTTTTAAAACATGTGTAGAAGAAATTTTTTTCTTATAAAATTCCAAGCTATTAGGGTTAAACTTGCGAAATTTCCCAAACTAGGATAACAAAACTTTTGTGCTCATTTGTGGTGTGTGAATAAAATTTCTTTACTTACATTTTAATTGTTTTAAAATTTTTCCATACGTAAACTCTAAAAGTTTCATTTTCTTGTGATCCATTTGTCTTTTTTGTTTACGGGATGAAGGGAGAGCAAAAACTCAAAGTTTTGAATTAATAAAAAAGTATACATCCAAAATGGAAACGCACAATCCACAATTGTAGAAAGAGATAATTCCAAAGAGTATCTATAATTTTTAGGGATTGTAAACTCTTTTCAGTGTTTATATATCATATTTTGTAGTCGAAGAGAAAAGGGGGAGGCATGGGATTTTTATTTGAGTTTTGACTCCCAAACCATATATCATTTCTTAAAAAAATATAGTCCGTTTTGCATGATAAATCATTTTACAATCATCTATGATTTTTAAGTCAACTTTTTATAAATGGGCAAAATAATGGCTTGTTCTACAAGGGTAAATATCCCCCGCTTGTTCACTTGAGAATTTAATTAGCGATTGCTATTCTCTTTAAAAGGTTTGGATCCATAGGTCATTTGCATCTTTAATATGTTTCAAGAATGCATATCCATTTTTCAAACATGTGTAGAAGAAATCACTTTCTTATAAAATTCCAAGCTATTAGGGCCGAACTAGTGGAGTTTGCCAAACATTGATAACAAAACTTTCGACTTCATTTGTGGTGTGTGAATAAAATTTCTTTATTTTTTTAAATTTTTTCCATACATAAACTCTAAAATTTTCATTTTCTTTTGATCTATATGCCTTTTGTTTTACGGGATGAAGGGAGAGCCAAAACTCAAAGTTTTGATTTAAGAAAAAAACATACATATTAAATGGAAATGCACAATGCACAAATGTAGAGAGTGATAATTCCAAAAAGTGTCTGTAATTTTAAGGGATTGTAAACTCCTTTCAGTTTTTGTATATGAGGTTTCGGAGTCGTCGTGAAAAGGGGGAGGCGGGGGATCTTTAAGTGAGGGTTAACTCCCAATCCATAAATCATTTCTTAAAAAAATATAGCCCATTACATTTGATAAATCACTTTACAATCATCTATGATTGTTACGTCAGCTTTTTGTATATGGGCAAAATAGTGTATCGTTTGACTCCCAATCCATAAGTCATTTCTTAAAAAAATGTAGCCTGTTATGCATAATAAATCACTTTACAATCATCTATGATTGTTAGGTCGACCTTTTGTACATAGGAAAAATAATGGCCTGTTCGACACGGGTAAATATCCCACCGCACGTTTACTTGAAAATTTAATGAGCGTTTGTGTTTCTTTTTAAACGGTTTGGATCCATAGGTCATTTGCATTTTTAACATGTTTCAAGCATGCATATCATTTTTTAAAACATGTGTAGAAGAAATCACTTTCTTATAAAATTCCAATCTATTAGGGTTGAACTAGTGTAAATAAAATTTCTTTACTTACATTTTTTATTGTTTTAAATTTTTTCCATACATAAACTCTAAAATTTTCATTTTGTTGTGATCTTTTGCCTTTTTTGTTTACTGGCTGAAGGGAGAGCGAAAAATCAAACTTTTGATTTAAGAAAAAAGCATACACATAAAATGGAAATGCACAATGCACAAATGTAGAGAGTCATAATTCCTAAGAGTGTCTATAATTTTTTGGGATTGTAAACTCCTTTCATTTTTTATATATGAGGTTTTTGGGTTGTCGTGAAAAGGGTGAGGCGGGGGATCTTTAACTGAGGGTTAACTCCCAATCCATAAATCATTTCTTACAAAACTATAGGCCATTACGCTTGATAAATCACTTTCAATTATCTATGATTGTTAGGTCAACTTTTTGGAAATGAACAAAACAGTGGCTTGTTTGAGAATTTAATGAGCGTTTGTTATTCTCTTTAAAAGATTTGGATCCATAGGTCATTTGCGTCTTTAACATGTTTCAAGCATGCATATCCATTTTTAAAACATGTCTAGAAGAAATCTCTTTCTTATAAAATTCCAAGCTATTAGGGTTGAACTAGTGGAATTTCCCAAACTTGGATAAAAAAACTTTCGAGTTCATTTGTGGTGTGTTAATAAAATTTCTTTACTTACATTTATTATTGTTTAAAATTTTTTCCATACATAAACTCTAAAATTTTTATTTTCTTGTGATCTTTATGCCTTTTTTTTACGGGATGAAGGGAGATCGAAAACTCAAAGTTTTGATTTAAGAAAAAAACATACATATAAAATGGAAATGCACATTGCACAAATGTAGAGAGTGATAATTCCTAAAAGTGTTTGTAATTTTTAGGGATTTTAAACTCTTTTCAGTTTTTATATATGAGGTTTTGGAGTTGTCATGAAAAGGGGGAGGCGGGGATCTTTAACTGAGGGTTAACTCCCAATCCATAAATAATTTCATAAAAAAATAAAGCCCGTTACGCTTGATAAATCACTTTATAATCATCTATGACTGTTAGGTCAACTTTTTGGAAATGGACAAAACAATGGCTAGTTTGACTCGGGCAAATATCCCACCTCACGTTAACTAGAGAATTTAATGAGCATTTGTTATTCTCTTTGAAAGATTTGGATCCATAGGCCATTTGCCTCTTTAACATGTTTCAAGCATGCACATGCATTTTTAAAACATGTGTAGTAGAAATCTCTTTCTTATAAAATTCGAAGCTATTAGGGTTGAACTAGTGGAATTTCCAAAACTTGGATAACAAAATTTTTGTGTTCAATTGTGGTTTGTGAATAAAATTTATTTACTTACATTTGTTATTGTTTTCAATCATTTCCATACATAAACTCTAAAATTTTCATTTTGTTGTTATCTATTTGCCGTTTTTGTAAACGGGACGAAGGGAGAGCGAAAACTCAAAGTATTGATTTAAGAAAAAACAGTATAAATCTAAAATAAAAATGCACAATGCACAATTGTAGAGAGAGATTATTCCAAAGAGTGTCTGTAATTTTTAGGGATTGTAAACTCTTTTCAGTTTTTATATTTCAGGTTTTGCAGTCGTCGGGAAAAGGGGGAGGTAGGGGATTTTTAACTGAGTATTGACTCCCAATCCATAAGTCATTTTTTACAAAAATATGGCCCGTTATGCATGATAAATCACTTTACAATCATCTATGATTGTTAGGTCAGCTTTTTGTAAATGGGCAAAATAATGGCTCGTTTGACTCTGGTAAATATCCCACCGAACGTTCACTTGAGAATTTAATGAGATATTTTTATATTCTATTTAAAAGGTTTGGATACATAGGTCATTTTCATCTTTAACATGTTTCAAGCATGCATATCCATTTTTAAAACATGTGTAGAAGAAATCTCTTTCTTATAAAATTCCAAGCTACTAGGGTGTAACTACTGGAATTTCTCAAACTTGGATAACAAAACTTTTGTGTTCATTTGTGGTGTGTGAATAAAATTTCTTCACTTACATTTGTTATTGTTTTTAATTTTTTCCGTACATAAACACTAAAATTTTCATTTTGTTGTGATCTATTTGCCTTTTTTGTTTACGGGATGTAGGTAGATCGAAAACTCAAAGTTTTGATTTAAGAAAAAAATATACATCTAAAATGGAAATGCATAATGCACAAACGTAGAGAGAGAGAAATCCAAAGAGTGTCTTTAAATTTTAGGGGTTGGAAACTCTTTTCAGTTTTTATATATCAGGTTCTGCAGTCGTCGAGAAAAGGGGGAGGCGGGGGATTTTTAACTGAGTGTTGACTCCCAATCCATAAGTCATTTGTTACAAAAATATAACCTGTGTTGGATGATAAATTACTTTATAATCATCTATGATTGTTTGGTCAGGTTTTCTTAAATGGGCAAAATTATGGCATGTTTGACTCAGGCAAATATCCCACCGCATGTTCGCTTCAGAATTTAATGAGTGTTTGTTATTCTCTTTAAAAAATTTTGATCCATAGGTCATTTGCATCTTTAACCTATTTCAAGCATGCATATCCATTTTCAAAACATGTGTAGAAGAAATCTCTTTCTAATAAAATTCCTAGCTATTACGGTTGAACTAGTGAAATTTTCGAAACTTGGATAACTAAACTTTTGTGTTCATTTGTGGTGTGTGAATAAAATTTCTTTACTTACATTTTTTATTGTTTTAATTTTTTCCATTCATAAACTGTAAAATTTTCACTTTGTTGTGATATTTTTGCCTTTTTTGTTTTTTGGACGAAGGGAGAGTGACAACTCAAAGTTTTGAATTAAGAAAAAAGTATACATCTAAAATGAAAATTCACAATGCACAAATGTAGATAGAGATAATTCCAAAGAGTATCTGTACTTATTAGGGATTTAAACTCTTTTTAGTTTTTATTTATCAAGTTTTACAGTCGTAGGGAAAAGGGGGAGGCGGGGGATTTTTAACTGAGTGTTGACTCCTAATCCATAAGTCATTTTTTACAAAAATATAGCCCGTTACGCATGATAAATCACTTTAAAATCATCTATGATTGTTAGGTCAGCTTTTTATAAATGGGCAAAATAATGTCTTGTTTGACTTTGGTAAATACCGCAAGTTCACTTGAGAATTTAATGAGCATTTGTTATTCTCTTTAAAAGGTTTGGATCCATAGGTCATTTGCATTTTTAACATGTTGCAAGCATGCACATGCAATTTTAAAACATGTGTAGAAGAAATCTCTTTCTTATAAAATTCAAAGTTATTAGGGTGGAATTAATGGAATTTCCCAAACTTGGATAAAAAAATTTTTGTGTTCATTTGTGCAGTGTGAATAAAATTTATTTTCTTAATTTTTTTATTTTTTTAAATTTTTTCTTTACATAAACTCTAAAATTTTCATTTTGTTGTAATCTATTTGCCATTTTTGTTTACAGGATGAAGGGAGAGCGGAAACTCAACGTTTGATTTAAGAAAAAAGTATACATATAAAATGGAAATGCACAATGCACAAATGAGGATAGAGATAATTCCAAAGAGTGTCTGTAATTTTTAAGGATTGTAAACTCTTTTTAGTTTTTATATATCAGGTTTTGTAGTCCTCGGGAAAAGGGTAAGCGGAGGATTTTTTACTGACTGTTGACTCCCAATGCATATGTCTTTTCTTACAAAAATATAACCTGTTACGCATGATTAATAACTTTACAATCATCTAAGATTGTTAGGTTAGCTTTTTGTAAATGGGCAAAATAATGCCTTGTTTGACTCGTGTAAATATCCCACCGCAAGTTCACTTGAGAATTTAATGAGCGTTTGTTATATTCTCTTTAAAAGGTTTGGATCCATAGGTCATTTGCATCTTTAACATGTTTCAAGCATGCATATCCATTTTTAAAACATGTGTAGAAGAAATCTCTTTCTTATAAAATTCCAGGCTATTAGGGTTGAACAAGTGGAATTTCCCAAACTTGGATAACAAAACTTTTGTGTTCATTTGTGGGTGTGAAAAAAATTCTTTACTTAGATTTTTTATTGGTTTAAATTTTTTTCATACATAAAATCTAAAATTTTCATTTTCTTGTGATCTATTTGCCTTTTTTGTTTTCGGGATGAAGAGAGAACGAAAACTCAAAGTTTTGATTTAAGAAAAAGCATAAATCTAAAATGGAAATGCACAATGAACAAATGTAGAGAGTGATAATTCTTAAGAGTGTTTGTAATTTTTAGGGATTTTAAAATCTTTTCAGTTTTTATATATAAGGTTTTGGAGTCGTATTGAAAAGGGGGGGCGGAGTTTTAACTGTGGGCAAAATAGTGTCTAGTTTGACTCGGGTAAATATCCCACCGCATGTTCACTTGAGAATTTAATGAGTATTTGTTATTCTCTTTAAACGGTTTGGATCCATAGGTCATTTGCATCTTTAACATGTTTCAAGCATCCATATCCATTTTTAAAACATGTGTAGAAGAAATCTCTTTACTTTAAAATTCCAAGCTATTAGGGTTGTACTAGTGGAATTTCCCAAACTTGGAGAACAAGACTTTTGTGTTCATTTGTCGGGTGTGAATAAAATTTCTTTACTTACATTTTTTAATGTTTAAATTTTTTTCCAGGCATAAACTCTAAAATTTTCATTTTGTTGAGATCTTTTTCCCTTTTTGTTTTTCTGGATGAAGGGAGAGGGAAAACTCAAATTTTTGATTTAAGAAAAAAGAATAGATTTAAAATGGAAAAAGGGGAGGCAGGGGATTTTTATTTGAGTTTTGACTCCCAATCCATAAGTCATTTCTTAAAAAAATATAGCCTGTTATGCATGATAAATCATTTTAAAATCATCTATGATTGTTAGGTCAACTTTTTGTAAATGGGCAAAATAATGGCTTGTTCGACACGGGTAAATATCTCCCGCATGTTCACTTGAGAATTTAATGAGCGTTTGTTATTCTCTTTAAAAGGTTTGGATCCATTGGTCATTTGCAACTTTAACATGTTTCAAGCATGCATATCCATTTTTAAAACATGTGTAGAAGAAATCACTTTCTTATAAAATTCCAAGCTATTAGGGTTGAACTAGTGGAATTTGCCAAACATGGATAACAAAATTTTCGTGTTCATTTGTCGTATGTGAATAAAATTTCTTTACCTTCATTTGTTATTGTTTTAAATTTTTTTCATACATAAACTCTGAAATTTTCATTTTCTTGTGATCTATTTGCCTTTTTTGTTTAGGAGATAAAGGGAGAGCGAAAACTCAAAGTCTTGATTTAAGAAAAATCATTCATATAAAATGGAAATGCACAATGCACAAGTGTAGAGAGTGATAATTCCTAAGAGTGTCTGTAATGTTTAGGGATTGTAAACTTTTGATTTAAGAAAAAATCATACATAAAAAATGGAAATGTACAAGGCACAAATGTAGAGAGTGATAATTCTTAAGAGTGTCTGAAATGTTTAGGGATTGTAAACTTTTTTCAGTTTTTATATATCAGGTTTTGGAGTCGTCGTGAAAAGGGGAAGGTGGGGGATTTTTAACTGAGGGTTAACTCCCAATCCTTAAGTCATTTTTTACAAAAATATAGCCCGTTATGCATGATAAATCACTTTACAATCATCTATGAAATTTAGGTCAACTTTTTGGAAATGGGAAAAACAATGGCTCTTTTGACTCGGGTAAATATCCCACCGCAAATTCACTTGAAAATTTCATAAGCATTTTTAATTCTCTTTAAAAGATATGGATCCATAGGTCATTTGCGTCTTTAACATGTTTCAAGCATGCATATCCATTTTTAAAACAAGTGTAGAAGAAATCTCTTTCTTATAAAATTCCAAGCTATTAGGGTTGAACTAGTGGAATTTGCCAAACTTGGATAACAAAACTTTTGTGTTCATTTGTGGTGTGTGAGTAAAATTTCTTTACTTACATTTGTTATTTTTTTAAATTTTTTCCATACATAAACAGTAAAATTTTCAGTTTGTTGTGATCTATTTGCCGTTTTTGTTTAAGGGACCAAGGGAGAGCGAAAACTCGAAGTATTGATTTAAGTGAAAAACAAAACATTTGGAATAGAAACACACAATTCACAAATGTAGAGAGAGATTATTCCAAAGAGTGTCTGTAATTTTTAGGGATTGTAAATTATTTTTTAGTTATTATATATCAGGTTTTGCAGTCGTCGGGAAAAGGAGGAGGAAGGGGATTTTTAACTGAGTATTGACTCCCAATCCATAAGTCATTTCTTAAAAAAATATAGCCCGTTATGCATGATAAATCATTTTAAAATCATCTATGATTGTTAGGTCAACTTTTTGTAAATGGGCAAAATAATGGCTTGTTCGACACGGGTAAATATCCCCCCGCATGTTCACTTGAGAATTTAATGAGCGTTTGTTATTCTCTTTAAAAGGTTTGGATCCATTGGTCATTTGCAACTTTAACATGTTTCAAGCATGCATATCCATTTTTAAAACATGTGTAGAAGAAATCACTTTCTTATAAAATTCCAAGCTATTAGGGTTGAACTAGTGGAATTTGCCAAACATGGATAACAAAATTTTCGTGTTCATTTGTCATATGTGAATAAAATTTCTTTACCTTCATTTGTTATAGTTTTAAATTTTTTTCATACATAAACTCTGAAATTTTCATTTTCTTGTGATCTATTTGCCTTTTTTGTTTAGGAGATAAAGGGAGAGCGAAAACTCAAAGTCTTGATTTAAGAAAAATCATTCATATAAAATGGAAATGCACAATGCACAAGTGTAGAGAGTGATAATTCCTAAGAGTGTCTGTAATGTTTAGGGATTGTAAACTTTTGATTTAAGAAAAAATCATACATAAAAAATGGAAATGTACAAGGCACAAATGTAGAGAGTGATAATTCTTAAGAGTGTCTGAAATGTTTAGGGATTGTAAACTTTTTTCAGTTTTTATATATCAGGTTTTGGAGTCGTCGTGAAAAGGGAAAGGTGGGGGATTTTTAACTGAGGGTTAACTCCCAATCCGTAAGTCATTTTTTACAAAAATATAGCCCGTTATGCATGATAAATCACTTTACAATCATCTATGAAATTTAGGTCAACTTTTTGGAAATGGGAAAAACAATGGCTCTTTTGACTCGGGTAAATATCCCACCGCAAGTTCACTTGAAAATTTAATAAGCATTTTTAATTCTCTTTACAAGATATGGATCCATAGGTCATTTGCGTCTTTAACATGTTTCAAGCATGCATATCCATTTTTAAAACATGTGTAGAAGAAATCTCTTTCTTATAAAATTCCAAGCTATTAGGGTTGAACTAGTGGAATTTGCCAAACTTGGATAACAAAACTTTTGTGTTCATTTGTGGTGTGTGAGTAAAATTTCTTTACTTACATTTGTTATTTTTTTAAATTTGTTCCATACATAAACAGTAAAATTTTCAGTTTGTTGTGATCTATTTCCTGTTTTTGTTTAAGGGACCAAGGGAGAGCGAAAACTCAAAGTATTGATTTAAGTGAAAAACAAAACATTTGGAATAGAAACACACAATTCACAAATGTAGAGAGAGATTATTCCAAAGAGTGTCTGTAATTTTTAGGGATTGTAAATTATTTTTCAGTTATTATATATCAGGTTTTGCAGTCGTCGGGAAAAGGAGGAGGAAGGGGATTTTTAACTGAGTATTGACTCCCAATCCATAAGTCATTTTTAAAAAAAATATAGCCCGTTACGTATGATAAATAACTTTACTATCATCTATGATTGTTAGGTCAGTTTTTTGTAAATGGGCAAACTAGTGTCTTGATTGACTCGGGTAATTATCCCACCGCACGTTCACTTGAGAATTTAATGAGCGTTTATTATTCTCTTTAAACGGTTTGGATCCATAGGCCATTTGAATCTTTAACATGTTTCAAGCATCCATATCCATTTTTAAAACATGTGTAGAAGAAATCTCTATCCTTTAAGATTCCAAGCTATTGTGGTTGAACTAGTGGAATTTCCCAAAATTGGATACAAAAACTTTTGTGTTCATTTGTTGTGTGTGAATAAAATTTCTTTACTTACAATTTTTATTGTTTTAAATTTTTTTGAGACATAAACTCAGAAATTTTCATTTTGTTGAGATCTTTTTACCTTTTTTGTTTAGTGGATGAAGGGAGAGGAAAAACTCAAAGTTTTGATTTAAGAAAAAAGTATATATTTAAAATGGAAATGCACAATGCACAAATGTGGAGAGAGATAATTCCAAAGAGTGTCTGTAATTTTTAGGGATTGTAAACACTTTTCAGTTTTTATATATCAGGTTTTGCAATCGTCCGGAAATGGGGCAGGTTGGGGATTTTTAATTGACTGTTGACTCCCAATCCATAAGTCATTTTTTACTAAAACAAATAGCATGTTTCGCATGATAAATAACTTTACAATAATCTATGATTGATAGGTCAACTTTTTGTAAATGGGCAAAATAATGGCTTGTTTGACTCGGGTAAATATCCCACCTCGCGTTCACTTGAGAATTTAATGAGCGTTTGTTCTCTTTAAATGGTTTGGATCCATAGGTCATTTGCATCTTTAACATGTTTCAAGCATGCATATCCATTTTTCAAACATTTGTAGATGAAATCTCTTTCCTTTAAAATTCCAAGCTATTAGGGTTGAACTAGTGCAATTTTCCAAACTTGGATAACAAAAATTTTGTGTTCATTTGTTGTGTGTGCATAAAATTTCTATACTAACATTTTTTATTGTTTAAAATTTTTTCAATACATAAACTCTAAAATTTTCATTTTGTTGTGATCTTTTTGTCTTTTTTGTTTACAGGATGAAAGGAGAGGGAAAAATCAAAGTTTTGATTTAAGAAAAAAGTATACATCTACAATGGAAATGCACAATGCACAAATGTGGAGAGATAATTCGAAAGAGTGTCTGTAATTTTTAGGGATAGTAAATTCTTTTCAGTTTTTATATATCTGGTTTTGCAGTCGTCAGGAAAAGGGGGAGGCGGGGTATTTTTAACTTAGTGTTGACTCCCAATCCATAAGTCATTTCTTAAAAAAAATTTGCCCATTACGCATGATAAATCATTTTACAATCATATATGATTGTTAGGTCAGCTTTTGTAAGTTTACAAAATAATGGCTTGTTTGACTCGAGTAAATATCCCACTACACGTTCACTCAAGAATTTAATGAGCGTTTTTTATTTTCTTTAAATGGTTTGGATCCACAGGTCATTTGCATCTTTAACATGTTTCAAGCATGCGTATCCATTTTTAAAACATGTGTAGAAGAAATCTCTTTCTTATAAAATTTCAATCTATTTGGGTTGAACTAGTGGAATTTCCCAAACTTGGATAACAAAAATTTTGTGTTCATTTGTGAATGAAATTTGTTTACTTACATTTGTTATTGTTTTCAATTTTTTCTACACATAAACTCTAAAATTTTCATTTTTCTTGTGATCAGTTTGCCTTTTTTGTTTACGGGATGAAGGGAGCGCAAAAACTCAAAGTTTTGTTTTAAGAAAAAATTATACATCTAAAATGGAAATGCTCAATGCAAAAATGTAGAGAGATAATTCCAAAGTGTGTCTGTATTTTTTAGGGATGGAAACTCTTTTCAGTTTTTATATATCAGGTTTTGTAGTCGTAGGGAAGAGGAGGGTGCGAGGGATTTTTACCTGAGTGTTGACTCCCAATCCATAAATCATTTGTTACAAAAATATAGCCTGTTATGCGTGATAAATCACTTTACAATCATCTATAATTGTTTGGTCCACTTTTTGTAAATGGGCAAAATAATGGCTCATTTAAGTCGGATAAATATCCCATCGCACATTCACTTGAGAATTTAATGAGCGTTCGTTATATTCTCTTTAAAAGCTTTGGGTCCACAGGTCATTTGCATCTTGAACATGTTTCTAGCATGCATATCAATTTTTAAAACATGTGTTGAAGAAATCTCTTTCTTATAAAATTCAGAGTTACTAGGGTTGAACTAGAGGAATTTCCCAAACTTGGCCTAAAAAAATTTTGTGTTCATTTGTGGTGTGTGAATAAAATTTCTTCACCTACATTTGTTATTGTTTTTAATTTTTTCCATACATAAACTCTAAAATTTTCATTTTGTTGAGAACTATTTGTCTATTTTGTTTACAGGAAGTAGGGAGCGCGAAAACTCAAAGTTTTGATTTAAGAAAAAAGTATACATTTAAAATGGAAATGCACATGTACAGTGCACAAATGTAGAGAGAGATAATTCCAAAGAATGTCAGTAATTTTTAGGGATTTTAAACTCTTTTCAGTTTTTATATATCAGGTTTTTGGAGTAGGGAGTGTGAAAACTCAAATTTTTGATTTAAGAAAAATGTATACATCTAAAATGGAAATGCACAATGCTCAAATGTAGAGAGAGATAATTCCCAAGAGTGTCTGTAATTTTTAGAGATTGTAAACTCATTTCAATTTTTATATATCAGGATTTGCAGTTGTCGGGAAAAGGGAGTGGCGGAGGATTTTTAACTAAGTGTTGACTCCGAATCCATAAGTCATTTCTTAAAAAAATATAGCCCATTACAAATGATAAATAATTTTACATTAATCTATGATTGTTAGGTCAACTTTTGTAAATTGGCAAAATTATGGCTTGTTTGACTCAGGTAAATATCCCACCGCACGTTCACTTGAGAGTTTAATGAGCATTTGTTATTCTCTTTGAAAGGTTTAGATCCATAGGTCATTTGCATCTTTTACATGTTTCAAGCATGCATATCCACTTTTAAAATATGTGTAGAAGAAATTTCTTCCTTATAAAATTCCAAGCTATTAGGGTTGAACTAGTGGAATTTCCCAAACTTGGATAACAAAACTTTTGTGCTCATTTGTCATGTGTGAATAAAATTCCTTTACATACATTTGTTTTTGTTTTAAATTTTTTCAATAGATAAACTCTAAAATTTTCATTTTGTAGTGATTTGTTTTCCCTTTTTTTTACGTGATGAAGGGAGAGCGAAAAATCAAAGTTATGATTTAAGAAAAACGTATACATCTAAAATGGAAATGCGTAATGCAAAAACGTAGAGAGAGATAATTCCAAAAGCGTCTGTAATTTTAAGGGATTGTAAACTCTTTTCAGTTTTTATATATCAGGTTTTGCAGTTGTCGAGAAAAGGGAGAAGCGGGGTGATTTTTAACTGAGTGTTGACTCCCAATCCATAAGTCGTTTTTTAAAAAAATAGTGCCCGTTACGTATGATAAATCATTTTACAATCATCTATGATTGTTAGGTCAGCTTTTGTATATTTGTAAAATAATAGCTTGTTTGACTCGGCTAAATATCGCACCGCACGTTCACTTAAGAATTTAATGAGCTTTTGTTATTCTCTTTAAAAGGTTTGGATCCATAGGTCATTTGCATTTTTAACATGTTTCAAGCATGCATATCCATTTTTAAAACATGTGTAGAAGAAATCTCTTTCTTCTAAATTTCCAAGTTATAAGGGTTGACCTAGAGGAATTTCCCCAACTTGGATAACAAAACTTTTGTGTTCATTGGTGGTGTGTCTATAAAATATCTTTACTTCCATTTGTTATTTTTAAAATTTTTTCCATACATAAATTCTAAAATTTTTATTTTGTTGTAATCTTTTTGCCTTTTTTTTATTGGATGAAGGGAGAACGAAAAAGTATACATCTAAAATGGAAAAACACAATGCACAAATGTAGAGAGAGATAATTACAAAGAGTATCTGAACTTTTTAGGGACTTTAAACTCTTTTCAGTTTTTATATATCAGGTTTTGCAGTCGTAGGGCAAAGGGAGAGGCGGGGGATTTTTAACTCAGTGTTGACTCCCAATCCATAAGTCATTTTTTACAAAAATATAGCCTAATACGTATAATAAATCACTTTACTATCATCTATGATTGTTAGGTCAGCTTTTTGTAAATGGGCTAAATAATGTCTTGTTTGACTTGGGTAAATATTCCATCGCATGTTCACTTGAGAATTTAATGAGCGTTTGTTACTTTCTTTAAAAAGTTTGGATCCATAGCTCATTTGCATCTTTAACATGTTTTTAGCATGCATATCCATTTTTAAAACATGTGTAGAAGAAGTCTCTTTCTTATAAAATTCCAAGTTATTAGGGTTAAACTAGTGGAATTTCCCAAACTTGGATAACAAAAATTTAGTGTTCATTTATGGCGTGTGAATAAAATTTCTTTTCTTGTTTTTTTATTGTTTTAAATTTTTTCAAAACAAAACGTCAAAAATTATCATTTTCTTGTGATCTATTTGCCTTTTTTGTTTACGGGATGAAACGAGAACGAAAACTCAAAGTTTTGATTTAAGGAAAAAGCATAAATCTAAAATGGAAATTCACAATGCACAAATGTAGAGAGTGATAATTCCTAAGAGTGTCTGTAATTTTTTGGGATTTTAAACTCTTTTTTATTTTTTATATTTCAGGTTTTGAAGTCGTCGGGAAAAGGGCAACTGGAGGATTTTTTACTGAGTGTTGACTCCCAATCCATATGTCATTTCTTACAAAAATATATCCCATTACTCATGATAAATCACTTTACAATCATCTATGATTGTTAGGTCAGCTTTTTGTTAATGCGCAAAATAATGACTTGTTTGTCTCTGGTAAATATCCCACCGCACGTTCACTTGAGAATTTAATGAGCGTTTGTTATTCTCTTTAAAAAGTTTGGATCCAAAGGTCATTTGCATCTTTATCATGTTTCAAACAGGCATCTCCATTTTTAAAACATGTGTAAAAGAAATCTCTTTCTTATAAAATTCCAAGCTATTAGGGTTGAACTAGTGGAATTTCCCAAACTTGGATAACAAAACTTTTGTGTTCATTTGTGGTGTGTGAATAAAATTTCTTTACTTGCTTTTGTTATTGTTTATTATTTTTTTCATGCATAAACTCTAAAATTTTCATTTTGTTGTGATCTATTTGCTTTTTTTATTTACGGGATGAAGGGAGAGTGAAAACTCAATGTTTTGATTTAAGAAAAAAGTATACATCTAACATGGAAATGCACAATGCATAAGTGTAGAGAGAGATAATTCAAAAGAGTGTCAGTAATTTTTAGGGATTGTAAACTCTTTGATGTTTTTATTTATCTAGTTTTCTAGTCGTTGGGAAAATGGGGAGGCGGGTGTTTTTTAACTAATTGTTGACTCCAAATCCATAAGTCATTTCTTACCAAAATATAGCCCGTTATGCCTGATAAATCACTTTACAGTCATCTATGATTTTTAAGTCAGGTTTTTGTAAATGGGAAAAATAATGGCTCGTTTGACTCGGGTAAATATCCCACCGCACGTTCACTTGAGAATTTAATGAGCTTTTGTTATTCTCTTTAAAAGGTTTGGATCCAAAGGTCATTTGCATCTTTATGATGTTTCAAACATGCATATCCATTTTTAAAACATGTGTAAAAGAAATCTCTTTCTTATAAAATTCCAAGCAATTAGGGTTGAAGAAGTGGAATTTCCCAAACTTGGATAACAAAACTTTTGTGTGAATTTGTGGTGTGTGAATAAAATTTCATTACTTACATTAGTTATTGTTTTATATTTTTTCTATACATAAACTCTAAAATTTACATTTTGTTGTGATTTGTTTGTCTTTTTTATTTATGGGATGAAGGGAGAGCGAAAAATCAAAGTTTTGACATAAGAAAAAAGTATACATCTAGAATGGAAATGCACAATGCACAAATATAGAGAGAGATAATTCCAAAGAGTGTCTGTAATTTTTAGGGATTGAAAATCTTTTCATTTTTTATATATCAGGTTTTGTAGTCGTCGGGAAGAGGGGGAGGCGGGGGATTTTTACCTGAGTGTTTACTCCCAATGCATAAGTCATTTCTTAAAAAAATATAGCCCGTTATGCAAGATAAATCACTTTATAATCATCAATGATTGTTAGGTCAGCTTTTTGTAAATGGGCAAAATAATGGCTCAAATTAATCTGGTAAATATCCCACCGCACGTTTTGAGAATTTAATGAGCATTTATTATATTCTCTTTAAAATATTTGGATCCATAGGTCATTTTCATCTTTAACATGTTTCAATCATGCATATCCATTTTTAAAACTTGTGGAGAAGAAATATCTTTCTCATAAAATTCCAAGCAATTAGGGTTGAACTAGTGGAATTTCCCAAACTACGATAACAAAACTTTTGTGTTTTTTTCTGGTGTGTGAATAAAATTTCTTTACTCACATTTGTTATTGTTTTAAAATTTTTAAATACATAAACTCTAAAATTTTCATTTTGTTGTGATCTATTTGCCTTTTTTGTTTACGGGATGAAGGGAGAGCGAAAACTCAAAGTTTTGATACAAGAAAAATGTATACATCTAAAATGGAAATGCACAATGCACAAATGTAGAGAGAGATAATTCCAAAGAGTTTCCTTAATTTTTAGGGATTGTAAACTCTTTTCAGTTTTTATATGTCAGGTTTTGCTGTCGTGGGGAAAAGGGGGAGGGGGTGATTTTTAAGTGAGTGTTGACTCCCCTTCCATTAGTCATTTCTAACAAGAATATAACCTGTTACACATGATAAATCACTTCCAATCATCTATGTTTGTTAGGTCATCTTTTCTTAAATGGGCAAAATAATGGCTTGATTGATTGGTGTAAATATCCTACCGCATGTTCACTTGAGAATTTAATGAGCATTTTTATTCTCTTTAAAAGGTTTGGACCCATAGGTCATTTGCTTCTTTAACATGTTTCAAGCATGCATGTCCATTTTTAAAACATGTGTAGAAGAAATCTCTTTCTTATAAAATTCCATGCTATTAGGGTTGAACTAGTGAAATTTCCCAAACTTGGATAATAAAACTTTTTTGTTCATTTGTGGTGTGTGAATAAAATTTCTTTACTAACATTTGTTATTGTTTATTATTTTTTCCGTACATAAACTCTAAAATTTCATTTTGTTGTGATCTATTTGCCTTTTTTGTTTGCGGGATGAAGGGATAGCGAAAACTCAAAGTTTTGATTTATGAAACAAGTTTACATTTAAATTGGAAATGCACAATGCACAAATTTTGAGAGAGATAATTCCAAAGAGTGTAATTTTTAGGGATTGTAAACTATTTTCAGTTTTTATATATCAGGTTTTGTAGTCGTAGGGAAAAGGGGGAGGCGGGATTTTTAACTGAGCGTTAACTCCCAACCCATAAGTCATTTCTTAAAAAAATATAGCCCATTAAGCATGATAAATCATTTTACAATCATCTATGATTTAGGTCAACTTTTTGTAAATGGGCTAAATAGTGTCTTGTTTGACACGGGTAAATATCCCCCACATGTTAACTTGAGAATTTAATGAGCGTTTGTTATTCTCTTTAAAAGGTTTGGATCCATAGGTCACTTGCATCTTTAACATGTTTCAAGCATGCATGTCCATTTTTAAAACATGTGTAGAAGAAATCACTTTCTTATAAAATTCCAAGCTATTAGGGTTGAACAGGTGGAATTTCCAAAACTTGGATAACAAAACTTTTGTGTTCATTTATGGTGTGTGAATAAAATTTCTTTACTGACATTTTTTACTGTTTTAAATTTTATCCATACATAAACTCTAAAATTTTCATTTTGTTGTGCTCTGTTTCCTTTTTTGTTTACAGGATGAAGGGAGAGCGAAAACTCTAAGTTTTGATTTAAGAAAAAAGTAGACATTAAAAAGGGAAATGCACAATGCATAAATGTAGAAGGAGATAATTTCAAAGAGTGTCTGTATTTTTTAGGGATTGTAAACTCTTTTCAGTTTTTATATATCAGGTTTTGCAATCGTTGGGAAAAAGGGGAGGCGGGGGATTTTTAACTGAGTGTTGATTCCCAATCCATAAGACATTTCTTAAAAAATAGAGCCTGTTACGCATGATAAATCACTTTACAATCATCTATGATTGTTAGGTCAACTTTTTTTAAATGGGCAAAATAATGGCTTGTTTGACTCGGGTAAATATCCCACCGTACATTCACTTCAGAATTTAATGAGTGTTTGTTATTCTTTTTAAAAGGTTTGGATCCATAGGTTATTTGCATCTTTAACATGTTTCAAGCATGCATATCTATTTTTAAAACATGTGTTGAAGAAATCTCTTGCTTACAAAATTCCAAGCTATTAGTGTTGAACTAGTGGAATTTCCAAAACTTGGATAACAAAACCTTTGAGTTCAATTAGGGAGTATGAATAAAATTTCTTTACTTACATTTGTTATTGTTTTAAATTTTTTCCATACATAAACTCTAAAAGTTTCATTTTGTTGTCATCTATTTGCGTTTTTTGTTTGCGGGATGAAGGGACAACAAAAACTCAAAGTTTTTGTTTAAGAAAAAAGTAAACCTCTAAAATGGAAATGCACAATTCACAAATGTAGAGAGAGATAAAACCAAAGAGTGTCAATAATTTTTAGGGATTGTAAACTCTTTTCTATTTTTATATATATGGTTTTACAGTCGTCGGGAAAAAGGGGAGGCGGGTGTTTTATAACTAATTGTTGACTCCAAATCCATAAGTCATTTCTTAAAAAAATATAGCCCGTTATGCATAGTAAATTACTTTAAAATCATCTATGATTGTTAGGTCAGCTTTTTGAAAAATGCAAAATAATGGCTCGTTTGACTCGGGTAAATCTACAACCGCACCTTCACTTGACAATTTAATGAGCGTTTGTTATATTCTCTTTAAAAGGTTTGGATCCATAGGTCATTCGCATCTTTAACATGTTTCAAGCATGCATATCCAAATTTACAACATGTATATGAATCTCTTTCTTGTAAAATTCACAGCTATTAGGTTTGAACTAGTGGAATTTCCCAAAGTTGGATAAAAAAAATTTTGTGATCGTTTGAGGTGTGTGGATAAATTTTCTTTACTTACATTTGTTATTCTTTTAAATTTTTTCCATACATAAACTCGAATATTTTCATTTTGTTGAAATATTGTTTCCATATTGTCAAAATTGTTTACGAGATCAGCGGAAAGTGAAAAGTCAAGTTTTGATTTAAGAAAAAAGCATACATGTAAAATTGTCATGCACAAATGTAGAGAGAGATAAGTCCAAAAAGTGTCTATAAGTTTTAGGGAATGTAAAATCTTTTTAGTTTTTATAAATCAGGTTTTGCAATCGTCGAGTAAAGTGGGCGGCGGTGGATTTTAAACTGAAGGTTAACACTCAATCCATAAGTCATTTTTAAAAAAAAATATAGCCCGTTACGCTTGATAACTCACTTTACAATCATCTATGATTGTTAGGTCAACTTTTTGGAAATGGGCAAAACAATAGCTTGTTTGACTCGGGCAAATATCCCACGGCACGTTCACTTGAGAATTTAATGAGCGTTTGTTATTCTCTTTAGGAGGTTTGGATCCATAGGTTATTTGCATCTTTAACATGTTTCAAGCATGCATATCCATTTTTAAAACATGTGTAGAAGAAATCTCTTTCTTATTAAATTCCAAGATAAGATGGTTGAAGAAGTGGAATATCCCAAATGTTAATAACAAAACTTTTGTGTTCATTTGTGGTGTGTGAATAAATTTTCATTACTTACATTTTTTATTTTTTTAATTTTTTTCCATACATAAACTCTATAATTTTCATTTTGTTGTGATCTATTTGCCTTTTTTTTTACGGGATGAAGGAAGAGCGAAAACTTAAAGTTTTGATTTAGGAAAAAAGTATACATCTAAAATAGAAATTCACAATGCACAAATGTAGAGAGAGATAATTCCAATGAGTGTCTGTAATTTTTAGGGATTGTAAACTCTTTTTAGTTTTTATATATCAGGTTTTTTAGTCGTAGGGAAAAGGGGGAGGCAGGGGATTTTTAACTGAGTTTTGACTCCCAATCCATAAGTCATTTCTTAAAAAAATATAGCCCGTTACGCATGATAAATCATGTTACATTAATCTAATATTGTTAGGTCAGCTTTTGTAAATGGGTAAGATAATGGCTTGTTTGACACGAGAAAATATCCCACCATACGTTCACTTGAGAATTTAATGAGAGTTTGTTATTCTCTTGAAAAGGTTTGGATCCACAGGTCATTTGCTTCTTGAACATTTTTCAAGCATGCATATCTATTTTTAAAACTTGTGTAGAAGAAATCTCTTTCTTACAAAATTCCAAGCTATTAGGGTTGAACTAGTGGAATTTCCCAAACTTGGATAACAAAACTTTTGGGTTCATTTGTGGTGTGTGAATAAAATTTTTTTACTTACATGTTTTATTGTTTTAAATTTTTTCCATACATAAACTCTAAAATTTTCATTTTGTTGCGATCTATTTGGCTCTTTTGTTTATGGGATGAAGGGAGAGCGAAAACTGAAAGTTTCGATTTAAGAAAATAGTATCAATCTATAATGGAAACGCACAATGCACAAATGTAGAGTGAGTTAATTCCAAAGAGTGTCTATAATTTTAAGGGATTGTAAACTCTTTTCAATTTTTATATATCACGTTTTGTAGTCGTAGGGAAAAGGGGAGGGGGATGATTTTGAATTGAGTGTTTACTCCCAATCCATATGTCATTTCATAAAAAATATAGCCCGTGATAAATCATTTTACAATCATCTATGATTGTTAGGTCAGCTCTTTGTAAATGGGCAAAATAATGGCTTGTTCGACACGGGTAAATATCCCCCGCATGTTCACTTGAGAGTTTAATGAGCGTTTGTTATTCACTTTAAAAGGTTTGGATCCATAAGTCATTTGCATCTTTAACATGTTTCAATCATGCATATCCATTTTTAAAATCTATGTAGAAGAAATCTCTTCCTTATAAAACTCCAACCTATTAGTCCATAAGTGATTTCTTAAAAAATAATGCCTGTAATGTATGATAAATCACTTTACAATCATCTATGATTGTTAGATCAGCTTTTGTAAATGGGCAAAATAATGTCTTGTTTGACTTGGGTAAATATTCCATCACATGTTCACTTGAGAATTTAATGAGCGTATGTTACTCTCTTTAAAAGGTTTGGATCCATAGGTCATTTGTATCTTTAACATGTTCCTAGCTTGCATATCCATTTTTAAAACATGTGTAGAAGAAATCTCTTTCTTATAAAATCCCAACTTATTAGGGTTAAACTAGTGGAATATCCAAAACTTGGATAACAAAAATTTTGTGTTCATTTATGGTGTGTGAATAAAATTTCTTTTCTTACATTTTTTATTGTTTTAAATTTTTTCAATACATAAACTCAAAAATTATCCTTTTGTTGTGACTTATTTGCCTTTTTTGTTTACGGGAAGTAGGGAGAGCGAAAACTCAAACTTTTGATTTAAGAAAAAAGTATACAACTAAAATGGAAATTCTCAATGCACAAATGTAGAGACTGATAATTCCTAAGAGTGTCTGTAAGTTTTTGGGATTGTAAACTCTTTTCAGTTTTTATATATCAGGTTTTGACGTCTTCGGGAAAAGGGGAACTGGAGGATTTTTTACTGAGTGTTGACTCCCAATCCGTATGTCATTTCTTAAAAAAATATTTCTCATTACTCATGATAAATCACTTTACAATCATCTATGATTGTTAGGTCAGCTTTTTGTTAAAGGGAGAAATAATGGCTTCTTTGTCTTGGGTAAATATCCCACCGCACGCTCACTTGAGAATTTAATAAGCGTTTGTTATTCTCTTTAAAAGGTTTGGATCCATAGGTCATTTGAATCTTTATCATGTTTCAAATAGGCATATCCATTTTTAAAACATGTCTAAAAGAAATCTCTTTCTTATAAAATTCCAAGCTATTTGAGTTGAACTAGTGGAATTTCCCAAACTTGGATAACAAAACTTTTGTGTTCATTTGTGGTGTGTGAATAAAATTTCTTTACTTAAATTTGTTATTATTTATTATTTTTTCCATACATAAACTCTAAAATTTTTATTTTTTTGTGATCTATTTGCTTTTTTTATTTACGGGATGTAGGGAGAGTGAAAGTCAATGTTTTTTATTTAAGAAAAAAGTATACATCTAATATGCAAATGCAAAATGCACAAGTGCAGAGAAAGATAATTCTAAAGAGCGTCATTAAATTTTAGGGATTGTAAACTCTTTTATGTTCTTATATATCTGGTTTTCCAGTCGTCGGGAAAATTGGGAGGATGGTGTTTTTTAACTAATTGTTGACTCCAAATCCATAAGTCATTTTTTAAAAAAATATAGCCCGTTATGCATGATAAATCACTTTACAATCATATATGATTGTTAGGTCAGCTTTTTGTAAATGGGCAAAATAATGGCTCGTTTGACTCGGGTAAATATCCCACCACACGTTCACTTGAGAATTTAATGAGCGTTTGTTAATTTTTTTAAAAGGTTTGGATCCACAGGTCATTTGCATCTTTATCATGTTTCAAACATGCATATCCATTTTGAAACATGTGTAAAAGAAATCTTTTTCTTATAAAATTCCAAGCTATTAGGGTTGAACAAGTGGAATTTCCCAAACTTGGACAAGAAAACTTTTGTGTGCATTTGTGGTGTGTGAATAAAATTTCTTTACTTACATTTGTTATTGTTTTCAATTTTTTCCACAAATAAACTCTTAAATTTTCATTTTGTTGTGATTTGTTTGCCATTTTTATTTACGGGATAAAGGGAGCGCGAAAACTCAAAGTTTTGATTAAATAAAAAAGTATACATCTAAAATGGAAATGGACAATGCACAAATGTAGAGAGTGATAATTCCAAAGAGTCTCTGTAATTTTTAAGGATTGAAACTGTTTTCAGTTTTTATATATTAGGTTTTGTAGTCGTCGGGAAGAGGGGGAGGCGGGGGATTTTTACCTGAGTGTTGGCTCCCAATGCATAAGTTATTTCTTACAAAAATATAACCCGTTATGCATGATAAATCACTTTACAATCATCAATGATTGTTAGGTCAGTTTTTTGTAAAGGGGCAAAATAATGGCTCCTTTGAGTCGGGTAAATATCCCACCGCACGTTTTGAGAATTTAATGAGCATTTGTTATAGTCTCTTTAAAATGTTTGGATCCATAGGTCATTAGCATCTTTAACATGTTTCAAGCATGCATATCCATTTTTAAAAAATGTGTAGAAGAAATATCTTTCTTATAAAATTCCAAGCTATTAGGGTTGAACTAGTGGAATTTTCCAAACTTGGATAACAAAACTTTTGTGTTTATTTGTGGTGTGTGAATAAAATTTCTTTACTTACATTTGTTATTGTTTTAAATTTTTTCCATACATAAACTCTAAAATTTTCATTTTGTTGTGATCTATTTGCTGTTTTTGTTTACGGGATGAAGGGAGAGCGAAAACTCAAAGTTTTGATTTAAGAAAAAAGTATGCATCTAAAATGGAAATGCACAATGCACAAAGGTAGAGTGAGATAATTCCAAAGAGTTTCCATAATTTTTTGGGATTGTAAACTCTTTTTCAGTTTTTATATATCAGGTTTTGCTGTCGTGAGGAGAAGGGGGAGGCGGGTGATTTTTAACTGAGTTTTGACTCCCCATCCATAAGTCATTTCTAACAAGAATATAACCTGTTGCACATGATAAATTACTTTCCAATCATCTATTATTGTTAGGTCAGCTTTTTGTAAATGGGCAATATAATGGCTTGTTTGATTGGTGTAAATATCCTACCACACGTTCATTTGATAATTTAATGAGTGTTTTTTATTCTCTTTAAAAGGTTTGAACCCATCAGTCATATGCATCTTTAACATGTTTCAAGCATGCATATCCATTTTTAAAACATGTGTAGAAGAAATCTCTTTCTCATAAAATTACAAGCTATTAGGGTTGAACTAGTGGAATTACTCAAACTTGGATAATAAAACTTTTGTGTTCATTTGTGGTGTGTGAATAAAATTTCTTTACTAACATTTGTTATTTTTTACTATTTTTTCCATACATAAACTCTAAAATTTCATTTTGTTGTGATGTATTTTCCTTTTTTGTTTACGGGATGAAGGGAGAGCGAAAACCCAAAGTTTTGATTTAAGAAAAAAGTATACATCTAAATTGGAAATGCACAATTAAAAAATGTAGAGAGATATAATTCCAAAGAGAGTCTGTAATTTTTAGGGATTGTAAACTCTTTTTAGGTTTTATATATCAGGTTTTGTAGTCGTAGGGAAAAGGGGGAAGCGTGGGATTTTTAACTGAGTGTTAACTCCCAACCCATAAGTCATTTCTTTAAAAAATATTGCCCGTTATGCATGATAAATCATTTTACAATAATCTGTGATTTAGGTCAACTTTTTGTAAATGGCCTAAATAGTGTCTTGTTTGACACGGGTAAATATCCCCAACATGTTCACTTGAGAATTTAATGAGCGTTTGTTATTCTATTGAAAAGGTTTGAATCCATAGGTCACTTGCATCTTTAACATGTTTCAAGCATGCATATCCATTTTTAAAACATGTCTAGAAGAAATCACTTTCTTATAAAATTCCAAGCTATTAGGGTTGAACAAGTGAAATTTCCAAAACTTGGATAACTAAACTTTTGTGTTCATTTGTGGTGAGTGAATAACATTTCTTTACTTAAATTTTTTACTGTTTTAAATTTTATGCATACATAAACTCTAAAATTTTTATTTTGTTGTGCTCTGTTTTCTTTTTTGTTTACGGGATGAAGGGAGAGCGAAAACTCAAAGTTTTGATTTTAAAAAAAATTAGACATCTTAAATGGAAATGTAAAATGCATAAATGTAGAGAGAGATAATTCCAGAGAGTGTCTATATTTTTTAGGGATTTTAAACTCTTTTCAGTTTTTATATATCAGGTTTTGCAATCGTCAGGAAAAGGGGACACGAGGGATTTTTAACTGAGTGTTGATTCCCAATCCATATGTCATTTCTTAAAAAATTGAGCCTGTTACACATGATAAATAACTTTACAATCATCTATGATTGTTTGGTCAGCTTTTTGTAAATGGGCAAAATAATGGCTTGTTTGACTCACAGTACGTTCACTTGAGAATTTAATGAGAGTTTGTTATTCTCTTTAAAAGGTTTGGATCCATAGGTCATTTGCATCTTTAACATGCTTCAAGCATGCATATCTATTTTTGAAACATGTGTAGATGAAATCTCTTTCTTACAAAATTCCAAGCTATTAGGGTTGAACTAGTGGAATTTCCCAAACTTGGATAACAAAACTTTTGAGTTCATTTGTGGTGTTTGAATAAAATTTCTTTACTTACATTTGTTATTGTTTTAAATTTTTTCCATACATAAACTCTAAAAGTTTCATTTTGTTGTGATATATTTGCATTTTTTGTTTACGGGATGAAGGGAGAGCAAAAACTCATAGTTTTTATTGAAGAAAAAAGTAAACCTCTAAAATGGAAATGCACAATTCACAAATGTAGAGAGAGATAAAACCAAAGAGTGTCTGTAATTTTTAGGGATTGTAAACTCTTTTCTGTTTTTATAAATATGGTTTTGCAGTCTTCAGGAAAAGGGGGAGGCAGGTGTTTTTTAACTAATTGTTGACTCCAAATCTATAAGTCATTTCTTACAAAAATATAGCCCGTTATGCATGGTAAATCACTTTAAAATCATCTATGATTGTTAGGTCAGCTTTTTGTCAAATGCAAAATAATGGCTCGTTTGACACGGGTATATATCCAACTGCATGTTCACTTGACAATTTAATGATCGTTTATTATAATCTCTTTAAAAGGTTTGGATCCATAGGTCTTTTGCATATTTAACATGTTTCAAGCATGCATATCCATGTTTAAAACATGTGTATAAATCTCTTTCTTAAAAAAATCACAACTATTAGGGTTGAACTAGTGGAATTTCCCAAAGTTGGATAAAAAAACTTTTGTGATCTTTTGAGTTGTGTGAATAAATTTTCTTTACTTACATTTGTTATTCTTTTAAATTTTTTCCATACATGAACTCTTATATTTTCATTTTGTTGCAATCTTTTTGCCATCTTGTCAAAAACTTTTACGAGGTCAGGGGAAAGTGAAAACTCAAGTTTTGATTTAAGAAAAAAGCATACATGTAAAATGGAAATGCACAAATGTAGAGAGAGATAAGTCCAAAAAGTGTCAGTAACTTTAAGGGAATGTAAACTCTTTTTAGTTTTAATATATCAGGTTTTGTAATCATCTAGTAAAGTGGGAGGCGGTGGATTTATAACTGAGGGTTAACACCTAATCCATAAGTCATTTCTTTAAAAAATATAGCTCGTTACGCTTGATAAATCACTTTACAATCATCAATGATTGTTAGGTAAACTTTTTGGAAATGGGCAAAACAATAGTTTGTTTGACTCGGGTAAATATCCCACCGCACGTTCACCTGAGAAATTAATGTGCATTTTTTATTCTGTTTAAAAGGTTTGGATCGATAGGTCATTTGCATCATTGACATATTTCAAGCATGTACATCAATTTTTAAAACATGTGTAGAAGAAATCTCTTTCTTGTAAAATTCCAAGCTATTAGGGTTGAACTAGTGGAATTTCCAAAACTAGGATAACAAAACTTTTGTGTTCATTTGTCGTGTGTGAATAAAATTTATTTACTTACATATTTTTATTGCTTAATATGTTTCCATATATAAGCTCTAAAATTTTCATTTTGTTGTGATCTATTTGCCTTTTTTGTTTATAGGATGAAGGGAGAGCGAAAACTTAAAGTTTTGATTTAAGAAAAAAGTATACATCTAAAATGGAAATTCACAATGCACAAATGTAGAGAGAGATAATTCCAATGAGTGTCTGTAATTTTTAGGGATTGTAAACTCTTTTCAGTTTTTATATATAAGGTTTTATAGTCGTAAGGAGAAAGGGGAGGCATCGGATTTTTAACTAAGTTTTGACTCCCAATCCATAAGTCATTTCTTAAAAACATATAGCCTGTTATGCATGATAAATCATTTTACAATCTTCTATGATTGTAGGATAACTTTTTGTAAATGGGCAAAATTATGACTTGTTTGACACGATAATATCGCTCGCTTCTTCACTTGAGAATTTAATGAGCGTTAGATATTCTCCTTAAAAGTTTTGGATCCATAGGTCATTTGCATCTTTAACATGTTTCAAGCATGCATATCCATTTTAAAAACATGTTAGAAGAAATTACTTTCTTATGAAATTCCAAGCTATTAGGGTTGAACTAGTGGAATTTGCCAAAAATGGGTAACAAAACTTTTGTGTTCATTTGTGGTGTGTGAATAAAATTTCTTTACTTATATTTGTTATTGTTTTAAATTTTTTGCATACATAAACTCTAAAATTTTCATTTTCTTGTGATCTATTTGCCTTTTTTGTTTACGGGGTGAAGGGAGAGCGAAAACTCAAAGTTTTGATTTAGGAAAAAAGCGTACATCTAAAATGGAAACGCACAATGCACAAATGTAGAGAGTGATAATTCCTAAGAGTGTCTTTAATTTTTAGGGTTTGTAAACTCTTTTTTGTTTTTATATATCAGGTTTTTGAGTAGTAGTGAAAAGGGGGAGGTGGGGGATTTTTAACGTAGGGTTAACTCCCAATTCATAAGTCATTTATTACAAAAATATTGCCCGTTACGCTTGATAAATCAGTTTACAATCATCTATGATTGTTATCTCAACTTTTTGGAAATGGGCAAAATAATGGCTTTTTTGACTCGGGTAAATATCGCTCCGCACATTCACTGGAGAGTTTAAAGAGCGTTTGTTATTATCTTTAAAAGATTTGGACCCATAGGTCATTTGCTTCTTTAACATGTTTCAAGCATGCATATCCATTTTTAAAACATGTGTAGAAGAAATCTCTTTCCTTTAAAATTCCAAGCTATTAGGGTTGAACTAGTGGAGTTTCCCAAACTTGGATAACAAAACTTTTGTGTTCATTTGAGGTGTGTGATTAAAATTTCTTTACTTACATTTTTTATTGTTTGAAATTTTTTCCATACATAACCGCTAAAATTTTCATTTTGTTGTGATCTTTTTGACTTTTTTGTTTACTTGATGAAGGGAGAAGGAAAACTCAAAGTTTTGATATAAGATAAAAGTATACATCTAAAATGGAAATGTACAATGAAGAAATGTGGAGAGAGATAATTCTAAAGAGTGTCTGTAACTTTTAGGGATTGTAAACTCTTTTCAGTTTTTATATATCAGGTTTTGTTGTTGTCGGGAAAAGGGGGAGGCTGGGGATTTTTAACTGAGTGTTGACTCCCAATCCATACGTCATTTCTTACAAAACTATAGCCTGTTACGCATGATAAATCACTTTACAATCATCTATGATAGTTAGGTCAGCTTTTTTAATTGGGCAAAATAATGCCTAATTTGACTCGTGTAAATATCCCACCGCACGTTCACTAGAGAATTTAATCAGTGTTTTTTATTCTCTTTAAAAGGTTTGGATCCATAGGTCATTTGCATCTTTAGCATGTTTCAAGCATGCATATCCATTTTTAAAACATGTGTAAAAGATATCTCTTTCTTATAAAATTCCAAGCAATTAGGGTTGAACTAGTGGAATTTCCAAAACTTGGAGAACCAAACTTTTGTGTTCATTTGTGGTGTGTGAATAAAATTTCTTTACTTACATTTGTTATTGTTCTAAATTTTTTCCATATATAAACTCTAAAATTTTCATTTTTTTGTGATCCATTTGCTTTTTTTGTTTACGGGATGAAGGGAGAACGAAAACTCAAAGTTCTCATTTAAGAAAAAAGTATGCATTTAAAATGGAAATGCACAATGCACAAATGTAGAGAGAGATAATTCCTAAGAGTGTCTATAATTTTTAGGGATTGTAAACTCTTTTCGGTATTTATATATCAGGTTTTGCAGTTGTCGGGAAGAGGGGGAAGTGGGGGATTTTTAACCGAGTGTTGACTCCCAATCCATAATTCATTCCTTACAAAAATATAGCCCGTTATGCATGATAAATCACTTTACAATCATCTATGATTGTTCGGTCAGCTTTTTTTAAATGGGCAAAATAATTTCTCGTTTGACTCAGGTAAATATCCCGCCGCACGTTCACTTGAGAATTTAATGTGGGTATGTTATATTCTCTTTAAAAAGTTTGGATCCATTGGTCATTGGCCTCTTTAACATGTTTGTAGCATGCATATCCATTTTTAAAACATGTGTAGAAGAAATCTCTTTCTTATAAAATTCCAAGCTACTAGCGTTGAACTAGTGAAATTTCCAAAACTTGGATAACAAAACTTTTGTGTTCATTTGTGGTGTGTGAATAAATTTTCTTCACTTACATTTGTTATTGTTTTGAATTTTTTCCATACTTAAACTCTAAAGTTTTCATTTTGTTGTGAACTATTTGCCTTTTTTGTTTATGGGATGAAAGGAGAGCGAAAACTCAAAGTTTTGATTTAAGAAAAAAGTATTCATCTAAAATGGAAATGCACAATGTACAAATGTAGAGAGAGATACCTGTAAATTTTAGGGATTGTAAACTCTTTTCAGTTTTTATATATCAGGTTTTTAAGTCGTTGGGAAAAGGGGGAGGCGGGGGAATTTTAACTGAGTGTTGACTCCCAATCCATAAGTCATTTCTTACAAAAATATAGCCCGTTATGCATGATAAATCAGTTTACAATCATCTATGATTGTGAGGTCAGCTTTTTGTAAATGGGCAAAATAATGGCATGTTTGACTGGGGTAAATATCCTACAGCATGTTCACTTGTGAATTTAATGAATGTTTGTTATTCTCATTAAAAGGTTTCGACCCATAGATCATTTGCATCTTTAACCTGTTTCAAGCATGCATATCCATTTTTAAAACAAGTGTAGAAGAAATCTCTTTCTAATAAAATTCCAAGCTATTAGCGTTGAACTAGTGAAATTTCCCAAACATGGATAACAAAACTTTTGTGTTCATTTGTGGTGTGTGAATAAAATTTCTTTACATACATTTTTTATTGTTTTAATTTTTATTCGATGCATAAAATCTAACAGTTTCATTTTGTGGTGATCTTTTTGTCTTTTTTGTTTTTGGGACGAAGGGAGAGCGAAAAATCAAAGTTTTGATTAATGAAAAGTATAAATCTAAAAAGGAAATTCACAATGCACAAATATAGAAAGAGATAATTCCAAAGAGTATATGTTCTTTTTAGGGATTTTAAACTCTTTTCAGTTTTTGTATATCAGGTTTTGTAGTCGTCGGGAAAAGGGGAAGCGGAGGATTTTTTATAGAGTGTTGACTGGCAATCCATATGTTATTTCTTACAAAATTATAGCCCATGACGCATGATAAATCACTTTACAATCATCTATGATATTTAGGTTAGCTTTTTGTAAATGTGCAAATTAATGGCTTGTTTGGCTCGGGTAAATATCCCACCTCACGTTCACTTGAGAATTTATTAAGTGTTTATTATTCACTTTAAAAGGTTTGGATCCATTGGTCATTTGCATCTTTATCATGTTTCAAGCATGCATATCCATTTTTGAAACATGTGTAAAAGAAATCTCTTTCTTATAAAATTCCAAGTTATAAAGGTTGAACTAGAGGAATTTCCCAAACATGGATAACAAAACTGTGTTCATTTGTGGTGTGTGATAAAATTTCTTTACTTACATTTGTCATTGTTTAGTATTTTTTCCTTACATAAACTCTAAAATTTTCATTTTGTTGTGATCTATTTGTTTTTTTTTTATGCGATGAAGGGAGAGAAAAAACTCAAAGTTTTGATTTAAGAAAAAAGTATACATCTAAAATGGAAATGCACAATGCACAAATGTATAGAGAGATAATTCCAAAGAGTGTCTGTAAGTTTTAGGGATTGTAAACTCTTTTCTGTTTTTATATATATGGTATTGCAATCGTCAGGAAAAGGGGGACGCGGTTGTTTTTTAACTAATTGTTGACTCCAAATCCATAAGTCATTTCTTACAAAAAATATAGCCCGTTATGCATGATAAATCACTTTACAATCATCTATGATTGTTAGGTCATCTTTTCATAAATGGGCAAAATAATGGCTCATTTGACTCGGGTAAATATCCCACGCATGTTCACTTGAGAATTTAATGAGCGTTTGTTATATTCTCTTTAAAAGGTTTGTATCCATAGGTTATTTGCATCTTTAACATGTTTCAAGCATGCATATTCATTTTTAAAACATGTTTAGAAGAAATTTCTTTCTTATAAAATTCTAAGCTATTAGGGTTGAACAAGTGGAATTTTCCAAACTCTGATAACAAAACTTTCGTGTTTATTTGTTGTGTGTGAATAATATTTATTTACTTGCATTTGTTATTTTTTAAAATTTTTTCCATACATAAACTGTAAAATTTTCATTTTGTTGTGATCTTTTTGCCTTTTTTTTACGGGATGAAGGGAGAGCAAAAACTCAAAGTTTTGATTTAAGAAAAAAGTATACATCTAGAATGGTATTGCACAATGCACAAATGTAGAGAGAGATAATTTCAAAGAGTGTCTCTAATTTTTAGGGATTTTAATCTCTTTTCTGATGTTATATATCAAGTTTTGCTGTCATCGGGAAAAAGGGGGAGTCGAGGGATTTTTTACTGAGTATTGATTCCAAATCCAAAAGTCATTTCTAACAAAAATATAGCCCATTACACATGATATATTATTTTCCAATCATCTATGATTGTTTGGTCAGCTTTTTTTAAATGAGAAAAATAATGCCTTATTTGACTGGTGTAAATATCCCACCGTACGTTAACTTGAGAATTTAATGAGCGTTTGTTATTCTCTTTAAAATATTTGGACCCATAGGTCATTTGCATCTTTAACATGTTTCAACCATGCAAACATTTGTAGAAGAAATCTCTTTCTTATAAAATTCCAAGCTATTAGGGTTGAACTAGTGGAATTTCCGATACTTGGATAACAAAACTTTTGTGTTCATTTGTGGTGTGTGAATAAAATTTCTTTACTTGCATTTGTCATTGTTTTAAATTTTTTCCATATGTAAACTCTAAAATTTGAATTTTGTTGTGATCTATTTGCCTTTTTTGTTGTCGGGATGAAGGGAGAGCGAAAACTCAAAGTTTTGATTTAAGAAAAAAGTATACATCTAAAAAGGTAATGCACAATGGAAAAATGTAGAGAGAGATAATTCAAAAGAGTATCTGTAATTTTTAGGGATTGTAAACTCTTTTCAATTTTTATATATCAGGTTTTGTAGTCGTCGGGAAAAGGGAGAGGCGGGGGATTTTTAACTGAGTGTTGACTCCCAATCCATAAGCCATTTCTTAAAAACTCATTTAACAATCATCTATGATTGTTAGGTCAGCTTTTTGTAAATGGGTAAGATAATGGCTTGTTTGACACGAGAAAATATCCCACCATACGTTCACTTGAGAATTTAATGAGAGTTTGTTTTCTCTTGAAAAGGTTTGGATCCACAGGTCATTTGCGTCTTGAACATTTTTCAAGCAAGCATATCTATTTTTAAATTTTTTCCATACATAAACTCTAAAATTTTCATTTTGTTGCGATCTATTTGGCTCTTTTGTTTATGGGATGAAGGGAGAGCGAAAACTGAAAGTTTCGATTTAAGAAAATAGTATCAATCTATAATGGAAACGCACAATGCACAAATGTAGAGTGAGTTAATTCCAAAGAGTGTCTATAATTTTAAGGGATTGTAAACTCTTTTCAGTTTTTATATATCACGTTTTGTAGTCGTAGGGAAAAGGGGAGGGGGATGATTTTGAATTGAGTGTTTACTCCCAATCCATATGTCATTTCATAAAAAATATAGCCCGTGATAAATCATTTTACAGTCATATATGATTGTTAGGTCAGCTCTTTGTAAATGGTCAAAATAATGGCTTGTTTGACACGGGTAAATATCCCCCACATGTTTGTTTGATAATTTAATGAGCGTTTGTTATTCGCTTTAAAAGGTTTGGATCCATAGGTCATTTGCATCTTTAACATGTTTCAAGCTTGCATATCCATTTTTAAAACATGTGTAGAAGAAATCACTTTCTTATAAAATTCCAAGCTATTAGGGTTGAACTAGTGGAATTTATCAAACATGGATAACAAAACTTTTGTGATAATTTTTGGTGAGTGAATAAAATTTCTTTACTTATATTTTTTATTGTTTTAAATTTTTTCCATTCATAAACACCAAAATTTTCATTTTTTTGTGATCTATTTGGCTTTTTTGCTTACGAGATGAAGGGACAGTGAAAACTCAAAGTTTTTATTTAAGAAAAAACCATACAACTAAAATGGAAATGCACAATTCACAAATGTAGAGAGCGTCTATAATTTTTATGGATTGTAAAATCCTTTCAGTTTTTATATATCATGTTTTGGAGTCGTCGTGAAAAGGGGGAGGTGGGGGATTTTCAACTGAGGGTTATCTCCCAATCCATAAGTCATTTCTTACAAAAATATAGCCCGTTACGCTTGATAATTCACTTTACAATCATCTATGATTGTTAGGTCAACTTTTTGGAAATGGGAAAAACAATGGCTTGTTTGACTTGGGTAAATATCCCACCGCACGTTCACTTGAGAATTTAATGTGTGTTTGTTATTCTTTTTAAAAGGTTTGGATCCATAAGTCATTTGCATCTTTAACATGTTTCAAGAATGCATATCCATTTTTAAAACATGGGTAGAAGAAATCTCTGTCTTATAAAATTCCAAACTCCTAGGGTTGAACTAGTGGAATTTCCCAAACTTGGATAACAAAACTTTGGTTGTTCATTTGTGGTGTGTGAATAAAAATTTTTTACTTACATTTGTTATTTTTTTAAGTTTTTTCCATACATAAACTCTAAAATTTTCATTTTGTTGTGATCTATTTGCCGTTTCTGTTTACGGGACGAAGGGAGAGCGAAAACTCAAAGTATTGATTTAAGAGAAAAAGTTTACATCTAAAATGGAAATTCACAATGCATAAATGTGGAGAAAGATAATTCCGAAGAGTGTCTTTAATATTTAGTGATTGTAAACTCTTTTCAGTTTTTATATATCAAGTTTTGTTGTCGTCGGGAAAAGGGGGAGGTTGGGGATTTTTAACTGAGTGTTGACTCCTAATCCATAAGTCACTTGTTACAAAAATATAACCCGTTATACATAATAAATCACTATAAAATCATCTATGATTGTTCAGTCAGCTTTTTGTAAACGGGCAAAATAATGGCTCGTTTGACTCGGGTAAATATCTCACCGCACGTTCACTTGAGAATTTATTGAACGTTCATCACATTCTCTTTAAAAATTTTGGATCCATAGGTCATTTGAATCTTTAACATGTTTCAAGCATGCATATCCATTTCTAAAACAAGTGTAGAAGAAATCTCTTTCTTATAAAATTCCATGCTATTTGGGTTGAACTAGAGGAATTTTCCAAATTTGGCTAACAAAACTTTTTTTTTTTTTTGGTGTGTGAATAAAATTTCTTAACTAACATTTGTTATTGTTTTTAATTTTTTCCTTACATTAACTTTAAAATATTCATTTTGTTATGAACAATTTGTCTTTTTTGTTTACGGGATGAAGGGAGAGCGAAAACTCAAAGTTTTGATTTAAGAAAAAAGTTTACATCTAAAAAGGAAATGCACAATGCACAAATGTAGAGAGTGATAATTCCAAAGAGTGTCTGTAATTTTTAGGGATTGTAAACTCTTTTCAGTTATTATATATCAGGTTTTGCAGAAGTCGGGAAAAGGGGGAAGCGGGGGATTTTTAACAGAGTGTTAACTCCAAATCCACAAGTCATTTCTAAAAAAAATATACCCCGTTACGCATGATAAATCACTTCACAATCATCTATGATTGTTAGGTCAAATTTTTTTAAATGGGCAAAATAAAGGCTTGTTTGAGTGGAGTAAATATCCCACCACACGTTCATTTGAGAATTTAATGAGCGTTTTTTATTCTCTTTAAAAGGTTTGGACCCATAGGTCATTTGCATCTTTAACAAGTTTCAAGCATGCGTATCCATTTTTAAAACATGTGTAGAAGAAATCACTTTCTTATAAAATTCCAAGCTGTTAGGGTTGAATTAGTGGAATTTCCCAAACTTGGATAACAAAACTTTTGTGTTCATTTGTGGTGTTTGTGTAAAATTTCTTTACTAACATTTGTTATTGTTTTAAATTTTTTCCATACATAAACTCTAAAATTTGTAATTTGTTGTGATCTATTTGCCTTTTTTGTTTACGGGAAGAAGGGAGGGCGAAAACTCAAAGTTTTGATTTTCTAAAATGGAAATGCACAATGCACAAATGTAGAGAGAGATAATTCCGAAAAGTGTCTATAAATTTTATGGATTGTAAACTTTTTTCAGTTTTTATATATCAGGTTTTGCTGTCGTCAGGAAAAGGGGGAGGCGGGGGATTTTTAATTGAGTGTTGACTGCCAATCCATAAGTCATTTCTTACAAAAATAAAGCCCCTTACGCATGATAAATCACTTTCCAATCATCTATGATTGTTAGCTTAGCTTTTTGTAAATAGGCAAAATAATGGCTTGTTTGACTTGGGTAAATATCCCACCGCACGTTCACTTGAGAATTTAAAGAGTCTTTGTTATTCTCTTTTAAAGGTTTGGATCCATAGGTCATTTGCATCTTTAACATGTTTCAAGCTTGCACATCCATTTTTAAAACATGTGTAGAAGAAATCTCTCTCTTATAAAATTCCTAGCTATTACGGTTGAACTAGTGGAATTTCCCAAATTTGGATAACAAAACTTGTGTTCATTTGTGGTGTGTGAATAAAATTTCTTTACTTACATTTATTATTGTTTTAAATTTTTTGCATACATTAACTCTAAAATATCGTTTGGTTGTTATCTATTTGCCTTTTTTGTTTACATGATGAAGGAAGAGCGAAAACTCAAAGTTTTGATTTAAGAAAAATGTATACATATAAAATGGAAATGCACAATGGAAAAATGTAGAGAGATATAATTGCAAATATTTTCAGTAACTTTTAGGGATTGGAAACTCTTTTTAGTTTTTATATATTAGGTTTTGCAGTCGTCGGGAAAAGGGGGAGGCGGGGGATTTTTAACGGAGTGTTGACTCCCAATCCATAATCTTTTCTTAAAAAAATGTAGCCCGTTACACATGATAAATCACTTCACAATCATCTATTATTGTTAGGTCAACTTTTTGTAAATGGGCAAAATAATGGCTTGTTTGACTCAGGTAAATATCCCGCTGCACGTTCACTTCAGAATTTAGTGAGCATTTGTTATTCTCTTTAAAAGGTTTGGATACATAGGTCATTTGCATCTTTAACATCTTTCAAGAATGCATATCAATTTTTAAAACATGTGTAGAAGAAATCACTTTCCTATAAAATTCCAAGCTATTAGGGTTGAACTAGTGGAGTTTCCCAAACTTGGACAAAAAACTTTTGAGTTTATTTGTGGAGTGTGAATAAAATTTCTTTACTTAAATTTGTTATTTTTAAAAATTTTTTCCATACATAAACACAAAATGTTTCATTTTGATGTGATCTATTTGCCTTTTTTGTTTGCGGGATGAAGGGAGTGCGAAAACTCAAAGTTTTTATTTAAGAAAAAAGTATACATCTAAAATGGAAATTCACAATGCACAAATGTAGAGAGAGATAATTCCAAAGAGTGTCTGTAATTTTTAGAGATTTTAAACTCTTTTCAGATTTTAAATATTAGGTTTTGCAGTCGTCGAGAAAAGGGGAAGGTGGGGGATTTTTAACTGAGTGTTGACTCCCAATCCAAAAGACATTTCTTAAAAAAATATAGCCCGTTACACATGATAAATCACTTTACAATCATCTATGATTCTTACATCAGCTTTTTGTAAATGGGCAAAATAATGGCTTGTTTGACTCGGGTAAATATCCCACCGTACGTTTACTTGAGAATTTAATGAGCGTTTGTTGTTCTCTTTAAGAGGTGATTTGCATCTTTAAAATGTTTCAAGCATGCATATCCATTTTTAAAACATGTGTACTAGAAATCTCTCTCTTATAAAATGCCAAGCTATTAGGGTTGAACTAGTGGAATTTCACAAACCTTGATAAGAAAACTTTTGTGTTTATTTGTGGTGTGTGAATAAAATTTCTTTACTTACATTTGTTATTGTTTTAAATTTTTTCAATATATAAACTCAAAAATTTAAATTTTTTCAATACATAAACTAAAAAATTTAAATTTTGTTGTGATTTATTAGCCTTTTATGTTTACGGGATGAAGTGAGAGTGAAAACTCAAAGTTTTGAATTAAGGAAAAAGTATACATCTAAGATGGAAATGCAAAATGCACAAATGTAGAGAGAGATCAATCCAAAGTGTGTCTGTAATTTCTGGGGGTTGTCAAATCTTTTTAGTTATTAAACATCAGGTTTTGCAGTCGTCGTGAAAAGGAGGAGGCGGGGGATTTTTAACTAAGTGTTGACTCCTAATCCATAAGTCATTTCATACAAAAATATATCCCGTTACGCATTGTAAACCACTTTACAATCATCTATGATTGTTAAGTCAACTTTCTGTAATTGGGCAAAATAATGGCTTGTTCGACTGGGGTAAATATCCCACCGCACGTTCACATGAGAATTTAATGAGCGTTTGTTATTCTCTTTAAAAGGTTTGGATACATAGGTCATTTGCATCTTTAACATGTTTCAAGCATGCATATCCATTTTTAAAACATGTGTAGGAGAAATTTATTTCTTATAAAATTCAAGCTATTAGGCTGGAACAAGTGGAGTTTCCCAAACTTGGATAACGAAACTTTTATTTTTATTTGTGGAGTGTGCATAAAATTTCTTTACTTACATTTGTCATTGTTTTAAATTTTTCCATACATAAACTCTAGAATTTTAATTTTGTTGTGATCTATTTGCCTTTTTTGTTTACGGGATGAAGGGAGAGCGAAACCTCAAAGTTTTCATTGAAGAAAAAAGTATACATCTAAAATGGCAATGCACAAAGCACAAATGTAGAGAGAGATAATTCCAAAGAGTATCTGTAATTTTTAAGGATTGTAAACTCTTTTCAGTTTTTATATATTAGGTTTTGCAGTTGTCGTGAAAAGGGGGAGGCAGAGGATTTTTAATTGAGTGTTGACTCCCAATCCATAACTCATTTTTACAAAAATATAGCCCGTTACTCATGATAAATCACTTTACAATCATCTATGATTGTTAGGTCAGCTTTTTGTAAATGGGCAAAATAATGTATTGTTTGACTTGGGTAAATATCCCATCGCATGTTCACTTGAAAATTTAATGACGTTTGTTATTTTGTTTAAAAGGTTTGGATCCATAGGGCATTTGTATCTTTAACATGCTTCAATCATTCATATCCATTTTTAAAACATGTGTAAAAGAAATCTCTTTCTTATAAAATTCCAAGTTATTAGGGTTGAACTAGTGGAATTTCCCAAACTTGGATAAGAAAACTTTTGTGTACATTTGTGGTGTGTGAATAAAATTTCTTTACTTACATTTTTTATTGTTTTATATTTTTTCCATGCATTAACTCTAAAATTTTCATTTTGTTGTGATCTATTTGCCTTTTTTGTTTACGGGATGGAGGGAGAGCGAAAACTCAAAGGTTTGATTTAAGAAAAAAGTATACATCTAAAACGGAAATGTTCAATGCACAAATATGGTGAGAGATAATTCCAAAGAGTGTCTTTAATTTTTAGGGATTGTAAATTCTTTTCAGTTTTTATATATCAGGTTTTGCAGTCGAAGGGAAAATGGGGAGGCCGTGGATTTTTAATTGAGTGTTGACTCCCAATCCGTATGTCATTTATTCCAAAAATATAGTCCGTTACACATGATAAATCAATTTTCAATCATCTATGATTGTTAGATCAGGTTTTTGATAAATGGGCAAAAAATGGCCTGTTTGACTCAAGTAAATATCCCACCACAGGTTCACTTGAGAATTTAATGAGAGTTTGTTCTTCTTTTTAAAAGGTTTGGATCCATAGGTGTTTTGCATCTATAACATGTTTCAAGCATGCGAATCCATTTTTAAAACATGTGTAGAAGAAATCTCTTTCTAATAAAATTCTAAGCTATTAGAATTGAACTAGTGGAATTTCGAAAACTTGGATAAGAAAACTTTTGTGTTCATTTGTGGTGTGTGAATAAAATTTCTTTACTTACATTTGTTATTGTTTTAAATTTTTTCCACAATTAAACTCTAAAATTTAAACTTTGTTCTGATCCATTAGCTGTTTTTGTATACGGGATGAAGGGAGAGCGAAAACTCGAAGTTTTAATTTAAGAAAAAAGTATACATCTAAAATGGAAATGCACAATGCACAAATGTAGAGAGAGATAATTCAAAAGAGTGTCTGTAACTTTTAGGGATTGTAATGTCTTTTTAGTTTTTAAATATCAGGTTTTACAATTGTCGAGAAAAGGAGGAGGCGGGGGATTTTTAACTGTGTGTTTAATCCCAATCCATAAGTCATTTCTTACAAAAATATATCCCGTTACAATCATCTATGATTGTTTGGTTAACTTTTTTTAAATGGGAAAAAGAATGGAATGTTCGACTGGGGTAAATATCCCACCGCATGTTCACTTGAGAATTTAATGAGTGTTTGTTATTCTCTTTAAAAGGTTTGGATCATAAGGTCATTTGCATCTTTAACATGTTTCAAGCATGCATATCCATTTTTAAAACATGTGTTGAAGAAATCTCTTTCTTATAAAATTCCAAGCTAATAGGGTTGAACAAGTGGAGTTTCCCAAACTTGGATAACAAAACTTTTATGTTTATTTGTGGTGTGTGAATAGAATTTCTTTACATACATTTGTTAGTGTTTTAATTTTTTTCCATACATAAACTCTAAAATTTTCATTTTGTAGTGATCTATTTGCCTTTTTTTTTAAGGGATGAAGGGAGTGCGAAAACTCAAAGTTTTGATTTAAAAAAAAGTTCGCATCTAAAATGGAAATGCACAATGCACAAATGTAGAGAGAGATAATTACAAAGACTTTCTGTAATTTTAAAGGATTGTAAAATCTTTTCTATTTTTATATATCAGGTTTTAAAATCTTCGGGAAAAGGGGGAGGCAGGGGATTTTTAACTAAGTATTGACTCCCAATCCATAAGTCATTTCTTAAAAAGAATAGCTCATTACACATGATAAATCACTTTATAATCACCTATGATTGTTAGGTCAGCTTTTTGTAAATGGGGAAAATAATGGCTTGTTTGACAAGGGTAAATATCCCACCGCACGTTCACATGAGAATTTAATGAGTGTTTTTATTCCCTTTAAAAGGTTTGGATCCACAGGCCATTTGCATCTTTAACATGTTTCAAGAATGCATATCTATTTTTAAAACATGTGTAGAAGAAATCTCTTTCTTATAAAATTCCAAGCTATTAGGGTTGAACTAGTGGAGTTTCTCAAACTTGGATAACAAAACTTTTGTGTTTCTTTGTGGTGTATGAATAAAATTTCTTTATTTACATTTTTTATTCTTTTAAATTTTTTTCATCAATGAACCCTAGAATTTTCATTTTTTTGTGATCTATTTGCCATTTTAGTTTACGGGATGAAGGCAAAGCGAAAACTCAAAGTTTTTATTTAAGAAAAAAGTACACATCTAAAATGGAAATGCACAATGCACAAATGTAGAGAGAGATAATTCCAAAGAGTGTCTTAAATTTTTAGGGATTGTAAACTCTTTTCAGTTTTCATATATCAGGTTTTGCAGTCGTCGGGAAAAGAGGGAGGCGGGGGATTTTTAACAGAGTGGTGGCTCCCAATCCACAAGTCATTTGTTCAAAAAATATAGCCTGTTATGCATGATAAATCACTTTACAATCATCTATGATTGTTTGGTCAGCTTTTTGTAATTGGGCAAAATAATGGCTTGTTTGACTTGGGTAAATATCCCACCGTACGTTTACTTGAGAACTTAATGAGTATTTGTTATTCTCTTTAAAACATTTGGATCCATTAGTGATTTGTATCTTTAACATGTTTCAAACATACATATCCATTTTTAAAACATGTGCAGTAGAAATCTCTTTCTCATAAAATTTCAAGCTATTAGGTTTGAACTAGTGGAATATCCCAAACTTGGATAAGAAAACTTTTGTGTTTATTTGTGGTGTGTGAATAAAATTTTTTTACGTACATTTGTTAGTGTTTTAAATTTTTTCCATACATAAACTCTAAAATTTTAATTTTGTTGTGATCTATTTGCCTTTTTTGTTTACGGGATAAAGGGAGAGCAAAAAGTCAATGTTTTGATTGAATAAGAAGTATACATCTAAAAGGGAAATGCACAATGCACAAATGTAGAGAGAGATAATTCCAAAGAGTGTCTGTAATTTTTAGGGATTGTAAACTCTTTTCAATTTTTAAATATCGGGTTTTGCAGTCGTCGGGAAAAGGGGGAGGCGGGGGACTTTTTAACTAAGTGTTGACTCCCAATCCATAAGTCTTTTCTTACAAAAATATAGCCCGTTACGCATGATAAATAGCTTTAAAATCATCTATGATAGTTAGTTCAGCTTTTTGTAAATGGGAAAAATAATGGCTAGTTTGACTTGGGTAAATATCCCTCCGCACATTCTCTTGAGAATTTAAGGAGTGTTTGTTATTCTCTTTAAAAGGTTTGGATCCATAGGTCATTTGCATCTTCAACATGTTCCAAGCATGCATATCCATTTTTAAAACATGTGTAGAAGAAATCTCTTTTTTATAAAATTCCAAGCTATTAGGGTGGAAATAGTGGAGTTTCCCAAACTTGGATAACGAAACTTTTATTTTTATTTGTGGAGTGTGAATAAAATTTCTTTACTTAAATTTTTCGTTGTTTTAAATTTTTTCCATACATAAACTCTAAAATTTTAATTTTGTTGTGATCTATTTGCCTTTTTAGTTTACGAGATGAAGGGAGAGCGAAACCTCAAAGTTTTGATTGAAGAAAAAAGTATACATGTAAAATGGAAATGCACAATGCACAAATGTAGAGAGACATAATTCCAAATAGTGTCTGTAATTTTTAGGGATTGTAAACTCTCTTTAGTTTTTAAATATCAGGTTTTGCAGTCGTCGGGGAAAGGGGGTGGCGGGGGATTTTTAACTGAGTGTTGACTCCCAATCCATAAGTCTTTTCTTAAAAAAATTAGCTCGTTACTCACTTAACAATCATCTATGATTGTTAGGTCAGCTTTTTGTAAAAGGGCAAAATAATGGCTTGTTTGACTGGGGTAAATATCCCACCGTACGTTCACTTGAGAATTTAATGAGCGTTTGTTATTCTCTTTAAAAGGTTTGGATCCATAGGTCATTTTCATATTTAACATGTTTAAAACATGCATATCCATTTTTAAAATATGTACAGTAGAAATCTCTTTCTAATAAAATTCCAAGCTATTAGGGCTGAACTAGTGGAATTTCCCAAACTTGGATAAGAAAACTTTTGTGTTTATTTGTGGTGTGAGAATAAAATTTCATTACTTACATTTGTTATTGTTTTAAATTTTTTCCATACATAAACTCTAAAATTATAATTTTTTTGTGATCTATTTACCTTTTTTGTTTATGGGATGAAGGAAGAAGAGTGAAAACTTAAAGTTTTGAATTAAGAAAAAAGAATACATTTAAAATGGAAATGAAAAATGCACAAATGTAGAGAGAGATAATTCCAAAGAATTTCTGTAATTTTTAGGGATTGTAAACTCTTTTCAGTTTTTAAATATCAGGTTTCGTTGTCATCGGGAAAAGGGGGAGGAGGGAGATTTTTAACTGAGTGTTGACTCCCAATCCATAAGTCATTTCTTAAAAAAATAATGTTCGTTACGCATGATAAATCACTTTACAATCATCTATGATTGTTAGGTCAACTTTTGTAAATGGGAAAAATAATGGCTTGTTTGACTGAGGTAAAATAGCCCACCGCACGTTCACTTGAGAATTTAATGAGCGTTTTTTATTCTCTTTAAAAGGATTGGATCTATAGGTCATTTTAATCTTTAGCATGTTTCAAGCATGCATATCCATTTTTAAAACATGTGTAGAAGAAATCTCTTTCTTATAAAATTCCAAGCTGTTAGGGTTGAACTAGTGAAATTTCACGACAATGGATAATAAAACTTTTGTGTTTATTTTTAGTGTGTGAATAAAATTTATTTACTTACATTTGTTATTTTTTTAAAATTTTTCCAAACATAAACTCTAAAAGTTTCATTTTGTTGTGATCTATTTGCCTTTTTTTTTATGGGACGAAGGGAGAGCGAAAACTCAAAGTTTTGATATAAGAAAAAAGTATACTTCTCAAATGGAAATGCACAATGCAAAAATGTAGAGAGAGATAATTCCAAAGATTGTCTATAATTTTTAAGGATTGTAAACTCTTTCCAGTTTTTATATATCAGGTTTTCCAGTCGTCGGGAAAAGAGGGAGGCAGAGGATTTTTAACTGAGTATTGACTCCCAATCTATAAGTCATTTTTACAAAATTATAGCCCATTACGCATGATAAATCACTTTAAAATCATCTATGTTTGTTAGGGCAGCTTTTTGTAAATGGGAAAAATAAAATATTGTTTGACTTTGGTAAATATCCCACCGCATGTTCACTTGAGAATTTAATGAGCGTTTGTTATTCTCTTTGAAAGGTTTGGATCCATAGGTCATTGGCATCTTTAACATGTTTCCAGCATGCTTATTCATTTTTAAAACATGTCTGTAAGAAATATCTTTCTTATAAAATTCAAAGTTATTAGGGTTGAACTAGTGGAATTTCCCAAACTTGGATAACAAAAAATTTTGTGTTCATTTGTGGTGTGTGAATAAAATTTCTTTACTTAAATTTTTTATTGTTTTATATTTTTTCTATACATAAACTCTAAAATTTTCATTTTGTTGTGATCTATTTTATTTTTTTGATTACGGGATGAAGGGAGAGAAAAAACTCAAAGTTTTGATTTTAGAAAAAAGTATACATCAAAAATGGAAATGCACAATGCACAAATGAGGTGAGAGATAATTCCAAAGAGTGTCTTTAATTTTTAGGGATTGTAAACTCTTTTCAGTTTTTATATATCAGGTTTTGCAGAAGTAGGGAAAATGGGGAGGCGGTGGAATTTTAGCTGAGTGTTGACTCCCCATCCATATGTCATTTCTTACAAAAATATAGCCCATTACGCATGATAAATCACTTTACAATCATCTATGATTCTTAGGTCAGATTTTTGTAAATGGGTAAAATAATAGCTTGTTTGACTTGGGTAAATATCCCACTACACGTTCACTTGAGAATTTATTGAGCGTTTGTTATTCTCTTTAAAAGGTTTGCATCCATAGGTCATTTGCATCTATAACATGTTTCAAGCATGCATATCCATTTTTAAAAGATGTGTAGAAGAAATCTCTTTTTTATAAAATTCCAAGCAATTAGGGTTGAACTAGTGGAATTTCCCAAACTTGGATAACAAAAATTTTGTGTTCATTTGTGGTGTGTTAATGAAATTTATTTACATTCATTTGTTATTGTTTATTATTTTTTCCATGCATAAACTCTAAAATTTTCATTTTGTTGTGATCTATTTGCTTTTTTTGTTTACGGGATGAAGGGATAGCGAAAACTCAAAGTTTTGATTTAAGAAAAAAGTATAGATCTAAAAATGAAATGCACATTGCACAAATGTAGAGAGAGATAATTCCAAAGAGTGACTCTAATTTTTAGGGATTGTAAACTCTTTTAAGTTTTTATATACCAGGTTTTGCAATCGTCGGGAAAAGGGGGAGGCGGGGGATTTTTAACTGATCGTTGACACCCAATCCATAAGTCATTTCTGCAAAAAATATAGCCCGTTACGCAGGATAAATCACTTTACAATCATCTTTGATTGTTTGGTCAGCTTTTTGTAAATGGGCAAAATAATGGTTTGTTTGACTCGAGTAAATATCCTTATGTACGTTCACTTGATAATTTAATGAGTGTTTGTTATTCTCTTTAAAAGGTTAGGATCCATAAGTCATTTGCATCTTGAACAAGTTTCAAGCGTGCATATCCATTTTCAAAACATGTGTAGAAGAAATCACTTTCTTATAAAATTAAAAGCAATTAGGGTTGATCTAGTGGAATTTTCCAAACTTGGATAACAAAAATTTTGTTTTTATTTGTGGTGTTTGAATAAAATTTCTTTACTTACATTAATTATTTTTTTAAACTTTTTCCATACATAAACTCTAAAATTTTCATTTTGTTGTCATCTATTTGCCTTTTTTGTTAACGAGATGAAGGGAGAGCAAAAACTCAAAGTTTTGATTTAAGAAAAAAGTATACATCTAAAATGGAAATGCACAATGCACAAATGTAGAGAGAGATAATTCCAAAGAGTGTCTGTAATTTTTAGGGATTGTAAACTCTTTTTAGTTTTTATATATAAGGTTTTTCTGTCTTCGGGAAAAGGGGGAGGGGGGGGATTTTTAACTGAATGTCTACTCCCACTCCATAAGTGATTTCTAAAAAAAATATAGCCCTCTACAAATGATAAATTACTTGAAAATCATCTATGATAGTTGGTCAGCTTCTTGTAAATGGGCAAAATAAAGGCTTGTTTGACTAGGGTAAATATCCTACAACACGTTCACTTGAAAATTTAATAAGCATTTGTTATTCTCTTTCAATGGTTTGGACCCATAGGTCATTTGCATCTTTAACATGTTTCAAGCATGCATATCCATTTTTAAAAAATGTGTAGAAGAAATCTCTTTCCAATAAAATTCCAAGCTTTGAGGGTAAACTAGTGGAATTTCCCAAACTTGGATAACAAAACTTTTGTGTTCATTAGTGGGGTGTGAAAAAAATTTCTTTACTAACATTTGTTATTGTTTTAAATTTTTTCCATACATAAACTCTAAAATTTACATTTTGTTGTGGTCAATTTGCCTTTTTCGTTTACGGGATGAAGGGAGAGCGGAAACTCAAAGTTTTGATTTAAGAAAAAAGTATACATCTAAAATGGAAATGCACAATGCACAAATGTAGAGAGAGATAATTCCGAATAGTGTCTTTTATTTTTAGGGATTGTAAACTCTCTTCTATTTTTATATATCAGGTTATGCAGTAGTCGTGAAAAGGGGGAGGCAGGGGATTTTTAACTGAGTGTTGACTCCCAATCCTTCAGTCATTTCTTACAAAAATGTAGCTCATTACGCATGGAAAATCACTTTACAATCATCTATGTTTGTTAAGTTTGGTTTTTTTTATGGGCAAATTAATGGCTTGTTTGACTTGGGTAAATATCCCACCGCATGTTCACTAGAGAATTTAAGGAGCGTTTGTTATTCTCATTAAAAGGTTTTGATCTATATGTCGTTTGCATCTTTAACATGTTTCAAGCATGCATATCCATTTTTAAAACATGTGTTGAAGAAATCTCTTTCTTATAAAATTCCAAGCAATTAGGGTTGAACCAATGGAATTTCCCAAACTTGGATAACAAAACTTTTGTGTTCATTTGTGGTGTGTGAATAAAATTTCATTACTTAAATTTGTTATTGTTTTAAATTTTTTTTATAGTTGAACTAAAAAATTTTCATTTTGTTGTGATCTATTTGACTTTTTTGTTTACGGGATAAAGGGAGAGCGAGAAAAACAAAGTTTTTATTTAAGAAAAAAGTTTACATCTAAAATGGAATAGAGAGAGATAATTCCAAAGAGTGCCTGTAATTTTTAGGGATTGTGAACTCTTTTCATTTTTGATATATCAGGTTTTGCAGTCGTCGGGGAAAGGAGGGGCGAGGGATTTTTAATTGAGTGTTGACTCCCAATCCATAAGTCATTTCTTACAAAAATATAGCCCGTTACACATGATAAATATCTTTACAATCATCTATTATTTTTAGGTCAGTTTTTTTTAAATGGGCAAAATAATGGCTAGTTTGACTCGGGTAAATATCCCACCGGACATTCACTTGAGAATGTAATGAGAGTTTGGTATTCTCTTTAAAAGGTTTGGATCCATAGGTCATTTGCATTTTAAACATGTTTCAAGCATGCATATCCATTTTTAAAACATGTGTAGAAGAAATCTCTTTCTTATAAAATTCCAATCTATTAGGGTTGAACCAGTGGAATTTCCCAAACTTGGATAAAAAAACTTTTGTGTTCATTTTTTGTGTGTTAATAAAATTTCTTTACTTAAATTTTTCATTGTTTTAAAGTTTTTCTACGCATAAACTTTAAAATTTTCATTTTGTTGTGATCTATTTCCCTTTTTTGTTTAAGGGATGAAGGGAGAGCGAAAACTCAAAGTTTTGATTTAAGAAAAAAGTATACATCTAAAATGGAAATGCGCAATGCACAAATGTAGAGAGAGATAATTCCAATGAGAGCTTGTAATTTTTAGGGATTATATACTCTTTTCAGTTTTTATATATCAAGTTTTGCAGTAGTCTCGAAAAGGGGGAGGCGGGGGATTTTTAACTGAGTGTTGACTCCCAATCCATAAGTCATTTCTTAAAAAAAATATCCCATTATGCATGATAAATCACTTTTCAATCATTTGTGATTGTTAGGTCAGCTTTTTGTAAAAGGGCAAAATAATGGCTTGTTTGACTCGGGTTAATATCCCATCGCACGTTCACTTGAAAATTTAATGAACGTTTGTTATTCTCTTTAAAAGGTTTGGATCCATAGGTCATTTGCATCTTTAACATGTTTCAAGCATGCATATCCATTCTAAAAACATGTGTCAAAGAAATCTCTTTCTTATAAATTCAAAGATATAAGGGTTGAACCAGTGGAATTTCCCAAAATTGGATAACAAAACTTTAGTGTTCATTTGTGGTGTGAATAAAATTCCTTTACTTACATTTTTTATTGTTTTAAATTTTTTCTTTACATCAACTCAAAGTTTTGATTTAAGAAAAAAGTGTACATCTAAAATGGAATTGCACAACGTACAAATGTAGAGAGAGATAATTCCAAAGAGTGTCTGTAATTTTTAGGGATTGTAAACTCTTTTCAGTTTTTATAAATCAGGTTTAGTAGTCGTCAGGAAAAGGGGGAGGCGGGGGATTTTTAACTGAGTGTTGACTCCCAATCCATAAGTCATTTCTTACAAATATCTAGCACGTTACGCATGATAAATCACTTTACAATTATCTATGATTGTTTGGTCATCTTTTTGTAAATGGTAAAAATAATGGTTTGTTTGACTGGGGTAAATATCCCACCACATGTTCACTTGAGAATTTAACGAGCGTTTGTTATTCTCTTTAAAAGGTTTGGATCTATAGGTCATTTGCTACTTTAACATGTTTCAAGCATGTATATCCATGTTTAAAACATGTGTTGAAGAAATCTCTTTCTTATAAAATTCCCAGCTATTAGAGTTGAACCAGAGGAATTTTCAAAACTCTGATAACAAAACTTTTGTGTTCATTTGTGGTGTCCGAATAAAATTTCATTACTTACATTTGTTATTGTTTTAAATTTTTTCCATACTTAAACTCTAAAATTTTCATTTTGTTGTGATCTATTTGACTTTTTTGTTTACGGGATAAAGGGATTTAAGAAAAAAGTATACATCTAAAATGGAATAAAGTGAGATAATTCCAAAGAGTGCACGTAGTTTTTACAAAATGTGAACTCTTTTAAGTTTTTATATATCAGGTTTTGTAATCGTTGGGGAAAGGGGGAGGCGAGGGATTTTTAACTGAGTGTTGACCCCCAATCCATATGTCATTTGTTACAAAAATATATCCCATCACACATGATCAATATCTTTACAATCATCTATGATTGTTAGGTCAGTTTTTTGTAAATGGGCAAAATAATGGCTTATTTGACTCGGGTAAATATCCAACCGCAGTTCACTTGAGAATTTAATGAGAGTTTGTTAGTCTCTTTAAAAGGTTTGGATCCATAGGTAATTTGCATGTTTAACATGTTTCAAACATGCATATCCATTTTTAAAACATGTGTAGAAGAAATCTCTTTCTTGTAAACTTCCAATCAATTAGGGTTGAACCAGTGGAATTTCCCAAACTTGGATAACAAACTTTTGTGTTCATTTGTGGTGTGCTAATAAAATTTCTTTGCTTACATTTGTTATTGTTTTAAATTTTTTCCATACATAAATTCTTAATTTTTCATTTTGTTGTGATCTATTTGCCTTTATTGGTTACGGGATGAAGGGAGAGCGAAAACTCAAATTTTTGATTGAATAAAAAAGTATACATCTAAAATGCAAATGCACATTTCATAAATGTAGAGGGAGATAATGCCAATGAGGGCCTGTAATTTTTAGGGATTGTAAACTCTTTTCAGTTTTTATGTATCAGGTTTAGCAGTCATAGGGAAAAGGGGGTGGCGGGGGATTTTTAACTGAGTGTTGACTCCCAATCCATAAGTCATTTCTTACAATAATATAGCCTGTTACGCATGATAAATCACTTTATAAACATCTATGATTGTTAAGTCAGCTTTTTGAAAATGGGGAAAAATAATGGCTTGTTTGACTCGAGTAAATATCCCACCGCACGTTCACTTGAGAATTTAATGATGTTATTTATTCACTTAAAAGGTATGGATCCATAGGTCATTTGCATCTTTAACTTGTTTCGAGCATGCATATCCATTTTTAAAACATGTGTAGAAGAAATCTCTTTCTTATATAATTCCAAGCTATTAGGGTTGAACAAGTCAAAATTCCCAAACTTGGATAACAAAACTTTTGTGTTCATTTGTGGTGTTTGAATAAAATTTCTTTACTTACATTTGTTATTTTTTCAAATTTTTTCCATACATAAATTCTAAAATTTTCATTTTGTTGTGATGTGTTTGTCTTTTTTGTTTACCGGATGAAGGGAGAGCGAAAACTCAAAGTTTTAACTTAATAAAAAAGTAGACATGTAAAATGGAAATGCGTAATGCACAAATGTAGAGAGAGATAATTCCAATGAGTGCCTGTAGTTTGTAGGTATTATAAACTCTTTTCAGTTTTTATATATCAGGTTTTGCAGTCGTCTGGAAAAGAGGGAGGCGGGGGATTTTTAACTGAGTGTTGACTCCCAATCCATAAGTCATTTCTTACAAAAATATATCCCGTTACGCATGATAAATCACTTTTCAATCATCTGTGATTGTTAGGTCAGCTTGTAGTAAATGGCAAAATAAGGGCTTTTTTGACTCGGGTTAATATCCCACCGCACGTTCACTTGAGAATTTAATGAGCGTTTGCTAATCTCTCTAAAAGGTTTGGATCCATAGGTCATTTGCATCTTTAACATGTTTCAAGCATGCATATCTATTTTTAAAACATGTGTAGAAGAAATCTCTTTCTTATAAATTCAAAGATATAAGGGTTTAACCAGTGGAATTTCCAAAAATTGGATAACAAACTCTAGTGTTCATTTGTGGTGTGAATAAAATTCCTTTACTTACATTTCTTATTGTTTTAAATTTTTTCTATACATAAACTAAAAAATTTTCATTTTCTTATTATGTATTTGCCTTTTTCTTTTTCGGGATGAAGGGAGAGCAAAAACTCAATGTTTTCATTAAATAAAAAAGTATACATCGAAATTTGAAATGCACAATGCACAAATGTAGAGAGAGATAATTCCAGAGAGTGCCTGTAATTTTTAGGGATTGTGAATTCTTTTCAGTTTTTATATACTAAGTTTTGCAGTCGTAGGAAAATGGGGGAGGCGGTGGATTTTTAACTGAGTGTTGACTCCCAATCCATAAGTTATTTCTTAAAAAATATATCCCGTTATGCATGATAAATCACTTTACAATCATCTATGGTTTTTAGGTTAGCATTTTGTAAATGGGCAAAATAATGGCTTGTTTGAATGGGGTAAATATCCCACCGCACGTTCACTAGAAAATTTAATGAGTGTTTCTTATTCTCTTTAAAAGGTTTGGATCCATAGATCATTTGCATCTTTAAGATATCTCAAGCATGCATATCCATTTTTAAAACATGTGTAGAGGAAATCTCTTTCTTATAAAATTCAAAGCTTTTAGGGTTGACCTAGTGAAATTCCCCAAAATTAGAAAACAAAACTTTTGTGTTCATTTGTGATGTGAATAAAATTCCTTTACTTACATTTGTTATTGTTTTAAATTTTTTCCATACAACAACTCTAAAAATTTCACTTTCTTATGATCTATTTGCCTTTTTCTTTTTTCGGGATGAAGGGAGAGTGAAAACTCAATGTTTTGATTTAAGAAAAAAGTATACATCTAAAATGAAAATGCACAATTCACAAATGTAGAGAGAGATATTTCCAAAGAGTGCCTGTAATTTTTAAGGAATGTAGACTCCTTTTAGTTTTTATATATCAGGTTTTCAATCGTCGGGAAAAGGGGGTGGCGGGGGATTTTTTACTGAGTGTTGACTCCCAATCCATAAGTCATTTCTTACAAACATATAGCCTGTTACGTAAGATAAATAACTTTACAATCATCTATGATTGTTAGGTCTGCTTTTTTTAAATGGGAAAAATAAAGGCTTGTTTGACTCTGGTAAATATCCCACCGCACGTTCACTAGAGAATTTAATGAGCGTTTGTTATTCTCATTAAAAGGTTGGGATCCATAGGTCATTTTCATCTTTAACATGTTTCAAGCATGCATATCCATTTTTCAAACATGTGTAGAGGACATCTCTTTCTTATAAAATTCCGAGATATAAGGATTGAACAAGTGGAATTTCCCAAACTTGGATAACAAAACTTTTGTGTTCATTTGTGGTGTGTGAATAAAATTTCTTTTCATACATTTGTTATTGTTTTAAGTATTTTCCATACATAAACTCTAAAATTTTCATTTTGTTCTGATCTATTTGCCTTTTTTTTTTCGGGATGAAGGGAGAGAAAAAACTCAAAGTTTTGATTTTAAAAAAAGTATTTATCTAACAAGGAAATGCACAGTGCACAAATGTAGAGAGTGATAATTCCAAAGAGTGTCTGTAATTTTTATGGATTGTAAACTCTTTTTAGTTTTTATAAATTAGGTTTTGCAGTCATCAAGAAAAGGGGGAGGCGGGGGAATTTTAACTGAGTGTTGACCCCCAATCCTTAAGTCATTTCTTACAAAAATATAGCTCATTACGCAAGATAAATTATTTTACAATCATCTCTGATTGTTAGGTTTGCTTTTTGTTCATGGACAAAATAATGGCTTGTTTGACTCGGGTAAATATGCCACCGCACGTTCACTTGAAAATTTAATGAGCATTTGTTATTCTCTTTAAAAGGTTTGGATCCATAGGTCATTTGCATCTTTAACATGTTTCAAGCATGCATATCCATTTTCAAAACAAGTATAGTAGAAATATCTTTCTTATAAAATTCCAAGTAATTAGGGTTGAACCAGAGGAATTTCCCAAACTTGCATAACAAAACTTGTGTGTTCATTTGTGGTGTGTGAATAAAATTTCTTTACTTACATTTGTTATTGTTTTAAATTTTTTCAATACATAAACTCTAATATTTTCATTTTCTTGTGATCTATTTGCCTTTTTTTTACAGGATGAACGGAGAGCGAAAACTCAACTTTTTGATTTTAGAAAGAAGTATACGTCTAAAATGAAAATGCACAATGGAAAAATGTAGAAAGAGATAATTCCAAAGAGTGACTGTAATTTTTAGGGATTGTAAATTCTTTTCAGTTTCTATAAATCAAGTTTTGCAGTCGTCGGCAAAAGGGGGAGGCGGGGGATTTTTAACTAAGTGTTGACTCCCAATCCTTAAGTAATTTCTTACAAAAATATAGCCCTTTACGCATGATAAATCACTTTAAAATCATCTATCATTGTTAATTCAGCTTTTGGTCAATGAGCAAAATAGTGGCTTGTTTGACTCAGGTAAATTTTCTACCGCACGTTCACTTGACAATTTAATGAGCGTTTGCTATTCTCTTTAAAAGGTTGGGATCCATAGGTCATTTGCCTCTTTAACATTCAAGAATGAATATCCTTTTTTAAAACATGTGTAGAAGAAATATCTTTCTTATAAAATTCCAAGCTATTAGGGTTGAACCAGTGGATTATCCAAAACTTGGATAAAAAAATATTTGTGTTCATTTTTGGTGTGTGAATAAAATTTATTTACATACATTAGTTATTGTTTTAAATTTTTCCATACATAAACACTAATACTTTCATTTTGTTTTGATCGATTTGCCTTTTTTGTTTACGGGATGAAGGGAGAGCGAAAACTCAAAGTTTTGATTTATGAAAAAAGTGTACATCTAAAATGGAATTGCACAAAGCACAAATGTAGAGAGAGATAATTTCAAAGAGTGTCTATAATTTTAGGGATTGTAAACCCTTTTCAGTATTTATATATCAGGTTTAGCAGTCGTCGGGAAAAGGGGGTGGTGGGGGATTTTTAACTAAGTGTTGACTCCCAATCCATAAGTCATTTCTTACAAATATAAAACACGTTACACATGATAAACCACTTTACAATCATCTATGATTGTTTGGTCAGCTTTTTGTAAATGGGAAAAATAATGGTTTGTTTGACTCGGGTAAAATCCCACCACATGTTCACTTGAGAATTTAATGAGCGTTTGTTATTCTCTTTAAAAGGTTTGGATCTATAGGTCATTTGCTACTTTAACATGTTTCAAGAATGTATATCCATGTTTAAAACATGCTTTGAAGAAATCTCTTTCTTATAAAATTCCCAGCTATTAGAGTTGAACCTGTGGAATTTTCAAAACTTTTGTGTTCATTTGTGGTGTGTGAATAAAATTTCATTACTTACATTTGTTATTGTTTTAAATTTTTTCCATACTTAAATCTAAAATTTTCATTTTGTTGTGATCTATTTGATTTTTTTTTTTACGGGATAAAGGGATTTAAGAAAAAAGTATACATCGAAAATGGAATAAAGTGAGATAATTCCAAAGAGTGCATGTAGTTTTTACGGATTGTGAACTCTTTTAAGTTTTAATATATCAGGTTTTGCAGTCGTCGGGGAAAGGGGGAGGTGGGGGATTTTTAATTGAGTGTTGACTCCAATCCATAAGTCATTTCTTACAAAAATGTAGCCCGTTACACATGATAAATATCTTTACAATCATCTATGATTGTTAGGTCAACTTTTTGTAAATGGGCAAAATAATGGCTTGTTTGACTCGGGTAAATATCCAACCGCACGTTCACTTGAAAATTTAATGAGAGTTTGTTATTTTCTTTACACAGTTAGGAACCATAGGTAATTTTCATGTTTAACATGTTTCAAGCATGCATATCCATTTTAAAAACATGTGTAGAAGAAATCTCTTTCTTGTAAAATTTCAACCAATTAGGGTTGAACCAGTAGAATTTCCCAAACTTGGATAACAAAATTTTTGTTGTCATTTGTGGGGTACTAATAAAATTTCTTTGCTTACATTTTTTATTGTTTTAAATTTTTTTCCATACATAAATTCTTAAGTTTTTATTTTGTTATGATCTATTTGCCTTTTTTGTTTATGGGATGAAGGGAGAGCAAAAACTCAAAGTTTTGATTGAAGAAAAAAGTATACATCTAAAATGGAAATGCACAATGCATAAATGTAGAGAGAGATAATGCCAATGAAGGCCTGTAATTTTTTGGGATTGGAAACTCTTTTTCAGTTTTTATGTATCAGGTTTTGTAGTTGTCGGGAAAAGGAGGTGGCGGGTGATTTTTAACTGAGTGTTGACTCCCAATCCATAAGTCATTTCTTACAATAATATAGCCTATTATGCATGATAAATCACTTTACAAACATCTATGATTGTTAGGTCAGCTTTTTGTAAATAGGCAAAATAATGACTTGTTTGACTCGGGTAAATATCGCACCGCACTTTCACTTGAGAATTTAATGAGCGTTATTTATTCACTTAAATGGTATAGATCCATAGGTCATTTGCATCTTTAACTTGTTTCGAGCATGCATATCCATTTTTAAAACATGTGTAGAAGAAATCTCTTTCTTATATAATTCCAAGCTATTGGGGTTGAACTAGTGAAATTTCCCAAACTTGGATAAGAAAACTTTTGTGTTCATTTGTGGTGTTTGAATAAAATTTCTTTACTTACATTTTTTATTTTTTAAAAAAATTTCCTTACTTAAATTCTAAAATTTTCATTTTGTTGTGATGTATTTGCCTTTTTTGTTTATGGGATGAAGGGAGAGCGAAAACTCAAAGTTTTAACTTAAGAAAAAAGTAGACATCTAAAATGGAAATGCGGAATGCACAAATGTAGAGAGATATTATTCCAATGAGTGCCTATAAGAGTTAAAAGTACTCACCAAACGGCATGATATGCCAAGCTCCTCCGGGACTTCTACCGGATTTCAGTCGCGAGAAAAGGAAGCCACAACGTCAGCTAATCAGCAGACGGATGACTTTAGTGTTTTTTTAAACACAGGTCAACTCGGGATTTCTACCGGTCATGCCAGGCATGAGTAGGAAATCACAACCCAGTCTTCTTTGAAGATAGGGGAATCAGGGATTTCTACCCGCCAGTCTTGAGCTGGAAAGGAAACCTTAACGATTTTGATGAAATCGGAATCAGGGACTTCTACCTGTCAATCTCGAGCTGAAAAGGAAGTCTTAACGGATCCATTCTTGATGGAAATAGACTTGTCTAGTAATGAGAAATCATTCAAGGCAAAATTAGTTACCCCATCTGAGTTAGAAGGTTGAAAAGCCTAAATAAACTAGATAAAACAAGTTTTAATGAGTTTGAGTTTTTAAAGAAATTTAAACCTTTAAAATTGTCGGACATTATGTTTGAGGAACCCTCGCTACGCCCTCAAAAGGTTGACAACGTTCGTTCAAAGATCAAATCTGATCATACTGTTCAATTCCAGAGATGGAATGAACAAATTGGGCAAGGGATGAACACTCCCTTCTTCACCACTGAGTCCAGCAACAGTTGGAATCAAGTGAAGCTGAGTCATGAAATAGACTCAAAATATGCATTCATGCTTTATGCATATGGATTCATAAAATAGATGGTACTTCACTCCACTGACTTATCAATTTTGGAGAAAATGCCAAAAGAGATTATGGAGGCTTGCAAAAGTTTCATCTTCATAAAAAAGAGTAAAGGAATTCGACTTCATTTTGTTTCCTGTATTGCTGAAATTGTTACTGACTCAAAGATGTTTCCGAGCATTTCTATCGTGATACTTTAAGGCATCAAAGAAGGTGACACGAAGATGGAATATGATCCCAGACATGTTCCTAAAGCCAAGCCTTGCTCAGAAGCAGTCTGGCCAACCAGGCGTATTCACGGGCTCAAGAATTTGATACAACTCATACAACAACTGATTCAGAAAAATAAAAGCTTTGTCTACAAGACCTCCGTCCCACTGACGATCATCTCGAAAAGCTATAAAGAGACTCCAGCACCTGCCCAGACCAGTCTCGAAGCAACGCTAAGAAACTCCTTAGAGGAAAGCTTTTGCCAGATGGCCCAGAAGACTTTTCCAAAGGAGCACACCTGTAGATTGTGCACAGAAAGGCAGTTGTCCGAATGAGCAGTCAGTAGCCATGTCAGCTGACAAGTCAGCAGCCATTAAGGCCCAAGACGAAATCAAATTCAGCAAAGGTGGCTATAAAAGTCCGCAAAGGCGGCTACAAAAGTCATCAAAGGCGGCTACACAAAGTCAACAATGATGGCTCCAAAGATTCCTACACGTCAGCATCATGATGTCACAAGAGGAAAAGATATTTCTACCCCTGTTTTCGATGCCGAAAGATAATAATGCAAGGGCAAAAAGGAAATGCCAAAAACACAAAAGTTACCCTTTGTCTTTAAACCCACAACTTTCAATTAAGGGTAAAAGCAGAAGACATGAAAGATCTTCAGCTATAAATTCGAAGCTCCTCCACAAGTTTACACATTCAAAAAACGAGAGAAGCATTAGCAGATTCGAAAAAAGAAGAAGAAGGCGATTTTCGGCGATCTTCCTCCAGCAAGTTCCTTAAAGCACGGTATGTGCTTAACAGTCGTAATGGCTGAGTAGAAAATAGGGAACCGACTGGTGGCACGGTCGGTAACTTTCGGAGTTATGTAGATAAGTAGTTTTTCTTATCCTATTTTAAGGGTATGTATTTAGTTTTTTTTATTTTGTTTGAACAATGTTTTTATATTTTCCGCATGTTTGTAATATTGTGATTCGTTCAGTATTTGTTATTACTGTTCATATTCCGTATATATTATGTGATCTCCACAGTGTTTGTTTTTTACTGTTCCAAAGTTACTATTCAAAAGTACTGTTCATTTTACTATTCATGGTTACTATTCATGTTTACTGTTCACTCGTCAAAAAGAAATAGTTTCGAAATAGAGCCAAATAGGACAAAAACTAGAGACATGGAATTATTCGGCTACGCTCCGAGGTAGAAAATGAAACGGTGTTGTGCTCTACCCTGCTGAAGCAGCCATGGAGCCGCAACGGTTAATAGAAACGGCTTGGGGCCCTCTGGAGACCGTGAAGACCACAATGATGGATTGCCCACGTCGTGGTAAGCCGACAGGAATAGGGTCAATCCCCAAAGAAGTTCTAAGTGGCAGCAAAAGTCATGTTGCGCCTATTAGATAACTATGAAATAGGCACAAACGAGTATATAGCAGTGACATGTGGTAGAAAGCAGGAGTGATATGATGGTAAAATGATTGGACAGTCGAAGTGTGACTATAGGAATAGTATTGTGTGAGTCATCGTTGTTTTTCGCTACCTGTAGCCAGTGTGTAGGTAGAAACCCTAGGATTTTAGTTCTGCTGCCCTCCTCCCTAGGTTCACCCTATATTCCGCTGTTGAGTCTGTTAGAGACTCGTTGTGTGTGTTTGGTATTAGGCAGTAGTGCTTTCGGTACCATAATCCGTTGTGTGTGTGTGTTTTTAAATTGGTATCAGAGCATAGGTTAGACGTCCTACAGAGCCAAGTATTAGATTTGAGCTTATTTGTGTCAAAGAAGTCAAAGCTTAACTTTACTTATTTCTATTTAGGTATACATACTCCCAAACAGTTACGACCCAAACTGGTCACATCCCATGTACCATTGGTATACTACAAATGTACTAATGTACCAAACACCCCAATTGGTAGGCCAGAAGGAACTCAACGGTCCTTCTTATGACACCGTGTTGAAAACTGGACACAAAATGTGTGTCCATTAATAGGCTATCCGCATGGATGACATGATAAGAATAATCCAATATTAAACAATATAATGGATTTAGTTGGTGATAGGCATCACAACTTCTTTATGAAAAGATGCTAGGAAAAATACACCGCAGAAAATGTTGTTTTCCTATGCATAGGAATAGAGAGTGACGTCAATGAACAACTACAGAAACTCAAGAGAAGAATTAATGCCCATCTTGAGGTACTTAAAACAGGAAATATTGAAGAAACAGTACGTTTCCTTACAGATCTACAAAGCTATGTAGATCAAGAAATAAATCCTTTTAGGATCTTAGAACCTATCCGACAAGCAAAAATTAAAATGGTTAACAACAAACCATGTAAAAAGGAATTACATGAAGTTATTTGCAAAATAGCTTTTGTAAAATCTCATCAAGGAACAGATAGAGATCGTCTTATACGAGACATCTGTGCCTTAACTCAAAATGAAGAATTGAGAGAATTAGTTATACAACACATCTCTCCTTTCATCACTTTGTATCAATTGGAACGACTGATTGAAATCTTGTTCCAAAAATTAAAAGAGACCTCAACTCATCTAAAATTCCTAAATGTCTGAACAAATAGGAATAGCATGTACTTCTTTCCAAAACAGTGTTCGTATACATCATGAAACACAGGGAGAATACGATGAACATCCTAATCTTATGCAGGATGGACAAAAGTGGACAATAAGTATCCCTAGGATAACTGAAGTCTACAACAAAGATTGGATTGAGTTCCAAAAGAAATCCTTCGTCTTCTAGAAGGAACTATCTATAGAAATACAAGATACCGACTCAGGTACCTTTTGCTACAGATTATTAAGTGAATTCGACTTAGCTAAGCTAAAAAGATTTAAATATATTCATTATGGACTAGTTCGTATAGGATTAGACCCCTTAATATGAATATATCAAAATTTACCCTTCTTAGCAGCTATAATAGATAACTTTGTGAAGAATAATTTTGAAAAAGCCCTACTCGGAGGAGTTAGAGCTAATTTAGGATTAGGCCCATTATCCTTTACAACATGGCCCAATCTACAAATAGATTTAGAAGACAAGCACATCCAAGATACCTTGTCCCTAAAAATCTATACAGATAACTGGTCGAAAAATGGAATTCAACCAGGAAGAAGAGTTATGCACATACTTGTATGCATAGTAGCCCGAGGAATCAACACTGGAAAGGTTCCAGTTAAAGATTCAAAGAAACTCACAGAATTAGCCAAAAACATTTGTTATTCTGAGAACTTGACCATAGAAGAACTCGACCCCAGAAAGTTAACATGGCCAACAGAATGGGTAGTCCAACCTTTGGCACCTAGACACCTTCCCCTCTCCCAAAAAACCATAAAGGAGATAGAAGGAAAACTAGTGATCACAAACACTAGATCTAGTTTTCCATCGAACATGACGGGATCTCTACCTCAAACAATTCCTATTTCGAAGGAATAAGAAATCCAAGGCCCAATGCTTATGTTCCTCATCACATCGATAATGGCCCACCAATAGGAAATAGTGACATCGTCACCAATTCCAATCTTAGAGTCTTATGGTATGACCCTTAATAGGTTAGAAAAAACTGTTGAAAATCTCCAACATAAAATAGATTTCCTCTATGATGAACATAAACATAGAGAAATAATAAAATGCCAAAACATCCTAGAAAATATTCTAGAAAAGATTGACCATGGAAATAGTCCTGTTTTCTTCAAAGAGTTAACAGAACTAAAAGAAAGTTTAGATAATCTAAACAAAGATAAAATGCAAGAACTTTTAATAGAAGTCTTAGCATTAAAAGAACATCTAGGTTCTCCAGGTCCATCAAGGTATAAAATACGTTTTACACCTTGGACACCAGAATGATCTATAAAAAGAAACTTTTAGATCGTTTAAAATAAAAAAGGGAAAGCCTTGACCTCTCTTTACTCCAAAGAAATATTCTTCAACCATAAGATAATACAATCCCAACAATGGTATGGTATTACTATTTTCGGGAAAGATATGCTGATCGCATCTACAACCTTAGATGCAAGATCAAGAAAATAAAAAAAAAAGCTAAACATTATAGCTTTGTAAAATGATCTATAGAGAAAGACTACTAGATCAAATTCGTCTGGTACACTCAATGAAAGACAAAAATTGGCAAGCCAAAGAAACTCTCACACCAGTAAATGAAACAGATATAGCTTATCGAGCATATCTGAATGAATGGTGGAGATTAACCTGTAGAGAAATTCTACTACGGTATACGATCAAAAGACTTCAAAGGAAGCTTCAAGAATTAGCTCTATGGCAAATTTTTTTTATTTAATGGATATGGAAACTCCATTACCATTAGGCATTCCTGACAACACCGGATGGCTTAAAAACCTAGTGTACTTTGCAACACTTTGCATAACACCTAAAAGAAAGGATCCAACACCACCTGCTTTTAGGATCGCTTCCAAAGCATCATCCTCTACCGATGATGAAGTTTACGCAGAATATAATACTTTCGGTCGCCAACCGATTTATTACGTTCAAGATGAAAAACCTTCCTCTAGTAAACAACAAGAGCAACACGATAGTGAACCGGAAGCCTGAGAATCTGATGAAGTTGTAGAAGAAAATACCAAGAAAATAGACTACTCTACTAAAGACAAAAAGGCAGATGATCTTGGTAAAAGATTTTGAATGCTTCATGGTAGCGACATTTTTTAAAGCAGAAACATCAAGGGTACGAGACACCCACATGGAAGATAGCTTTCAAGATAACTTCCGAAACAGTACTGCTGTTCACCCGCAAGAACGAGAAAGTTTCTCCCACTCCAAAATATCTCTGGGAGGACCAAGGTATTCGACAAAATACACAAATGTTGATCCATCACATGCTACTAAGGGACACACATCCATAGATAGCATAAACCCTTTTGGATTTTATCTCAACTTGGATTGCCCCAAGGATGGAGAAAAAGTCCTTAAAGATTGGGAAAGAAGCATGAGCAATGCTGCAAATATACATGAATCTTGGAACCAAGAATCAGCATTTAATTTCTTTACCCATGCTTTACAGGGTAATGTAGCTCATTGGTGGGACAACCTTCCCGAAGAACAAAAACGAGCTAATACCTCAATATCGATAGCCAATATCTTAAAGGGATTGGTGGCTAAGATATCAAAAGAATTTCTAGGAATACATCCAACCCTAGAAGCTTACAATGAGAATACTAAACAAAGAAAACGTTTAGAAACTCCTCAGAAATTAAACAAGTTACAAATCTGTAACATTTGTTTTTATGAGAAGTATTATTGCAAATTTGCAAGTTACTTCTATAAACTGCAAAAAGAAGATCAGAAACCCTATCTGTCTATCTTTTATGCAAAATTGCCAGAACCTTTTGCACATGTAGTTGAAAAAGACTACATTACGAAATATTGGCAAAATAATCCTGAACTTGGTACTTTAACCATGGATAATTTCCTAAACTTTGACACTTTAGGAAGAAGACACAGATTTGTACAAGACCTGTTGGCAAATCTTTGTGAAGCCCAAAAACTACAAAAGAACCCGTAAACAAAAAAGTCAATTAGATCACAACAAAATGAAAATTTTAGAGTTTATGTATGGAAAAAATTTAAAACAATAACAAATGTAACTAAGGAATTTTTATTCAGACACCACAAATGAACACAAAATTTTTGTTATCCAATTTTGGGAAATTCCAATTGTTCAACCCTAATAGCATGGAATATTAGAAGAAAGTGATTTCTTCTTCAGATGTTTCATAAATAGATATGCATGCTTGAAACATGTTAAAGATGCAAATGATCTATGGATCCAAACTTTTTAAAGAGAATACCAAACGCTCATTAAATTCTAAAGTGAACGTGCGGTGGGATATTTACCCGAGTCAAAAAGCCATTATTTTGCCCATTTACAAAAAGCTGACCTAACAATCGAAGATGATTGAAAAGTGATTTATCCTGTGTAACAGGCTATATTTTTTTGTAATAAATGACTTATGGATGGGGAGTCAACACTCAGTTAACAATCCCCCACCTCCCCCTTTTTCCCAATGATTGCAAAACCTGATAAATAAAAATAGAAAAGTGTTTACAATTCCTAAAAATTACGGACACTCTTTGGAATTATCTCTGTCTACATTTGTGCATTGTGCATTTCCATTTTACATGTATACGTTTTTCTTAAATAAAAAACTTGAGTTTTCACTCTCCCTTCATCCCGTAAACAAAAAAGGCAAATAGATCAACAAAATGAAAATTTTAGAGTTTATGTATGGAAAAAATAATCAACAATAACAAATTTTAGTAAAGAAATTTTATTCGCACACCACAAATGAACACAAACGTTTTGTTATCCAAGTTTGGGAAATTGCACTAGTTCATCCCTAATTGGTTGGAATTTAATAAGAAAGAGATTTCTTCTACACATGTTTTTAAAATGGATATGCATGCTTGAAACATGTTAAAGATGCAAATGACCTACGGATCCAAACCTTTTAAAGAGAATAACAAATGCTCATTAAATTCTCAAGTGAACATGCGGTGGGATATTTACCCGAGTAAAGCAAGCCTTTATTTTGCCCATTTACAAAAACCTGACCTAAATATCATAGATGATTGTAAAGTGATTTATCATGCGTAACGGGCTATATTTTTGTAAGAAATGACTTATGGATTGGGAATCAACACTCAGTTAAAAATCCCCCGCCTCCCCCTTTTCCTGACAATTGCAAAACTTGATATATAAAAACTGAAAAGAGTTTACAATCTATAAAAATTACTGACACTCTTTTGACTTATCTCTCTCTACATTTGTGCATTGTGCATTTCCATTTTAGATGTATACTTTTTTATTAAATCAAAACATTGAGTTTCCGCTCTCCCTTTTTCCCGTAAACAAAAAAGGCAAATAGATCACAAGAAAATAAAAACATTAGAGTTTATGTATGGAAAAAATAATAAACAATAACAAATGTGAGTGAAGAAATTTTATTCGCACACCACAAATGTACACAAAAATTTTGTTATCCAAGTTTGGGAAATTCCACTAGTTCAACCCTAATTGTTTGGAATTTTTTTAGAAAGAGAGTTCTTCAACTCATATTTTAAAAATGGATATGCATGCTTGAAACATGTTGAAGATGCAAATGACCTATGGATACCAACCTTTTATAGAGAATAACAAACGCTCATTTAATTCTCAAGTGAACGTGCGGTGGGATACTTTTCCCAGTCAAAACAGCCTTTATTTAGCCCATTTACAAAAAGCTGACCTCACAATCATAGATGATTGTGATGTGATTTATCATGCGTAATGGGCTTTATTTTTAACTTATGGATTGGGAGTCAACACTTACTTAAAAATCCCACGCCTCCCCCTTTTCACAACGATTACAAAACCAGATATATAAAAATTGGAAAGAGTTTACAATCCCTAAATATTATAGACACTCTTTGGAATTATCTCTCGATACATTTGTGCATTGTGCAGATGCACTTTAGATATATACTTTTTTCTTAAATAAAAACCTTGAGTTTTCACTCTCCCTTCTTCTCGTAAACAAAAAAGGTAAATTGATCACAACAAAATGAAAATTTTAGAATTTACGCATGGAAAAAATAATTAACAAAAACAAATGTAAGTAAAGAAATTTTATTCACACACCACAAATGAACACAATTTTTGTTATCCAATTTTGGGAAATTACACTTGTTCAGCCCTTAATAGCTTGGAATTTTATAAGAAAGAGATTTCTTCTAAAGATGTTTCAAAATGGATATGCATGCTTGAAACATGTTAAAGATGCAAATGACCTATGGATCCAAACTTTTTAAAGAGAATAACAAACGCTCATTAAATTCTCAAGTGAACGTGCAGTGGGATATTTACCCAAGTCAAACAAGTCATTATTTTTCCCATTTATAAAAAGCTGACCTAACACTCATAGATGATTGTGAAGTGATTTATCTTGCGTAATGGGCAATATTTTTTGTAATAAATGACTTATGGATTGGGAGTCAACACTCATTTAAAAATCCAACGCCTCCCCCTTTTTCCCGAAGATTGCAAAACCTGATATATAAAAACAAAAAAGTGTTTACAATCCCAAAAAATTATGGATGCTCTTTAGAATTATCTCTCTCTACATTTTTGCATTGTGTATTTCCATTTTAGGTATATACTTTTTTCTTAAATAAAAATTTTGAATTTTCACTCTCCCTTCATCCCGTAAACAAAAAAGGCAAAAAGATAAAAAAAAATGAAAATTTTAGAGTTTATGTATGGAAAAAATAATAAATAATAAAAAATTTTAGTAAAGAAATTTTATTTTCACATCACAAATGAACACAAAATTTTTGTTATCCAAGTTTGGGAAATTCCAATAGTTCATCCCTAATTGCTTGGAATTTTATAAGAAAGAGATTTCTTCTACACATGTTTTAAAAATGGATATGCATGCTTGAAACATGTTAAAGATGCAAATTACCTATGGATCCAAACCTTTTACAAAGAATCACAAACGCTCATTAAATTCTCAAGTGAATATGCGGTGGGATATTTACCTGAGTCAAACAAGCCATTATTTTGCCCATTTACAAAAAGCTGACCTAACAATCATAGATGATTGTAAAGTGATTTATCATGCGTAACAGGCTATATTTTTTGTAAGAAATGACTTATGGATTGGGAGTCAACACTCAGTTAAAAATCCCCCGCCTCCCCCTTTTTCCCGACGATTGCAATACATGATATATAAAAATTGAATAGTGTTTACAATCCCTAAAAATTACAAATGCTCTTTGAAATTATCTCTCTCTACAGTTGTGTGTTGCGCATTCCATTTTAGATGTACACTTTTTTCATTAATAAAAACTTTGAGTTTTCTCTCTCCCTACATTCTGTAAACAAAAAAGGCAAATAGATATCAAGAAAATGAAACTTTAAGAGTTTATGTATGGAAAATTTTATAAACAATAACTAATGTAAGTAAAGAATTTTTATTCACACACCAAAAAAGAACACAAAAGTTTTGTTAGCCAAGTTTCGGAAATTCCACTAGTTCAACCCTAATAGCTTGGAATTTTATAAGAAAAAGATTTCTTCTACACATGCTTTCAAAATGGATATGCAAGCTTGAAACATGTTAAAGATGCAAATGACCTATGGATCCAAACCTTTTTAAAAGAATAAGAAACGCTCATTAAATTCTCAAGTGAACGTGTGGTGGGATATTTACCCGAGTCAAACAAACCATTATTTTGCCCATTTACAAAAAGCTGACCTAACAATCATAGATGATTGTAAAGTGATTTATCATGCGTAATGGGCTATATTTTTTTGTAAGAAATGACTTATGGATTGGGAGTCAACACTCAGTTAAAAATCCCCCACCTCCCCCTTTTTCCCGACGATTGCAATACATGATATTTAAAAACTGAAAAATGTTTACAATCCCTAAAAATTACAAACGCTCTTTGCAAATTTCTCTCTCTATATTTGTGCATTGTGCATTTTCATTTTAGATGTATACTTTTTTCATAAATTAAAACTTTGAGTTTTCGCTCTCCCTTCATTTTGTAAACATAAACGGCAAAAAGATAACAAGAAAATGAAAATTTTAGAGTTTATGTATTGAAAAATTTTAAAACAATAACAAATGTAACTAAGGAAATTTTATTCTGACACCACAAATGAACACAAAAGTTTTGTTATCCAAGTTTGGGAAATTCCACTTGTTCAACCCTAATAGCTTGGAATTTTATAAGAAAGAGATTTCTTCTACACATGTTTTCAAAATGGATATGGATGCTTGGAACATGTTAAAGATGCAAATGACCTATGGATCCAAACCTTCTCAACAGAATAACAAACACTCATTAAATTCTCATGTGAACATGCGATGGCAAATTTATTCGAGTCAAACAAGTCATTATTTTGCCCATTCACATAAAGCTGACCTAACAATCGTAGATGATTGTAAAGTGATTTGTAATGCGTAATGAGCTACATTTTTTTTGTAAGAAATGACTTATGGATTGGGAGTCAACACTCAGTTAAAAATCCCCTGCCTCCCCCTTTTCCTGACGATTGCAAAACCTGATATTTAAAAACAGAAAAGAGTTTAAAATCCCTAAAAATTATAGACACTCTTTTGAAGTATCTCTCGATACATTTGTGCATTGTACAGTTCCACTTTAGATGTATACTTTTTTCTTAAATCAAAATTTTGAGTTTTCGCTCTCCCTTCATCCCGTAAACAAAAAAGGCAAATTGAGGACAACAAAATGAAAATTTCAGAATTTATGCATGGAAAATATAATTAACAATAACAAATAGAAGTAAAGAAATTTTTTTCACACACCACAAATGAACACAAAATTTTTGTTATCCAATTTTGAGAAATTCCACTTGTTCAATCCTAATTGCTTGAAATTTTATAAGAAAGAGTTTTCTTCTAAAGATGTTTTAAAATTGGATATGCATGCTTGAAACATGTTAAAGATTCAAATGACCTATGGATCCAAATCTTTTAAAGAGAATAACAAACACGCATTAAATTCTCATGTGAACGTGCTGTGGGATATTTACCCGAGTCAAACAAGACTTTATTTTTCCCATTTACAAAAAGTTGACCTAACAATCGTAGATGATTGTAAAGTGATTTATCCTGCGTAACGGGCTATATTTTTTCTCATAAATGACTTATGGATTGGGAGTCAACACTGAGTTAAAAATTCCCTGCCTCCCCCTTTTCCTGACGATTGCAAAACCTGATATATAAAAACAGAAAAGTGTTTACAATCCGTAAAAATTACGGACGCGCTTTGGAATTATCTCTATGTGTATTTGTGCACTGTGCTTTTCCATTTTAGTAGTATACTTTTTTCTTAAATCAAAATTTTGAGTTTTCACTCTCCCTTCATCCCATAAAAAAAGGCAAATAGAGCACAACAAAATGAAAATTTTAGAGTTTATGTATGGAAAAAACAATAAACAATAAAAAATTTAAGTAAAGAAATTTTATTCGTAAACCACAAATGAACAGAAAAGTTTTGTTATCCATGTTTGGGAAATTCCACTAGTTCATCCCTAATTCCTTCGAATTTTATAAGAAAGAGATTTCTTCTACACATGTGTTAAAAATGGATATGCATGCTTGAAACATGTTAAACATGCAAATGACCTATGGATCCAAACCTTTTAAGGAGAATAACAAATGCTCATTAAATTCTCAAGTGAACACGCGGTGGGATATTTACCCGAGTCAAACAAGCCTTTATTTTGCCCATTTAATAAAACCTTACCTAACAATCATAGATGATTGTAAAGTGATTTATCATGCGTAATGGGCTATATTTTTGTAAGCAACTATGGATTGGGAGTCAACACTTAGTTAAAAATCCCCCGCATCCCCCTTTTCCCGACGATTGAAAAACCTGATATATAAAAATTGAAAAGAGTTTACAATCCCTAAAAATTACAGATAGTCTTTTGAATTATCTCTCTCTACATTTGTGCATTGTGCATTTCCATTTTAGAAGTATACTTTTTTCTTAAATCAAAACTTTGAGTTTTCGCTCTCCCTTCATCTCGTAAACAAAAACGACAAATAGATCACAAGAAAATGAAAACTTTAGAGTTTAGGTATGGAAAAAATAATAAACTATAAAAAATTTACATGAAGAAATTTTATTCTCACACCACAAATGAACAAGAAAAATTTTGTTATAAAAGTTTGGGAAATTCCACTATTTCAACCCTAATAGCTTGGAATTTTAATAGAAAGAGATTTCTTCTACACATATTTGAAAAATGGATATGAATGCTTCAAACAAGTTAAAGATTCAAATGACCTATGGATAGCAACCTTTTATAGAGAATAACAACGCTCATTAAATTCTCAAGTGAACGTGTGGTGTGATACTTACCCAATTCAAAACAGCCTTTATTTATCCCATTTACAAAAATCTGACCTAATAATCATAGATAATTGTGATGTGATTTATCATGTGTAACAGGCTTTATGTTTTTAAGAAATGACTTATGGATTGGGAGTCAACACTCAGTTAAAAATCCCCCGCCTCCCCCTTTTCTCGTCGATTGGAAAACCTGATATATAAAAACTAAAAAGAGTTTACAATCCCTAAATATTACAGACACTCTTTTGAATTATCTCTCGATACAATTGTGCATTGTGCAGTTCCACTTTAGATGTATACTTTTTTCTTAAATCAAAACTTTGAGTTTTCGCTCTCTCTTCATCCCGTAAACAAAAAAGGCAAATTGATCACAAAAAAATGAAAATATTAGAATTTATGTATAGAAAAAATAATTAACAATAACAAATGTAAGTAAAGAAATTTTATTCACACACAACAAATGAACACAAAATTTTTGTTATCCAATTTTGGGAAATTCCACTTGTTCAACCCTAATTGCTTGGAATTTTATAAGAAAGAGATTTCTTCTAAAGATGTTTTAAAAATGGATATGCATTCTTGAAACATGTTAAAATGCAAATGACCTATGGATCCAAATCTTTTCAAGAGAATAGCAAACGCTCATTAAATTCTCAAGTGAATGTGCAGTGGGATATTTACCCGAGTCAAACAAGCCATTATTTTGCCCATTTATAAAAAGCTTACCTAACAGTCGTCGATGATTGTAAATTTATTTATCCTGCATAACGGGCTATATTTTTTTTAATAAATGACTTATGGATTGGGAGTCAACACTCAGTTAAAACCCCCGCCTCTCTCTTTTTCCTGACGATTGCGAAACCTGATATATAAAAACAGAAAAGTTTTTACAATCCCTAAAAATTATGGACGCTCTTTGGAATTATCTCTCTCTAAATTTGTGAATTGTGCATTTCCATTTTAGATGTATACTTTTTTCTTATATCAAAATTTTGAGTTTACACTCTCCCTTCATCCCGTAAAAAAAAGGCAAATAGATCACAACAAAATGAAAATTTTATAGTTTATGTATAGAAAAACAATAAAAAATAACAAATTTAAGTAAATAAATTTTATTCGCACACCACAAATGAAAACAAAAGTTTTGTTATCCAAGTTTGGGAAATTCAACTAGTTCATCCCTAATTGCTTGGAATTTTATAAGAAGGAGATTTGTTCATCACATGTTTTAAAAATGGATATGTATGCTTGAAATATGTTAGAGATGCAAATGACCTATGGATCCAAACCATTTAAAGAGAATAACAAACGCTCATTAAATTCTCAAGTGAACACGCGGTGGGATATTTATCCGAGTCAAACAAGCCTTTATTTTCCCATCTACAAAAACTTTACCAAACAATCATAGATGACTGTAAAGTGATTGATTATGCGTCACGGGCTATATTTTTGAAAGAAATGACTTATGGATTGGGAGTCAACACTTAGTTAATCCCTCGCCACCCCCCCCTCTTTTCCCGACGATTGCAAAACCTGATATATAAAAGCTGAAAAGAGTTTACAATCCCTAAAAAGTACAGACAATCTTTTGAATTATCTCTCTCTACATTTGTGCATTGTGCATTTCCATTTTAGATGTATACCTTTTTCTTAAATCAAAACTTTGAGTTTTCGCTCTCCCTTCATCCCTTCAACAAAAGAGGCAAATAGATCACAAGAAAATGAAAACTTTAGAGTTTATGTAAGGAAAAAATAATAAAAAACAACAAATGTAAGTGAATAAATTTTATTCGCACACCACAAATGAATACAAATGTTTTGATATAAAAGTTTGGGAAATTCCATTAGTTCAACCCTAATAGCTTGGAATTTTATTAGAAAGAGATTTCTTCTCCACATATTTTAAGAATGGATATGCATGCTTGAAACATGTTAAAGATTCAAGTGACCTATGCCTACCAACCTTTTATAACAACTCTCATTAAATTCTCAAGTGAACGTGCGGTGGGATACTGACCCAAGTCAAAAAAGCCTTTATTTAGCCCATTTACAAAAATCTGACCTAACAATCATAGATGATTGTGATGTGATTTATCATGCGTAACAGGCTTTATTTTTGTAAGAAATGACTTATGGATTGGGAGTCAACACTCAGTTAAAAATCCCCCTCCACCCCCATTTCTCGACAATTGGAAAACCTGATATATAAAAACTGAAAAGTGTTTACAATCCCTAAATATCACAGACACTTTTTTGAATTATCTCTCGATACATTTGTGCATTGTGCAGTTCCACTTTAGATGTATACTTTTTCCTTAAATCAAAATTTTGAGATTTCGCTCTCCCTTCATCCCGTAAACAAAAAAGGCAAATTGATGACAACAAAATGAAAATTTTAAAATTTATGAGTGGAAAAAATAATTGACAATAACAAATGTAAGTAAAGAAATTTTATTTACACACCACAAATGAACACAAAATTTTTGTTATCCAATTTTGGGAAATTCTACTTGTTCAACCCAATTGCTTGGAATTTTATAAGAAAGAGATTTCTTATAAAGATGTTTTCAAAATGGATATGCATGCTTGAAACAAGTAAAAGATTGAAATGACCTATGGATCCAAATCTTTTAAAGAGAATAACAAACGCTCATTAAATTCTCTAGTGAATGTGCGGTGGGATATTTACCTGAGTCAAACAAGCCTTTATTTTGCCCATTTACAAAAACCAGACATAACAATCATAGATGATTGTAAAGTGATTTATCATGCGTAACGGGCTATATTTTTTTAAGAAATGACTTATGGATTGGGAGTCAACACTCAGTTAAAAATCCCCCGCCTCTGCCTTTTCCCGACGATTGCAAAACGAAATATTTAAAAATTGGAAACAGTTTACAATCCCTAAAATTTACAGTCACTCTTTTGAATTATCTCTCTCTACATTTGTGAATTGTGCATTTCCATTTTAGATGCATACTTTTTTCTTAAATAAAAACTTTGAGTTTTTGCTCTCCCTTCATCCCGTAAACAAAAAAGGCAAATAGATCACAAGAAAATGAAAACTTAAGAGTTTAGGTATGGAAAAAATAATAAACAATAACAAATGTAATTGAAGAAATTTTATTTACACACCACAAATGAACACAAAAGTTTTGTTATCCAAGTTTGGGAAATTCCACTAGTTCAACTCTAATTGCTTGGAATTTTATAAGAAAGAGATTTCTTCTTCACATATTTTAAAAATGGATATGCATGCTTGGAACATGTTAAAGATTCAAATGACCTATGGATACCAACCTTTTCTTAGAGAATAATAAACGCTCAATAAATTTTCAAGTGAACGTGCGGTGGGATACTCTCCCAAGTCAAAACAGCCTTTATTTAGCCCTTTTACAAAAAGCTGACCTAAAAATCACTGATGATTGTGATGTGATTTATCTTGCGTAACATGCTTTATTTTTGTCAGAAATGACTTATGGATTGGGAGTCAACACTTAGTTAGAAATCCCCCGCCTCCTCCTTTTCTCGACGATTGCAAAACCTGATATATAAAAACTGAAAAGAGTTTACAATCCCTAAATATTACAGATACTCTTTTGAATTATCTCTCAATACATTTGTGCATTGTGCAGTTCCACCATCGATTTATACTTTTTTCTTAAATAAAAACATTGAGTTTTCGCTCTCCCTTCATCCCGTAAACAAAAAAGGCAAATTGATCACAACAAAATGAAAATTTTAGAATTTATGTATGGAAGAAATAATTAACAATAACAAATGTAAGTAAAGAAATTTTATTCACACACCACAAATGAACACAAAATTTTTGTTATCCAATTTTGGGAAATTCCACTTGTTCAACCCTAATTGCTTGGAATTTTATAAGAAATAGATTTCTTCTAAAGATGTTTTAAAAATGGATATGCATGCTTGAAACATGTTAAAGATACAAATGACCTAAGGATCCAAATCTTTTCAAGAGAATAACAAATGCTCATTAAATTCTCAAGTGAATGTACGGTGGGATATTTACCCGAGTCAAACAAACCATTATTTTGCCCATTCACAAAAAGCTGACCTAACAGTCGTAGATGATTGTAAAGTGATTTATCTAGAATAACAAGCTAATTTTTTTGCAAAACCTGATATATAAAAACAGAAAAGTGTTTAAAATCCCTAAAATTACGGATGCTCTTTGGAATTATCTCTCTCTACATTTTTGCATTGTGCATTTCCATTTTAGATGTATTCTTTTTTCTTAAATAAACATTTTGAGTTTTCACTCTCCCTTCATCCTGTAAACAAAAAAGGCAAATAGATCACAACAAAATGAAAATTTTGTTGTTTATGTATGGAAAAAACAATAAACAATAACAAATTTAAGTAAAGAAATTTTATTCGCACACCACAAATGAACACAAAAGATTTGTTATCCAAGTTTGGGAAATTCCACTAGTTCATCCCTAATTGCTTGGAATTTTATAAGAAATAGATTTATTCTACACACGTTTTAAAAATGGATATGCATGCTTGAAACATGTTCAAGATGCAAATGACATATGGATCCAAACCTTTTAAAGAGAATAACAAACGCTCATTAAATTCTCAAGTGAACATGCGGTGGGATATTTACCCGAGTTAAACAAGTCTTCATTTTGTCCATTTATAAAAACCTAACATAACAATCATAGATGATTATAAAGTGATTTATCATGCGTGATAGGATATATTTTTGTAATGAATGACTTACGGATTGGGAGTCAACACTCAGTCAAAAATCCCCCGCCCTCCCCCTTTTCCCCACGATTGCAAAACCTGATATATAAAAACTGAAAAGAGATTGCATTCCCTAAAAATTACAGACACTCTTTTGAATTATCACTCTCTACATTAGTGCATTGTGCATTTCCATTTTAGATTTATACTTTTTTGTTAAAACAAAACTTTGAGTTTTCGCACTCCCTTCATCCCGTAAACAAAAAAGGCAAATAGATCACCACAAAATGAAATTTTTAGAGTTTATGTATGGAAAAATAATAAACAATAAAAGATGTAAGTAAAGAAATTTTATTCGCACACCAAAAATGAACACAAAAGTTTTGTTATCCAAGTTTGAGAAATTCCACTAGTTCAACCCTAATAGCTTGGAATTTAATTAGAAAGAGATTTCTTCTACACATATTTTAAAAATGGAAATGCATGTTTGAAACATGTTAAAGATTCAAATGACCTATGGATACCAACCTTTTATAGAGAATAACAAACGTTCATTAAATTCTCAAGTGAACATGCGGTGGGATATTTATGCAAGTCAAAACAGCCTTTATTTAGCCCTTTTACAAAAAGCTGACCTAACAATCATTGATGATTGTGGTGTGATTTATCATGCGTAACAAGCTTTATTTTTGTAAGAAATGACTTATGGATTGGGAGTCAACACTCAGTTAGAAATCCCCCGCCTCCCCCTTTTCTGGACGATTGCAAAACCTGATATATAAAAACTGAAAAGAGTTTACAATCCCTAAATATTACAGACACTCTTTTGAATTATCTCTTGATACATTTGTGCATTGTGCAGCTCCACCATAGATGTATACTTTTTTCTTAAATCAAAACTTTGAGTTTTCGCTCTCCCTTCATCCCGTAAACAAAAAAGGTAAATTGATCACAACAAAATGAAAATTTAAGAATTTATGTATGGAAAAAATAATTAACAATAACAAATGTAAGTAAAGATAGTTTATTCACACACCACAAATGAACACAAAATTTTTGTTATCATATTTTGGGAAATTTCAGTTGTTCAGCCCTAATAGCTTGGAATTTTATAAGAAAGAGATTTCTTCTAAAGATGTTTTAAAAATGGATATGCATGCTTGATACATGTTAAAGATGCAAATGACCTATGGATCCAAACCTTTTAAAGTGAATAAAAAACGCTCATTGAATTCTCAAGTGAACGTGCGGTGGGATATTTACCCGAGTCAAACAAGCCATTATTTTGCCCATTTACAAAAAGTTGACCTAACAATCGTAGATGAGTGTAAAGTGATTTATCCTATGTGACGGGCTTTATTTTTTTTTGTAATAAATGACTTATGGATTGAGACTCAACACTCAGTTAAAAATCCCCCGCCTCCCTTTTTTTCCCGATGATTGCAAAACCTGATATATAAAAACAGCAAAGTGTTTACAATCCCTAAAAATTACATACGCTCTTTGGAATTATCTCTCTCTACATTTGTGCATTGTGCATTTCCATTTTATATGTATACTTTTTTCTTAAATAAAAATTTTGAGTTTTCACCCTCCCTTCATCCCGTAAACAAAAAAGCCAAATAGATCACAACAAAATTAAAATTTTAGAGTTAATGTAAGGAAAAAACAATAAACAATAAAAAATTAAAGTAAAAAATTTTTATCCGCACACCATAAATGAACACAAAATTTTTGTTATCCAAGTTTGGGAAATATCACTAGTTCATCACTAATTGCTTGGAATTTTATAAGAAAGAGATTTCTTCTACACATGTTTTAAAAATGGATATGCATGCTTGAAACATGTTCAAGATGCAAATGACATATGAATCCAAACCTTTTAAAGAGAATAACAAACACTCATTAAATTCTCAAGTGAACATGCGGTGGGATATTTATTCGAGTCAAACAAGTCAGTTTTTTGCCCATTTACAAAAACCTAACCTAACAATTATAGATGATTATAAAGTGATTTGTCATGCGTAATACGCTACATTTTTTTAATGAATGACTTACGGATTGGGAGTCAACACTCAGTCAAACATCCCCCTCCCCCTTTTCCCAACGATTGCAAAACCTGATATATAAAAACTGAAAAAAGTTTACAATCCTTAAAAATTACAGACACTCTTTTCAATTATCTCTCTCTACATTTGTGCATTGTGCATTTCCATTTTAGATGTATACTTTTTTCTTAAATAAAAACTTTGAGTTTTCCCTCTCCCTTCATCCCGTAAACAAAAAAAGGCAAATAGATCACAACAAACTGAAATTTTTAGAGTTTATGTATGGAAAAAATAATAAACAATAACATATGTAAGTAAAGAAATTTTATTCGCACCCCACAAATTAACACAAAAATTTGGTTATCCAAGTTTGGGAAATTCCACTAGTTCAACCCTTATAGCATGGAATTTTATAAGACAAAGATTTCTTCTACACATGTTTTAAAAATAGATATGCATGCTAGAAACATGTTAAATATGTAAACGACCTATGGAACCAAACCTTTTAAAGAGAATAAAAAACGCTCATTAAATTCTCAAGTGACCGTGCGGTGGAATATTTACCCGAGTAAAACAAGCCATTATTTTTCCCTTTTACAAAAATCTGACCTAACAATCATAGATGATTGTAAAGTGATTTATATTGCGTAACAGGCTATATTTTTGTAAGAAATGACTTATAAATTGGGAGTCAACACTCAGTTAAAAATCCCCTGCCTCCCCTTTTTCCCGACGATTGCAAAAACTGTTATATAAAAAATGAAAAGAGTTTACAATCCCTAGAAATTACATACACTCTTTGGAATTATCTCTCTCTACATTTCTGCATTGTGCATTTCCATTTTATATGTATACTTTTTTCTTAAATCAAAACTTTGTGTTTTTTTCTCTCCCTTCATCCCGTAAACAAAAAAGGCAAATGTTTCACAACAAAATAAAAATTTTAGAGTTTATGAATGGAAAAAATAATAAACAATAACAAATGTAATTAAATAAATTTAATTCACACACCACAAATGAACACAAAAGTTTTGTTATCCAAGTTTGGGAAATTCCACAAGTTCAACCCTAATTGCTTGGAATTTTATAAGAAAGAGATTTCTTCTACGCATGTTTTAAAAATCGAATTGCATGCTTTAAACATTTACATATCAAATGACCTATTTATCCAAACCTTTTAAAGAGAATAACAAACGCTCATTAAATTCTCAAGTGAACGTGCGGTGTGATATTTACCCGAGTCAAACTAGCCTTTATTTAGCCCATTTACGAAAAGCTGACCTAACAATCATAGATGATTTTAAAGTGATTTATCATGCATAACATGCTATATTTTCGTAAGAAATGACTTCTGGATTGGGAGTCAACACTCAGTTAAAAATCCTCCGCCTCCCCCTTTTCCCGACGATTGCAAGACCTGATATATAAAAACTGAAAAGAGTATAAAATCCTTAGAAATTACATACACTCTATGGAACTATCTCTATCTACATTTGTGCATTGTGCAATTTTTTTTTATTTATATACTTTTTTCTTAAATCAAAACTTTGAGTTTTTGCTCTCCTTTCATCCCGTAAACAAAAAAGGCAAATAGATAACAACAAAATGAAAATTTCAGAGTTCATGTATGGAAAAAACAATAAATAATAAAAAATGTAAGTAAAGAAATTGTATTCGCACACCACAAATGAACACAAAAGTTTTGTTATCCAAGTTTGGGAAATTCCACTAGTTCAACCCTAATTGCTTGGAATTTTATTGGAAAGATTTTTTCTACACATGTTTTAAAAAATGATATGCATGCTTGAAACATGTTAAAGATGCAAATGACCAATGGTTCCCAACAATTTAAAGAGAATAACAAACGCTCATTAAATTCTCAAGTGAACGTGCGGTGGGATATTTACCCGACTCAAACAAGCCATTATTTTGCCCATTTACAAAAAACTGTCCGAACAATCATAGATGATTGTAAAGTGATTTATCATCCTCAATGGGCTATATTTTTGTAGGAAATGACTTGTTTATTTGGAGTCAACACTAAGTTAAAAATCCCCCGCCTCCTCCTTTTCCCGACGATTGCAAAACTAGATACATAAAAATTGAAAGAGTTTACAATCCCTAAAAATTACTAACACTCTTTGGAATTATCTCTCTCTGCATTTGTGCATTGTGCATTTTCATTTTAGATGTATACTTTTTTCTTAAATCAAAACTTTGAGTTTATGTATGGAAAAAATAATAAACAATAACAAATGTAAGTAAAAAAATTTTAGTCGTACATCACAAATGAACACAAAAGTTTGGTTGTCCTAGTTAGGGAAATTCCAGTAGTTTAACCCTAATAGCAAGGAATTTTATAAGAAAGAGATTTCTTCTACACATGTTTTAAAAATGGATGTGCATGCTAGAAACATGTTAAAGATGTAAATGGCCTTTGGATCCAAACCTTTAAAAGAGAATAACAAACGCTCATTAAATTTTCAAGTGAACGTGCGGTGGGATATTTACCCAAGACAAACAAGGCATTATTTTGCCCATTTACAAAAAGCTGACCTAACAATCATAGATGATTTATCATGCACAACGGGCTATATTTTTGTAAGATATGACTTATGGATGGGGAGACAACACTCAGTTAAAAATCCCCCGCTTCCCTGTTTTCCCGACAATTGCAAAACTTGATATATAAAAACTAAAAAGAGTTTACTATCCCTAAAAATTACAGACACTCTTTGGAATTATCTCTCTCTACATTTTTGCATTGTGCATTTCCATTTTAGATGTATACTTTTTTCTTAAATCAAAACTTTGAGTTTTCACTCTCCCTTCATCCCGTGAACAAAAAATGCAAATAGATCACAACAAAATGAAAATTTTAGAGACAATAAACAATAACAAAAGTCAGTAAATAAATTTTATTCGCACACCACAAATCAACACAAAAGTTTTGTTATCCAAGTTTGGGAAATTCCACTAGTTCATCCCTAATTGGTTGGAATTTTATAAGAAAGAGATTTCTTCTACACATGTTTGAAAAATGGATATGCATGCTTGCAACATGTTAAAGATGCAAATGTACTAGGGATCCAAACCTTTTATAGAGAATAACAAATGCTCATTAAATTTTCAAGTGTGTAGTGGGATATTTACCAAAGTCAAACAAGCCTTTATTTAGCCCATTTACAAAAAGCTGACCTAACAATCATAGATGATCGTGAAGTGATTTATCATGCATAACGGGCAATATTTTTGTAAGAAATGACTTATGGATTGGGAGTCAAGACTCAGTTAAAAATCTCCCGCCTCCCCCTTTTTCCCGACGATTGTAAAACCTGATTTATATAAACAGAAAAGAGTTTACAATCCCTAAAAATTACAGACACTCTTTAGAATTATCTCTCTCTAAATTTGTGCATTGTGCATTTCCATTTTAGATGTATAATTTCTTCTTAAATCAAACTTTGAGTTTTCGCTTTCCCTTCATCCTGTAAACAAAAAAGGCAAATAGATAACAAATGTATGAAAAAAACAATAAACAATAACAAATGTAAGTAAAGAAATTTTATTCGCACACCACAAATGAACACAAAAGTTTTTTTATCCAAGTGTGGGAAATTCCACTAGTTCAACCCTAATTCCTTGGAATTTTATGAGAAAGAGATTTCTTCTACACATGTTTTAAAAATGGATATGCATGCTTGAAACATGTTAAAGATGCAAATGACCTATGGATCCAAACCTTTTTAAGTGAATGACAAACGCTCATTAAATTCTCAAGTGAACGTGCGGTGGGATATTTACCCGAGTCAAACAAGCCATTATTTTGCCCATTTACAAAAAGCTTAGCTAACAATCATAGATGATTGTAGAGTGATTTATCATGTGTTACAGGCTATATTTTTGTAAGAAATGACAGATGGATTGGGAGTCAACACTCAGTTAAAAATCCGCCGCCTCGCCCTTTTCCCTACAATTGCAAAACCTGATATATAAAAACTGAAAAGAGTTTCAATGCCTAAAAATTTAGAAACTCTTTGGAATTATCTGTCTCTACTTTTGTGCATTGTGCATTTCCATTTTAGATGTATACTTTTTTCATAAATCAAAACTTTGAGTTTTTACTCTCCCTTCATCCCGTAAACAAAAAAGGCAAATAGATCACAACAAAATTAAAATTTTAGAGTTTATGTATGGAAAAAATAATAAACAATAAGAAATGTAAGTATAGAAATTTTATTCGCACACCACAAATGAACAAAAAAAATTTGTTATCCAAGTTTGGGAAATTCCACTAGTTCAACCCTAATAGCTTGAATTTTATATCTGTCAAAGAATTCAAAGCTTAACTTTAATTCTTTCTGTCTGTTTAGGTATACATACTCCCAAACAGTTACGACCCAAACCGGTCACTTCCCATGTGCCATTGGTATACTAAAAATGTACTAATGAGTTTAAGACCCCAACTGCTAGGTCAGAAGGAACTCAACGGTCCTTCTTATGACACCATGTTAAAAACTGGACACACAAATGTTTGTCCAATAATAGGCTATCCACATAGATGGCATGATAAGAATAATCTAATATAATGGATTAAGTTGGTGATATGCATCACAACTTCTTCAAGAAAAGATGCTGAGAAAAATACACTGCAGAAAACGTTGCTTTCCTCTGCATAGGAATACAAAGTGATGTCAATGAACAAGTACAGAAACTCAAGAGAAGAATTAATGCCCATCTTGAGCTACTTAAAATAGGAAATACTGAAGAAACAATACGTTTCCTTATAGATCTACAAAGTTATGTAGATCATGAAATAAATCACTCTAGGATCTTAGAACATATCCGAGAAGTGAAAACTAAAATGGTTAACAACAAACCATGTAGAAAATAATTACAGGAAGTTATTTGCAAAATAGCTTCTGTAAAAGATCACCAAGGAACAAATAGAGATCATCTTATATGAGAGATCTGTGCCTTAACTCAAAATGAGGAATTGAGAGAACTAGTTATACAACACATCTCTCCTTTCATCACTTAGTATCAATTGGAACGAATGATTGAAATCTTGTTCCAAAAATTAGAAGAGACCTCAACTCATCTAAAATTCCAAAAAGTCTAAACAAATAGGAATAGAATGTACTTCTCTCCAGAACAGTGTTCATGTACATCATGAAACACAGTGAGAATACGATGAACATCCTAATCTTATGTAGGATGGACAAAAGTGGACAATAAGTATCCCTAGGAAAACTGAAGTCTACAACAAAGATTGGATTGACTTCCAAAAGAAATCTTTTATCTTTCAGAAAGAACTATTTGTAGAAATACAGGATACCCACTCAGGTACCTTTTGCTACAGATTATTAAGTGAATCTAACTTAGCTAAGCTAAAAAGATTCAAATATGTCCATTATGGGCTAGTTCGTATGGGATTAGACCCCTTAATACGAATCAATCAGAATTTACCCTTCATAGCAGCTATAGTAGATAACTCTGTGAAGAATAATTTTGAAAAGGCCCTACTCGAAGGAGTTAGAGCTAACTTAGGATTAGGCCCAGTATCCTTTACAACAAGGCCTAATCAACAAATAGATTTAGAAGACAAGCACATCCAAGATACCTTGTCCCTAAAAATCTATACAGACAACTGGTCGAAAAATGGAATTCAACCAGGAAGAAGAGTTATGCGCATACTTGTATGCATAGTAGCCGGAGAAATCAACACTGGAAAGGTTCCAGTTAAAGATTCAAAGAAACTCACAGAATTAGCCAAAAACATTGGTTATTATGAGAACTTGACCATAGAAGAACTCGACCCCAGAGAGTTAACATGGCCAACAGAATGGGTAGTCCAACCTTTGGCACCCAGACACCTTCCCCTCTCCCGAAAAACATAAAGGAGATAGAAGGAAAACTAGTGATCACAAACACTAGATCCAGCTTGTCTATCGAACAGGATAGACCCTCTACCTTAACAAGTAGAACCTCAAACACTTCCTACTTTGAAGGTATAGGAAATCCAAGGCCCAATGCTTATGTTCCTCTTCACATCGATGATGGCACATAACCCATATAAAACTTTAGGCCCACCAATAGGACAGAGTGACACTATCACCAATTCCAATCAAACCTTAGAGTCTTATGGTAAGACCCTTAATAGGTAAGAAAAAACTGTTGAGAATCTCCAACAGAAAATAGATTTCCTCTATGATAAACATAAACATAGAGAAATAATAAAGTGTCAAAACATCCTAGAAAATATTCTAGAAAAATTGACCATGGAAATAGTCCTGTTTTCTTTAACAAATTAATAGAACTAAAACAAAGTTTAGACAATCTAAACAAAAATAAAATGCAAGAACTTTTAACAGAAGTCTTAGCATTAAAATAACATCTAGGTTCAAAAGAACGTCTAGGTTCTCTAGGTCCATCAAGGTATAAAACACATTTTACACCTTGGACACCAGAATGATCTATGAAAAGAAACTTTTAGATCGTTTAAAATTAAAACGAGAAAGCCTTGACCTCGCTTTACTCAAAGAAATACTCCTCAACCTGAAGATAATACAATCCCAGCAATGGTATGGTATTACTATTTTCGGGAAAGATATACTGATCGCATCTACAACCTTAGATGCAAGATCAAGAAAATCAAACAAAAGCTAAACCTTTTAGCTTTGTAAAATGATTTGTAGAGAAAGACTACTAGATCAAATTCGTCTGGTACACTCAATGAAAGACCAAATTGGCAAGCCAGAGAAAATCTCAGACCAACGAATGAAACCGATATAGCTTATCGAGCATATCTGATTGAATGGTGGAGATTAACCCGTAGAGAAATTCTACTACGGTATAGGATCAAAAGACTTCAAAGGAAGCTTCAAGAAATAGCTCTATGACAGAGTTTTTCTATTTAATGGATATGGAAACTCCATTACCATTAGGCCTTCCTGACATCATCGGATGGCTTAAAACCCTAGTGTAATTTGCAACACCTTGCATAGCACCTAGAATAAAGAATCCAGCACCACCTACTTTTAGGATCGCTTCCAAAGCATCATCCTCCACCGATGATGAAGTTTATGCAGATTATAATACTTTTGGTAGCCAACTGATTTATTATGTTCAAGAGGAAAAACCTTCCTCTAGTAAACAACAAGAGCAACACGACAGTGAACCAGAGGCCTGTGAATCTGATGAAGTTGCAGAAGAAAATACCAAGAAAATAGACTACTCTGCTAAAGACAAAAAGGCAGATGATCTTGGTAAGAGATTTCGAATGCTTCGTGGTAGCGACCATTTTGAAGCAGAAACATCAAGGGTACGAGACACCCACATGGAAGATAGCTTTCAAGATAACTTTTGAAACCGTACTGCGGTTCACCCGCATGAAAAAGAAAGTTTCTCCCACTCCAAAATATCCCTAGGAGGACAAAGGTATTCGACAAAATACACAAATGTCGATCCTTCAAATCCTACTACGGGACACACATCCATAGATAGCATAAACCCTTTTGGATTTTATCTCAACCTGGATTGCCCCAAGGATGGAGGAAAAGTCCTTAAATAATGGGAAAGAAGCATGAACAATGCTGCAAATATGCATGAATCTTGGAACAAAGATTCAACATTTAATGTCTTTACCCATGCTTTACAGGGTAATGTAGCTCATTGGTGGGACAACCTTCCCGAAGACCAAAAATGAGCTAATACCTCAATATCGATAGCCAATATCTTGAAAGGATTAGTGGCTAAGATATCAAAGGAATTTCTAGGAACACATCCAACCCATGCTTACAATGTTTTTGTTCACAAGAAAAATGGGAGAGTGAAAACTCAAGCTTAGATTTGAAAAAAAATTGAAACATCCAAAATGGAATTGCACAAATGCTGAGAGAAATAATTCGAAATAGTATCTGTGATTTTTAAGGGTTGTAAACTCTTTTTGTTTTTTATATGTTAGGTTTTGCAATCAGCAGACAATGGGGGCAAGGCATTTTTAACAAAGTGTTGACTCCCAAACCATTATTCATTTCTAACAAAAATTATAGCCGTTACACAGTATTAATCGATCAAAATATTTATAATGATCCATGATTGTTAGGTTCGCTTTTTTTAAATAGGTAAAAATTGGGTTGTTAGGCTCTTGTAAATATCCCAAGGCTCGTTAACTTGAGAATTTAATTTTTTCTACTCGAAATTTTTGGATCATTAGGTCATTTGCATCTTCAACATGTTTCAGGCATGCATATCCATATTTAAAACTTGTTAGGATCAATTAGAAATCTCTTTCTTATAAAACTCCACCAAGCTATTAGGGGTTGTACTAGTGGAATTTCCCAAACACGGATAACAAAACTTTGGTGTTCATTTTTTGTGCGTGAAATAATTTTCTTCACATACATTTATAATAGTTTTCAATTTTTTGCATACATGAACTCTAAATTTTTTTTTTTTTTGTGATCTATTTGCCTTATCTATTTGTTTACGAGAATAAAGGGAGAGTAAAAACTCATGTTTGGATTTTAAAAAAAAATTGAACATCCAAAATGGAAATGCACAAATGCAGAGAGAGATAATTCCAATATCAATGATTTTTATGGATTGTAAACTCTTTTAGTTTTTTATATATTAGGTTTTGCAATCTTCGGAAAAGGGGGACGAGGCATTTTCAACAAAGTGATGTGTCCTAAACACAAAGTCATTTCTAACAAAAATTATAGCCGTTACACAATTTAATTGATCAAAACATTTACGATATGATGTTTGATTGTTAGGTCCGCTTTTTGTGAATAGGCAAAAAGAAGGTTGTTTAGCTCTGGTAAATATCCCACCGCACGTTAACTTGAGAATTTAATTTTTTCAACTCCTTGAAAATTTTGGATCATTAGGTTATTTGCATCATCAACATGTTTCAAGCATGCTTATCCATATTTAAAACATGTTAGGATCAATTAGAAATCTCTTTCTTATAAAATTCCACCAAGCTATAAGGGGTTGTAATAGTGGAATTTCGCAAACATGGATACCAAAACTTTTGTGTTCTTTTTTAGTGAGTGAAATAATTTTCTTCACTTAAATTTATTATAGTTTTCAATTTTTTTCATACATCAATTCTAATATTTTCAATTTGTAGTGCTCTATTTGCCTTATCTTTTACTTAGGAGAAAAATGGGATAGTGAAAAATCCTGTTTGGATTTGAAAAATAATTTAACATCCAAAATTTAAATGAACAAATGCTGAGAGTGATAGTTTAAAAAAGTGTCTATGATTTTAATTTCTTTTAGTTTTTAATATATTAGGTTTTGCAATCATCCGAATACAGGGGGGGGGGGGGGGAAGCATTTTTAACACAGTGTTGCTCCCAAACCATTAGTGATTTCTAACAAAAATTATAGCCGTTACACATTATTAATGAACCAAAACATTTACGATGATCCATGATTGTTAGGTCCGCTTTTCGTAAATAGGCAAAAACTGGGTTGTTAGGCTCTTGTAAATATCCCAAGGCACGTTAACTTGAGAATTTAATTTTTTCTACTCCTTGAAAATTTTGGATCATTAGGTCATTTTCATCTTCAACATGTTTTAGGCATGATTATCCATATTTAAAACATGTTAGGATCAATTAAAAATCTCTTTTTTAAAAATTCCACCAAGCTATTAGGGGTAGTAATAGTGGAATTTCGCAAACATGGATAACAAAACTTTGGTGTTCATTTTTAGTGAGTGAAATAATTTTCTTCACTTAAATTTATTATAGTTTTAACCTTTTTATAGACATAAACTCTATAATTTTCATTTTGGTGTGATCTATTTGCGTTATGTTTTTGTTTATAAGAAAAATGGGAGAGTAAAAAGTCATGTTTGGATTTGAAAAAAAATTGAACGTCCAAAATGAAAATATACAAATGCTGAGAGAGATAATTACAAAAAGTATCTGAGATTTTTAAGGATTGTAAACATTTTTCGTTTTTTTATATATTAGGTTTTGCAATCTTCGGAAAACATGGGGTGAGGTTTTTTTAACTAAGTGTTGACTCCCAAACCATCAGTCAATTCTTACAAAAATTATGGCCGTTACACATCATTAATCGATCAAAAAATTTATGATGATGTATGATTGTTAGGTCCGCTTTTTGTAAAAAGGCAAAAATTGGGTTGTTTCGCTGTCGTAAATATCCCACCGCACGTTAACTTGAGAATTTATTTTTTTCTACTCCTTGAAATTTTTGGATCATTAGGTCATTTGCATCTTCAACATGTTTCAAGCATGCATATCCATATTTAAAACATGTTAGGATCAATTAGAAATCTCTTTCTTATAAAATTCAATGAAGCTATTAGGGATTGTAAAAGTGGAATTTCCCAAACATGGATAACAAAACTTTGGTGTTCATTTTTAGTATGTGAAATAATTTTCTTCACTTAAATTTATTATAGTTTTCAATTTTTACATGCATAAATTCTAAAATTTTCATTTAGTTGTGATCTACTTGCCTTATCTTTTTTATTACGAGAAAAATGGTATAGTGAAAACTCATGTTTGGATTAGAAAAAATATTGAACATCCAAAATGGAAATGCACAAATGCAGAGAGTGATCATTCCAAAAAGCATCTGTGATTTTTAAGGATTTTAAACTCTTTTAGTTTTTAATATATTAGGTTTTGCAATCATCAGACATGGTGAGGTGAGGCATTTTTAACAAAGTGTTGACTCCCAAACCATAAGTCATTTCTAACAAAAATTATAGCCGTAACACATTATCAATCGATCAAAAATTTTATGATGATCTATGATTGTTATGTCAACTTTTTGTAAATAGGCAAAAACTGGGTTGTTAGGCTTCGGTAAATATCCCAATGCACATTAACTTGAGAATTTAATTTTTTCTACTCCTTGAAATTTTTAGATCATTAGGTCATTTGCATCTTCAACATGTTTCAGGCATGCATATCCATATTTAAAACATGTTAGGATCAATTAGAAATATCTTTCTTATAAAATTCCACCAAACTATTAGGGTTTTAATAGTGAAATTTCCCAAACATGGATAACAAAGTTTTGGTGTTCATTTTTAGTGCGTGAAATAATTTTCTTCACTTAAATTTATTACGATTTTCAATTTTTGCATACATAAATTCAAAAATTTCATTTTTTTGTGATTTATTTGCCTTATCATTTTGTTTACGAGAAAAATGGGAGAGTGAAATTTTCATTTTGTGGTGATCTATTTGCCTTTTTTTTATTTATGTGAAAATTGGGAGAGTGAAAACTCAAATTTGGATTTGAAAAAAATTTAACATCCAAAATGGAAATGCACAAATGCTGAGAGAGATAATTACAAAAAATATCTAAGATTTTTAAGCTTTGTAAACACTTTTAGTTTTTTATATATTAGGTTTTGAAATCATCGGAAAAGGGGGGGCGAGGCATTTTCAGCTGAGTGTTGACTCCCAAACCATCAGTCATTTGTAATAAAAATTATAGCCATTACACATCATTAATCGAGCAAAAAATTTACGATGATGTATGATTGTTAGGTCCGCTTTTTGTAAAAAGGCAAAAATTGGGTTGTTTGCCTCTGGTAAATATCCCACAGCATGTTAACTTGAGAATTTAATTTTTTCTACTCCTTGAAATTTTTGGATCATTAGGTCATTTGCATCTTCTATATGTTTCAGGCATGCATTTCCATATTTAAAACATGTAAGGATCAATTAAAAATATCTTTCTTAAAAATTCAACCAAGCTATATTAGGTGTTGTAATAGTGGAATTGCCCAAACATGGATAACAAAGCTTTTGTGTTCATTTTTAGTGCGTGAAATAATTTTTTTCACTTAAATTTATTATTGTTTTCAAGTTTTTGCATACATAAATTCGAAAATTTTCATTTCATTGTGATCTATTTGCCTTATCTTTTTTATTACGTGAAAAAGGGTAGAGTAAAAACGCATGTTAGGATTTTTAAAAAAATTGAGCATCCAAAATGGAAATGCACAACTGCTGAGAGTGATAATTCCTAAAAGTATTAGTGATATGTAACGATTGTAAACTCTTTTAGTTTTTTATATATTAGGTTTTGTAATCTTCGAAAAAGAGGGGGGGGGGGGGGGGGGGGGGGGGGGGGGGATGAGGCATTCTTAACAGAGTGTTGACTCCCAAACCATCACTCGATTCTAACTAAAATTATAGCCCTTACACATTACTAATCGATCAAAACATTTACGATGATCTATGATTTTTAGGTCCGCTTTTTGTGAATAGGAGAAAAGTGGGTTGTTTGGCTTTGGTAAATATCCCAACACACGTGAACTTGAGATTTTAATTTTTTCTACTGCTTGAAATTTTTGGATCATTAGGTCATTTGCATCTTCAACATGTTTCAGGCATGTATATCCATATTTAAAACTTGTTAGGATCAATTAGAAATCTCATTCTTATAAAATTTCATCAAGCTATTAAGGGTTGTACTAGTGGAATTTCCCAAACATGGATAACAAGTGTTCATTTTTAGTGCGTGAAATAATTTTCTGCATTTACATTTGTTATAGTTTAAAATTTTTTGGATACATAAATTCTAAAATTTTCATTTTGTTGTAATCTACTTGCCTTATCTTTTTTATTGTTTGAAAAAGGGGAGAGTAAAAACACATGTTAGGATTTTAAAAAAAAATTGAGCATCCAAAATGGAAATGCACAAATGCTGAGAGCGATAATTCCAAAAAGTATCAGTGATTTTCAAGGATTGTAAACTCTTTTAGTTTTGTATATATTAGGTTTTGTAATCTTCGGAAAAGGGGGGGTGAGGCATTCTTAACAGAGTGTTGACTCCCAAACCATAAATCATTTCTAACTAAAATTATAGCCCTTACACATTACTAATCAATCAAAACATTTATGATGATCTATGATTTTTAGGTCCGCTATTTTTAAATAGGCAAAAATTGGGTTGTTAGGCTCTGGTAAATATCCCAACGCACGTTAACTTGAGAATTTAATTTTTTCTACTCCTTGAAATTATTGGATCATTAGGTCATTTGCATCTTCAATATGTTCAGGCATGCATATCCATATTTAAAACTTGTTAGGTTCAATTAAAAATCTCTTTAATTTAAAATTCCACCAAGGTATTAGGGGTTGTAATAGTGGAATTTCCCAAACATGGATAACAAAAATTTTGTGTATATTTTGAGTATGTGAAATAATTTTCTTCACTTAAATTTATTATAGTTTTCAATTTTTTTCATACATCAATTCTAATATTTTCAATTTGTAGTGCTCTATTTGCCTTATCTTTTACTTACGAGAAAAATGGGATAGTGAAAAATCATGCTTGGATTTGAAAAATAATTTAACATCCAAAATGTAAATGAAAAATGCTAAGAGTGATAGTTTTAAAAAGTGTCTGTGATTTTTAAGGATTTTAATTTCTTTTTTTTTAATATATTAGGTTTTACAATCATCCGAATATAGGGGGGGGGAGGCATTTTTAACACAGTGTTGACTCCCAAACCATTAGTCATTTCTAACAAAAATTATAGCCGTTACACATTATTAATCGATCAAATCATTTACGATGATCCATGATTGTTAGGTCCACTTTTCGTAAATAGGCAAAAACTGGGCTGTTAGGCTCTTGTAAATATCCCAAGGCACGTTAACTTGAGAATTTAATTTTTTCTTCTCCTTGAAAATTTTGGATCATTAGGTCATTTGCATCTTCGACATGTTTTAGGCATGATTATCCATATTTAAAACATGTTAGGATCAATTAAAAATCTCTTTCTTTTTAAAATTCCACAAAACTTTGGTGTTCATTTTTAGTGAGTGAAATAATTTTCTTCACTTAAATTTATTATAGTTTTCAATTTTTTGCATACATAAATTCTAAAATTTGCACTTTTTTGTGATCTATTTGCTTTATCTTTTTATTTACGAGAAAAATTGGGATAGTGAAAACTCATGTTTGGATTTCAAAAAAAAATTGAACTGCCAAAATGGAAATGCAGAAATACTGAGAGTGATAATTCCAAAAAGTATCTGTGATTTTTAAGGATTGTAAACACTTTTAGTTTTTGATTTATTTGGTTTTGTAATCATCGAAAAAGGGTGGGCAGGGCATTTTTAACAGAGTGTTGACTCCCAAACCATAAATCATTTCTAATAAAAATTATAGCCGTTACACATTATTAATCGATCAAAACATTTACGATGATCTATGATTGTTCGGTTCGCTTTTTGTAAATAAGCAAAAACAGGGTTGTTAGGCTTGGTAAGTATCCCAACGCACGTTAACTTGAGAATTTAATTTTTCTACTCCTTGAAATTTTGGATCATTAGGTCATTTGTATCTTCAACATGTTTCAAGCATGCATATCCATATTTAAAATTTGTTGGGATCAATCAGAAATCTCTTTCTTATAAAATTCCACCAAGCTATTAGGGGTTGTACTAGTGGAATTTCCCAAACAAGGATAAGAAAACTTTGATGTTCATTTTTAGTGCGTGAAATAAATTTCTTCACTTACATTTATTAAAGTTTTCAATTTTTTCATACATAAACTCTAAAATTTTCATTTTGTTACGATCTATTTGCCTTATCTTATTATTTACGAGAAAAAGGGTGACTAAAAACTCATGTTTAGACTTTAAAAAAAAATGATCTTCCAAAATGGAAATGCACAATGATGAGAGAGATAATTCCAAAAAGTATCAGTGATTTTTATAGATTTTAAAATCTTTTAATTTTTTATATATTAGGTGTTGCAATCTTTGGAAAAGTGGGGGCAAGGAATTTTCAACGGAGTGTTGTCTCCCAAACCAAAAGTCATTTCTAACAAAAATTATAGCCGTTACACAATTTAATTGATCAAAACTTTTACGATGATCTATCATTATTAAGTCGGCTTTTTGTGAATAGGGAAAAAGTGGGTTCTTTTGCTCTCGTAAATATCCCACCGCACGTTAACTTGAGAATATAATTTTTTCTACTCGAAATTTTTGGATCTTTAGGTGATTTGCATCTTCAACATGTTTCAGACATGCATATCTATATTTAAAACATGTTAGGATCAATTAGAAAACTCTTTCTTACAAAATTCTACATAGCTATTAGGGGTTGTACTAGTGGAATTTCCCAAACAAGGATAACAAAACTTTGGTGTTCATTTTTAGTGCGTGAAATAATTTTCTTCACTTACATTTATTATCGTTTTCAATTTTTAGCAGACTTAAACTGTAAAATTTTCATTTTGTTGTGATCTATTTGCCATTTCTTTTTCTTTACGAGAAAAATGGGAGAGTGAAAACTCAAGTTTGAATTTGAAAAAAAATTGATCACCCAAAATAGAAATACACAACTGGTGAGAAAGATAATTAAAAAAAGTATCTGTGTTTTTTATGGATTGTAAACTCTTTTAGTTTTTTATATATTAGGTTTTGCAATCATTGGAAAAGGGGGGTCGAGGCAATTTTAACTGAGTGTTGACTCCCAAACGATCAGTCATTTCTAACAAAAATTATAACCGTTACACATCATTAATCGATCAAAACATTTACGAGGATCTATGATTGTTAGGTCCGTTTTTTGTAAATAGGCAAAAACTGGGTTATTTGGCTCTAGTAAATATCCTACCACACGTTAACTCTAGAATTTTTTTTTTCTACTCCTTGAAAGTTTTGGATCATTAGGTCATTTGCATCTTCAACATGTTTCAGGCATGCATATCCATATTTATAACATGTTAGGATCGATTAGAAATCTCTTTCTTATAAAATTCCACCAATCTATTAGGGGTTGTAATAGCGGAATTTCTCAAACAAGGATAACAAAACTTTGGTGTTCATTTTTAGTGTGTGAAATAATTTTCTTCACTTAAATTTATTATAGTTGTTAATTTTTTCATTCATAAATTCTAAAATTTTCATTTTGTTGTGATCTATTTGCCTTATCTTTTTGTTTACAAGAAAAATGGGAAACTTAAAACTCATGTTTGGATTTGAAAAAAAATTGAACATCCAAAATAGAAATGCACAAATGCTGAGAGTGATAATTCCCAAAAGTATCTATGATTTTTAAGGATTGTAAACTCTTTTAGTTTTTAATATGTTAGGTTTTGCAATCCTCGGAAAAAGGGGGGGTGTGGCATTTTTAACAGAGTGTTGACTCCCAAACCATAAGTCATTTATAACAACAATTATAGCCGTTACACAATATTAATCGATCAAAACATTTACGATGATCTATGACTGTTAGGTCCGCTTTTTGTAAATAGGCAAAAACTGGGTTCTTTGGCTGTGGTGAATATCCCAACGCACATTAAGTTGAGAATTTAATTTTTTCTACTCGAAATTTTTAGATCATTAGGTCATTTGCATCTTCAACATGTTTCAAGCATGCATATCCATATTTAAATTTTATTAGGATCAATTAGAAATCTCTTTCTTATAAAATTCCATCATTCAATAAGGGGTTGTACTAGTGGAATTTCCCAAACATGGATAACAAAACTTTGGTGTTCATTTTCAATGCGTGAAATAATTTTCTTCACTTACATTTATTATAGTTTTGAATTTTTTGCATACATAAACTCTAAAATTTTCATTTTGTTGTCATCTATTTGCCTTTTCTTTTTGTTTATGAAAAAAATGGGAGAGTAAAAACTCTTGTTTTGATTTTAAAAAAATATTGAACATCCAAAATGGAAATGTTCAAATGCTGAGAGAGATAACTTAAAAAGTATCAATAATTTTTATGGATTGTAAACTCTTTTAGTTTTTTATATATTAGGTTTTGCAATCTTCTGATATGGAGGGCGAGGCATTTTCAACTGAGTGTTGACTCCCAAACCATTAGTCATATCTAACAAAAATTAAAGCCGTTACACATCATTAATCGTTCAAAACATTTACGATGATGTATGATTGTTAGGTCCGCTTTTGTAGAAAAGGCAAAAATTTGGTTGTTTGGCTCTGGTAAATATCCCAACGCACGTTAACTTGAGAATTTAATTTTTTCTACTCCTTGAAATTTTCGGATCGGTTAGGTCATTTGCATCTTCAACATGTTTCAAGCGTGCATTTCCAAATTTAAAACCTGTTAGGATCAATTAGAAATCTCTATCTTATAAAATTCCACCAAGTTATTAGGGGTTGTAATAGTGGAACTTCCCAAACATGGATAACAAAAACTTGGTGTTCATTTTTAGTGCATGAAATAATTTTCTTCACTTAAATTTATTATAGTTTTTAAGCTTTGCATACTTAAATTCTAAAATTTTTATTTTTTTGTGATCTATTTACCTTATCTTTTTTATTACGAGAAAAATGGGATAGTGAAAACTCATGTTTGGATTTGAAAAGAAATTAAAAATCCAAAATGGAAATGCACAAATGCTGAGAGTGATAATTCCAAAAATTATCTGTGATTTTTAAGGATTGTAAACTCTTTTAGTTTCTAATATATTAGGTTTTGCAATCCTCGAAAAAGGGGGGCGAGGTATTTTTAACAGAGTGTTGACTCCCAAACTAGAAGTCATTTTCAACTAAAATTATAGCCATTACACATTATTAATCGATCAAAACATTTATGATGATCTATGATTGTTAGATCCGCTTGTCGTAAATAGGCAAAAACTGCGTACTTAGGCTTTGGTAAATACCCCAATGCACGTTAACTTGAGAATTTAATTTTTTATACTCGAAATTTTTGGATCATTAGGTCATTTGCATCTTCCAAATGTTTCAAGCATGCATATCCATATTTAAATTTTGTTAGGATCAATTAGAAATCTCTTTCTTATAAAATTCTACCAATCAATTAGGGGTTGTACTAGTGGAATTTCCCAAACATGGAGAACTAAACTTTGGCGTTCATTTTTAATGCATGAAATAATTTTTTTCACTTACATTTATTATAGTTTTCAATTTTTTGCATACTTAAACTCTAAAATTGTCATTTTGTTGTGATCTATTTCCCTTTTCTTTTTGTTTATGAGAAAAATGGGAGAGTAAAAACTCATGTTTGGATTTTAAAAAAAAAAATTGAAGATCCAAAATCGAAATGCGGAAATGCTGAGACAGATAATTCTAAAAACTATCAGTGATTTCTATGGATTGTAAACTCTTTTAGTTTTTTATATATTAGGTTTTGTAATCTTTGGAAAAGGGGGGCAAGGTATTTTCAACGGAGTGTTGTCTCCCAAGCCAAAAGTCATTTCTAACAAAAATTATAGCCGTTACACAACTAAATTGATCGAAACATTTACGATGATCTATGATTGTTAGGTCTGATTTTTGTGAAGAGGCAAAATGTGGGTTGTTTTGTTCTGGTAAATATCTATCCGCACGTTAACTTGAGAATATAATTTTTTCCTCTCCTTGAAATTTTTGGATCATTAGGACATTTGCATCTTTGACATGTTTCAGTCATGCATAAACATGTTAGGATCAATTAGAAATCTCTTTCTTATAAAATTCCACCAAGCTATTAGGGGTTGTAGTAGTGGAATTTCCCAAACATGGATAACAAAACTTTGTTGTTCATTTTTAGTGCGTGAAATAATTTTCTTCACTTACATTTATTATAGTTTTAACCTTGTTACAGACATAAACTCTATAATTTTCATTTTTTTATGATCTATTTGCCTTATCTTTTTTTTTTACAAGAAAAATGGGAGAGTGAAAAGTCATGTTTGGATTTGAAAAAAAATTGAACATCCAAAATGGAAATGCACAAATGCTGAGAGAGATAATTACAAAAAGTATATGAGATTTTTAAGGATTGTAAACACTTTTAGTTTTTTTATATATTAGGTTTTGCAATCTTCGGAAAACATGGGGTGTGGCTTTTTTAACTGAGTGTTCACTCCCAACCATCAGTCATTTCTTACAAAAATTATGGCCGTTACACATCATTAATCGATCAAAATATTTATGATGATGTATGATTGTTAGGTCCGCTTTTTGTAAAAAGGCAAAAATTGGGTTGTTTCGCTGTCGTTAATATCCCACCGCACGTTAACTTGAGAATTTAGTTTTTTCTACTCCTTGAAATTTTTGGATCATTAGGTCATTTGCATCTTCAACAAGTTTCAGGCATGCATATCTATATTTAAAACATGTTAGGATCAATTAGAAATCTCTTTCTTATAAAATTCCACCAAGCTATTAGGGATTGTAAAAGTGGAATTTCCTAAACATGGATAACAAAACTTTGGTGTTCATTTTTAGTAAGTGAAATATTTTTCTTCACTTAAATTTATTATAGTTTTCAATTTTTGCATACATAAATTCTAAAATTTTCATTTTGTTGTGATCTATTTGCCTTATCTTTTTTATTACGAGAAAAATGATATAGTGAAAACTCATGTTTGGTTTAGAAAAAATATTGAACATCCAAAATGGAAATGCACAAATGCAGAGAGTGATCATTCCAAATAGTATCTGTGATTTTTAAGGATTGTAAACTCTTTTAATTTTTAGTATATTAGATTTTGCAATCATCAGACAAGGTGAGGTGAGGCATTTTTAACAAAGTGTTGACTCCCAAACCATAAGTCATTTCTAACAAAAATTATAGCCGTACCACATTATTAATCGATCAATACCTTTACAATGATCTATGATTGTTATGTCTTCTTTTTGTAAATAGGCAAAATCTAGGTTGTTAAGCTTCGGTAAATATCCCATTGCACGTTAACTTGAGAATTTAATTTTTTCTACTCCTTGAAATTTTTGGATCATTAGGTCATTTGCATCATCAACATATTTCTGGCATGCATATCCATATTTAAAACATGTTAGGATCAATTAGAAATATCTTTCTTATAAAATTCCACCAAACTATTAGGGGTTTTAATAGTGAAATTTCCAAAACATGGATAACAAAATTTTGGTGTTCATTTTTGTGCGTAAAATAATCTTCTTCACTTAAATTTATTACGGTTTTAAATTTTAGCGTACATAAATTCAAAAAATTTCATTTTGTTGTGATCTATTTGCCTTATCTTTTTGTTTACGAGAAAAATGGGAGAGAGAAAATTTCATTTTGTGGTGATCTATTTGCCTTATCTTTTTGTTTATGTGAAAAATGGGAGAGTGAAAACAGAAATTTGGATTTGAAAAAACTTGAACATCCAAAATGGAAATGCACAAATGATGAGAGAGATAATTACAAAACATATCTAAGATTTTTAAGCTTTGTAAACACTTTTAGTTTTTTATATATTAGGTTTTGAAATCATCGGAAAGGGGGGGCCGAGGCATTTTCAACTAAGTGTTGACTCCCAAACCATCAGTCATTTCTATAAAAAATTATAGCCATTATACATCATTAATTGATCAAAACATTTACAATGATGTATGATTTTTAGGTCCGCTTTTTTTAAAAAGGCAAAAATTGGGTTGTTTGGCTCTGGTAAATATCCCATAGCATGTTAACTTGAGAATTTAATTTTTTCTACTCCTTGAAATTTTTGGATCATTAGGTCATTTGCATCTTCAACATGTTTCAGGCATGCATATCCATTTTTAACACATGTAAGGATCAATTAAAAATCACTTTCTTATAAAATTCAACCAAGCTATTAGGTGTTGTAATAGTGGAATTGCCCAAACATGGATAACAAAGCTTTGGTGTTCATTTTTAGTGCGTGAAATAATTTTTTTCACTTAAATTTATTTTTTTTCAAGTTTTTGCATACATAAATTCTAAAATTTTCATTTCGTTGTGATCTATTTGCCTTATCTTTTTTATTATGTGAAAAAAGGGAGAGTCAAAACGCATGTTAGGATTTTAAAAAAAAAATGAGCATCCAAAATGGAAATGCACAAATGCTGAGAGCGATAATTCCAAAAAGTATCAGTGATTTTCAAGGATTGTAAACTCTTTTAGTTTTGTATATATTAGGTTTTGTAATCTTCGGTAGAGGGGGGTGAGGCATTCTTAACAGAGTGTTGACTCCCAAACCATAATTCATTTCTAACTAAAATTATAGCCCTTACACATTACTAATCGATCAAAATATTTACGATGATCTATGATTTTTAGGTCCGCTTTTTGTGAATAGGCGAAAAGTGGGTTGTTTGGCTCTGGTAAATATCCCAACGCACGTGAACTTGAGAATTTAATTTTTTCTACTCCTTGAAATTTTTGGATCATTTGGTCATTTGCATCTTCAACATGTTTCTGGCATGTATATCCATATTTAAAACTTTTTAGGATCAATTAGAAATCACTTTCTTATAAAATTTCACCAAGCTATTACGGGTTGTACTAGTGGAATTTCCCAAACATGGAAAACAAGTTTTCATTTTTAGTGCGTGAAATAATTTTCTGCATTTACATTTCTTATAGTTTAAAATTTTTTGGATACATAAATTCTAAAATTTTCATTTTGTTGTGATCTACTTGCCTTATCTTTTTTATTACGTGAAAAAGGGGAGAGTAAAAACACATGTTAGGATTTTAAAAAAAATTGAGCATCCAAAATGGAAATGCACAAATGCTGAGAGCGATAATTCCAAAAAGTATCAGTGATTTTCAAGGATTGCAAACTCTTTTAGTTTTGTATATATTAGGTTTTGTAATCTTCGGAAGAGGGGGGTGAGGCATTCTTAATAGAGTGTTGACTCCCAAACCATAAGTCATTTCTAACTAAAATTATAGCCCTTACACATTACTAATCGATCAAAAAATTTACGATGATCTATGATTTTTAAGTCCGCTTTTTGTAAATAACCAAAAATTGGGTTGTTAGGCTCTGGTAAATATCCCAATGCACGTTAACTTGAGAATTTAATTTTTTCTACTCCTTGAAATTATTGGATCATAGGTCATTTGCATCTTCAATATGTTTCAGGCATGCATATCCATATTTAAAACTTGTTAGGTTCAATTAGAAATCTCTTTCATATAAAATTCCACCAAGGTATTAGGGGTTGTACTAGTGGAATTTCCCAAACATGGATAACAAAACATTTGTGTTGATTTTTAGTATGTGAAATAATTTCCTTCACTTACATTTATTATAGTTTTTAATTTTTTGCATACATAAACTCTAAAATTTTCATTTTGTTGAGATCTAATTTCCTTATCATTTTGTTTACGAGAAAAATGGGAGAGTAAAAACTCATGTTTGGATTTTAAAAAAAAAATTGAACATCCAAAATGGAAATGCACAAATGCTGAGAGAGATAATTCCAAAAAGTTTCAGTGATTTTTATGGACTGTAAACTCTTTTAGTTTTTTATATATTAGGTTTCGAAATCTTCGGAAAAGGGGAGGCGAGGCATTTTCAACTGAGTGCTGTCTCCAAAACCAAAACTCATTTCTAACCAAAATTATAGCTGTTACACAATTTAATTGATCAAAGTATTTACGATGATCTATGATTGTTAGGTCCGCTTTTTGTGAATATGCAAAAAGTTGGTTGTTTGACTTAGGTAAATATCCCACCGCACGTTAACTTGTGAATTTAATTTTTTCTATTGCTTGAAATATTTGGATCAATAGGTCATTTGCTTCTTCAACATGTTTCAGGCATGCATATCCATATTGAAAACATGTTAGGATCAATTACAATTCTCTTTCTTACAAAATTCCACCAAGCTATTAGGTATTGTACTATTGGAATTTCACATCTTCACCATGTTTCTGGCATGCATATCCACCACATTTAAAACATTTTCGGATCAATTATAATATCCTTCTCATAAATTTCCAAAAAGCAATTAGGGGTTGTACAGGAGGAATTTCCCAAACATGGATCACAAAACTTTTGTGTTCATTGTGCGTGAAATAATTTTCTTCACTTACATTTATTATAGTTTTAAAAATTTTTTTGCATAAGTAAACTCTAAAATTTTAATTTTTTTGTGATCTATTTGCCTTTTCTTTTTTTTTAAGAGAAAAAAGGAAGAGTGAAAACACAAGGTTGGATTTAAAAAAAAATTGAACACGCAAAACGCACAAATGCTAAGAGAGAGAATTCCACAAACGTATCTGTGATTTTTAAGGATTGTAAACTCTTTTATTTTTTGATATATTGGATTTTGCAATCATTGGAAGAGAGGGGGCGGGGGGGGAGGCAGGTTTTTTTAACTGAGTGTTGACTCCCAAACCATAAGTTATTTTTAAAAAAAATTATAACCGTTACACATCATTAATCGATCAAAACATTTACAATTTTCTATGTTAGTTAGGTCCGCTTTTTGTAAAATAGGAAAAAAGTTTGGTTGTTTGCCTCTGGTAAATATCCCACTGCACGTTAACTTGAGAATTTAATTTTTTCTACTCCTTGAAATTTTTGGTTCATTAGGTCATTTGCATCTTCAACATGTTTCTGGCATGCATATCCACCACATTTAAAACATGTTAGGATCAACTAGAAATCTCTTTCTTTAAAAATTCCACAAGCTAATAGGGGTTGTACGAATGGAATTTCCCAAACATGGATAACAACACTTTGGTCTTCATTTTTAGTGTGTGAAATAATTTTCTTCACTTACATTTATTATAGTTTTCTAATTTTTTTGCATATATAAGCTCTAAAATTTTCATTTTGTTGTGATCTATTTGCCTTTTCTTTTTGTTTATGAGAAAAATGGGGGAGTGAAAACTCAAGTTTGGATTTGAAAAAAAATTGAACTTCCAAAATGGAAATTCACAAATACTGAGAGAGATAATTCCAAAACATATCTATGATTTTTTAGGATTGTAAACTCTTTTTAGTTGTTGATATATTGGGTTTTGCAATCATCGGGCGTGGCTATTTTCACTGAGTGTTGACTCCAAAACCATAAGTCATTTCTAACAAAAATTATAGCCGTTACACATCATTAATCGATCAAAAAATATATGATGATCATTGATTGTTAGGTCCGCTTTTTGTAAAATAGGCAAAAAGTGGGTTGTTTGGCTCTGGTAAATATCCCACCGCACGTTAACTTGAGAATTAAAATTTTTCTACTCCTTGAAATTTTTGGATCATTTGGTCATTTGCATCTTCAACATTTTTTTGGCATGCTTATCCACCACATTTAAAACATGTGAGGATCAATTAGAATCTCTTTCTTATAAAATTCCACCAAGCTATTAGGAGTTGTACTAGTGGAATATCCCAAACATCGATCACAAAACTTTGGTGTTCATTTTTAGTGCATGAAATAATTTTCATCACTTACATTTATTATAGTTTTGAAAAAATTTTCCATACATAAACTTTTACATTTTCATTTTGTTATGATCTATTTGTCGTATCTTTTTAATTACGAGAAAAAAGGGAGAGTGAAAACTCAAGTTTGGATTTGTAAAAAAGTTGAACACCCAAAATGCACAAATGCTGAGAGAGATAATTCCGCAAACGTATCTGTGATTTTTAAGGATTGTATACTCTTTTAGTTTTTTATATATTGGGTTTGGCAATCAATGGAAGAAGGGGGGGCGAGGCATTTTTAACTAAGTGTTGACTCCCAAACTATAAGTTATTTCTAGCAAAAATTATAACTATTACACATCATTAATGGATCCAAACATTTACGATGATCAATGATTGTTGGGTCCGCTTTTTGTAAAATAGGGAAATAGTGGGTTGTTTGGCTCTAGTAAATAGCCCACCGCATGTTAACTTGAGAATTTAATTTTTTCCTCTCCTTGAAAATTTTGGATTATTAGGACATTTGCATCTTCAACATGTTTCTAGCATGCATATCCACCACATTTAAAACATGTTCGGATCAAGTAGAATCTCTTTCTTATAAAATTCCACCAAGCTATAAGGGGTTGTACAAGTGGAATTTCCCAAACATGGATCACAAAACTTTGGCATTTATTTTTAGTGCGTGAAATAATTTTCTTCACTTACATTTATTGAAGTTTTCTAATTTTTTTGTATACACAAACTCTAAAATTTTTATTTTGTTGTGATCTATTTCCCATATCTTTTTGTTTTTGAGAAAAAAATGGACAGAGAAAATGCAAGTTTGGATTTGAAAGCAAAATTGAACACCCAAAATACACAAATGCTGAGAGAGATAATTCCACAAACGTATCTATGATTTTTATGGTTTGAAAACTCTTTTAGTTTTTCATATATCGGGTTTTGCAATCATCGGAATAGGGGGGGGGGGGGGGGGGGGGGAGGCATTTTTAACTGAGTGTTGACTCCCAAACCATAAGTCATTTTTAAAAAAAATTATAATCGTTACACTTCATTAATCGATCAAAACATTTACAATGATCTATGATTGTTAGGTTTGCTTTTTGTAAAATAGGAAAAAAGTGGGTTGTTCTGGCTCTGGTAAATATCCCACAGCACATTAACTAGAGAATTTAATTTTTTCTACTCCTTAAAATTTTTGGATCATTAGGTCATTTGCATCTTCAACATGTTTCTGGCATGCATATCCACCACATTTAAAACATGTTATGATCAATTAGAATCTCTTTCTTATAAAATTCCCCCAAGCTATTATGGGTTGAACTAGTGGAATTTCCCAAACATGGTTCACAAAACTTTGGTGTTCATTTTTAGAGCATGAAATAATTTTCATCACATACATTTATTATAGTTTTTAATTTTTTTTTTGCATACATAAACTCTAGAATTTTCATTTTGTTGTGATCTATTTGCCTTATCTATTTATTTACAAGAAAAAAAGGAGAGTGAAAACTCAAGTTTGGATTTGAAAAAAATTTGAACACCCAAAATGCACAAATGCTAAGAGAGATAATACCACAAACGTATCTGTGATTTTTAAGGATTGTAAACTCTTTTAGTTTTACATATATTGGGTTTTGCAATCATCGGAAGAGGCATTTTTCACTGAGTGTTGACTCCCAAACCATAAGTCATTTCTAACAAACATTATAGCCTTTACACATCATTAATCGATCAAAACATTTACGATGATCTATGATTGTTAGGTCCGCTTTTTGTAAAATAGGAAAAAAGTTGGTTATTTCGCTCTGGTAAATATCCCACCACACGTTAACTTGAGAATTTAATTTTTTCTACTCCTTGAAATTTTTGGATCATGAAGTCATTTGCATCTTCAATATTGTTTTTGGCATGCATATCCACCACATTTAAAACATGTAAGAATCAATTATAATCTCTTTCTTTTAAAGTTCCACCAAATTATTAGGGGTTGTCCTATTGGAATTTCCTAAACATGGATAACAAAACTTTGGTGTTCATTTCTAGTGCGTGAAATAATTTTCTTGACTTAAATTTAATATAATTGTCAATTTTTTGCATACATAAACTCTAAAATTTTTATTTTGTTGTGAACTATTTGTCTTATCTTTTTGTTTACGAGAAAAAAGGGAGAACGAAAACTCAAGTTTGGATTTGAAAAAAAATTAACTCCCCAAATGCACAAATGCTAAGAGAAATAATTCCACAAACATATCTATGATTTTTAAGGATTGTAAACTCTTTTAGTTTTTCATGTATTGGGTTTTGCAATGATCGGAAGAGAGAGAGGGGGGGGGGGGGGGGGAGGCATTTTTAACTGGGTGTTGACTCCCAGACCATAAGTAATTTTTAACAAAAATTAGAAGCGTTACACATCATTAATTGATGAAAACATTTACCATGATCTATGATTGTTAGGTCCACTTTTTGTAAAATAAGTAAAAAGTGTGTTGTTTGGTTCTGGTAAATATCCCACTACACGCTAACTTGAGAATTTAATTTTTTCTACTCCTTGAAATTTTTGGATCATTAGGTCATTTGCATCTTCAACATGTTTCTGACATGCATATCCACCACATTTAAAACATGTTAGGATCAACTAGAAATCTATTTCTTATAAAATTCCTCCAAGCTACTAGTGGTTGTACTAGTGGAATTTCCCAAACATGGATTACAAAACTTTGGTGTTCATTTATAGTGTGTGAAATAATTTTATCCACTTACATTTATTATAGTTTTCTAATTTTTTTTCATACATAAACTCTAAAATTTTCATTTTTTTGTGATTTGTTTGCTTTATCTTTTTGTTGATGAGAAAAATGGGAGAGTGACAACTCAAGTTTGGATTTGAAAAAAAATTGAACACACAAAATGCACAAATGTTGAGAGAGATAATTCCACAAACGTATCTATGACTTTTAAGGTTTGAAAACTCATTTAGTTTTTCATATATTAGGTTTTGCTATCATCAGAAGAGGGACTGGGGGGGAGGGGGTGGGCTTTTTTAATTGAGTGTTGACTCCCAAACCATAAGTCATTTGAAAAAAAATTATAACCTTTGCACATCATTAATTGATCAAAACATTTACGATGATCTATGATTGTTAGGTCCCCTTTTTCAAAAATAGGTAAAAAGTGGGTTGTTTGGCTCTTGTAAATATCCCACTGCACGTTAACTTGAGAATTTAATTTTTTCTACTCCTACAAAATTTTGGATCATTAGGTCATATGCATCTTCAAAATCTTTCTAGCATGCATATCCACCACATTTAAAATATGTTAGGATCAACTAGAAATCTATTTCTTATAAAATTGCACCAAGCTATTTGGGGTTGTACTAGTGGAATTTCCCAAACAAGGATAACAAATATTTGGTGTTCATTTTTAGTGCGTGAGATAATATTCTTCGCTTACATTTATTATAGTTTTCTAATTTTTTTTCATACATAAACTCTAAAATTTTCATTTTGTTGTGATCTATTTGCCTTAACTTTTTATTTACGAGAAAAATGGGAGAGTGAAAACTCAAGTTTGGATTTGAAACAAAATTGAACTTCCAAAATGGAAACGCAAAAATGCTGAGAGAGATAATTCTAAAAATTGTCAGTTATTTTTTAGGATTGTAAAATCTTTTAGTTGTTTATATATTGGGTTTTGCAATCATCGGAAGATGCATTTTTTACTGAGAGTTGACTCCCAAACCATAAGTCATTTCTAATAAAATCTATAGCCATTACACATCATTAATCGATCAAAACATATACGATGATCTATGATTGTTAGGTCTGGTTTTTCTAAAATGGGAAAAAAGTGGCTTGTTTGGCTCTAGGTAATATCCGACCGCACATTAACTTGAGAATTTAATTTTTTCTACTCGAAATTTTTGGATCATTAGGTCTTTTGCATCTTCAACATGTTTCTGGCATACATATCCACCATATTTAAAACATGTTAGGATCAATTAGAATCTCTTTCTTATAAAATTCCACCTAGCTATTAGAGGATGTACTAGTGGAATTTCCCAAACATGGATCACAAAACTATGGTGTTCATTTTTACTGCTTGAAATAATTTTCTTCACTTACATTTATTATAGTTTTTAATTTTTTTTGCATACATAAACTCTAAAATTTTAATTTTGTTGTGATCTATTTGTCTTATCTTTTTGTTTACGAGAAAAAAGGGAGAGAGAAAACTCAAGTTTGGATTTTAAAAAAAATTGAACACCCAAAATGCACAAATGCTGAGAAAAATAATTCCACAAACATATCTCTGATTTTTAAGGTTTCAAAACTCTTTTAGTTTTTCATATAGTGGGTTTTGCTATCATCGGAAGAGGGGGGAGGAGGCATTTTTAATTGAGTGTTGACTCCCAAACCATTAGTCATTAATCAATCAAAACATTTCCGATGATCTATGATTGTTAGGTCCGCTTTTTGTAAAATAGGCAAAAAGTGGGTTGTTTGGCTCTGGTAAATATCCCACTACATGTTAACTTGAGAATTTAATTTTTTCTACTCCTTGAAAATTTTGGATCATTTGGTCATTTGCATCTTCAACATATTTCTGGCAGGCATATCCACCACATTTAAAACATGTTAGGATCAATTATAATCTCTTTCTTATAAAATTCCACAAAGCAATTAGGGGTTGTACTAGTGGAATTTCCCAAACATTGATCACAAAACTTTGGTGTTCATTTTTAGTGCGTGAAATAATTTTCTTCACATACATTTATTATAGTTTTCATTTTTTTTTTGCATACATAAACTCAAAAGTTTTCATTTTGTTCTGATCTATTTGCCTTATCTTTTTGTTTACGAGAAAAAAGGGAGAGTGAAAACACAAGTTTGGATTTGAAAAAAATTGAACACCCAAAATCCACAAGTGCAGAGAGAGATAATTCCACAAATGTATCTGTGATTTTTAAGGATTGTAAACTCTTTTAGTTTTTCATATATTGGGTTTTGCAAACCTCGGAAGAGGGGAGGGGGCAGGGGGTGGCTTTTTTAATTGAGTGTTGACTCCCAAACCATAAGTCATTTCTAACAAAAGTTATAGCCGCTACACATCTTTAATCGATCAAAACATTTACGATGATCTATGCTTGTTTGGTCTGCTTTTTGTAAAATAGGAAAAAAGTGGGTTGTTTGGCTCTGGTAAATATCCCATCACACGTTATCTTGAGAATTTAATTTTTTCTACTCCTTGAAAATTTTGGATCATTAGGTCAATTGCATCTTCAACATGTTTATGGCATGCATATCCACCACATTTAAAACATGTTATGATCAATTAGAATCTCTTTCTTATAAAATTCCACCAAGCTATTAGGGGTTGTACTAGTGGAATTTCCCAAACTTGGATCACAAAACTTTGGTGTTCATTTTTAGTGCATGAAATAATTTTCTTCACTTTCATTTATTATTGTTTTTAATTTTTTTTGCATACATAAACACTAAAAGTTTCATTTTGTTGTGATATATTTGCCTTATCTTTTTGTTTATGAGAAAAAAGGGAGAGAGAAAACCCAAGTATGGATTTTAAAAAAAATTGAACACCCAAAATGCACAAATGCTGAGAGAGATAATTCCACAAACGTGTCTATAATTTTTAAGGTCTGTAAACTCTTTTAGTTTTTCATATATTGGGTTTTGCAATCATCGGAAGACGGGGTTGGGGGGGGGGGGGGGGGGGGGGGGGGGAGGGGGGGGGTGAGGCTTTTTTAACTGTATGTTGACTCCCAAACCATAAGTCATTTCTAACAAAACTTATAGCCGTTACACATCGTTAATCGATCAAAACATTTACAATGATAAATGATTTTAGGTTTGATTTTCTTAAAAGAGGCAAAAAGTGGGTTGTTTGGCTCTGGTAAATATCCCACTGCATGTTAACTTGAGAATTTAATTTTTTCTACTCGAAATTTTTGGATCATTAGGTCAGTTGCAACTTCAACATGTTTCTGGCATGCATATCCACCACATTTTCTGGCATGTTTCTGACATTTAAAACATGTTAGGATCAACTAGAAATCTCTTTCTTATAAAATTCCACCAAGCTATTAGGCGATGTACTAGTGGAATTTCCCAAACATGGATAACTAAACTTTAGTGTTCATTTTTATTGCGTGAAATAATTTTCTTCACTTACATTTATTATAATTTTCTAATTTTTTTGCATACATAAACTCTAAAATTTTCATTTTGTTGTGATTTATTTGCCTGATCTTTTTGTTTACGAGAAATGGGAGAGTGAAAACTCAAGTTTGAATTTCAAAAAAAATTGAACACCTAAAATGCACAAATGCTGAGAGAGATAATTCCACAAACGTATCTGTCATTTTCAAGGATTGTAAACTCTTTTAGTTTTTCATATATTGGGTTTTGGAATCATCGGAAAAGGAGGGGGGGGAGGCATTTGTTTCTCCAAAATCATAAGCCTATTCTATAAAAAATTATAGCCATTAAAAATCATTAATCGATCAAAACATTTCCGATGATCTATCATTGTTAAGTCCGCTTTTTCTATAATAGGCAAAAAGTGGGTTGTTTGGCTCTGTTAAATATCCCACCACACATTAACTTGAGAATTTAATTTTTTCTACTCCTTGAAGTTTTTGGATCATTAGGTCATTTGCATCTTCAACATGTTTTTGGCATGCATATCCACCACATTTAAAACATGTTAAGATCAATTAGAATCTCTTTCTTATAAAATTCCACCAAGCTATTAGGGGTTGTACTAGTGGAATTTCCTTAACATGGATCACAAAACTTTGGTGTTCATTTTTTAGTGCAAAAATAATTTTCATCATTTAAATTTATTATAGTTTTGAAATTGTTTTGCATACACAAACACTAAAATTTTCATTTTGTTGCGATCTATATGACTTATCTTTTTATTTACGAGAAAAAAGGGAGAGCGAAAACTCAAGTTTGGATTTGAAAAAAAATATATCACCCAAAATGCACATATGCTGAGAGAGATAATTCCAAAAACGTATCTGTGATTTTGAAGGATTCTAAACTCTTTTAGTTTTTCATAATCATCGGAACAAGGGGGGGGGGGGGGGGGGGGGGGGGGGGGGGGGGGGGGCGGGGGGGCTGGCATTTTTAATTGAGTGTTGATTCCCAAACCATAAGTCATTTTAAAAAAAAATTATAACCGTTACACATCATTAATTGATCAAAACATTGACGATGATCTATGATTGTTAGGTCCGCTTTTTGTAAAATAGGTAAAAAGTTGGTTGTTTGCCTATGGTAAATATCCCACTGCACGTTAACTTGAGAATTTAATTATTTCTACTCCTTGAAATTTTTCTAATCATTAGGTCATTTGCATCTTCAACATGTTTCTTGCATGCATATCCACCACATTTAAAACATGTTTGGATCAACAAGAAATCTCTTTCTTATAAAATTCCACCAAGCTATTAGGCGTTGTACTAGTGGAATTTCCCAAACATGGATAACAAAACTTTGGTGTTCATTTTTAGTGCGTGAAATAATTTTCTTCACTTACATTTATTATATTTTTCAAATTTTTATGCATACATAAACTCTAAAATTTCCATTTTGTTGTGATCTATTTGTTTTATTTTTTTTACGAGAAAAATGGGCGAGTGAAAGCTCAAGTTTTGATTTGAAAAAAAATTGAAATTCCAAAATAGAAATGCGCAAATGCTGAGAGAGTTAATTCCAAAAAATATATGTGATTTTAAAGGATTGTAAACTCTTTTAGTTGTTTATATATTGGGTTTTGCATTCATCGGAAGAGGCATTTTTCACTGAGTATTGACTTCCAAACCATAAGTCATTTCTAACAAAAATTATAGCCGTTACACATCATTAATCGATCAAAACATTTATGATGATCTATGATTGTTAGGTCTGCTTTTTGTAAAATAGTAAAAACGTGGGTTGTTTGGGTCTGGTAAATATCCCACCGCACGTTATCTTGAGAATTTAATTTTTTCTACTCCTTGAAATTTTTGGATCATTAGGTCATTTGCATCTTCAACATGTTTCTGGCATGCATATCCACCACATTTAAAACATGTTAGGATCAATTAGATTCTCTTTCTTATAAAATTCCACCAAGCTATTAGGGGTTGTACTAGTGGAATTTCCCAAACTTGGATCACAAAACTTTGGTGTTCATTTTTAGTGCATGAAATAATTTTTTTCACTTTCATTTATTAAAATTTTTAATTTTTATTGCATACATAAACTCTAAAAGTTTCTTTTTGTTGTGATCTATTTGCTATATCTTTTTTCTTACGAGAAAAAAGGAAGAGAGAAAACTCAAGTTTGGATTTGGAAAAAAAAATAATCACCCAAAATGCACATAAGCTGAGAGAGATAACTCCAAAAACGTATCTATAATTTTGAAGCATCATCGAAAGAAGGGGAGGGGGGGGGGGGGGGGGGGTTGACTCCCAAACCGTAAGTCATTTTTAATAAAAATTATAACCGTTACACATCATTAATTGGTCAAAAAATTTACGATGATCTATGATTGTTAGGTCCGCTTTTTGTAAAATAGGCAAAAAGTGGGTTGTTTGGCTCTGGTAAATATCCCACTGCACGTTAACTTGAGAATTTAATTATTTCTACTCTTTGAAATTTTTCTGATCATTAGGTCATTTTCATCTTCAACATGTTTCTGGCATGCATATCCACCACATTTAAAACATGTTAGGATCAACAAGAAATCACTTTCTTATAAAATTCCACAAAGCTATTAGGCGTTGTACTAGTGGAATTTCCCAAACATGGACAACAAAACTTAGGTGTTCATTTTTAGAGCGTGAAATAATTTTCTTCACTTACATTTATTATAGTTTTCAAATTTTTATGCATACATAAACTCTAAAATTTCCATTTTGTTGTGATCTATTTGTCTTATCTTTTTGTTTACGAGAAAAATGGGATAGTGAAAACTCAAGTTTGGATTTGAAAAAAAATTGAAATTCCAAAAAAGAAATGCACAAATGCTGAGAGAGTTAATTCCAAAAAATATTTGTGATTTTAAAGGATTTTAAACTCTTTTAGTTGTTTATATATTGGGTTTTGCATTCATCGGAAGAGGCATTGTCACTGAGTCATTTCTAACAAATATTATAGCCATTACACTTCATTAATCGATCAAAACATTTACGATGATCTATGATTGTTAGGTCTGCTTTTTGTAAAATAGGAAAAAAGTGGGTTGTTTGGCTCTAGTAAATATCCCACCGCACGTTAACTTGAGAATTTCATTTTTTCTACTCCTTGAAATTTTGGGATCATTAGGTCATTTGCATGTTCAACATATTTTTGGCATGCATATCCACCGCATTTAAAACAAGTTAAGATCAATTAGAATCTCTTTCTTATAAAATTCCACCAAGCTATTAGGGGTTGTACAAGAGGAATTTCCCAAACATGGATCACAAAACTTTGGTGTTCATTTTTAGTATGTGAAATAATTTTCTTCACTTAAATTTATTGTTGTTTTCAATTTTTTTAGCATACATAAACTCTAAAATTTTCATTTTGTTGTGATCTATTTGCCTTATCTTTTTGTTTACGAGAAAAAAAGGAGAGTGAAAACACAAGTTTGAATTTGAAAAAAATTGAACACCCAAAATGCACAAATGCTGAGAGAGATAATTCCACAAACGTATCTGTGATTTTGAAGGATTGAAAACTCCTTTAGTTGTTTATATATTGGTTTTTGCAATCTTTGGAAGAGGCATTATTCACTGAGTGTCAACTCCCAAACCATAAGTCATTTTGAACAAAAATTATAGCCGTTACACATCATTAATCGATCAAAACATTTACGATGATTTATGATTGTTAGGTCCGCATTATGTAAAATAGGCAAAAAGTGGATTTTTTGGCTCTGGTAAATATCCCACCGCACGTTAACTTGAGAATTTAATTTTTTCTACTCCTAGAAATTTTTGGATCATTAGGTCATTTGCATCTTCAACATGCTTCTAGCATGCATATCCACCGAATTAAAAACATGTTAGGATCAACTAGAATCTCTTTCTTATAAAATTCCACCAAGCTATTAGGGGTTATACTAGTGGAATTTCCCAAACATGGATCACAAAACTTTGGTGTTCATTTCTCATGCGTGAAATAATTTTCCTCTCTTACATTTATTATAGTTTTTCATTTTTTTTGCATACATAAACTCTAATATTTTCATTTTGTTGTGATCTATTTGCCTTATCTTTTTGTTACGAGAAAAAAAGGGATAGTGAAAACACAAGTTTGGATTTGAAAAAAAATTGAACACCCAAAATGCACAAATGCTGAGAGTGATAAGTCCACAAACCTATCTATGATTTTTAAGGATTGTAAACTCTTTTAGTTGTTTATATATTGGGCTTTGCAATCATCGGAAGAGGCATTTTTCACTGAGTGTTGACTCCCAAACCATAAGTCATTTCAAAGAAAAATTAAAGTCGTTACACATCATTAATCAATCAAAACATTTACGATGATTTATGATTGTTAGGTCCGCTTTTTGTAAAATTGGAAAAAAGTGGGTTGTTTGGCTCTAGTAAATATCCCACCGCAAGTTAACTTGAGAATTTAATTTTTTCTACTCCATTAAAATTTTGGATCATTAGGTCATTTGCATCTTCAACATGTTTTTGGAATGCATATTCACCCCATTTAAAACATGTTAGTATAAATTAGATATCTGTTTATTACAAATTCCACCAAGCTATTAGGGGTTGTACTAGTGGAATTTCCTAAACATGGATAACTAAACCTTTGTGTTCATTTTTAGTGCGTGGAATAATTTTCTTCACTTACATTTATTATAGTTTTCTAATTTTTTGCATACATAAACTCTTAAATTTTCATTTTGTTGTGATCTATTTGCCTTATCTTTTTGTTTACGAGAAAAATGGGAGAGTGAAAAGTCAAGTTTGGATTTGAAAAAAAATTGAACTCTCAAAATGGAAATGCACAAATGCTGAGAGAAATAATTCCAAAAAATATCTGGGATTTTTAAGGATTGTAAACTCTTTTAGTTGTTTATATATTGGGTTTTGCAATCATCGGAAGAAGCATTTTTCACTGATTGTTGACTCCCAAACCATAAGTCATTTCTAAAAAACAATTTTAGCTGTTAAACATCATTACTCAATCAAAACATTTACAATGATCTAAGATTGTTAGGTCTGCTTTTAGAAAAATTGGCAAAAAGTGGGTTGTTTGGCTCTGGTAAATATCCCACTACATGTTAACTTGAGAATTTAATTTTTTCTACTCCTTGATATTTTTGGATCATTAGGTCATTTGCATCTTCAAATTGTTTCTGGCATGCATATCCACCATACTTAAAACATATTAGGATCAACTAGAAATCTTTTTCTTATAAAATTCCACCAAGCTATCTGGGGTTGTACTAGGTGAATTTCCCAAAGATGGATCACAAAACTTTGGTGTTCTATTTTAGTGCATGAAATAATTTTCTTCACTTACATTTATTATAGTTTTCTAATTTTTTTGCATACATAAACTCTGAAATTTTCATTTTGTTGTGATCTATTTGCCTTATCTTTTTGTTTACGAGAAAAAAAGGAGTGTGTAAACTCAAGATTGGATTTGAAAAAAAGTTGAACTTCCAAAACGGAAATGCACAAATGCTGAGAGAGATAATTCAAAAAAATATCTGTGATTTTTAAGGATTGTAAACTCTTTTAGTTGTTTATATATTGGGTTTTGCATTCATTGGAAGAGACATTTTTCACTGAGTGTTGACTCCCAAACATTAAGTCATTTCTAACAAAAATTATAGCCGTTAGATATCATTAATCAATCAAAACATTTACGATGATCTATGGTTGTTAGGTCTGCTTTTTTAAAAGTAGGGAAAGAGTGGGTTGTTTGGCTCTGGTAAATATCCCACCGCACGTTAACTTGAAAATTTAATTTTTTTTTCTTCCCCTTGAAATTTTTGGATCATTCGGTCATTTTCTTCTTCAACATGTTTTGGGCATGAATATCCACCACATTTAAAACATTTTAGGATCAATTAGAATCTCTTTCTTATAAAATTCCACTAAGCTATTAGGGGTTGTACTAGTGGAATTTCCCAAACATGGTTCAGAAAACTTTGGTGTTCATTTTTAGTGCGTGAAATAATTTTCTTCACTTAAATTTATTATAGTTTTCAAATTTTTTGCATACATAAACTCTAAAATTTTATTTTTTTGTTATCTATTTGCCTTATCTTTTTGTTTAAGAGAAAAAAGGGAGTGTGAAAACTCAAGTTTGGATTTTAAAAAAAATTGAACAACCAAAATGCACAAATTCTGAGAGAGGTAATTCCACAAACGTATCTGTGATTTTTAAGGATTCATATATTGGGTTTTGCAATCATCAAAAGAGGGGGAGGGGCGGCGAGGCATTTTTATCTGAGTGTTGACTCCTAAACCCTATGTCGTTTTTAACAAAAATTATAACCGTTACACATCATTAATCGATCAAAACATTTACAATGATCTATTATTGTTAGGTCCGCTTTTTGTAAAATAGGCAAAAAAGTGGGTTGTTTGGCTCTGGTAAAATATGCCACTGCACGTTAACTTGAGAATTTAATTTTTTCTACTCCTTGAAATTTTTGGATCATTAGGTCATTTGCATCTTGCACATGTTTCTGGCATGCATATCCACCACATTTAAAACATGTTAGGATAAACTAGAAATCTCTCTCTTATAAAATTCCCCCAAGCTATCAGGGGTTGAACTAGTGGAATTTCCCAAACATGGATAACAAAACTTTGGTGTTCATTTTTAGTGCGTGAAATAATTTTCTTCACTTACATTTATTATAGTTTTCAAATTTTTATGCATACATAAACTCTAAAATTTTCATTTTGTTGTGATGTATTTGCCTTATCTTTTATTTTACGTGAAAAATGGGAGAGTGAAATCACAAGTTTGGATTTGAAAAAAAAATTGAACTTCCAAACTAGAAATGCACAAATGTTGAGAGAGATAATTCCAAAAAATATTTGTGATTTTTAAGGATTGTAAACTCATTTAGTTGTTTATATATTGGGTTTTTCAATCATCGGAAGGGGCATTTTTCACTGAGCGTTGACAACCATACGTCATTTTTAAGAAAAATTATAACCGTCACACATCATTAATTGATCAAAACATTTACGATGATCTATGATTGTTAGGTCCGCTTTTTGTAAAATAGGCAAAAAGAGGGTTGTTTAGCTCTGGTAAATATCGCACCGAACGTTTACTTGAAAATTTAATTTTTTCTACTCCATGAAATTTTTGGACCATTAGGTCATTTGCATGTTCAACTTGTTTCTTCCATGCATATCCACCACATTTAAAACATGTTAGGATCAATTAGAATCTTTTTCTTATAAAAGTCCACAAAGCTATTAGGTGTTGTACTGGTGGAATTTCCCGAACATGTATCACAAAACTTTAGTGTTCAATTTTAGAGCGGGAAATAATTTTCTTCACTTAAATTTATTATACTTTTCAATTTTTTTTTTTGTTGTGATATATCGGCCTTATCTTTTTGTTTACAAGAAAAAAGGGAGTGTGAAAACTCAAGTTTGGATTTAAAAAAAATTAAACAACCAAAATGCACAAATGTTGAGAGAGGTAATTCCACAAACGTATCTGTGATTTTTAAGGATTGTACACTCTTTTAGTTTTTCATATATTGGGTTTTGGAATCATCAGAAGAGGAGAGGGGGGGGGGGGGGTGCGATGCATTTTTAGCTGAGTATTGACTCCCAAACCTTAAGTCATTTTTAACAAAAATTATAACTGTTACACATAATTAATCGATCAAAATATTTATGATGATCTATGATTGTTAGGTCCGCTTTTTGTAAGATAGGCAAAAAGTAGGTTGTTTGGCTCTGGTAAATATCCCACTGCATGTTAACTTGAGAACTTAATTTTTTCTACTACTTGAAATTTTTGGATCATTAGGTCAATTGCATCATCAACATGTTTCTGGCTTGCATATCCACGACATTTAAAACATGTTAGGATCAACTAGAAATATCTTTCTTATAAAATTCCACCAAGCTATTTCGGGTTGTTAGTAAGTGGAATTTCCCAAATATGGATAACAAAACTTTGGTGTTCATTTTTAGTGCGTGAAATAATTTTCTTCACTTACATTTATTATAGTTTTCTAAGTTTTAAGCATGCATGTACTCTAAAATTTTCATTTTGTTGTGATCTATTTTCCTTATCTTTTATTTTACGAGAAAAATGGGAGAGTGAAAACTCAAGTTTGGATTTGAAAAAAAATTGAACTTCCAAAATGGGAATCCACAAATGCTAAGAGAGATAATTCCAAAAAATATATGTGATTTTTAAGGATTGTAAACTCTTTTAGTTGTTTATATATTGGGTTTTGCAATCGTCGGAATGAGCATTTTTCACTGAGTGTTGACTCCCAAACCATAAGTGATTTCTAATAAACATTATAGCCGTTAGACATCATTAATCGATCAAAACATTTATGATGATCTATGATTGTTAGGTCCACTTTTTGTAAAGGAGGCAAAAAGAGGGTTGTTTGGCTCTGGTAAATATCCCACCGCATGTTAACTTGAAAATTTAATTTTTTCTACTCCTTGAAATTTTTGGACCATTAAGTCATTTGCATTGTCAATATGTTTCTGGCATGCATATCTGCTTCATTTAAAACATGTTAGGATCAATTAAAATCTCTTTCTTATAAAATTCCTCGAAGCTATTAGGGGTTCTTCTAGTGGAATTTCCCAAACATGGATCACAAAAATTTGGTGTTCATTTTTAGTGTGTGAAATAATTTTCATCACTTACATTTATTATAGTTTTCAAATTTTTTTGCATACATAAACTCTAAAATTTTCATTTTGTTGTGATCTATTTGCCTTATCTTTTTCTTTACGAGAAAAAGGGAGAGTGAAAACTCAAGTTTGGATTTGACAAAAAATTGAACACCCAAAATGCACAAATGTTGAGAGAGATGATTTCACAAAATTATCTATGATTTTTAAGCACTGTAAACTCTTTTAGTTTTTCATATACTGGGTTTTGCAATCATCTGAAGAGGGGTGCGAGGCATTTTTAACTGAGTGTTGACTCAAAAACCATAAGTCATCTTAACATAACTTATAAATGTTACATTTCATTAATCTATCAAAACATTTACGATGATCTATGATTGTTAGGTCCGCTTTTTGTAAAATAGGCAAAAAGTGGGTTGTTTGGCTCTGGTAAATATCCCACTGCACGTTAACTTGAGAATTTAATTTTTTCTTCTCCTTGAAAGTTTTTGGATCATTAGGTCATTTGCATCTTCAACATGTTTCTGGCATGCATAACCACCACATTTAAAACATCTTAGGATCAACTAGAAATCTCTTTCTTATCAAATTCCACCAAGCTATCAGAGGTGGTACTAGTGGAATTTCCCAAACATGGATAACAAAACTTTGGTTTTCATTTTTAGAGCGTGAAATAATTTTCTTCACATACATTTATTATTGTTTTATAATTTTTTTGCAAACATAAACTCTAAAATTTTCATTTTGTTGTGATCAATGCTTTATATTTTGTTTACGAAAGAAAAAAAGGAGAGTGAAAACTCAAGTTTGTATTTGAAAAAAAAATTGAACACCTAAAATGCACAAATGCTGAGAGAGATAATTCCACAACCGTGTTTGTGATTTTTAAGGATTGTAAACTCTTTTAGGTTTTCATATATTTGGTTTTGCAATCATTTGAGGGGGGGGGGGGGGGGGGGGAGGGAGGAGGCGAGGGATTTTTAACCGAGTGTTGACTCCCTAACCATAAGTCATTTTTAACACAAATGATAACCGTTACACATAATTAATCGATCAAAACATTTACGTTGATCTATGAATGTTAGGTCCGCTTTTTGAAAAAATAGGCAAAAAGTGGGTTGTTTTGCCTTGGTAAATATCCCATTGTGCACGTTAACTTGAGAATTTAATTTTTTTCTACACCTTGAAAATTTTGGATGTTTAGGTTATTTGCTTCTTCAACATGTTTCTAGCATTCATATCCACCACATTTAAATTATGTTAGGATCAACTAGAAATCTCTTTCTTATAAAATTCCACCAAGCTATCAAGGGTTGTACTAGTGGAATTTCCCAAACAAGGATAAAAAAACTATGGTGTTATTTTTTAGTGCGTGAAATAATTTTCTTCACTTACATTTATTATAGTATTCCAATTTTTTTGCATACATAAACTCTAAAATTTTCATTTTGTTGTGATCTATTTGCCTTAACGTTTTGTTTACGAGAAAAATGGGTGAATGAAAACTCAAGTTGGATTTTAAAAAAAAATTAAACTTCCAAAATGGAAATGCATAAATGCTGAGAGTGATAATTCCACAAAATATCTATAATTTTTAAGGATTTTAAACTATTTTAGTTATTTATATAATATTTTTGCAATCATCAAAAGGGGCATTTTTCACTTAGTGTTGACTCCCAAACCATAAGTCAATTTTAAAAAAAATTATAGCCATTACACATAATTAATCGATCAAAACATTCATGATAATCTATAATTTTTAGGTCTGCTTTTATTAAAATATGTAAAAAGTGGGTTGTTTCGCTATGATAAATATGCTATTGCACGTTAACTTGAGAATTTAATTTTTTCTACTCCCTGAAATTTTTGGTTCATTAGGTCATTTTCATCTTCTACATGTTTCTCGCATGCATATCCACCACATTTAAAAAATTTTAGGATCAACTAGAAATCTCTTTCTTATAAAATTCCACCAAGCTATCAGGGGTGGTACTAATAAAATTTCCCAAACATGGATAATTAAACAATGGTGTTCATTTTTGTGCATGAAATAAATTTCTTTACTTACATTTATTATAGCTTTATAATTTTTTTGCATACATAAACTCTAAAATTTTCTTTTCCTTGTGATCTATTTGCCTTACCCATTGTGTTTACGACAAAAATGGGAGAGTGAAAACTCGAGTTTGGATTTGAAAAAAAATTGTACAAAATGGAAATGCACAAATGCTGAGAGAGATAATACCAAAAAATATCTGTGATTTTTAAGGATTTTAAACCCTTTTAGTTGTTTATATATTGGGTTTTACAATCATCAGAAGAGGCATTTTTCACTGAGTGTTGAGACCCAATACATAAGTAATTTTTAACAACAAAATGTAGCCATAAAACATCATTAATTGATCAAAACATTTACGATGATCTATGATTACTAGGTTTGCTTTTTGTAAAATAGGCAAAAAGTGGGTTGTTTGGCTCTGGTAAATATCCAACCACACGTTAACTTGAGAATTTAATTTTTCCTACTCTTTGAAATTTTTGGATCATTAGGTCATTTTCATCTTCAACATGTTTCTAGCTTGCATATCCACCACATTTAAAATATGTTAGGATCAATTAGAAATCTCTTTCTTATAAAATTTCACCAAGCTATTAGGGGTTGTACTAGTGGAATTTCACAAACATGGATAACAAAGCTTTGGAGTTTATTTTTAGTGCGTGAAATAATTCTCTTCACTTACATTTATTATAATTTTCAAATTTTTTTGCAGCCATAAACTCTAAAATTTTCCTTTTGTTGTGATCGTTTTGTTTACTAGAAAAGAGGGAAAAGTTTGGATTCGAAAAAAATTTGAAGATCCAAAATGGAAATGCACAAATACTGAGAGTGATAATTCCAAAAAGTATCTGTGATTTTTTAGGATAGGCAAAAAGTGGGTTGTTTGGCTCTTGTAAATATCCAACCACACGTTAACTTGAGAATTTAATTTTTTGTAGTCCTTGAAAATTTTGGATCATTAGGTCATTTGCATCTTCAACACGTTTCTGGCATGCATATCCACCACTTTTAAAACATGTTAGGATAAAATCTCCTTCTTATAAAAGTCCACCAAGCAATTAGGGGTTGTACTAGTGGAATTTCCAAAACAAGGATAACAAAACTTTGGAATTCATTTTTAGTGCGTGAAATAATTTCCTTGACATACATTTATTACAATTTTTGAATTTTTTTGCTTATATAAACTCTAAAATTTTTAATTTGTTGTGATCGTTTTGTTTACAAGAAACGTGAGAAGTGTTTGTATTTGAAAAAAAATTGAACATCCAAAATGGAAATGCACAAATGTTGAGAGAGATAATTCCAAAAAGTATTTGTGACTTTTAAGGATAGGGAAAAAGTTGGTTGTTTGGCTCTGGTAAATATCCAACCACATGTTAACTTGAGAATTTAATTTTTTCTTCTCCTTGAAATTTTTGGATCATTAGGTCATTTGCATCTTCAATATGTTTCTGGCATGCATATCCACCACTTTTAAAAAAATGTTAGGATCAATTAGAAATCGCTTTCTTATAAAATTCCACCAAGCTATTAGAGGTTTTACTAGTGGAATTTCCCAAACATGGATAACAAAAATTTGGACTTCATTTTTAGTGCGTGAAATAATTTTATTCACTTACATTTATTATATTTTTCAATTATTTTTGCATACATGAACTCTAAAATTTTCATTTTGTTGTGATCATTTTGTTTACGAGAAAAGTGGGAAGTGTTTGTATTTGAAAAAAAATTCAACATCCAAAATGGAAATGCACAAATGCTGAGAGAGATAATTCCAAAAAGTATCTGTGAATTTTAAGGATAGGCAAAAAGTGGGTTGTTTGGCTCTGGTAAATATCCAACCACACATTAACTTGAGAATTTACTTTTTTCTCCTAAAATTTTTGGATCATTAGGTCATTTGCATCTTCAACACGTTTCTAGCATGCATATCCACCACATTTAAAACATGTTAGGATCATTTTGAAATCTCTTTCTTATAAAACTCCACCAAGCTATTCCCAAACATGGATAAAAAAACTTTGGAGTTCATTTTTAGTGCGTGAAATAATTTTCTTCACTTACATTTATTATAGTTCAATTTGTTTTGCATTCATAAAATCTAAAATTATCATTTTGTTGTGATTGTTTTGTTTATGAGAAAAGTCGGAAGTGTTTGTATTTGAAAAAAAATTGAACTTCATAAATGGAAATGGACAAATGCTGAGAAAGATAATTCCAAAAAGTATATGTGATTTTTAAGGATAGGCAAAAAGTGGGTTGTTTGGCTCTAGTAAATATCCAACCTCATGTTTACTTGAGAATTTAATTTTTTCTACTACTTGAAGTTTTTGGATAATTAGGTCAATTGCATCTTCAACATATTTCTGGCATGCATATCCACCACTTTTAAAACGTGTTAGGATCAATTAGAACTCTCTATCTTATAAAATTCCACCAAGCTATTAGGGGTTGTACTAGTGGAATATCACAAACATGGATAACAAAACTTTGGAGTTCATTTTTAGCGCGTGAAATAATTTTCTTCGCTTACATTTATTATAGTTTTAAAATTTTGATGCATACATAAACTCTAAAATTTTTATTTTATTGTGATCGTTTTGTTTACGAGAAAAGTGGGAAACGTTTGGATTTGAAAAAAAAATTGAACATCCAAAATGGAAATGCACAAATGCTGAGAGAGATAATTCCAAAAAGTATATATGATTTTTTAGGATATGCAAAAAGTGGGTTGTTTTGGTCTGGTAAATACCAACCACACGTTAACTTGAGAATTTAATTTTTTCTACTCCTAGAAATTTTTGGATCATTAGGTCATTGGCATCTTCAACATGTTTCTGGCATGCATATCCACAATTTTTAAAACATGTTAGGGTCAATTAGAAATCCCGTTCTTATAAAATTCCAACTAGCTATTAGGGGTTGTACTAGTGGAATTTCCCAAACATTGATAACAAAACTTCGGAGTTTATTTTTAGTGCTTGAAATAATTTTCTTCACTCATATTTATTTTAGTTTTGAAATTTTTTTGCATACATAAACTCTAATATTTTCATTTTGTTGTGATCGTTTTGTTAACGAGAAAAGTGGGACAAGTTTGGATTGAAAAAAACTTGAACATCCAAAATGGAAATGCATAAATGCAAAGAGAGATAATTCCAAAAAGTATCTATGATTTTTATGGGTAGGCAAAAAATGGGTTGTTTGGCTATGGTAAATATCCAACCACACGTTAACCTGAGAATTTAATTTTTTCTACTCTTTGAAATTTTGGGATCATTAGGTCATTTGCATCTTCAACATGTTTCTGGCATGCCTATCCACCACATTTAAAACAAGTTAGGATCAATTAAAAGTCTCTTTCTTATAAAATCCCACCAAGCTATTAGGGGTTGTACTAGTAGAATTTCCCAAACATAAATAACAAAACTTTGGAGTTCATTTTTATTGCGCGAAATTATTTTCTTCACATACATTTATTATAGTTTTCAAATTTTTTTGCATACAAAAACTCTAAAATTTTCATTTTGTTGTGATCGTTTTGTTTACGAGAAAAGTGGGACAAGTTTGGATTTGAAAAAAAACTTGAACATCCAAAATGGAAACGCACAAATGCTGAGAGAGATAATTCCAAAAAGTATCTAAAATTTTTAAGGATAGGGAAAAAGTGGGTTGTTTGGCTCTTGTAAAATATCCATCCGCACGTTAACTTGATAATTTAATTTTTTCTACTCCTTGAAATTTTTATATCATTAGGTCATTTGCATCTTCAACATGTTTCTGCCATGCACATCAACCACATTTAAAACATTTTAGGATCAATTAGAAATCTCTTTCTTATAAAATTCCACCAAGCTATTAGGGTTTGTAGTAGTGGAATTTCCCAAACATGGATAACAAAACTTGGGTGTTCATTTTTAGTGCGTGAAATAATTTTCTTCACTTACATTTAATATAGTTTTCAAATTTTTTTGCATATATAAACTTTAAAATTTTCATTTTGTTGTGATCATCTTTTTTACAACAAAAGTGGGAGAAGTTTGGATTTGAAAAAAAATTGAACATCGAAAATGGAAATGCGGAAATGCTGAGAGAGATAATTCCAAAAAGTATCTGTGATTTTTAGGGACAGCCAAAAAGTAGGTTCTTTGGCTCTGGTATATATCCAACCACACGTTAACTTCAGAATTTAATTTTTTCTACTCCTTAAAATTTTTGGATCATTAGGTCATTTGCATCATGTTTGTGGCATGCATATCCACCACATTTAAAACATGTTAGGATCAATTAGAAATCTCTTTCTTATAAAATTCCGCCATTCTATTAGGGGTTGTACTAGTGGAATTTCCCCAACATGGATAAATAAACTTTGGAGTACATTTTTAGTGCGTGAAATAATTTTCTTCACTTACATTTATTATAGTTTTCAATTTTTTTTGCATATATAAACTCTAAAATTTTTGTTTTGTTGTGTACGTTTTGTTTACGGGAAAAGTGGGACAAGTTTGGATTTGAAAAAAAAAATGAACATCCAAAATGGAAATACACAAATGCTAAGAGAGATAATTCCAAAACGTATCTGTGATTTTTAAGAGTAGGCAAAAAGTGGGATGTTTGGGTCTAGTAAATATCCAACCACACGTTAACTTGAGAAGTTATTTTTTTCTACTCCTTGAATTTTTTGGATCATTAGGTCATTTGCATCATGTTTCTGGCATGCATATCTACCACATTTCAAACATGTTAGGATCAATTAGAAATCTCTTTCTAATAAAATTCCACCAAGCTATTAGGGGTTGTATTAGTGGAATTTCCCAAACATGGATAACAAAACTTTGGAGTTCATTTTTAGAGAGTGAAATAATTTTTCTTACTTACATTTATTATAGTTTTCAATTTTTTTTGCATACATAAACTCTAAAATTTTCATTTTGTTGTAATCGTTTTGTTAACAGAAAAGTTGGACATGTTTTGATTTGAAAAAAAATTGAACATCCAAAATGGAAATGCCCAAATGCTGAGAGAGATAATTCCAAAATGTATCTATGATTTTTAAGGATAGGCAAAAACTGGGTTGTTTGGCTCTGGTAAATATCCAACCACACTTTAACTTGAGAATTTAATTTTTTCTACTCCTTCAAATTTTTGGATTATAAGATCATTTTCGTCTTCAACATGTTTCTGGCATGCATACCCACCACATTTAAAACATGTTAGGATGAATTAGAAATCTCTTTCTTATAAAATTCCACCAAGCTATTAGGGGTTGTACTAGTGGAATTTCCCAAAAAAGGATAACAAAATTTTGGTGTTCATTTTTATGGCGTGAAATAATTTTCTTCACTTACATTTATTATAGTTTTCAAATGTTTTTGCATACATAATCTCTAAAATTTTAATTTTGTGGTGATCGTTTTGTTTACGAGAAAAGTGGGACAAGTTTGGATTTGAAAAAAAATTGAACATCCAAAATGGAAATGCACAAATGCTGAGAGAGATAATTCCCAAAAGTATCTGTGATTTTAAGGATTGGCAAAAAGTGGGTTGTTTAGCTCTGGTAAATATCCAACCAAACGATAACTTGAGAATTTAATTTTTTCTACTCCTTGAAAATTTTGGATCATTAGGTCATTTGCATCTTCAACATGTTTCTTGCATGCATATCCACCGCATTTAAAACATGTTAAGATCAATTTGAAATCTTATTCTTATAAAATTCCACCAAGCTATTAGGGTTTGTACTTGTGGAATTTCCCAAACATGGATAACAAAACTTTGGAGTTCATTTTTAGTGCGTGAAGTAATTTTCCTATCTTACATTTATTATAGTTTTCAATTTTTTTTTTGCAAACATAAACTCTAAAACTTTCAATTTGTTGTGATCGTTTTCTTTACGAGAAAAGTGGGACAAGTTTGGATTTGAAAAAAACTTGAACATCCAAAATGGAAATGCACAAATGCTGAGTGAGATAATTCCAAAAATTATCTGTCATATTTAAGGATTGGTAAAAAAGTGGGTTGTTTGGCTGTAGATAATATCCAACTACACGTTAACTCTAGAATTTAATTTTTTCTACTCCTATAAATTTTTTGATTATTATGTCTTTTGCATCTTCAACTAGTTTCTGGCATGCATATCCACCATTTTTAGAACATATTAGGATCAATTAGAAATCTCGTTCTTATAAAATTCCACCAAACTATAAGGGGTTGTACTAGTGGAATTTCCTAAACATGGATAACAAAACTTTGGAGTTCATTTTTAGTGCATGAAATAATTTTCTTTGATTACATTTATAATAGTTTTCAAATTTTGATGCATACATAAACTCTAAAATTTTCATTTTGTTGTCATCATTTTGTTAACGAGAAAAGTGGGACAAGTTTGGATTTGATAAAAAATTGAACATCCAAAATGGAAATGTGGGTTGTTTGGCTTTGGTATCTGTGATTTTTAAAGATAGGCAAAAATTCGGTTGTTTGGCTTTGGTAAATATCCAACCACACGTTAACTTGAGAATTTAATTTTTTCAACTCCTTGAAATTTTTAGATCATTAGGACATTTGCATCATCAACATGTTTCTGGCACGCATATCCACCACATATTAAACATGTTATGATCAATTAGAAATCTCTTTCTTCTAAAATTCCAACTAGCTATTAGTGTTATACTAGTGGAATTTCCCAAACAAGGATAACAAAACTTTGGAGTTCATTTTTAGTGCGTGACATAATTTTCTTCACTTACATTTATTTTAGTTTTCAAATTTTTTTGCATACATGAACTCTAAAATTTTCATTTTGTTTACGAGAAAAGGGGGACAAGTTTCGATTTGAAAAAAAATTGAACATCCAAAATGGAAATACACAAATGCTGAGAGAGATAATTCCAAAAAGTATCTTTGATTTTGATGGATAGGCAAAAAGTGGGTAGTTTGGCTCTGGTAAATATCCAACCACAAGTTAACTTGAGAATTTAATTTTTTCTACACCTTGAATTTTTTTTATCATTAGGTCATTTCCATCTTCAACATGTTTCTGGCATGCCTACCCACCACATTTAAAACATGTTAGGATATATTAGAAATCTCATTCTTATAAAATTCCACGAGCTATTAGGGGATGTACTAGTGGAATTTCCCAAACATGGATAAGAAAACTGCGGAGTTCATTTGAAGTGAGTGAAATAATTTTCTTCACTTACATTTATTTTAGTTTTCAATTTTTTTTGTATACACGAACTCAAAAATTTTCGTTTTGTTTACGAGAAAAGTGGGACAAGTTTGGATTTGAAAAAAAAAATTGAACATCCAAAATGGAAATGCAAAAATGCTGAGAGTGATAATTCCAAAAAGTTTCTACAATTTTGAAGGATAAGAAAAAACTGGGTTGTTTGGCTTTGGTAAATATCCAACCACACGTTAACTTGAGAATTTAATTTTCTCTACTCCTTGAAATTTTTGGATCATTAGGTCATTTGCATCTTTAACATGTTTCTGGCATGCATACTCACCACATTTAAAACATGTTAGGGTCAATTATAAATCTCTTTCTTATAAAATTCCACCAAGCTATTAGGGGTTGTACTAGTGGAATTTCCCAAACATAGATAACAAAACTTTGGATTTCATTTTTAGTGCGTGAAATAATTTTCTTCACTCACATTTATTGTAGTTTTCAATTTTTTTTGCATACATGAACTCTAAAATTTTTATTTTGTTTACGGGAAAAGTGGGACAAGTTTGGATTTGAAAAGAAATAGAACACCCAAAATGGAAATGCACAAATGCTGAGAAAGATAATTCCAAAAAGTATCTCTGATTTTGAAGGATAGGCAAAATGTGGGTTGTTGGGCTCTGGTAAATATCCAACCACAAGTTAATTTGAGAATTTAATTTTTTCTACTCCTTGAAATTTTTGGATCATTACGTCATTTGCATCTTCAACATGTTTCTGGCATGCATACCCACCACATTTAAAACATGTTAGGATAGATTAGATATCTATTTCTTATAAAATTTCACCAAGCTACAAGGTGTTGTACTAGTGGTATTTCCTAAACATGGATAACAAAACTTTCGAGTTCATTTTTAGTTCTTGAAATAATTTTTTTAACTTACATTTATTTTAGGTTTCAAATTTTTTAGCATACATGAACACTGAAATTTTCATTTTGTTTACGAGGAAAATACGACAAGTTTGGATTTGAAAAAAAATTGAACATAAAAAATGGAAATGCAAAAACTGCTAAGAGAGATAATTCCAAAAAGTTTCTCTGATTTTGAAGGATAGGCAAAAAGTTGGGTGTTTGGCTCTGGTAAATATTCAACCACACGTCAACTTGAGAATTTAATTTTTTCTTCTGCTTGAAATTTTTGGATCATTAGGTCATTTGCATCTTCAACATGTTTGTGGCATGCATACCAACCCCACATTTAAAACATGTTAGGATCAATTAGAAATCTCTTTCATATAAAATTCCACCAAGCTATTAGGGGTTGTACAAGTGGAATTTCCGGATAACAAGACTTTGGAGTTCATTTTTAGCGCATGAAATAATTTTCTTCACTTACATTTATGATAGTTTTCAAATTTTTTTGCATACATGAACTCTAAAATTATCATTTTGTTTACGAGAAAAGTGGGACAAGTTTGGATTTGAAAAAAAATTGAACATCCAAAATGGAAATGCACAAATGCTGAGAGAGATAATTCCAAAAAGTATCTCTGATTTTGAATGATAGGCTAAAAGTGGGTTGTTTGGCTCTGGTAAATATCCAACCACACGTTAACTTGAGAATTTAATTTTTCTACTCCTTGAAACTTTTGGATCAAGAGGTCATTTGCATCTTCAACATGTTGCTGGCAAGCATACCCACCACATTTAAAAATGTTAGGATCAATTAGTAATCTCTTTCTTATAAAATTCCACCAAGATATTAGGGGTTGTACTAGTAGAATTTCCCAAATGTGGATAACAAAACTTTGGAGTTCATTTTTAGTGCGTTAAATAATTTTCTTTGATTACATTTATTATAGTTTTCAAATTTTGATGCATACATAAACTCTAAAATTTCATTTTGATGTCATCATTTTGTTAACGAGAAAAGTGGGACAAGTTTGGATTTGTTAAAAAACTGAACATCCAAAAAGGAAATGTGGGTTGTTTGGCTTTGGAATCTTTGATTTTTAAAGATAGGCAAAAAGTCGGTTGTTTGCCTTTGGTAAATATCCAACCACACGTTAACTTGAGAATTTAATTTTTTCAACTCCTTGAAATTTTTAGATCATTAGGTCATTTGCATCATCAACATGTTTCTGGCATGCATATCCACCACAGATTAAACATGTTAGGATCAATTAGAAATCTCTTTCTTAAAAGAATTCCAACTAGCTATTAGTGGTTATACTAGTGGAATTTCCCAAACAAGGATAACAAAACTTTGGAGTTCATTTTTAGTGCGTGACATAATTTTCTTCACTAACATTTTTAGTTTCCAAATTTTTTTGCATACATGAACTCTAAAATTTTCATTTCATTTACAAGAAAAGTGGGACAAGTTTCGATTTGAAAAAAAATTGAACATCCAAAATGGAAATGCACAAATGCTGAGAGAGATAATTCCAAAAAGTATCTCTGATTTTGATGGATAGGCAAAAAGTGGGTAGTTTGGCTCTGGTAAATATCCAACCACAAGTTAACGTGAGAATTTAATTTTTTCTACACCTTGAAAATTATTTATCATTAGGTCATTTCCTTCTTCAACATGTTTCTGGCATGCCTACCCACCACATTTAAAACATGTTAAGATATATTAGAAATCTCATTCTTATAAAATTCCACAAGCTATTAGGGGATGTAGTAGTGGAATTTCCCAAACATGGATAAGAAAACTGCGGAGTTCATTTGTAGTGCGTGAAATAATTTTCTTCACTTACATTTATTTTAGTTTTCAATTTTTTTTGCATAAACGAACTGAAAAATTTTCGTTTTGTTTACGAGAAAAGTGGGAGAGTTTGGATTTGAAAAAAAAATTGAACATCCAAAATGGAAATGTACAAATGCTGAGAGAGATAATTCAAAAACATTTCTATGATTTGGAAGGATAGGCAAAAAATGGGTTGTTTGGCTCTAGTAAATATCCAACCACACATTAACTTGAGAATTTATTTTTCTCTACTCCTTGAAATTTTTGGATCATTAGGTCATTTGCATCTTCAACAGGTTTCTGGCATGCATACCCACCACATTTAAAACATGTTAGGATCAATTAGAAATCTCTTTCTTATAAAATTCCACCAAGCTATTAGGGGTTGTACTAGTGGAATTTCCCAAACATAGATAACAAAACTTTGGATTTCATTTTTAGTGCTTGAAATAATTTTCTTCACTCACATTTATTATAGTTTTCAAATTTTTTTGCATACATGAACTCTAAATTTTTTATTTTGTTTACAGGAAAAGTGGGACAAGTTTGGATTTGAAAAGAAATAGAACACCCAAAATGGAAATACACAAATACTAAGAGAGATAATTCCAAAAAGTATCTCTGATTTTGAAGGATAGGCAAAATGTAGGATGTTTGGCTGATGTAAATATCCAACCACAAGTTAACTTGAGAATTTATTTTTTTCTACTCCATGAATTTTTTGGATCATTAGGTCATTTGCATTTTCAACATGTTTCTGGCATGCATACCCACCACATTTAAAACATGTTAGGATCAATTAGAAATCTCTTTCTTGTAAAATTCCACCAAGCTATTAGGGTTTGTACTAGTGGTATTTCCTAAACATGGATAACAAAACTTTGGAGTTCATTTTTAGTGCTTGAAAAAAAAAATTTCAATTACATTTATTTTAGTTTTCAATTTTTTAGCATACATGAACACTTAAATTTTCATTTTGTTTATGAGAAAAATACGACAAGTTTGGATTTGAAAAAAAAATTGAACATAAAAAATGGAAATGCAAAAATTGCTAAGAGAGATAATTCCAAAAAGTTTCTCTAATTTTGCAGGATAGGCAAAAAGTTGGGTGTTTGGTGATAGATGCTATATTCTGACATGAGAACTAAGTTAATTATAATAGAATAACCATTATAATTGTGTTATAGGTGGTTATTTATCGGTTTTCAAATGAAATGAGCATTTATTGAATTTGGCATTAATCACTGTCGATATTGCATATTTTTCTCTCCTGACTTATATTTCATTGTTTTTAAGGTTTATTTCTTCCTAAAATGCTTTTTATAGATTTAATTATGGAATTTCAGGAGAATTTTGGTGGAGAAGGAGATATTTACCAAAATGCCCTTTGTGAAATGAAGGTGATTTTTAGGTCAAATCATTTTAAAATAAATGAGATGGTATTAAAGGAACGAGAGGGGGCGTCGAAAGGGGGACCCGAGGGGGGGACCCGAGAGGGGAGACTTGAGAGGGGGAAACGTGAAGAAAAAACAGAAACGGAGACCAAAACAGAGGACTTTGACCGGAAACAGGGGAGGACCCGAGAGGAGTTCCCCACCGTCGTTCGCTGGGTCAATACCTTTCGCCGCGCCACCGTCGTCCACCGTTGTCCACCGCCATCCAGCAACCGAGAAGAAACCAGAGGAGAGCTCGAGAGAGTCTCCGTCGAGGTGAGTTCGACAGTCGTCGATCGCCAGGCCGAGAAGTGATCCGAGAGGGCTTCTCCGGCTCCACTTCCGCTTTCCGACCATCCTCCAGCGTCGGTTACGTATTTCTGACCATTACCGGAGCGACTCCGAATCCGACCGAGACTTGAGAGAGCCGGTTAGAGAACGTCAGCTCTGTTTCGTTCTTCACCGGACGTTACCTCCGTCCGTCGGCTTCCAACCTTCGTCACCGGCGTTGTCTCTACCTCCGACCACTCACTCTTGCCAACCCGACGCCACCAATTTCGGGAAATTGCAGCACCCGTGAGAATGAGTTGCTGCCCGAGCAAGAGGAAGGAGAAGGGGAGTAATTTGTCATTTTTGAATTTTATTTTTTATATAGTTTGAACTTAGGTTTTGAATGTTTATTGAATCATAATTGATAATTAATGTTTATTGAATATTTGTTTTCCAGATATTTGATTAAATTAGCTAATTAGGGTAGGATTATAATTGAGGTTGGAATTTGGTATTTTAATCTGATTTCTGTCTTTCACTCTATTCGCCCGAGAGGGGCTAGAAGCAAGGATTGAGAAATCGGAATCGTGATTACATGGCGCTCGAGAGAGGCACGAATCACGGTAAAATCCAGAGTTGATAATTTTAGCATCATCACAGTAGGAAATTGATTCTCTGCATTCTATTGTAATCCGCTCTATGTCATTAACTCTAGGCGCCCGAGAGAGGCTAGACGCAAGGATTGAGAATCCGGATTCGTGGTTACGTGGCGCTCGAGAGATGCACGAATCACGGTAAAATCCAGAGTTGATAATTTCAGCATCTTCACAATAGGAAATTGATTCTCTCCATTCTATTGTAATCCTCTCTTTGTCATTAACTCTAGGCGCCCGAGAGGGGCTAGACGCAAGGATTGAGAATCCGGATTCGTGGTTACGTGGTGCTCGAGAGAGGCACGAATCACGGTAAAATCCAGAGTTGACGTTTCCAGTTGTGCAAGTAGTTAATTAGATTATTGCTTGATAATTTAGGATATAATTAGTGTTTAGTTCAGATTAATTCATCATATTTGGTTAGGCTAGTTGACTGAAGAATGCACAGAATTCAATCCACCCTGTGGATATAACCCACGCTTACAGCTAAATTACATGAACGATTCGTACGCTTGCGAGGTATTAAAGCCGATGTAACAAAAATTCTACATAAAAAATGGAAATGCAAAAAGTGCTGAGAGAGATAATTCCAAAAAGTATATCTGATTTTGAAGGATAGGCAAAAAGTGGGTTGTTTGGTTCTGGTAAATATCCAACCACACGTTAACTTGAGAATTTAATTTTTTCTACTCCATGAAATTTTTAGATCATTAAGTCATTTGCCTCTTCAACATGTTTTTGGCATGCATACCCACCACATTTAAAAAATGTTAGGATCAATTAGAAAACTCTTTCTGATAAAATTCCATCAAGCTATTAGGGGATGTACTAGTGAATATTCCCAAACATGGATAAGAAAACTGTGGAGTTCATTTATAGTGCGTGAAATAATTTTCTTCACTTATATTTATTTTAGTTTTCAATTTTTTTTGCATACACGAACTCAAAAATTTTCGTTTTGTTTACGAGAAAAGTGGGACAAGTTTGGATTTGAAAAAAAAAATTGAACATCCAAAATGGAAATGCAAAAATGCTGAGAGAGATAATTCCAAAAAGTTTCTATGATTTTGAAGGATAGGCAAAAAATGGGTTGTTTGGCTCACATAAATATCCAACCACACGTTAACTTGAGAATTTAATTTTCTCTACTCCTTGAAATTTTTGGATCATTAGGTCATTTGCATCTTCAACATGTTTCTGGCATGCATACCCACCACATTTAAAACATGTTAGGATCAATTAGAAATCTCTTTCTTATAAAATTCCACCAAGCTATTAGGGGTTGTACTGGTGGAATTTCCCAAACATAGATAACAAAACTTTGGATTTCATTTTTAGTGCGTGAAATAATTTTCTTCACTTACATTTATTATAGTTTTCAAATTCTTTTGCATACATGAACTCTAAAATTTTTATTTTGTTTACGGGAAAAGTGGGACAAGTTTGGATTTGAAAAGAAATAGAACACCCAAAATGGAAATGCACAAATGCTGAGAGAGTTAATTCCAAAAAGTATCTCTGATTTTGAAGGATTGGCAAAAAGTGGGATGTTTGGCTCTGGTAAATATCCAACCACAAGTTAAGTTGGGAATTTAATTTTTTCTACTCCATGAATGTTTTGGATCATTTGGTCATCTGTATCTTCAACATGTTTCTGGCATGCATACCCACCACTTTTAAAACATGTTAGGATCAATTAGAAATCTCTTTGTTATAAAATTCCACCAATCTATTAGGGTTTGTACTAGTGGTATTTCCTAAACATGGATAACAAAACTTTGGAGTTCATTTTTAGTGCTTGAAATAATTTTTTTCACTTACATTTATTATTGTTTTCAAATTTTTTTGCATACATGAAGACTAAAATTTTCATTTTGTTTACGAGAAAAATACGACAAGTTTGGATTTGAAAAAAAATTGAACATCAAAAATGGAAATGCAAAGACTGCTCAGAGAGATAATTCCAAAAAGTATCTCTGATTTTGAAGGATAGGCAAAAAGTTGGGTGTTTAGCTCTGGTAAATATCCAACCACACGTCAACTTGAGAATTTAATTTTTTCTACTCGAAATTTTTGGATCATTAGGTCATTTGCATCTTCAACATGTTTGTGGCATGCATACCAACCACATTTAAAACATGTTAGGATCAATTAGAAATCTCTTTCATAAAAAATTCCACTAAGCTATTAGGGGTTGGGGTTGTACAAGTGGAATTTCCGGATAACAAAACTTTGGAGTTCATTTTTAGTGCATGAAATAATTTTCTTCACCTACATTTATTATAGTTTTCAAATTTTTTTGCATACATCTACTCTAAAATTTTCATTTTGTTTACGAGAAAAGTGGAACAAGTTTGGATTTGAAAAATAATTGAACATCCAAAAAGGAAATGCATAAATACAAAGAGAGATAATTCCAAAAATTATCTCTGATTTTGAAGGATAGGCTAAAAGTGGGTTGTTTGGCTCTGGTAAATATCCAACCGCACGTTAACATGAGAGTTTAATTTTCCACTCCTTGAAATTTTTTGATCAAGAGGTCATTTGCATCTTCAACATGTTGCTGGCAAGCATACCCACCACATTTAAAACATGTTAGGATCAATTAGAAATATCTTTCTTATAAAATTCAACCAAGCTAATAGGGGTTGTACAAGTGGAATTTCCCAAACGTGGATAACAAAACTTTGGAGTTCATTTTTAGTGCGTGAAATAATTTTCTACACTTAAATTTATTATAGTTTTCAATTTTTTTTGCATACATGAACTCTAAAATGTTCATTTTGTTTACGAGAAAAGTGGGACAAGTTTGGATTTGAAAAAAAATTGAACATCCAAAATGGAAATGCACAAATGCTGAGTGAGATAATTCCAAAAAGTATCTCTGATTTTGAAGAATAGACAAAAAGTGGGTTGTTTGGATCTGGTAAATATCCAACCACACGTTAACTTGAGAATTTAATTTTTTTCTAATCGAAATTTTTGGATCATTAGGTCAATTGCATCTTCAACATGTTTGTGGCTTGCATTCCCACAACATTTAAAACATGTTAGGATCAATTAGAAATCTCTTTCTTATAAAATTCCACCAAGCTATTTGGGGTTGTGCTAGTGAAATTTTCCAAACATGGATAACAAAACTTTGGAGTTCATTTTTAGCGCGTGAAATAACTTTCTTCACTTAAATTTATTATAGTTTTCAAATTTTTTTGCATACATGAACTCTCAAAGTTTCATTTTGTTTACTGGAAAAGTGGCACAAGTTTGGATTTTAAAAAAAATTGAACATCCAAAATGGAAATGCAAAAAGTGCAGAGAAAGATAATTTCGAAAAGTATCTCTGATTTTTAAGGATAGGTAAAAAGTGGGATATTTGGTTCTGATAAATATCCAACCACAAGTTAACTTGAGAATTTATTTTTTTCTACTTCTTGAAATTTTTGGAGAATTAGGTCATTTGCATCTTCAACATGCTTGTGGCATACATACCCACAACATTTAAAACATGTTAGGATCAATTAGAAATCTCTTTCTTAAAAAATTCCACCAAGCTATTAGGGGTTGTACTAGTGGAATTTCCCAAACATGGATAACAAAACTTTAGAGTTCTTTTTTAGTGGGTTAAATAATTTTCTTCACTTACATTTATTATAGCATTCAAATTTTTTTGCATACATGAACTCTAAAATTTTCATTTTGTTTACAAAAAAAGTTGGACAAGTTTGGATTTGAAAAAAAATTGAACAACCCAAATGGAAATGCACAAATGCTAAGAGAGATAATTCCAAAAAGTATCTCTGATTTTGAAGGATAGGCAAAAAGTGGGTTGTTTGGCTCTGGTAAAAACCAACCACACATCAACTTGAGAATTTAATTTTTTCTACTCCTTGAAATTTTTCGATCGTTACGTCATTTGCATCTTCAACATATTTCTGGCATGCATACCCACCCCATTTAAACAATGTTAGAATCAATTATAAATCTCTTTCTTATAAAATTCCACCAAGCTATTAGGGGTTGAACTAGTGGAATTTCCCAAACATGGATAACAAAACTTTGGAGTTCATATTGAGTGCGTGAAACAATTTTCTTCACTTACATTTATTATAGTTTTCAAATTTTTTTGCGTACATGAACTCTAAAATTTTCATTTGGTTAATGAGAAAAGTGGGACAAGTTTGGATTTGAAAAAAAATTGAACATAAAAATGGAAATGCAAAAATTGTTGAGAGAGATAATTCCAAAATGTATCTCTGATTTTGAAGGATAGGCAAAAAGTGGGTTGTTTGGTTTTGGTAAATATCCAACCACACGTTAACTTGAGAATTTAATTTTTTCTACTCCATGAAATTCTTAGATCATTAGGTCATTTGCCTCTTCAACATTTTTTTGGCATGTAACCCACCACATTTAACACATGTTAGGATCAATTACAAAACTCTTTTCGTTAAAATTCCACCAAGCTGTTAGGGGTTGTACTAGTGGAATTTTCCAAACATGGATAACAAAACTTTGGAGTTCATTTTGAGTGCATGAAACAATTTTCTTCACTTACATTAATTATAGTTTTCAAATTTTTTTGCACACATGAACTCTAAAATTTTTATTTTGTTTACGAGAAAAGTGGGACAAGTTTGGATTTGAAAACAGATTGAACATCAAAAATGGAAATGCAAAAAGTGCTGAGAGAGATAATTCCAAAAACTATCTCTGATTTTGAAGGATAGGCAAAAAGTGGGTTTTTTGGTTCTGGTAAATATCCAACCACACGTTAACTTGAGAATTTAATTTTTTCTACTCCATGAAATTTTTAGATCATTAGGTCATTTGCCACTTTAACATGTTTTTGTCATGCATACCCACCACATTTAAAACATGTTAGGATCAATTAGAAAACTCTTTCTGATAAAATTCCATCAAGCTATTAGGGGTTGTACTAGTGGAATTTCCCAAACATGGATAACAAAACTTTGGAGTTCATTTTTAGTGCGTGAAATAATTTTCTTCACTTACGTTTATTATAATTTTCAAATTTTTTGGCATACATGAACTCTAAAATTTTCATTTTGTTTACGAGAAAAGTGGGACAAGTTTGGATTTAAAAATAAATTGAACATCCAAAAAGGAAATACACAAATTCTGAAAGTGATAATTCCAAAAAGTATCTCTGATTTTGAAGGATAGGCAAAAAGTGGGTTGTTTGGCTCTTGTAAATATCCACCCACATGTTAAATTGAGAATTTAATTTCTTCTACTCCAAATTTTTGGATCATTAGGTCATTTGCATCTTCAAAATGTTTTTGGCATGCATATTAACCACATTTAAACATATTAGGATCAATTAGAAATCTCATTCTTATAAAACTCCAAGAACTATGATGGGATGTACTAGTCGATATTCCCAAACATGGATAAGAAAATTGTGGAGTTCCTTTATAGTTCGTGAAATAATTTTCTTCACTTACATTTATTTTAGTTTTCAAATTTTTTTGCATACACGAACTCAAAAATTTTCGTTTTCTTTACGAGAAAAGTGGGACAAGTTTGGATTTGAAAAAAAAATTGAACATCCAAAATGGAAAAGCAAAAATGCTGAGAGAGATAATTCCAAAAAGTTTCTATGATTTTGAAGTATAGGCAAAAACTGGGTAGTTTGGCTCTCGTAAATATCCAACCACACGTTAACTTGAGAATTTAATTTTCTCTACTCCTTGAAATTTTTGGATCATTAGGTCATTTGCATCTTCAACATGTTTCTGGCATACCCACCACATTTAAAACATGTTAGGATCAATTAGAAATCTCTTTCTCATAAAATTCCACCAAGCTATTAGGGGTTGTACTGGTGGAATTTCCCAAACATAGATAACAAAACTTTGGATTTCATTTTTAGTGCGTGAAATAATTTTCTTCACTCACATTTATTATAGTTTTCAAATTTTTTTGCATACATGAACTCTAAAATTTTCATTTTGTTTACAGGAAAAGTGGCACAACTTTGGATTTTAAAAAAAATTGGACATCCAAATTCGGAATGCAAAAAGTGCTGAGAGAGATAATTCCAAAAATTATCTCTGATTTTGAAGGATAGGCAAAAAGTTGGCTGTTTGGTTCTGTTAAATATCCAACCACAAGTTAACTTGAGAATTTAATTTTTTCTACTCCTTGAAATTTTTGGATCATTAGGTCATTTGCATCTTCAACATGTTTGTCGCATGCATACCCACAACATTTTAAACATGTTAGGATCAATTAGAAATCTCTTTATTATAAAATTCCACCAAGCTACTAGGGGTTGTACTAGTGGAATTTCCCAAACATGGATAACAAAACTTTGGAGTTCATTTTTAGTGCGTTAAATAATTTTCTTCACTTACATTTTTTATAGTTTTCAAATTTTTTTGCATACATGAACTCTAAAATTTTCATTTTGTTTACGAGAAAAGTTGGACAAGTTTCGATTTGAAAAAAAAATTGAACATCCCAAATGGAACTGCACAAATGTTGCTAGAGTTAATTCCAAAAATTATTTCTGATTTTGAATGATAGGCAAAAAGTGGGTTGTTTGCCTCTGGTGAAAAAACCAACCACACGTCAACTTGAGAATTTAATTTTTTCTACTCCTTGAAATTTTTTGATCATTAGGTCATTTGCATCTTCAACATGTTTCTGGCATGCATACCCACCCCATTTAAAACACGTAAGGATCAATTAGAAATCTCTTTCTTATAAAATTCCACCAAGCTATTAGGGGTTGAACTAGTGGAATTTCCCAAACATGGATAACAAAACTTTGGAGTTCATTTTTAGTGCGTGAAACAATTTTCTTCACTTACATTTATTATAGTTTTCAAATTTTTTGCATACATGAACTCTAAAATTTTCATTTTGTTAACGAGAAAATTGGGACAAGTTTGGATTTGAAAAAAAATTGAACATAAAAAAAGGAAATGCAAAAAGTGCTGAGAGAGATAATTCCAAAAAGTTTATCTGATTTTTAAGGATAGGCAAAAAGTGGGTTGTTTGGTTCCGGTAAATATCCAACCACACGTTAACTTGAGAATTTAATTTTTTCTACTCCATGAAATATTTAGATCATTAAGTCATTTGCCTCTTCAACATGTTTTTGGCATGCATACCCACAACATTTAAAACATGTTAGGATCAATTACAAAACTCTTTCTGATAAAATTCCACCAAGCTATTAGTGGTTGTACTAGTGGAATTTCCCAAACATGCATAACAAAACTTTGGAGTTCATTTTGAGTGCGTGAAACAATTTTCTTCACTTACATTTATTATAGTTTTCAATTTTTTTGCATACATGAACTCTAAAACTTTTAATTTGATTACGAGAAAAGTGGGACAAGTTTGGATTTGAAAAAAAATTGAACATGCAAAAAGGAAATACACAAATTCAGAAAGTGGGTTGTTTAGCTCTTGTAAATATCCACCCACATGTTAACCTGAGAATTTAATTTCTTCTACTCCTTCAAATTTTTGGATCATTGGGTCATTTGCATCTTCAACATGTTTCTGGCATGCATACCAACCACATTTAGAACATGTTAGGATCAATTAGAAATCTCTTTCTTATAAAATTCCAGCAAGCTATTAGGGTTTGTACTAGTGGATTTTCCCTAAGATGGATCACAAAACTTTAGAGTTCATTTTTAGTGCGTGAAATAATTTTCTTCACTTTCATTTATTATAGTTTTATAATTGTTTTGCATACATGAACTCTAAAATTTTCATTTTGTTTACGAGAAAAGTGGGACAACTTTGGATTTAAAAAAAAAATTGAACATCAAAAATGGAAATGCAAAAAGTGCTGAGAAAGATAATTCCAAAAAGTATCTCTGATTTTGAAAGAAAGGCAAAAGGTGGGTTGTTTGGCTCTGGTAAATATCCAACCACACGTTAACTTGTGAATTTCATTTTTTTTACTCCTTGAAATTTTATGATCAATAGGTCATTTGCATCTTCAACATGTTTCAGTCCTACATACCCACCACATTTAAAACATGTTAGGATCAATTCAAAATCTCTTTCTTATAAAATTCCACCATCCTATTTGGGTTTCTACTAGTGGAATTTTCCAAACATGGATAACAAAATGTTGGAGTTCATTTATAGTGCGTGAAATGATTTTTTTTACTTACATTTATTATATTTTTAAAATTTTTTTGCGTACATGAACTCTTAAATTTTCATTTTTTTTCCGAGAAATTTAGGACAAGTTTGGATTTGAAAAAAAATTGAATATCCAAAATGGAAATGCACAGATGCAGAGAGAGATAATTCCAAAAAATTTTTCTGATTTTGAAATACAGGCGAAAAGTGAGTTGTTTGTCTCTGGTAAATATCCAACCTCATGTCAACTTGAGAATTTAATTTTTTCTTCTCGAAATTTTTGGAACATTAGGTCATTTGCAGCTTCAACATGTTTTTGGCAAGCATACCGACCACATTAAAAACATGTTAGGATCAATTAGAAATTTCTTTCTTATAAAATTCCACCAAGCTATTAGGGTTTGTACTAGTGGAATTTTCCAAACATGGATAACAAAACTTTGGAGTACATTTTTAGTGTATGAAATAATTTTCTTCATTTATATTTATTATAGTTTTCAATTTTTTTTGCACTCATGAACTCTAAATTTTCATTTTGTTTATGGGAAAAGTGGGACAAGTTTGGATTTAAAAAAAATTGAACATCCAAAATGGAAACACACAAATGTCGAGAGAGATAATTCCAAAAACTATCTCTGATTTTGAAGGATAAGTAAAAAGTGTGTTGTTTGGCTCTGGTAAATATCCAACCACATGATAACTTGAGAATTTAATTTTTTCTACTCCTTGAAATTTTTTGATCATTAGGTCATTTGCATCTTCAACATGTTTCTAGCATGCGTACCCACCACATTTAAAACATGTTAGGATCAATTGGAAATCTCTTTCTTATAAAATTCCACCATGCTATTTGGGATTGTACTAGTGGAATTACCCAAACATTGATAACAAAATTTTGGAGTTCATTTTTAGTGCGTGAAATAATTTTCTTCACTTACATTTATTATAGTATACAAATTTTTTTGCATACATGAACTTTAAAATTTTCATTTCGTTTACGAGAAAAGTTAGACAAGTTTGGATTTGAAAAAAAAACTGAACATCCAAAATGGAAGTGCACAAATGCTGAGAGAGAAAATTCCGAAAAGTATCTCTGATTTTGATGGCTAGGCAAAAAGTGGTTTGTTTGGCTCTGGTAAATATCCAACCACACGTTAACTTGAGAATTTAATTTTTTTTACACCTAGAAATTTTTGGATCATTAGGTCATTTCCATCTTCAACGTGTTTCTGGCATGATTATCCACCATATTTAAATCATGTTAGGATCAATTATAAATATCGTTCTTATAAAATTCCACTAAGCAATTAGCGGTTGTACTAGTGGAATTTCCCAAACATGGATAAGAAAATTTTGAAGTTCAGTTTTGTAGTGCGTGAAATAATTTTCTTCACTTACATTTATTTTAGTTTTCAATTTTTTTTGCATACACGAACTCAAAAATTCTCATTTTGTTTACGAGAAAACAGGGACAAGTTTGGATTTGAAAAAAAAATTGAACATCCAAAATGGAAATGCACAAATGCTGAGTGAGATAATTCCAAAAAGTTTCTATGATTTTGAAAGATAGGCAAAAAGTGGGTTGTTTGGCTCTGGTAAATATCCAACTACACGTTAACTTGAGAATTTAATTTTTTATACTCGAAATTTTTAGATCATTAGGTCATTTGCATCTTCAACATGTTTGTGGTATGCATACCCACCTTATTTAAAACATGTTAGGATCAATTAGAAATCTCTTTCTTATAAAATTCCATGAAGCTATTAGGGTTTGTACTAGTGGAATTTCCCAAAGATGGATAACAAAACTTTGGAGTTCATTTTTAGTGCATGAAATAATTTTCTTCACTTACAATTATTATAGTTTTCAAATTTTTTTGCATACATGAACTCTAAAATTTTCATTTTGTTTACGAGAAAAGTGGGACAACAATGGATTTGAAAAATATTGAACATCAAAAATGGAAATGCAAAAAGTGCTGAGAGAGATAATTCCAAAAAGTATCTCTGATTTTGAAGGAAAGGCAAAAAGTGGGTTGTTTGGCTCTGGTAAATATCCAACCACACGTTAACTTGAGAATTTAATTTTTTTTACTCCTTGAAATTTTTGTATTAATAGGTCATTTGCATCTTCAACATGTTTCTCTCCTGCATACCCACCGCATTTAAAACATGTTAGGATCATTTTGAAATCTCTTCCATGTAAAATTCCACCAACCGATTTGGGGTTGTACTTGTGGAATTTCCCAAACATGGATAAAAAAATGTTGGGGTTCATTTTTAGTGCGTGAAATGATTTTCTTTACTTACATTTATTATATTTTTCAAATTTTTTTGCATCCATGAACTCTCAAATTTTCATTTTGTTTACGAGAAAAGTGGGAAAAGTTTGGATTTGAAAAAAAATTGAACTTCCAAAGTGGAAATGCACAAATACTAAGAGAGATAATTCCAAAAATTATATTTGGTTCTGAAGGATAGGAAGAAAGTGGGTTGTTTGGCTCAGGCAAATATCCAACCACAGGTTAACTTGAGAATTTAATTTTTTCTACTCGAAATTTTTGGATCATTAGGTCATTTGCAAATTCAAAATTTTTCTGGCATCCATACCCACCACATTTAAAACATGTTAGGATCAATTACATATCTCTTTCTTATAAAATTCCACCAAGCTATTAGGGGTTGTACTAGTGGAATTTCCCAAACATTGACAACAAAACTTTGGAGTTCATTTTTAGTGTGTGAAAAAATTTTCTTCACTTACATTTATTATAGTTTTCATATTTTTGTGCATACATGAACTCTCAAATTTTCATTTTGTTTACGAGAAAAGTGGGACAAGTTTGGATTTTAAAAAAAATTGAACATCCAATATGGAAATGCGAAAATTGCAGCGAGAGATAACTCCAAAAATTAACTCTGATTTTGAAGGATAGGAAAAAAGTGGGCTGTTTGGTTCTGGTAAATATCCAACCACAAGTTAACTTGAGAATTTATGTTTTTCTACTCCTTGAAATTTTTGGATCATTAGGCCATTTTCATCTTCAACATGTTTGTGGCATGCATACCCACAACATTTAAAACATGTTAGGATCAATTAGAAATCTCTTTCTTAAAAAATTCCACCAAGCTATTAAGGGTTGTACTAGTGGATTTTTCCAAACATGGATAACAAAACTTTGGAGTTCATTTTTAGTGCATTAAATAATTTTCTTCACATACATTTATTATAGTTTTCAAATTTTTTTGCATACATGAACTCTAAAATTTTCATTTTGTTTACAAGAAAAGTGGGACAAGTTTCAATTTGAAAAAAATTGAACATCCCAAATGAAAATGCACAAATGCTGAGGGAAATAATTCCAAAAAGTATCTCTGATTTTGAAGGACAGGCAAAAAGTGGGTTGTTTGGCACTGGTAAATAACCAACCACACGTCAACTTGAGAATTTAATTTTTTCTACTCCTTGAAATTTTTCGATCATTAGGTCATTTGCATCTTCAACATGTTTGTGGCATGCATACCCACCCCATTTAAAAAAGGTTAGGATCAATTAGAAATCTCTTTCTTATAAAATTCCACCAAGCTATTAGGGTTTGTACTAGTGGAATTTTCCAAAGATGGATAACAAAACTTTGGAGTTCATTTTTAGTGCCTGAAATAATTTTCATAACTTACATTTATTATAGTTTTCAAATTTTTTTGCATACATGAACTCTAAAATTTTCATTTTGTTTACGAGGAAAGTGGGACAACAATAGATTTGAGAAAAATTGAACATAAAAAATGGAAATGCAAAAAGTGCTGAGAGAGATAATTCCAAAAAGTATCTCTGTTTTTGAAGGAAAGGCAAAAAGTGGGTTGTTTGGCTCTGGTAAATATCCAACCACACGTTAACTTGAGAATTTAATTTTTTTTACTCCTTGAAATTTTTGGATCAATAGGTCATTTGCATCTTCACCATGTTTCTGTCCTGCTTACCCACCACATTTAAAACATGTTAGGATCAATTTGAAATCTCTTTCTTATAAAATTCCACCAAGCTATTTGGGGTTCTACTAGTGGAATTTCCCAAACATGGACAACAAAATGTTGGAGTTCATTTTTAGTGCGTTGAATGATTTCTTTACTTACATTTATTATATTTTTCAAATTTTGTTGCATCCATGGACTCTAAAATTTTCATTTTGTTTACGCGAAAAGTGGGACAAGTTTGGATTTGAAAAAAAAATTGAACTTCCAAAATGGAAATGCTCAAATACTGAGAGAGATAATTCCAAAAAAAAAAAAGTATCTTTGGTTCTGATGGATAGGCAAAAAGTGGGTTGTTTGGCTATGGTAAATATCCAACCACATGTTAACTTCAGAATTTTGGTCTTTCTACTCCTTGAAATTTTAGGATCATTAGGTCATTTGCATATTCAACATTTTTCTGGCGTGCATACCCACCACATTTAAAACAAGTTAGGATCAATTACAGATCTCTTTCTTATAAAATTCCACCAAGCTATTAAGGGTTGTACTAGTGGAATTTCCCAAACATTGATAACAAAACTTTGGATTTCATTTTTACTGCGTGAAATAATTTTCTTCACTTACATTTATTATAGTTTTCAATTTTTTTTGTAGACATGAACGCTAAAATTTTCATTTTGTTGTGTTCGTTTTGTTTACGAGAAAAGTGGGACAAGTTTGGATTTAAAAATAAAATTGGACATCAAAAATGGAAATGGACAAATTTTGAGAGAGATAATTCTGAAAAGTATATCTGATTTTGAAGGATAGGCTAAAAGTGGGTTGTTTGGCTCTAGTAAATATCCAACCACATGTTAACTTGAGAATTTAATTTTGTCTACTCCTTGAAATTTTTGGATCATTAGGTCATGTGCATCATCAACAAGTTTTTTGCATGCAAGTCCACCACATTTAAAACATGTTAGGATCAATTAGAAATCTCTATCTTAGAAAAATCCACTAAGCTATTAGGGGTTTTACTAGTGGAATTTCCCAAACATGGATAACAAAACTTTGGGGTTCATTTATAGTGCGTGAAATAATTTTCTTCACTTACATTTATTATAGTTTTCAAATTATTTTGCATACATGAACTCTTAAATTTTCATTTTTTTTACAAGAAAAGTGGGACAAGTTTGGGTTTGAAAAAAAATTGAACATCCAAAATGGAAATACATAGAAGCTGAGAGAGATAATTCCAAAAAGTTTTTCTGATTTTGAAGTACAAGCAAAAATTGGGTTGTTTGGCTCTGGTAAATATCCAACCTCACGTCAACTTGAGAATTTAATTTTTCAACTCGTAATTTTTGGATCATTAGGTCATTTGCATCTTCAACATGTTTCTGGCAAGCATACTGACCACATTTAAAACATGTTTGGATCAATTAGAAATCTCTTTCTTATAAAATTCCACCAAGCTATTAGGCGTTGTACTAGTGGAATTTCCCAAACATGGATAACAAAAATTTGGAGTACATTTTTAGTGTGTGAAATAATTTTCTTCACTTACATTTATTATAGTTTTCAATTTTTTTTGCACTCATGAACTCTAAAATTTTCATTTTATTTACGGGAAAAGTGGGACAAGTTTGGATTTGAAAAAAAAAATATAACATCCAAAATGGAAATACACAAATGTTGAGAGAGATAATTCCAAAAATTATCTCTGATTTTGAAGGATAGGTAAAAAGTGTGTTGTTTGGCTCTGGTAAATATCCAACCACACAATAACTTGAGAATATAATTTTTTCTACTCCTTGAAAATTTTTGATCATTAGGTCATTTGCATCTTGAACATGTTTCTGGCATGCGTACCTACCACAATTAAAACATGTTAGGATCAATTGGAAATATCTTTCTTATAAAATTCCACCATGCTATTAGGGATTATACTAGCGAAATTTCCCAAACATTGATAACAAATCTTTGGAGTTCATTTTTAGTGCGTGAAATAATTTTCTTCACTTACATTTATTATAGTATTCAAATTTTTTGGCATACATGAACTCTAAAATTTTCATTTTGTTTACGAGAAAAGTGAGACAAGTTTGGATTTGAAAAAACAATTAACATCCAAAATGGAAGTGCACAACTGCTGAGAGAGGTAATTCCTAAAAGTATCTCTGATTTTGATGGATAGGCAAAAAGTGGGTTGTTTGGCTCTGGTAAATATCCAACCACAAGTTAACTTGAGAATGTAATTTTTTCTACTCCTTGAAATTTTTGGATCATTAGGTCATTTGCATCTTCAACATGTTTCTGGCATGCATACCCACCTCATTTAAAACATGTTAGGATCATTTATAAATATCTTTCTTATAAAATTCCACCAACCTATTAGGGGTTGTACTAGTTGAATTTCCCAAACATGGATAAGAAAACTTTGGAGTTCATTTGTAGTGCGTGAAATAATTTTCTTCACTTACATTTATTTTAGCTTTCAAATTTTTTTGCATACACAAACTCAGAAATTTTCGTTTTGTTTACGAGAAAACTGGGACATGTTTGGATATGAAAAAAAATTGAACATCTAAAATGGAAGTGCAAAAATACTGAGAGAGATAATTCTAAAAACTATCTCTGATTTTGAAGGATAGGCAAAAAGTGGGATGTTTGGCTCTGGTATATCCAACAACAAGTTAACTTGAGAATTTAAGTTTTTCTACTGCTTGAAATTTTTGGATCACTAGGCCATTTGGATCTTCAACATGTTTCTGGCATGCATACCCACCACATTTAAAACATGTTAGGATCAATTAGAAATCTCTATCTTATTAAATTCCGCCAAGCTATTAGGGTTCGTACCAGTGGAATTTTTCAAACATAGATAACAAAACTATGGAGTTCATTTATAATGCATTAAATAATTTTCTTCACTTACATTTATTATAGTTTTCAAATATTTTTTGCATACATGAAGTCTAAAATTTTCATTTTGTTTACGAGAAACGGTGGACAAGTTTGGATTTGAAAAAAAATTGAACATCCAAAAAGTATCTTTTATTTTGAAGGATAGGCAAAAAGTGGGTTGTTTGGCTCTGGTAAATATCCAACCACACCTTAACTTGAGAACTTTATATTTTCTACTTCTTGAAATTTTTGGATCATTAGGTCAGGTGCATATTCAACATTTTTCTGGGGTGCATACCCACCATATTTAAAACATGTTAGGATCAATTACAGATCTCTTTCTTATAAAATTCCACCAAGCTATTTGGGGTTGTACTAGTGGAATTTCCCAAGCATGGATAACAAAACTTTGAAGTTCATTTTTAGTGCGTGAAATAATTTTCTTCACTTACGTTTATTATAGTTTTCAATTTTTTTGCATAATTGAACTCTAAAATTTTCCTTTTGTTTACGAGAAAAGTGGAACAAGTTTGGATTTAAAACAAAATTGAACATAAAAATTGGAAATGCACAAATTCTGAGAGAGATAATTCTAAAAAGTATCGGTGAATTTGAAGGATAGGCTAAAAGTGTGTTGTTTGGCTCTAGTAAATATCCAACCACACGTTAACTTGAGAATTTAATTTTTTCTACTCCTAGAAATTTATCGATCATTAGGTCATTTGCATCTTCAACATGTTTCTGGCATGCATTTCCACCACATTTCAATCATGTTAGGATCCATTAGAAATCTCTTTCTTAGAAAATTCCACTAAGCTATTCGGGGTGGTACTAGTGGAATTTTCCAAACATGGATAACAAAACTTTGGGGTTCAATTTTAGTGCTTGAAATAATTTTCTTCATTTACATTTATTAAAGTTTTAGAATTTTTTTGCATTCAAGAACTCTAAAATTATCAATTTTTTATTAAAAAAGTGGGAGAAGTTTGGATTTGAAAAAAAATTGAGCATCCAAAATGGATATGCCCAGATGCTGAGATGGATAATTCCAAAAACTATCTCTGATTTTGTAGGTTAGGCAAAAAGTGGGTTGTTTGGCTCTAGTAAATATCCAACCACACATCAACTTGAGAATTTAATTTTTTCTACTCTTTGAAATTTCTGGATCATTAGGTCATTTCCATCTTCAACATGTTTCTAGCATGCATACCCACCACATTTAAAACTTGTTAGGATCAATTAGAAATCTCTTTCTTATAAAATTCCACCTAGCTATTTCGGGTTGTACTAGTGGAATTTCCAAAACATGGTTACCAAAACTTTGGAGTTCATTTTTAGTGCGTGAAATAATTTTCTTCACTTACATTTATTATAGTTTTCAAATTTTTTGCATACATGAACTCTTAAATTTTCATTTTGTTTACGAGAAAAGTGGGACAACTTTGGATTTGGAAAAAAATTGAACATCCAAAATAAAAATGCAAAAATACTTAGAGAGATAATTCTGAAAAGTATCTCTGATTTTGAAGGATAGGCAAAAAGTGGGATGTTTGGCTCTGGAAAATATCCAACCACAAGTTAACTTGAGAATTTAATTTTTTCTATTGATGGAAAATTTTGGATCATTAGGTCAGTTGCATCTTCAACATGTTTCTGGCATGCATACCCAGCACATTTAAAATATGTTAGGATCAATTAGAAATCCCTTTCTTATTAAATTCCATAGAGCTATTAGGGTTTGTACTTGTAGTACTTCCTAAACATGGATAACAATACTTTGGACTTCATTTTTAGTGCTTTAAATAATTTTCTTCACTTACATTTATTATAGTTTTCAAATATTTTTGCATACATGAACTCTAAAATTTTCATTTTGTTTACGAGAAAAGTGGGACAAGTTTGGATTTGAAAAAAAAATTGAACATCCAAACATGAAATGCTCAAATGTTGAGAGAGATAATTCCAAAAAGTATCTCTGATTTTGAAGGATAAGCAAAACGTTGGTTGTTTGCCTCTAGTAAAAATCCAACCATTCGTTAACTTGAAAATTTAATTTTTTCTACACCTTGAAATATTTGGATCATTAGGTCATTTGCATCTTCAACATGTTTCTGGCATGCATACCCACAACATTTAAAACATGTTAGGATCAATTATAAATATCTTTCTTATAAAATACCACAAAGCAAATAGGGGTTGTACTAGTAGAATTTCCCAAACATTGATAACAAAACTTTGGAGTTCATTTTTAGTGCGTGAAATAATTTTCTGCACTAAAATTTTTTATAGTTTTCAAATTTATTTGCATACACGAACTCTAATATTTTCATTTTGTTTACGAGAAAAGTGGGAAAAGTTTGGATTTGAAAAAAAATTTAACATCCAAAATGGAAATGCACAAATTCTGAGAGAGATAAGTCCAAAGGTTGTTAGGCTCTGGTAACTATCCAACCCCACGTTAACTTGAGAATTTAAATTTTTCTATTCCTTGAAATTTTTGGATCATTAGGTCATTTGCATCTTCAATATGTTTCTGGCATGCATACCCACCACATTTAAAACATGTTACGATCAATTAGAATTCTTTTCCTTGTACAATTCCACCAAGCTATAGGGGTTGTACTAGTGGAATTTCCCAAACATGGATAACAAAACTTTGGAGTTCATTTTTAGTGAGTGAAATAATTTTTTTCACATACACTTATTATAATTTTCAAATTTTTTTCATACGTGAACTCTAAAATTTTCATTTTGTTGATGAGAAAAATGCGACAAGTTTGGTTTTGAAAAAAAATTCAACGTCCAAAAGGGAAATTGACAAATGCTGAGAGAGATAATTCCAAAAAGAATCTTTTATTTTGAAGGATAGGCAAAAAGTGGATTGTTTGGCTCTGGTAAATATCCAACCACACGTTAACTTGAGAATTTTTTATTTTCTATTTCTTGAAATTTTTGGATCATTAGGTCATTTGCATATTCAATAATTTTCTGGTGTGCATACCCACCATATTTAAAACATGTTAGGATCAATTACAGATCTCTTTCTTATAAAATTCCACCAAGCTATTTGGGGTTGTACTAGTGGAATTTCCCAAGCATGGATAACAAAACTTTGGAGTTCATTTTTAGTGCGTGAAATAATTTTCTTCACTTACATTTATTATAGTTTTCAAACTTTTTTTGCATAATTGAACCCTAAAATTTTCGTTTTGTTTACGAGAAAAGTGCAACAAGTTTGGATTAAAAACAAAATTGAACATAAAAATGGGAAATGCACAAATTCTGAGAGAGATAATTTTAAAAAGTATCTCTGAATTTGAAGGATAGGCTAAAAGTGTGTTGTTTGGCTCTAGTAAATATCCAACCACACGTTAACTTGAGAATTTAATTTTTTTTACTCGAAATTTATCGATCATTAGGTCATTTGCATCTTCAACATGTTTCTGGCATGCATGTCCACCACATTTAAATCATGTTAGGATCCATTAGAAATCTCTTTTCTTAGAAAATTCCACTAAGCTATTAGGGGTGGTACTAGTGGAATTTCCCAAACATGGATAACAAAACTTTGGGGTTCACTTTTAGTGCTTGAAATAATTTTCTTCATTTACATTTATTAAAGTTTTAGAATTTTGTTGCATTCAATAACTCTAAAATTTTTATTTTCTTTTTTTAAAAAGTGGGACAAGTTTGGATTTGAAAAAAAAATTGAGCATCCAAAATGGATATGCCCAGATGCTGAGATGGATAATTCCAAAAAGTATCTCTGATTTTGTAGGTTAGGCAAAAAGTGGGTTCTTTGGGTCTAGTAAATATCCAACCACACATCAACTTGAGAATTTAATTTTTTCTACTCCTTGAAATTTTTGGATCATTAGGTCATTTGCATCTTCAACATGTTTCTGGCATGCATACCCACCACATTTAAAACTTGTTAGGATCAATTAGAAATCTCTTTCTAATAAAATTCCACCTAGCTATTTCGGGTTGTACTAGTGGAATTTCCAAAACATGGTTACCAAAACTTTGGAGTTCATTTTTAGTGCGTGAAATAATTTTCTTCACTTACATTTATTATAGTTTTCAAATTTTTTGCATACATGAACTCTAAAATTTTCATTTTGTTTACGAGAAAAGTGGGAAAACTTTGGATTTGGAAAAAAATTGAACATGCAAAATGGAAATGCAAAAATACAGAGAAAGATAATTCTAAAAAGTATCTCTGATTTTGAAGGATAGGCAAAAAGTGGGATGTTTGGCTCTGGAAAATATCCAACCACAACTTAACTTGAGAATTTAATTTTTTCTACTGCTTGAAAATTTTGGATCATTAGGTCAGTTGCATCTTCAACATGTTTCTGGCATGCATACCCAGCACATTTAAAACATGTTAGGATCAATTAGAAATCTCTTTCTTAAAAAATTCCACCAAGCTATGAGAGGTTGGACTTGTGGAATTTCCCAATCATGGATAACAAAACTTTGGAGTTCATTTTGAGTGCGTGAAATAAATTTCTTCACTTACATTTATTATAGTTTTCAATTTTTTTTGCATACATGAACTCTAAAATTTTCATTTTGTTTACGAGAAAAGTGGGACAAGTTTGGATTTGAAAAAAAATTTAACATAAAAAATGGAAATGCTAAAAGTGCTGAGAGAGAGAATTCCAAAAGGTATCTCTGATTTTGAAGGATAGGCAAAAAGTGGGTTGTTTGGCTCTTGTAAATATCCAACCACACGTTAACTTGAGAATTTAATTTTTTCTACTCCTTGAAAATTTTGGAACATTAGGTCATTTGAATCTTCAACATGTTTCAGGCATGCATACCCACCACATTTAAAACGTGGTAGGGTCAATTAGAAAACTCTTTCTGATAAAATTTCACCAAGCTATTAGTGGTTGTACTAGTGGAATTTCCCAAACATGGATAACAAAACTTTGAAGTTCATTTTTAGTGCGTGAAATAATTTTCTTCACTTGCATTTATTATAGTTTTCAAATTGTTTTGCATACATGAACTCTAAAACTTTCATTTTATTTATGGGAAAAGTGGGACAAGTTTGGATTTAAAAAAAATTGAACATCCAAAAAGGAAATACACAAATATTGAAAGTGATAATTCCAAAAAGTATCTCTGATTTTGAAGGATAGGCAAAAAGTGGGTTGTTTGGCTCTGGTAAATATCCAACCACATGTTAACTTGAGAATTTAATTTTTACTACTTCTTCAAATTTTTGGATCATTAGGTCATTTGCATCTTCATCATATTTCTGGCCTGCATACCCACCACATTTAAAACATGTAAGGATCAATTAGAAATTTCTTTCTTATAAAATTCCATCAAGCTATTAGGGGTTGTACTAGTGGAATTTCCCAAACATGGATAACAAAACTTTGGAGTTCATTTTTAGTGCATTAAATAATTTTCATTACTTACATTTCGTATAGTTTTCAAAATTTTTTTGCATACATGAACTCTTAAATTTTCATTTTGTTTACGTGAAAAGTGGGACAAGTTTGGCTTTGAAAAAAAATTGAACATAAAAAATGGAAATGCAAAAAGTGCTGAGGGAGATAATTCCAAAAAGAATCTCTAATTTTGAAGGATAGGAAAAAAGTGGGTTGTTTGGCTCTGGTAAATATCCAACCACGCGTTAACTTGAGAATTTAGTTTTTTCTACTCCTTGAAATTTTTGTATCATTTGGTCATTTGCATATTCAACATTTTTCTGGCGTGCATACCCACCTCATTTAAAAAAAGTTAGGATCAATTACAGATTTCTTTCTTATAAAATTCCACCAAGCTATTAAGGGTTGTACTAGTGGAATTTCCCAAACATAGATATCAAAACATTGGATTTCATTTTTAGTGCGTGAAAAAATTTTCTTCACTTACATTTTATATAGTTTTCAAATTGTTTTGCATACATGAACTCTAAAAGTTTCATTTTATTTACGAGAAAAGTGGGACAAGTTTGGATTTGAAAAAAAAATTGAACATCAAAAATGGAAATGCACAAATGCTGAGAAAGATAATTCCAAAAAGTTTCTCTGATTTTGAAGGATAAGCAAAAAGTGGGTTGTTTGGCTCTTGTAAATATCCAACTACACGTTAACTTGAGAATTTAATTTTTTCTACTCCTTGAAATTTTTGGATCATTAGGTCATTTGCATCTTCAACATGTTTCTGGCTTGCATACCCACCACTTTTAAAACATGTTAGGAGCAATTAGAAATCTCTTTCTTACAAAATTCCACCAAGCTATTAGGGGTTGTACTAGTGGAATTTCCCATACATGGATAAAAAACCTTTGGAGTTCATTTTTGGAGCGTGAAATAATTTTCTTCACTTACATTTATTTTAGTTTTCCATTTCTTTTGCATACATGAACTCTGAAATTTTCATTTTGTGATGGAAAAAAGCTTGGATTTGAAAAAAAATTGCATATCCAAAATGGAAATTCACAAATGCTGAGAGAGATAATTCTAAAAATTATCTCTGATTTTGAAGGATAGAAAAAAAGTGGGTTGTTTGGCTCAGGTAAATATCCAACCAGACATCAACTTGAGAATTTAATTTTTTTCTTCTCCTTGAAATTTTTCGATCAGTAGGTCATTTGCATCTTCAACACGTTTCTGGCATGCATATCCATCACATTTAAAACATGTTAGGATAAATTAGAAATCTCTTTCTTATAAAATTCTACCAAGCTAATAGAGGTTGTACTAGTGGAATTTCCCAAACATGGATAACAAAACTTTGGAGTTCCTTTTTAGTACGTGAAATAATTTTCTTCACTTACATTTATTATAGTTTTCAAATTTTTTTGTATACATGAACTCTAAAATTTTCATTTTGTGAAGGAAAAAAGTTTGGATTTGAAAAAAAATTAAATATCCAAAATGGAAATTCACAAATGCTGAGAGAGATAATTCCAAAAAGTATCTCTAATTTTGAAGGATAGGCAAAAATTGGGTTGTTTGGATCTGATAAATATCCAACCACACGTCAACTTGAGAATTTAATTTTTTCTACTCCTTGAAATTTTTGGATCATGAGGTCATTTGCCTCTTCAACATGTTTCTGGCATGCATACCTGCCACATTTAAAACATGTTAGGATCAATTAGAAATCTATTTCTTATAACATTCCACCTTCCTTGAATTTCACAAACATGGATAACAAAAGGTTTGAGTTCATTTTTAGTGCGTTAAATGATTTTCTTTACTTACATTTATTATATTTTTCAGATTTTTTGGCATCCATGAACTTTAAAATTTTCATTTTGTTTACGAGTAAATTGGTACAAGTTTGGATTTGAAAAAAAATTGAACATCCAAAATAGACATGCACAAATGCTGAGAGAGATAATTCCGGAAAGTATCTCTGATTTTGAAGGATTGGCAAAAAGTGGGTTGTTTGGTTCTGGTAAATTTCCAACCACACATTAACTTGAGAATTTAATTTTTTCTACTCTTGGAAATTTTTGGATCATTAGGTCATTTGCATATTCAATATGTTTCTTGCATGCATACCCACCACATTTAAAACATATTAGGATCAATTGCAGAACTCTTTCTTATAAAATTCCACCAAGCTATTAGGGGGTTGTACTAGTGGAATTTTCCAAACATAGATAACAAAACTTTGGAGTTCATTTTTTGTGCGATAAATAATTTTCTTCACTTATATTTATTATAGTTTTCAATTTTTTTTGCATGCATGAACTCTCAAATTTTCATTTTGTTTACTAGAAAAGTGGGACAAGTTTGGATTTGAAAAAAAATTGAACATCAAAAATGGAAATGCATAAATGTTGAGAGAGATAATTCAGAAAAGTATCTCTGATTTTAAAGGATAGGCTAAAAGTGGGTTGTTTGGCTCTGGTAAATATCCAACCACACGTTAACTTGAGAATTTAATTTTTTCTACTCCTTGAAATTTTTCGATCAGTAGGTCATTTTCATCTTGAACATGTTTCTGGTATGCATGTCCACCATATTTAAAACATGTTAGGATCAATTAGAAATCTCTTTCTTAAAAAATTCCACTAAGCTATTAGGGATTGTACTAGTGGAATTTCAAAAACATGGATAACAAAACTTTGGGGTTCATTTTTTGTGCGTGAAATAATTTTCTTCACTTAGATTTATTATAGTTTTCAAATTTTTTTGCATACATGAACTCTTAAATTTTCATTTTGTATACGAGAAATGTGGGACAAGTTTGGATTTGAAAAAAAATTGAACATCCAAAGTGGATATACACAAATGCTGAGAGAGATAATTCCAAATAGTACCTCTTGATTTTTTAGGATAGGGAAAAAGTGGGTTGTTTGGCTCTTGTAAATATCCAACCACACGTTAACTTGAGTATTTAATGTTTTCTACTCCTTGAAATTTTTGGATCGTTAGGTCATTTGCATCTTCAACATGTTTCTCGCATGCATACCCACCACATTTAAAACATGTTAGGATCAATTAGAAATCTCTTTCTTGTAGAATTCCACCAAGCTATTAGGGATTGAATTAGTGGAATTTCCCAAACATGGATAACAAAACTTTGGAGTTCATTTTTAGTGCATGAAATAATTTTCTTCACTTTCATTTATTATAGTTTCCAAATTGTTTGGCATACATGAACTCTTAAATTTTCATTTTGTTTAAGAGAAAAGTGGGACAAGTTTGGATTTGAAAAAAAATTGTACATCCAAAATGCAAATTCACAAATACAGAGAGAGATAATTCCAAAAAGTATCTCTGATTTTGAAGGATAGGCAAAAAGTGGGTTGTTTGGCTCTGGAAAATATCCAACCACACGTCAACTAGAGAATTTAATTTTTTTTCTACTCCTTGAAATTTTTGGATCATTAGGTCATTTGCATCTTCAACATGTTTCTGGCATGAATACCCACCACATTTAAAACATGTCATGATCAATTAGAAATCTCTTTCTTATAAAATTCCACCAAGCTATTAGGGATTGTACTAGTGGAATTTCCCAAACATGGATAACAAAATTTTGGAGTTCATTCTTAGTGCGTGAAATAATTTTCTTCACTTACATTTATTATAGTTTTCAAATTTTTTGGCATACGTGAACTCTTAAATTTTCTTTTTTTTTTTACGAGAAAATTTGGACAAGTTTGGATTTGAAAAAAAATTGAGCATACAAAATGGAAATGCACAAATACTGATAGAGATAATTCCGAAAAGTACCACTGACTTTGAAGTACTGGAAAAAAGTGGGTTATTTGGCTCTGGTAAATATCCAACCACACGTCAACATGAGAATTTATGTTTTTCTACTCCATGAAATTTTTGGATCATTAGGTCATTTGCATCTTCTACATGTTTCATGCATTCATACCCACCACATTTAAAACAAGTTAGGATCAATTAGAAATCTCTTTCTTATAAAATTCCACCAAGCTATTAGGGGTTGTACTAGTGGAATTTCCCAAACATGGATAACAAAACATTGGAGTTCATTTTTAGTGTATGAAATAATTTTCTTCACACACATTTATTATAGTTTTCAAATTTTTTTTGTATATGTGAATTCTAAAATTTTCATTTTCTTTACGAGAAAAGTGGGACAAGTTTGGATTTGAAAAAAAAATTGAACATCCAAAGTGGATATATACAAATGCTGAGAGAGATAATTCCAAATAGTACCTCTGATTTTTTAGGATAGGGAAAAAGTGGGTTGTTTGGCTCTTGTAAATATCCAACCACACGTTAACTTGAGTGTTTAATTTTTTCTACTCCTTGAAATTTTTGGATCGTTAGGTCATTTGCATCTTCAACATGTTTCTGGCATGCATACCCACCACATTTAAAACATGTTAGGATCAATTAGAAATCTCTTTCTTGTAGAATTCCACCAAGCTATTAGGGATTGAACTAGTGGAATTTCCCAAACATGGATAACAAAACTTTGGAGTTCATTTTTAGTGCATGAAATAATTTTGTTCACTTTCATTTATTATAGTTTCCAAATTGTTTGACATACATGAACTCTTAAATTTTCATTTTGTTTAAGAGAAAAGTGGGACAAGTTTGGATTTGAAAAAAAATTGTACATCCAAAATGGAAATGCACAAATCCAGAGAGATATAATTTCAAAAAGTATCTCTGATTTTGAAGGATAGGCAAAAAGTGGGTTGTTTGGCTCTGGTAAATATCCAACCACACGTCAACTAGAGAATTTAATTTTTTCTACTCGAAATTTTTGGATCATTAGGTCATTTGCATCTTCAACATGTTTCTGGCATGAATACCCACCACATTTAAAACATGTCATGATCAATTAGAAATCTCTTTCTTATAAAATTCCACCAAGCTATTAGGGGTTGTACTAGTGGAATTTCCGAAACATGGATAACAAAATTTTGGAGTTCATTCTTACTGTGTGAAATAATTTTCTTCACTTACATTTATTATAGTTTTCAAATTTTTTTGCATACTTGAACTCAAACATTTTCATTTTGTTTCCGAGAAAAGTTGGACAAGTTTGGATTTGAAAAAAAATTGTTCATCCAAAATGGAAATGCACAAATGCTGAGAGAGTTAATTCTGAAAAGTATCTCTGATTTGGAAGGATAGGCAAAAAGTGGGTTGTCTGGCTCTGGTAACTTTCCAGCCACTCGTTAACTTTAGAATTTCATTTTTTCTACTCCATCAAAATTTTGGATCATTAGGTCATTTGCATCTTCTACATGTTTCTGACATGCATACCCACCACATTTAAAACATGTGAGGATAGATCAGAAATCTTTTTCTTGTAAAATTCCACCAAGCTATTAGGGGTTGTACTTATGGAAAATCCCAAACATGGATAACAAAACTTTGGAGTTCATTTTGAGTGCTGTGAAATAATTTTCTTCACATACATTTATTATAGTTTTCAAATTTTTTTGCATACATGAACTCTAAAATTTTAATTTTGTTTATGAGAAAATTGGGACAAGTTTGGATTAGAAAAAAAATTGAACATCAAAAATGGAAATGCAAAAAGTGCTGAGAGATATAATTCCAAAAAGTTTCTCTGATTTTGATGGATAGGCAAAACGTGGGTTGTATTGCTCTAGTAAATATCCATCCACATGTTAACTTGAGAATTTAATTTTTTCTACACCTTGAAATTTTTGGATCATTAGGTCATTTGTATCTTTAACATGTTTCTGGCATGCATACCCACCATATTTAAAACATGTTAGGATCAATTTGAAACTCTTTCTTTTAAAATTTCCACGAAGCTATGGGGGGTTGTACTAGTGGAATCTCCCAAACATGGATAATAAAACGTTGGAGTTCATTTTTAGTGCGTAAAAAAATTTTCTTCACTTACATTTATTATAGTTTTCAAATTTGTTTGCATACTTGAACTCTAAAATTTTCTTTTTGTTTACGAGAAAAGTTGGAGAATTTTGGATTTGAAAAAAAATTGAACATCCAAAATGGAAATATACAAATACAAAGAGAGATAATTCCAAGAATTATCTCTGATTTTGAAGGATACGCAAAAAGTGGGTTGTTTGGATCTGGTAAATATCCAACTACACGTTAACTTGACAATTTAATTTTTTCTACTCCTTGAAATTTTTGGATTATAAGGTCATTTTCATCTTCAACATGTTTCTGGCATGCATACCCACCACATTTAAAACATGTTAGGATCAATTAGAAATCTCTTTCTAATAAAATTCCACCAAGATATTAGTGGTTGTACTAGTGGAATTTGCCAAACATGGATAAAAAAACTTTGGAGTTCATTTTTAGTGTTTGAAATAATTTTCTTCACTTACATTTATTATAGTTTTGAAATTTTCTTGCATACATAACCTCTAAAATTTTCATTTTGTTGACAAGAAAAGTTTGGATTTGAAAAAAAATTGAAAATCCAAAATGGAAATTCACAAATGCTGAGAGAGATAATTCCAAAAAGTATCTCTGATTTTGAAGAATAGGCAAAAAGTGGGTTGTTTGGCTATGGTAAATATCCAACCACACGTCAACTTGAGAATTTAATTTTTTCTACTCCATGTAATTTTTGGATGATTAGGTCATATGCATTTTCAATATGTTTCTGGCATGCATACCCACCACATTTAAAACATGTTAGGATCAATTAGAAATCTCTTTTTTAAAAAATTCCACGAAGTTATTAGGGGTTGTACTCGTGGAATTTCCCAAACATGGATTACAAAACTTTGGAGTTCATTTTTAGTGCGTAAAATAATTTTCTTCACTGACATTTATTATAGTTTTCAACTTTTTTTTCGTATGTGAACTCTAAAATTTTCATTTTGTTTATGAGAAAAGAGGGACAAGTTTGGATTTGAAAAAAAAATTGAACATTCAAAATGTAAATGCACAAATGCAGAGAGAGATAATTCGAAAAAGTATCTCTGATTTTGAATGATAGGCAAAAAGTGGGTTGTTTGGCTCTGGTAAATATCCAACCACATGTCAACTTGAGAATTTAATTTCGTCTACTCCTTGAAATTTTTTGTTCATTAGGTCATTTTCATCTTCAACATGTTTCAGGCATGCATACCCACCACATTTAAAACATGTTAGTATCAATTCAAAATCTCTTTCTTATAAAATTCCACAAGCTATTAGGGGTTGTATTAGTGGAATTTCCCAAACATGGATAACAAAACGTTCGAGTTCATTTTTAGTGCGTGAAATGATTTTCTTTACTTAAATTAAGTATATTTTTCAAATTTTTTTGCATCCATGAACTTTAAAATTTTCATTTTGTTTACGAGAAAAATGGGACAAGTTTGGATTTAAAAAAAAATTGAACATCCAAAATGGAAATGCACAAATGCTGAGAGAGATAATTCCAAAAAGTATCTCTGATTTTGATGGATAGGCAAAATGTGGGTTGTTTCGCTCTGGTAAATATTCAACCACACATTAACTTGAGAATTTTATTTTTTCTACTCCTTGAAATTTTTTGGATCATTCGGTCACTTGCATCCTCAACATATTTCTGGCATACATATCCACGACATTTAAAACATGTTTGGATCAATTATTGATCTCTTTCTTTTAAAATTCCACCAATCTATTAGGGATTGTACTAGTGGAATTTCCCAAACATGGATAACAAAACTTTGGAGTTCATTTCTAGTGAGTGAAATAATTTTATACACTTACATTTATTATAGTTTCCAAATTTTTTTGCATACATGAACTCTAAAATTTTCATTTTGTTTACGAGAAAACAAGGACAAGTTTGGATTTGAAAAAAAATTGAACATAAAAAATGGAAATGCACAAATGCTGAGTGAGATAATTCCATAAAGTAACTCTAATTTTGAAGGATAGGCTAAAAGTGGGTTGTTTGGCTCTGGTAAATATCCAACCACATGTTAACTTGAGAATTTAATTTTTTCTTCTCCTTGAAATTTTACGATCATTAGGTCATTTGCATCTACAACATGTTTCTGGCATGCATGTCCACCACATTTAAAACATATTAGGATCAATTAGAAATCTCTTTCTTAGAAAATTCCACTAAGCTATTTGTGGTTGTACAAGTAGAATTTCCCAAACATGGATAACAAAACTTTGCAGTTCATTTTTAGTGAGTGAAATAATTTTCTTCACTTACATTTATTATAGTTTTCAAATTTTTTTGCATACCTGAACTCTAAAACTTTCATTTTTTTTTACGAGAAAAGTGGGACAAGTTTTGATTTGAAAAAAAATTGAGCTTCCAAAATGGAAATGCACAATTACTGAGAGAGATAATTCAAAAAAGTATCTCTAATTCTGAAGTACAAGCAAAAAGTGAGTGGTTTGGCTCTGGTAAATAGCCAACCACACGTGAACTTGAGAATTTAATTTTTTCTTCTCCTTGAAATTTTTGGATCATTAGGTCATTTCCATCTTCAATTTGTTTCTGGCATGCATACCCACCACATTTAAAACAAGTTAGGATCAATTAGAAATCTCTTTCTTATAAAATTCCACCAAGCTAGTAGGGGCTGTACTAGGGGCATTTCCCAAACATGGATAACATAACTTTGGAGTTCATTTTTAGTGTGTGAAATAATTTTCTTCACTTACATTTATTATAGTTTTCAAATTTTTTTGCATACATGAACTCTAAAATTTTCATTTTTTTTACGGGAAAAGTGGAACAAGTTTGGATTTGAAAAAAAATTGAACATCTAAAGTGGAAATACACAAATGCTGAGAGATATAATTCCAAAAAGTATGTCTGATTTTGAAGGATAGGGAAAAACTGGGTTGTTTGGCTCAGGTAAGTATCCAACCATACGTTAACTAGAGAATTTAATCTTTTCTACTCCTTGAAATTTTTGGATCATTAGGTCATTTGCATGTTCAACATGTTTCTGGCATGCATACCCACCACATTTAAAACATGTTAGGATCAATTAGAAATCTTTTTCTTGTAAAATTCCACCAAGCTATTAGGGGTTGTACTTGTGGAATTTCCCAAACATGGATAACAAAACTTTGGGTTTCATTTTGAGTGCTGTGAAATAATTTTCTTCACTTACATTTATTATAGTTTTCCAAGTTTTTTGCATACATGAACACTAAAATTTTCATTTATTTACGAGAAAAGTGGGACAAGTTTGGATTTGAAAAAAATTGAACATAAAAAATGGAAATCCAAAAAGTGCTGAGAGTGCTAATTCCAAAAAGTATCTCTGATTTTGATGGATAGGCCAAAAGTGGGTTGTTTTGCTCTGGTAAATATCCAACAACACGTTAACTTGAGAATTTAATTTTTTCTGCTCAAATTTTTTGGATCATTAGGTCAGTTGCTTCTTCAACATGTTTCTGGCATACCCACCACATTTAAAACATGTGAGTATCAATTAGAAAACTCTTTCTGATAAAATTCCAACAAGCAATTAGGGGTTGTACTTACGAAATTACCCAAACATGGATAAGAAAACTTTGGAGTTAGTTTTTTGTACATGAAATAATTTTGTTAACTTACATTTATTATTGTTTTCAAATTATTTTGCATACATGAACTCTAAAATTTTCATTTTGTTTACGAGAAAAGTGGGACAAGTTTAGATTTGAAAAAAAATTGAACATCCAAAATGGAAATGCACAAATGCTAAGAGAGATAATTCCAAAAAGTATCTCTGATTTTAAAGCAAAGGCAAAAAGTGGGTTGTTTGGCTCTGGTAAATATCCAACAACACGTTAACTTGAGAATTTAATTTTTTCTACTCCTTGAAAATTTTGTATCATTAGGTCATTTGCATCTTCAACATGTTTCTAGCATGCATACCCACCACATTTAAAACAAGTAGGATCAATTAGAAATCTCTTTCTTTTAAAATTCTACCTAGCAATTAGGAGTTGTACATGTGGAATTTCTCAAACATGCATAAGAAAACTTTGGAGTCCAATTTTAAAGCCAGAAATAAACTTTTTCACTTACCTTAATTATAGTTTCCAATTTTTTTTCCATATATGAACACTAAAATTTTCATTTTGTTTATGCGAAAAGTGGGACCTGTTTGGATTTGAAAAAAAATTAAACATCCAAAATGGAAATGCAAAAAGTGTTGACAGAGATCATTCCAAAAAGTATCTCTTATTTTGAAGGATAGGCAAAAAGTGGGTTGTTTGGCTCTGGTAAATATCCAACCACACGTTAACTTGAGAATTTAATTTTTTTCTACCCCTTGAAATTTTTGGATAATTAGGTCATTTGCATCTTCAACATGTTTCTGGCATGCATACCCACCACATTTAAAACATGTTAGGATCAATTAGAAATCTATTTCATATAAAATTCCACCAAGCTAATAGGGGTTGTACTGGTGGAATTACCCAAATATGGATAACAAAACTTTGGAGTTCATTTTTAGTGCGTGAAATAATTTTCTTCACATACATTTATTATAGTTTTCAATTTTTTTGCATACATGAACACTAAAATTTTCAATTTGTTCCCAAGAAATGTGGTACAACTTTGGATTTCAAAAAAAATTGAACATCCAAAATGGAAATGCACAAATGCTGAGAGAGATAATTTAAAAAAGTATCTCTGATTTTGAAGGATAGGCAAAAAGTGGGTTGTTTCGCTCTGGTAAATATTCAACCATACGTTAACTTAAGAATTTTATTTTTTCTACTCCATTAAATTTTTGGATCATGAGGTCACTCGCATCTTCAACATGATTCTAGCATACATACCCATCACATTTAAAACATGTTAGGATCAATTAGAAATATCTTTCTTATAAAATTCCACCAAGCTAGTAGGGGTGGTACTAGTGGAATTTCCCAAACATGGATAACAAAACTTTGGAGTTCATTTTTAGTGTTTGAAATAATTTTCCTCACGTACATTTATTATAGTTTTCAATTTTTTTCTTCATACACGAACTCTAAAGTTTTAATTTTGTTTTCGAAAAAAGTGGGACAAGTTTGGATTTGAAAACAAAATTGATAATCCAAAATGGATATGCACAAATGCTGAGAGAGATAATTCCAAAAAGTATCTCTGATTTTGAAGGATAGGCAGAAAGTAGGTTCTTTGGCTCTGGTAAATATCCAACCAAACATTAACTTGAGAATTAAATTTTTTCTACTCGAAATTTTTGGATCATTAGGTCATTTGTATCTTCAACAAGTTTCTGGCATGCATACCCACCACATTTAAAACATGTTAGGATAAATTAGAAATCTCTTTCTTATAAAATTCCACCAAGCTATTAGGGGTTGTACTAGTGGAATTTTCCTAACATGGATAAGAAAACTTTGGAGTTCATTTTAAGTGCGTGAAATAATTTTCTTCACTTTTATTTATTATAGTTTTCAATTTATTTTTGCATGCATGAACTTTAAAATTTTCATTTTGTTTACGAGAAAAGTTTGGAATTAAAACAAAAATTAATATCCAAAATGGAAATGCACAAATGCTGAGAGAAATAATTTCAAAATGTATCTCTGATTTTGAAGGATAGGCAAAAATTGGGTTGTTTGGTTTTTGTAAATATCCAACCACACTTTAACTTGAGAATTTAATTTTTTCTACTCCAAATTTTTGGATCATTAGGTCATTTTCATCTTCAAGATGTTTCTGGCATGCATACCCACCACATTTAAAACATGTTAGGATCCAATTAGAAATCTCTTTCTTATATAATTTCACCAAGCTATTAGGCGTTGTACTAGTGGAATTTCCCAAACAAGCATAACAAAACGTCCGAGTTCATTTTTAGGGAGTGAAATGATTTTCTTTAGTTACATTTATTATATTTTTCAAAGTTTTTGCATCCATGAACTCTAAAATTTTCATTTTGTTGACGAGAAAATTGGGACAAGTTTTGATTTGAAAAAAAATTGATCATCCAAAATGTTAATGCACAAATGCTGAGAGAGATAATTCCCAAAAGTATCTCTTATTTTCATGGATTGGCAAAAAGTGGGTTGTTTGGCTCTGGTAAATATCCAACCACACGTTAACTTGAAAAATTAATTTTTTCTACTCCTTGAAATTTTTGGATCATTAGGTCATTTGCATATTCAATATGTTTCTGGCGTGCATACCCACTACATTTAAAACATGTTAGGATCAATTATAGATCTCCTTCTTATAAAATTCCACCAAGCTATTAGGGGCTATACTAGTGGAATTTCCCAAACATGGATAACAAAACATTGGAGTTGTTTTTTAGTGCGTGAAATAATTTTATTCACTTACATTTATTATCGTTTTCATATTTTTTTGCATACATGAACTCCAAAATTTTCCTTTTGTTAACAAGAAAAGTGGAACAAGTTTGGATTTGAAAAAAAATTGTACATCTAAAGTGGAAATACACAATTGCTGAGAGATATAATTCCAAAAGTATCTCTGATTTTTTATGGATAGGGAAAAAGTGGGTAGTTTGGCTCTGGTAATATCAAACCACACGTTAACTTTAGAATTTTAATTTTTTCTACTCTTTAAAATTTTTGGATCATTAGGTCATTTGCAACTTCAACATGTTTCTGGCATGCATACCCACCACATTTAAAACATGTTAGGATCAATTAGAATTCTCTTTCTTATAAAATTCCACCAAGCTAATAGGGGTTTTACTAGTGGAATTTCCCAAACATGGATAAATAAACTTTGGAGTTCATTTTTAGTGCGTGCAAATAATTTTCTTCACTTACATTTATTATAGTTTTCAAATTTTTTTGCATATATGAACTCTAATATTTTCATTTTGTTTACGAGAAAAGTGGGACAAGTTTGGATTTGAAAATAAATTGAACATCCAAAATGGAAATGAAAAAAGTGCTGAGAGAGAAGATTCCAAAAAGAATCTCTGATTTTGAAGGATAGGAAAAAAGTGAGCTGTTTGGCTCTGGTAAATATCCATCCACAAGTCAACTTGACAATTTTTTCTACTTCTTGAAATTTGTGGATCATTAGGTCATTAGCTTCTTCAACATGTGTCTTGCATGCATACCCACCACATTTAAAACATGTTAGGTTCAATTAGAATTCTCTTTCTTATAAACTTCCACCAAGCTATTAGGGGTTGTACTAGTGGATTTTTCCAAACATGGATAACAAAACTTTGGAGTTCATTTTTAGTGCATGAAATAATTTTCTTTCAAATAGTTTTGGATACATGAACTCCAAAATTTTCATTTTGTTTACGAGAAAAGAGGGACAAGTTTGGATTTGAAAAAAAATTGAACATCCAAAATAGAAATGCAAAAAGTGGTGAGAGAGATAATTCCAAAAAGTATCTCTGATTTTGAAGGATAAGGCTAAAAGTGGGTTATTTGGTTCTGGTAAATATCCAACACGTTTGAGAATTTAATTTTTTCAACTCCTTAAAATTTTATCATCATTAGGTCATTTACATCTTCAACATGTTTTCTACATGCATACCCACCACATTTAAAACATGTTAGGATCAATTAGAAATCTCTTTCTTAAAATATTCCACCAAGCTATTAAGGGTTGTACTAGTGGAATTTCATAAACATGGATATAAAAAATTTGGAGTTCACTTTTAGTGCGTGAAATAATTTTCATCACTTACATTTATTATAGTTTTGAAATTTATTTGCATACATGAACTTTAAAATTTTCAATTTGTTTACGAGAAAAGTTTGAATTTGAAAAAAAATTGAAAATCCAAAACGGAAATCGACAAATGCTGAGAGAGATAATTCCAAAACCTATCTCTGATTTTGAAGAATAGGCAAAAGGGGGGTTGTTTGGCTCTGGAAAATATCCAACCACACTCAACTTGTGAGTTTAATTTTTTCTAATCCTTGAAAATTTTGGATCATTAGGTCAATTGCATCTTCAACATCTTTCTGGCATGCATACCCACCACATTTAAAAATGTTACGATCAATTAGAAATCTCTTTCATAAAAAAATGCACCATGTTATTACGGGTCGTACTAGTGGAATTTCCCAAACATGGATAACTAAACTTTGGAGTTCATTTTTAGTGCGTGAAATAATTTTCTTGACTTACAATTATTACTGTTTTCAAGTTTTTGTGCTTATAAAAACTCTACAATTTCCATTTTGTTTACGTGAAGAGTGGGACAAGTTTGGATTTGAAAAAAAATTGAACATCCAAAATGGAAATGCACAAATGCTGAGAGAGATAATTCCAAAATGTATCTCTGATTTTGAAGGATAGGTAAAAATTGGGTTGTTTGGTTTTTGTAAATATCCAACCACACTTTAACTTGAGAATTTAATTTTTTCTACTCCAAATTTTTGGATCATTAGGTCATTTTCATCTTCAAGATGTTTCTGGCATGCATATCCACCACATTTAAAACATGTTAGGATGCAATTAGAAATCTCTTTCTTATATAATTCCACCAAGCTATTAGGCGTTGTACTAGTGGAATTTCCCAAACAAGGATAACAAAATGTCTGAGTTCATTTTTAGGGAGTGAAATGATTTTCTTTAGTTACATTTATCATATTTTTCAAATTTTTTGCATCCATGAACTCTAAAATTTTCATTTTGTTTACGAGAAAATTGGGACAAGTTTTGATTTGAAAAAAAATTGAACATCCAAAATGTTAATGCACAAATGCTGAGAGAGATAATTCCCAAAAGTATCTCTTATTTTCATGGATTGGCAAAAAGTGGGTTGTTTGGCTCTGGTAAATATCCAACCACACGTTAACTTGAAAAATTAATTTTTTCTACTCCTTGAAATTTTTGGATCATTAGGTCATTTGCATATTCAATATGTTTCTGGCGTGCATACCCACTACATTTTAAAACATGTTAGTATCAATTATAGATCTCCTTCTTATAAAATTCCACCAAGCTATTAGGGGCTATACTAGTGGAATTTCCCAAACATGGATAACAAAACTTTGGAGTTGTTTTTTAGTGCGTAAAATAATTTTATTCACTTACATTTATTATCGTTTTCATATTTTTTTGCATACATGAACTCTAAAATTTTCCTTTTGTTTACGAGAAAAGTGGAACAAGTTTAGATTTGAAAAAAAATTGTACATCTAAAGCAGAAATACACAAATGCTGAGAGATATAATTCCAAAAGTATCTCTGATTTTTTATGGATAGGGAAAAAGTGGGTAGTTTGGCTCTGGTAAATTTCAAACCACATGTTAACATTAGAATTTTAAACTTTTTCTACTCTTTGAAATTTTTGGATCATTAGGTCATTTGCAACTTCAACATGTTTCTAGCATGCATACCCACCTCATTTAAAACATGTTAGGATCAATTAGAAATCTCTTTCTTATAAAATTCCACCAAGCTAATAGGGGTTGTACTAGTGGAATTTCCCAAACACGGATAAATAAACTTTGTAGTTCGTTTTTAGTGCGTGAAAATAATTTTCTTCACTTACATTTATTATAGTTTTCAAATTTTTTTGCATATATGAACTCTAATATTTTCATTTTGTTTACGAGAAAAGTGGGACAAGTTCGGATTTGAAAATAAATTGAACATCCAAAATGGAAATGAAAAAAGTACTGAGAGAGAAGATTCCAAAAAGAATCTCTGATTTTGAAGGATAGGAAAAAAGTGGGTTGTTTGGCTCTGGTAAATATCCAACCACAAGTTAACTTGACAATTAAATTTTTTCTACTTCTTGGAATTTGTGGATCATTAGGTCATTAGCTTCTTCAACATGTGTCTTGCATGCATACCCACCACATTTAAAACATGTTAGGATCAATTAGAAATCTCTTTCTTATAAACTTCCACCAAGCTATTAGAGGTTGTACTAGTGGATTTTTCCAAACATGGATAACAAAACTTTGGAGTTCATTTTTAGTGCATGAAATAATTTTCTTTCAAATAGTTTTTGATACATGAACTCTAAAATTTTCATTTTGTTTACGAGAAAAGAGGGACAAGTTTGGATTTGAAAAAAATTTGAACATCTAAAATAGAAATGCAAAAAGTGGTGAGAGAGATAATTCCAAAAAGTATCTCTGATTTTGAAGGATAGGCTAAATGTGGGTTATTTGGTTCTGGTAAATATCCAACACGTTTGAGAATTTAATTTTTTCAACTCCATAAAATTTTATCATCATTAGGTCATTTACATCTTCAACATGTTTTCTACATGCATACCCACCACATTTAAAACATGTTAGGATCAATTAGAAATCTCTTTCTTAAAATATTCCACAAAGCTATTAAGGGTTGTACTAGTGGAATTTCACAAACATGGATATAAAAACTTTTGAGTTCATTTTTAGTGCGTGAAATAATTTTCAGCACTTACTTTTATTATAGTTTTGAAATTTATTTGCATACATGAACTTTAAAATTTTCAATTTGTTTACGATAAAAGTTTGGATTTGAAAAAAAATTGAAAATCCAAAATGGAAATCGACAAATGCTGAGAGAGATAATTCCAAAACCTATCTCTGATTTTGAAGGATAGGCAAAAGGGGGGTTGTTTGGCTCTGGAAAATATCCAACCACACTCAACTTGTCAGTTTAATTTTTTCTAATCCTTGAAATTTTTGGATCATTAGGTCATTTGCATCTTCAACATCTTTCTGGCATGCATACCCACCACATTTAAAACATGTTACGATCAATTAGAAATCTCTTTCATAAAAAAAAGCACCATGTTATTACGGGTCGTACTAGTGGAATTTCCCAAACATGGATAACTAAACTTTGGAGTTCATTTTTAGTGCGTGAAATAATTTTCTTGACTTACAATTATTATTGTTTTCAAGTTTTTTTGCTTATATGAACTCTACAATTTCCATTTTGTTTACGTGAAGAGTGGGACAAGTTTGGATTTGAAAAAAAATTGAACATCCAAAATGGAAATGCACAAATACTGAGAGAGATAATTCCAAAATGTATCTCTGATTTTGAAGGATAGGAAAAAATTGGGTTGTTTGGTTTTGGTAAATTTCCAACCACACTTTAAGTTGAGAATTTAATTTTTTCTACTCCAAATTTTTGGATCATTAGGTCATTTTCATCTTCAAGATGTTTCTGGCATGCATACCCACCACATTTAAAACATGTTAGGATCCAATTAGAAATCTCTTTCTTATATAATTCCACCAAGCTATTAGGCGTTGTACTAGTGGAATTTCCCAAACAAGGATAACAAAACGTCCGAGTTCATTTTTAGGGAGTGAAATGATTTTCTTTAGTTACATTTATTATATTTTTCAAATTTTTTGCATCCACAAACTATAAAATTTTCATTTTGTTTAGGAGAAAATTGGGACAAGTTTTGATTTGAAAAAAAATTGAACATCCAAAATGTTAATGCACAAATGCTGAGAGAGATAATTCCCAAAAGTATCTCTTATTTTCATGGATTGGCAAAAAGTGGGTTGTTTGGCTCTGGTAAATATCCAACCACACGTTAACTTGAAAAATTAATTTTTTTACTCCTTGAAATTTTTGGATCATTAGGTCATTTGCATATTCAATATGTTTCTGGCGTGCATACCCACTACATTTAAAACATGTTAGGATCAATTATAGATCTCCTTCTTATAAAATTCCACCAAGCTATTAGGGGCTATACTAGTGGAATTTCCCAAACATGTATAACAAAACTTTGGAGTTGTTTTTTAGTGCGTGAAATAATTTTATTCACTTACATTTATTATCATTTTCATATTTTTTTGCATACATGATCTCTAAAATTTTCCTTTTGTTTACGAGAAAAGTGGAACAAGTTTGGATTTGAAAAAAAATTGTACATCTAAAGTCGAAATACACAAATGCTGAGAGATATAATTCCAAAAGTATCTCTGATTTTTATGGATAGGGAAAAAGTGGGTAGTTTGGCTCTGGTAAATATCAAACCACACGTTAACTTTAGAATTTTAATTTTTTCTACTCTTTGAAATTTATGGATCATTAGGTCATTTGCAACTTCAACATGTTTCTGGCATGCATACCCACCATATTTAAAACATGTTAGGATCAATTAGAAATCTCTTTCTTATAAAATTCCACCAAGCTAATAGGAGTTGTACTTGTGGAATTTCCCAAACATGGATAAATAAACTTTGGAGTTCATTTTTAGTGCGTGAAAATAATTTTCTTCACTTACATTTATTATAGTGTTCAATTTTTTTTGCATATATGAACTCTAATATTTTCATTTTGTTTACGAGAAAAGTGGCACAAGTTCGGATTTGAAAATAAATTGAACATCCAAAATGGAAATGAAAAAAGTGCTGAGGGAGAAGATTCCAAAAAGAATCTCTGATTTTGAAGGATAGGAAAAAAGTGGGTTGTTTGGCTCTGGTAAATATCCAACTACAAGTTAACTTGACAATTAAATTTTTTCTACTTCTTGAAATTTGTGGATCATTAGGTCATTAGCTTCTTCAACATGTGTCTTGCATGCATACCCACCACATTTAAAACATGTTAGGATCAATTAGAAATCTCTTTCTTGTAAACTTCCACCAAGCTATTAGGGGTTGTACTAGTGGATTTTTCCAAACATGGATAACAAATCTTTGGAGTTCATTTTTAGTGCATGAAATAATTTTCTTTCAAATAGTTTTGGATACATGAACTCTAAAATTTTCATTTTGTTTACGAGAAAAGAGGGACAAGTTTGGATTTGAAAAAAAATTGAACATCCAAAATAGAAATGCAAAAAGTGGTGAGAGAGATAATTCCAAAAAGTATCTCTGATTTTGAAGGATAGGCTAAAAGTGGGTTATTTGGTTCTGGTAAATATGCAACACGTTGGAGAATTTAATTTTTTCAACTCCCTACAATTTTATCATCATTAGGTCATTTACATCTTTAACATGTTTTCTGCATGCATACCCACCACATTTCAAACATGTTAGGATCAATTAGAAATCTCTTTCTTAAAATATTCCACCAAGCTATTGAGGGTTGTACTAGTGGAATTTCACAAACATGGATATAAAAACTTTGGAGTTAATTTTTAGTGCGTGAAATAATTTTCATCACTTACATTTATTATAGTTTTGAAATTTATTTGCATACATGAACTTTAAAATTTTCAATTTGTTTACGAGAAAAGTTTGGATTTGAAAAAAAATTGAAAATCCAAAATGGAAATCGACAAATGCTGAGAGAGATAATTCCAAAACCTATCTCTGATTTTGAAGGATAGGCAAAAGGGGGGTTGTTTGGCTCTGGAAAATATCCAACCACACTCAACTTGTCAGTTTAATTTTTTCTAATCCTTGAAATTTTTGGATCATTAGGTCATTTGCATCTTCAACATCTTTCTGGCATGCATACCCACCACATTTAAAACATGTTACGATCAATTAGAAATCTCTTTCATAAAAAAATGCACCATGTTATTACGGGTCGTACTAGTGGAATTTCCCAAACATGGATAACTAAACTTTGGAGTTCATTTTTAGTGCGTGAAATAATTCTCTTGACTTACAATTATTATTGTTTTCAAGTTTTTTTGCTTATATGAACTCTACAATTTCCATTTTGTTTAGATGAAGAGTGGGACAAGTTTGGATTTGAAAAAGAATTGAACATCCAAAATGGAAATGCACAAATGCTGAGAGATATAATTCAAAAATGTATCTCTGATTTTGAAGGATAGGCAAAAATTGGGTTGTTTGGTTTTGGTAAATATCCAACCACACTTTAACTTGAGAATTTAATTTTTTCTACTCCAAATTTTTGGATCATTAGCTCATTTTCATCTTCAACATGTTTCTGGCATGCAGACCCACCACATTTAAAACATGTTAGGATCCAATTAGAAATCTCTTTCTTATATAATTCCACCAAGCTATTAGGCATTGTACTAGTGGAATTTCCCAAACAAGGATAACAAAACATCCGAGTTCATTTTTAGGGAGTAAAATGAATTTCTTTAGTTACATTTATTATATTTTTCAAATTTTTTGCGTCCATGAGCTCTAAAATTTTCATTTTGTTTACGAGAAAATTGGGACAAGTTTTGATTTGAAAAAAAATTGAACATCCAAAATGTTAATGCACAAATGCTGAGAGAGATAATTCCCAAAAGTATCTCTTATTTTCATGGATTGGCAAAAAGTGGGTTGTTTGGCTCTGGTAAATATCCAACCACACGTTAACTTGAAAAATTAATTTTTTCTACTCCTTGAAATTTTTGGATCATTAGGTCATTTGCATATTCAATATGTTTCTGGCGTGCATACCCACTACATTTAAAACATGTTAGGATAAATTATAGATCTCCTTCTTATAAAATTCCACCAAGCTATTAGGGGCTATACTATTGGAATTTCCCAAACATGGATAACAAAACTTTGGAGTTGTTTTTTAGTGCATGAAATAATTTTATTCGCTTACATTTATTATCGTTTTCATATTTTTTTGCATACATGAACTCTAAAATTTTCCTTTTGTTTACGAGAAAAGTGGAACAAGTTTGGATTTGAAAAAAAATTGTATATCTAAAGTGGAAATACACAAATGCTGAGAGATATAATTCCAAAAGTATCCCTGATTTTTTATGGATAGGGAAAAAGTGGGTAGTTTGGCTCTGGTAAATATCAAACCACACGTTAACTTTAGAATTTTAATTTTTTCTACTCTTTGAAATTTTTGGATCATTAGGTCATTTGCAACTTCAACATGTTTCTGGCATGCATACCCACCACATTTAAAACATGTTAGGATCAATTAGAAATCTCTTTCTTTTAAACTTCCACCAAGCTATTAGGGGTTGTACTAGTGGAATTTCCCAAACGTGGATAACAAAACTTTGGAGTTCATTTTCAGTTCGTGAAAATATTTTCTTCACTTACATTTATTATAGTTATCAAATTTTTTTGCATACATGAACTCTAAAATTTTATTTTAGTTTACGATAAAAGTTTGGATTTGAAATATAATTGATCCTTCAAAATGGAAATGCAAAATTTTCTGGGAGAGATAATTCCAAAAAGTATGTCTAATTTTGATGCATGGGCAAAAAGTGGTTTGTTTGGCTCTGGTAAATATCCAACCACACATTAACTTGAGAATTTAATTTTTTCTACTCCTTGAAATTTTTGGATAATTAGGTCATTTGCATCTTCTACATGTTTCTAGCATGTATACCATCCACAATTAAAACATCTTAGGATCAATTTGAAATCTCTTTCTTAGAAAATTCCACCCAGCTGTTAGGGGTTGTACTAGTGGAATTACCCAAACATGGATAACAATACTTTGGAGTTCACTTTTAGAGCGTGAAATAATTTTCTTCACTTACATTTATTATAGTTTTCAACATTTTTGGCATACACGAACTATAAAATTTTCATTTTGTTTACTAGAATAATGGGACAACTTTGGATTTCGAAAAAAAATTGAACATCCAAAATGGAAATGCACAAATGCTGAGAAAGATAATTCCAAAAAGTATCTCTGATTTTTAAGGAAAGGAGAAAAGTGGGATGTTTGGCTCTTGTAAATATCCAACTACATGTCAACTTGAGAATTAAATTTTTTCTACTCCTTGAAATTTTTGGATCATTTGTTCATTTGCATCTTCAACATGTTTCTGCCTTGCATACCCACCACATTTCAAACATGTTAGGATCAATTAGAAATCTCTTTCTTATAAAATTCCACCATGCTAGTAGGGGTTGTACTAGTGGAATTTCCCAAACAATGATAACAAAACTTTGGAGTTCATTTTTAGTGCTTGAAATAATTTTCTTCACTTACATTTATTATAGTTTTCAATTTTTTTCTTCATACATGAACTGTAAAATTTTTATTTTTTTTTCGAAAAAAGTGGGACAAGTTTGGATTTGAAAAAAAAATTGAACATCCAAAATGGAAATGCACAAATGCTGAGAGAGATAATTCCAAAAAGTATCTCTGATTTTGAAGGATAGGCAAAAAGTGCGTTGTTTGGCACTGGTAAATATCCAACCACACGTTAACTTGAGAATTTAAATCTTTCTGCTCCATAAAATTTGGATCATTAGGTCATTTGTATCTTCAACATGTTTCTGGCATGCATACCCACCGCATTTAAAACATGTTAGGATCAATTCAAAATCTCTTTCTTATTAAATTCCACCAAGCTATGAGGGGTTGTACTAGTGGAATTTTCCAAACATGGATGACAAAACGTTGGAGTTCATTTTAAGTGTGCGAAATAATTTTCTTCACTTCCATTTATTATAGTTTTCAATTTTTTTTTTTTTGCATACATGAACTTTAAAATTTGTTTTTGTTTACGAGAAAAGTTTGGATTTGAAAAAAATTGAACCTCCAAAATGGAAATGCAAAAAGTGCTGAGAGAGATAATTCCAAAAAGTATCTCTGATTTTGATGCATAGGCAAAAATTGGGTTGTTTGGTTCTGGTAAATATCCAACCAGAAGTTAACTTGAGAATTTAAATTTTTCTACTCCTTGAAATTTTTGGATAATTAGGTCATTTGCATCATCAACATGTTTCTAGCATGCATACCCACCACATTAAAATCATTTTAGGATCAATTAGAAATCTCTTTCTTATAAAATTCCACCAAGCTGTTAGGGGTTGTACTAGTGGAATTACCCAAACATGGATAACAATACTTTGGAGATCATTTTTAGAGCGTGAAATAATTTTCTTCACTTACCTTTATTGTAGTTTTCAAATTTTTGCATACATGAACTATAAAATTTTCATTTTCTTTACTAGAAAAATGGGACAACTTTGGATTTTAAAAAAAATTTAACATCCAAAATGGAAATGCACAAATGCTGAGAGAGATAAGTCCAAAAAGTATCTATGATTTTGAAGGATAGGCAAAAAGTGGGTTGTTTGGCTATGGCAAATATCCAACCACACGTTAACTTGAGAATTTAACTTTTTAAACTCCTTGAAATTTTTGGATCATTAGGTCATTTGAATCTTCAACATGTTTTGGGCATGCATACCCACCACATTTAAAACATGTTAGGATCAATTAGAAATCTCTTTCTTATAAAAATCCACCAAGTTATCAGGGGTTGTACTAGTGCAATTTCCCAAACTTGGATAACAAAACTTTGGAGTTCATTTTTAATGCATGAAATAATTTTCTTCACTTACATTTACTATAGTTTTCAAAGTTTTTCTTCATACATGAGCTCTAAATTTTCATTTTGTTTACGAGAAAAGTGGGACAAGTTTGTATTTGAAAAAAAAATTGAACATCCAAAATGGAAATGCACAAATGCTGAGAGAGATAATTCCAAAAAGTATCTCTGATTTTGAAAGGATAGGCAAAAAGTGGGTTGTTGGGCTCTGGTAAATATCCAACCACACGTTAATTTGAGAATTTAATTTTTTCTACTCCTTGAAATTTTTGGATCATTAGGTCATTTGCATCTTCAACATGTTTCTGGCATGCATACCCACCACATTTCAAACATGTTAGGATAGATTAGATATCTATTTCTTATAAAATTCCACCAAGCTACAAGGTGTTGTACTAGTGGAATTTCCCAAACATGGATAACAAAACTTTTGAGTTCATTTTTAGTGCATGAAATAATTTTCTTCACTTACATTTATTGTAGTTTTCAAATTTTTTCTGCATACATGAGCTCTAAAATTTTCATTTAGTTTATGAGAAAAGTTGGACAAGTTTGGATTTGAAAAAAAAATTGAACATCCAAAATGGAAATGCACAAATGCTGAGAGAGATAATTCCTAAAAGTATCTCTGATTTTGAAGGATAGGAAAAAAGTGGGTTGATTGGCACTGGTAAATATCTAACCACACGTTAACTTGAGAATTTAAATTTTTCTGCTCCTTAAAATTTGGATCATTAGGTCATTTGTATCTTGAACATGTTTCTGGCATGCATACCCACCACGTTTAAAACATGTTAGGATCAATTCGAAATCTCTTTCTTATAAAATTCTACCAAGCTATGAGGGGTTGTACTAGTGGAATTTTCCAAACATGGATAACAAAACTTTGGAGTTCATTTTAAGTGTGCGAAATAATTTTCTTCACTTCCATTTATTATAGTTTTCAATTTTTTTTTGCATACATGAACTTTAAAATTTTGTTTTTGTTTACGAGAAAAGTTTGGATTTGAAAAAAATTGAACCTCCAAAATGGAAATGCAAAAAGTGCTGAGAGAGATAATTCCAAAAAGTATCACTGATTTTGATGCATAGGCAAAAAGTGGGTTGTTTGGCTCTGGTAAATATCCAACCAGAAGTTAACTTGAGAATTTAATTTTTTCTACTCAAAATTTTTGGATAATTAGGTCATTTGCATCTTCAACATGTTTCTAGCATGCATACCCACCACATTTAAATCATTTTAGGATCAATTAGAAATCTCTTTCTTATAAAATTCCACCAAGCTGTTAGGGGTTGTACTAGTGGAATTACCCAAACATGGATAACAATACTTTGGAGTTCATTTTTAGAGCGTGAAATAATTTTCTTCACTTACCTTTATTGTAGTTTTCAAATTTTTGCATACATGAACTATAAAATTTTCATTTTCTTTACTAGAAAAATGGGACAACTTTGGATTTAAAAAAAAATTGAACTTCCAAAATGGAAATGCACAAATGCTGAGAGAGATAATTCCAAAAAGTATCTCTGATTTTGAAGGATAGGAAAAAAGTGGGTTGTTTGGCTATGGCAAATATCCAACCACACGTTAACTTGAGAATTTAACTTTTTATACTCCTTGAAATTTTTGGATCATTAGGTCATTTGAATCTTCAACATGTTTTGGGCATGCATACCCACCACATTTAAAACATGTTAGGATCAATTAGAAATCTCTTTCTTATAAAAATCCACCAAGTTATCAGGGGTTGTACTAGTGCAATTTCCCAAACTTGGATAACAAAACTTTGGAGTTCATTTTTAATGCATGAAATAATTTTCTTCACTTACATTTACTATAGTTTTCAAAGTTTTTCTTCATACATGAGCTCTAAATTTTCATTTTGTTTACGAGAAAAGTGGGACAAGTTTGTATTTGAAAAAAAAATTGAACATCCAAAATGGAAATGCACAAATGCTGAGAGAGATAATTCCAAAAAGTATCTCTGATTTTGAAAGGATAGGCAAAAAGTGGGTTGTTGGGCTCTGGTAAATATCCAACCACACGTTAATTTGAGAATTTAATTTTTTCTACTCCTTGAAATTTTTGGATCATTAGGTCATTTGCATCTTCAACATGTTTCTAGCATGCATACCCACCACATTTAAAACATGTTAGGATAGATTAGATATCTATTTCTTATAAAATTCCACCAAGCTACAAGGTGTGGTACTAGTGGAATTTCCCAAACATGGATAACAAAACTTTTGAGTTCATTTTTAGAGCATGAAATAATTTTCTTCACTTACATTTATTGTAGTTTTCAAATTTTTTCTGCATACATGAGCTCTAAAATTTTCATTTAGTTTACGAGAAAAGTTGGACAAGTTTGGATTTGAAAAAAAAATTGAACATCCAAAATGGAAATGCACAAATGCTGAGAGAGATAATTCCAAAAAGTATCTCTGATTTTGAAGGATAGGCAAAAAGTGGGTTGTTTGGCACTGGTAAATATCTAACCACACGTTAACTTGAGAATTTAAATTTTTCTGCTCCTTAAAATTTGGATCATTAGGTCATTTGTATCTTGAACATGTTTCTGGCATGCATACCCACCACGTTTAAAACATGTTAGGATCAATTCGAAATCTCTTTCTTATAAAATTCTACCAAGCTATGAGGGGTTGTACTAGTGGAATTTTCCAAACATGGATAACAAAACTTTGGAGTTCATTTTAAGTGTGCAAAATAATTTTCTTCACTTCCATTTATTATAGTTTTCAATTTTTTTTTGCATACATGAACTTTAAAATTTTGTTTTTGTTTACGAGAAAAGTTTGGATTTGAAAAAAATTGAACCTCCAAAATGGAAATGTAAAAAGTGCTGAGAGAGATAATTCCAAAAAGTATCACTGATTTTGATGCATAGGCAAAAAGTGGGTTGTTTGGCTCTGGTAAATATCCAACCAGAAGTTAACTTGAGAATTTAATTTTTTCTACTCGAAATTTTTGGATAATTAGGTCATTTGCATCTTCAACATGTTTCTAGCATGCATACCCACCACATTTAAATCATTTTAGGATCAATTAGAAATCTCTTTCTTATAAAATTCCACCAAGCTGTTAGGGGTTGTACTAGTGGAATTACCCAAACATGGATAACAATACTTTGGAGTTCATTTTTAGAGCATGAAATAATTTTCTTCACTTACCTTTATTGTAGTTTTCAAATTTTTGCATACATGAACTATAAAATTTTCATTTTCTTTACTAGAAAAATGGGACAACTTTGGATTTAAAAAAAAATTGAACTTCCAAAATGGAAATGCACAAATGCTGAGAGAGATAATTCCAAAAAGTATCTCTGATTTTGAAGGATAGGAAAAAAGTGGGTTGTTTGGCTATGGCAAATATCCAACCACACGTTAACTTGAGAATTTAACTTTTTATACTCCTTGAAATTTTTGGATCATTAGGTCATTTGAATCTTCAACATGTTTTGGGCATGCATACCCACCACATTTAAAACATGTTAGGATCAATTAGAAATCTCTTTCTTATAAAAATCCACCAAGTTATCAGGGGTTGTACTAGTGCAATTTCCCAAACTTGGATAACAAAACTTTGGAGTTCATTTTTAATGCATGAAATAATTTTCTTCACTTACATTTACTATAGTTTTCAAAGTTTTTCTTCATACATGAGCTCTAAATTTTCATTTTGTTTACGAGAAAAGTGGGACAAGTTTGTATTTGAAAAAAAAATTGAACATCCAAAATGGAAATGCACAAATGCTGAGAGAGATAATTCCAAAAAGTATCTCTGATTTTGAAAGGATAGGCAAAAAGTGGGTTGTTGGGCTCTGGTAAATATCCAACCACACGTTAATTTGATAATTTAATTTTTTCTACTCCTTGAAATTTTTGGATCATTAGGTCATTTGCATCTTCAACATGTTTCTAGCATGCATACCCACCACATTTAAAACATGTTAGGATAGATTAGATATCTATTTCTTATAAAATTCCACCAAGCTACAAGGTGTGGTACTAGTGGAATTTCCCAAACATGGATAACAAAACTTTTGAGTTCATTTTTAGAGCATGAAATAATTTTCTTCACTTACATTTATTGTAGTTTTCAAATTTTTTCTGCATACATGAGCTCTAAAATTTTCATTTAGTTTACGAGAAAAGTTGGACAAGTTTGGATTTGAAAAAAAAATTGAACATCCAAAATGGAAATGCACAAATGCTGAGAGAGATAATTCCAAAAAGTATCTCTGATTTTGAAGGATAGGCAAAAAGTGGGTTGTTTGGCACTGGTAAATATCTAACCACACGTTAACTTGAGAATTTAAATTTTTCTGCTCCTTAAAATTTGGATCATTAGGTCATTTGTATCTTGAACATGTTTCTGGCATGCATACCCACCACGTTTAAAACATGTTAGGATCAATTCGAAATCTCTTTCTTATAAAATTCTACCAAGCTATGAGGGGTTGTACTAGTGGAATTTTCCAAACATGGATAACAAAACTTTGGAGTTCATTTTAAGTGTGCAAAATAATTTTCTTCACTTCCATTTATTATAGTTTTCAATTTTTTTTTGCATACATGAACTTTAAAATTTTGTTTTTGTTTACGAGAAAAGTTTGGATTTGAAAAAAATTGAACCTCCAAAATGGAAATGTAAAAAGTGCTGAGAGAGATAATTCCAAAAAGTATCACTGATTTTGATGCATAGGCAAAAAGTGGGTTGTTTGGCTCTGGTAAATATCCAACCAGAAGTTAACTTGAGAATTTAATTTTTTCTACTCGAAATTTTTGGATAATTAGGTCATTTGCATCTTCAACATGTTTCTAGCATGCATACCCACCACATTTAAATCATTTTAGGATCAATTAGAAATCTCTTTCTTATAAAATTCCACCAAGCTGTTAGGGGTTGTACTAGTGGAATTACCCAAACATGGATAACAATACTTTGGAGTTCATTTTTAGAGCATGAAATAATTTTCTTCACTTACCTTTATTGTAGTTTTCAAATTTTTGCATACATGAACTATAAAATTTTCATTTTCTTTACTAGAAAAATGGGACAACTTTGGATTTAAAAAAAAATTGAACTTCCAAAATGGAAATGCACAAATGCTGAGAGAGATAATTCCAAAAAGTATCTCTGATTTTGAAGGATAGGAAAAAAGTGGGTTGTTTGGCTATGGCAAATATCCAACCACACGTTAACTTGAGAATTTAACTTTTTATACTCCTTGAAATTTTTGGATCATTAGGTCATTTGAATCTTCAACATGTTTTGGGCATGCATACCCACCACATTTAAAACATGTTAGGATCAATTAGAAATCTCTTTCTTATAAAAATCCACCAAGTTATCAGGGGTTGTACTAGTGCAATTTCCCAAACTTGGATAACAAAACTTTGGAGTTCATTTTTAATGCATGAAATAATTTTCTTCACTTACATTTACTATAGTTTTCAAAGTTTTTCTTCATACATGAGCTCTAAATTTTCATTTTGTTTACGAGAAAAGTGGGACAAGTTTGTATTTGAAAAAAAAATTGAACATCCAAAATGGAAATGCACAAATGCTGAGAGAGATAATTCCAAAAAGTATCTCTGATTTTGAAAGGATAGGCAAAAAGTGGGTTGTTGGGCTCTGGTAAATATCCAACCACACGTTAATTTGAGAATTTAATTTTTTCTACTCCTTGAAATTTTTGGATCATTAGGTCATTTGCATCTTCAACATGTTTCTAGCATGCATACCCACCACATTTAAAACATGTTAGGATAGATTAGATATCTATTTCTTATAAAATTCCACCAAGCTACAAGGTGTGGTACTAGTGGAATTTCCCAAACATGGATAACAAAACTTTTGAGTTCATTTTTAGTGCATGAAATAATTTTCTTCACTTACATTTATTGTAGTTTTCAAATTTTTTCTGCATACATGAGCTCTAAAATTTTCATTTAGTTTACGAGAAAAGTTGGACAAGTTTGGATTTGAAAAAAAAATTGAACATCCAAAATGGAAATGCACAAATGCTGAGAGAGATAATTCCAAAAAGTATCTCTGATTTTGAAGGATAGGCAAAAAGTGGGTTGTTTGGCACTGGTAAATATCTAACCACACGTTAACTTGAGAATTTAAATTTTTCTGCTCCTTAAAATTTGGATCATTAGGTCATTTGTATCTTGAACATGTTTCTGGCATGCATACCCACCACGTTTAAAACATGTTAGGATCAATTCGAAATCTCTTTCTTATAAAATTCTACCAAGCTATGAGGGGTTGTACTAGTGGAATTTTCCAAACATGGATAACAAAACTTTGGAGTTCATTTTAAGTGTGCAAAATAATTTTCTTCACTTCCATTTATTATAGTTTTCAATTTTTTTTTGCATACATGAACTTTAAAATTTTGTTTTTGTTTACGAGAAAAGTTTGGATTTGAAAAAAATTGAACCTCCAAAATGGAAATGTAAAAAGTGCTGAGAGAGATAATTCCAAAAAGTATCACTGATTTTGATGCATAGGCAAAAAGTGGGTTGTTTGGCTCTGGTAAATATCCAACCAGAAGTTAACTTGAGAATTTAATTTTTTCTACTCGAAATTTTTGGATAATTAGGTAATTTGCATCTTCAACATGTTTCTAGCATGCATACCCACCACATTTAAATCATTTTAGGATCAATTAGAAATCTCTTTCTTATAAAATTCCACCAAGCTGTTAGGGGTTGTACTAGTGGAATTACCCAAACATGGATAACAATACTTTGGAGTTCATTTTTAGAGCATGAAATAATTTTCTTCACTTACCTTTATTGTAGTTTTCAAATTTTTGCATACATGAACTATAAAATTTTCATTTTCTTTACTAGAAAAATGGGACAACTTTGGATTTAAAAAAAAATTGAACTTCCAAAATGGAAATGCACAAATGCTGAGAGAGATAATTCCAAAAAGTATCTCTGATTTTGAAGGATAGGAAAAAAGTGGGTTGTTTGGCTATGGCAAATATCCAACCACACGTTAACTTGAGAATTTAACTTTTTATACTCCTTGAAATTTTTGGATCATTAGGTCATTTGAATCTTCAACATGTTTTGGGCATGCATACCCACCACATTTAAAACATGTTAGGATCAATTAGAAATCTCTTTCTTATAAAAATCCACCAAGTTATCAGGGGTTGTACTAGTGCAATTTCCCAAACTTGGATAACAAAACTTTGGAGTTCATTTTTAATGCATGAAATAATTTTCTTCACTTACATTTACTATAGTTTTCAAAGTTTTTCTTCATACATGAGCTCTAAATTTTCATTTTGTTTACGAGAAAAGTGGGACAAGTTTGTATTTGAAAAAAAAATTGAACATCCAAAATGGAAATGCACAAATGCTGAGAGAGATAATTCCAAAAAGTATCTCTGATTTTGAAAGGATAGGCAAAAAGTGGGTTGTTGGGCTCTGGTAAATATCCAACCACACGTTAATTTGAGAATTTAATTTTTTCTACTCCTTGAAATTTTTGGATCATTAGGTCATTTGCATCTTCAACATGTTTCTAGCATGCATACCCACCACATTTAAAACATGTTAGGATAGATTAGATATCTATTTCTTATAAAATTCCACCAAGCTACAAGGTGTTTTACTAGTGGAATTTCCCAAACATGGATAACAAAACTTTTGAGTTCATTTTTAGTGCATGAAATAATTTTCTTCACTTACATTTATTGTAGTTTTCAAATTTTTTCTGCATACATGAGCTCTAAAATTTTCATTTAGTTTACGAGAAAAGCTGGACAAGTTTGGATTTGAAAAAAAAATTGAACATCCAAAATGGAAATGCACAAATGCTGAGAGAGATAATTCCAAAAAGTATCTCTGATTTTGAAGGATAGGCAAAAAGTGGGTTGTTTGGCACTGGTAAATATCTAACCACACGTTAACTTGAGAATTTAAATTTTTCTGCTCCTTAAAATTTGGATCATTAGGTCATTTGTATCTTGAACATGTTTCTGGCATGCATACCCACCACGTTTAAAACATGTTAGGATCAATTCGAAATCTCTTTCTTATAAAATTCTACCAAGCTATGAGGGGTTGTACTAGTGGAATTTTCCAAACATGGATAACAAAACTTTGGAGTTCATTTTAAGTGTGCGAAATAATTTTCTTCACTTCCATTTATTATAGTTTTCAATTTTTTTTTGCATACATGAACTTTAAAATTTTGTTTTTGTTTACGAGAAAAGTTTGGATTTGAAAAAAATTGAACCTCCAAAATGGAAATGCAAAAAGTGCTGAGAGAGATAATTCCAAAAAGTATCACTGATTTTGATGCATAGGCAAAAAGTGGGTTGTTTGGCTCTGGTAAATATCCAACCAGAAGTTAACTTGAGAATTTAATTTTTTCTACTCGAAATTTTTGGATAATTAGGTCATTTGCATCTTCAACATGTTTCTAGCATGCATACCCACCACATTTAAATCATTTTAGGATCAATTAGAAATCTCTTTCTTATAAAATTCCACCAAGCTGTTAGGGGTTGTACTAGTGGAATTACCCAAACATGGATAACAATACTTTGGAGTTCATTTTTAGAGCGTGAAATAATTTTCTTCACTTACCTTTATTGTAGTTTTCAAATTTTTGCATACATGAACTATAAAATTTTCATTTTCTTTACTAGAAAAATGGGACAACTTTGGATTTAAAAAAAAATTGAACTTCCAAAATGGAAATGCACAAATGCTGAGAGAGATAATTCCAAAAAGTATCTCTGATTTTGAAGGATAGGCAAAAAGTGGGTTGTTTGGCTATGGCAAATATCCAACCACACGTTAACTTGAGAATTTAACTTTTTATACTCCTTGAAATTTTTGGATCATTAGGTCATTTGAATTTTCAACATGTTTTGGGCATGCATACCCACCACATTTAAAACATGTTAGGATCAATTAGAAATCTCTTTCTTATAAAAATCCACCAAGTTATCAGGGGTTGTACTAGTGCAATTTCCCAAACGTGGATAACAAAACTTTGGAGTTCATTTTTAATGCATGAAATAATTTTCTTCACTTACATTTACTATAGTTTTCAAAGTTTTTCTTCATACATGAGCTCTAAAATTTTCATTTTGTTTACGAGAAAAGTGGGACAAGTTTGTATTTGAAAAAAAAATTGAACATCCAAAATGGAAATGCACAAATGCTGAGAGAGATAATTCCAAAAAGTATCTCTGATTTTGAAGGATAGGCAAAAAATGGGTTTTTTTGGCTCTGGTAAATATCCAACCACACATTAATTTGAAAATTTAATTTTTTCTACTCGAAATTTTTGGATTATTAGGTCATTTGCATCTTCAACATGTTTCTGGCATGCATACCCACCACATTTAAAATATGTTAGGATAGATTAGATATCTATTTCTTATAAAATTCCACCAAGCTACAAGGTGTTTTACTAGTGGAATTTCCCAAACATGGATAACAAAACTTTTGAGTTCATTTTTAGTGCATGAAATAATTTTCTTCACTTACATTTATTGTAGTTTTCAAATTTTTTCTGCATACATGAGCTCTAAAATTTTCATTTAGTTTACGAGAAAAGCTGGACAAGTTTGGATTTGAAAAAAAAATTGAACATCCAAAATGGAAATGCACAAATGCTGAGAGAGATATTTTCAAAATGTATCTCTGATTTTGAAGGATAGGCAAAAAGTGGTTGTTTTTTCTCTGGTAAATATCCAACTACACGTTAGCTTGAGAATTTAATTTTTTCTATTACTTGAAATTTTTGGATGATTAGGTCATTTGCATCTTCAACATGTTTCTAGCATGCATACCCACCGCGCTTAAAAGTGTTAGGATGAAATAGAAATCTCTTTCTTATAAAATTCCACCAAGCTATAGGAGGTTGTATTAGTAGAATTTCTCAAACATGGATAACAAAACTTTTGAGTTCATTTTTAGTGCCTGAAATAATTTTACTCACTTACATTTATTATAGTTTTCAAATTTTTGTTGTATACATGAACTATAAACTTTTCATTTTGATTACGAGAAATGTGGGACAAGTTTGGATTTAAAAAAAATTTATAATCCAAAATGGAAATGCACAAATGAGAAGAGAGATAATTCCAAAAAGTATCTCATATTTTGAAGGAGGGGCAAAAACTGGGTTGTTTGGCTCTGGTAAATATCCAACAACAAGTTAACTTGAGAATTTAATTTTTTCTACTCCTTGAAATTTTTGGATCATTACGTCATTTGCATCTTCAACAAGTTTCTGATGCATACCCACCACATTTAAAACATTATAGGATCAATTAGAAATCTTTTTTTTATAAAATTCCACCAAGTCATCAGGGGTTGTACTAGTGGAATTTCCCAAACATGGATAACAAAAATTTGGAGTTCATTTTTAGTGCATGAAATAATTTTCTTCATACATATATTATAGTTTTCAAATTTTTTCTTCATACATGAGCTATAAAATTTTCATTTAGTTTAAGAGAAAAGTGGGACAAGTTTGGATTTGAAAAAAAAATGAACATCCAAAATGGAAATGCACAAATGCTGAGAGAGATAATTCCAAAAAGTAACTGTGATTTTGAAGGATAAGCAAAAATTGGGTTGTTTGGCTCTGGTAAATATCCAACCACACGTTAACTTGTGAATTTAATTTTTTCTACTCGAAATTTTTGGATCATTAGATCATTTGCATCTTCCACATGTTTCGAGCATGCCTACCCACCACATTTAAAACATGTTAGGATCAATTAGAAATCTCTTTCTTATAAAATTCCACCAAGTTATCAGGGGTTGTACTAGTGGAATTTCCAAAACATGGATAACAAAACTTTGGAGTTCATTTTTAGTGCGTGAAATAATTTTCTTCACTTACATTTATTATAGTTTTCAAAATTATTCTGCATACATGAGCCCTAAAATTTTCATTTATTTTACGAGAAAAGTGGGACATGTTTGGATTTAAAAAAAAAATTGAACATCCAAAATGGAAATGCACAAATGCTGAGAGAGATATTCCAAAATGTATCTTTGATTTTGAAGGATAGGCAAAAAGTGGGTTGTTTGGCTCTGGTAAATATCCAACCACACGTTAACTTGAGAATTTATTTTTTTCTACTCATTGAAAATTTTCGATCATTAGGTCATTTGCATCTTCAACATGTTTCTCGCATGCATACCCACCACATTTAAAACATGATTGGATAGATTAGAAATCTATTTCTTATAAAATTCCACCAAGCTATTAGGGGTTGTACTAGTGGAATTTCCAAAACATGGATAACAAAACTTTGGAGTTCCTTTTTAGCGCGTGAAATAATTTTCTTCACTTACATTTATTATAGTTTTCAAATTTTTTCTGCATACATGAGCCCTAAAATTTTCATTTATTTTACGAGAACAGTGGGACAAGTTTGGATTTGAAAAAAAAATTGAACATCCAAAATGGAAATGCACAAATGCTGAGGGAGATATGCCAAAAAGTATCTTTGATTTTTAAGGATAGGCAAAAAGTGGGTTGTTTGGCTCTGGTAAATATCCAACCACACGTTAATTTGAGAATTTAATTTTTTCTACTCATTGAAATTTTTGGATCATTAGGTCAATTGCATCTTCAACATGTTTCTAGCATGCATAACCACCACATTTAAAACATGTTAGGATAGATTAGAAATCAATTTCTTATAAAATTCCACCAAGCTTTTAGGGGTTGTATGAGTGGAATTTCCCGAAACAAGGATAACAAAATTTAAGAATTCATTTTTATTGTGTAAAATAATTTTATTCACTTACATTTATAATAGTTTTCAAATTTTTTCTACCTACATGAACTCCAAAATTTTCATTTTGTTTACGAGAAAAGTGGGACATGTCTGGATTTTAAAACAAAATTGAACATCCAAAATGGAAATGCACAAATGCTCAGAGAGTTCATTCCAAAAAGTATCTCTGATTTTGAAGGATAGGCAAAAAGTGGTTTGTTTGGCTTTGCTAAATATCCAACCACACGTTAACTTGAGAATTTAATTTTTTCTACCCCTTGAAATTTTTGGATCATTAGGTCATTTGCATCTTCAACATGTTTCTGGAATGCATACCCACCACATTTAAAATATGTTACAATCAATTAGAAATCTCTTTCTTATGAAATTCCACCAAGCTATTAGTGGTTGTTCTAGTGGAATTTTCCAAACATGGATAACAAAACTTTGGAGTTCCATTATACTGCGTGAAATAATTTTCTTCACTTACTTTTATTATAGTTTTCAAATTTTCTCTTCATACATGAACTCTAAAATTTTCATTTTATTTACGAGAAATGTGGGACAAGTTTGGATTTGAAAAAAAAATTGTACATCCAAAATGGAAATGCATAAATGCTTAGAGAGATAATTCCAAAAAGTATCTCTGATTTGAAGGATAGGCAAAAAGTGGGTTGTTTGGCTCTGGTAAATATCCAACCACACAATAACTTGAGAATTTAATTTTTTCTACTCCTTGAAATTTTATGATCATTAGGTCAATTGCATCTTCAACATGTTTCTTGCATGGATACCCACCCCTTTTAAAACATGTTCGGATCAAGTAGAAATCGCTTTCTTATAAAATTCCTCCAAGCTATTAGCGGTTGTACTAGAGGAATTTCCAAAACATGGATAACAAAACATTGAAGTTCATTTTTAGTGCGTGAAATAATTTTCTACACATACATTTATTATAGTTTTCAAATTTTTGCTGCATACATGAACTTTAAACTTTTCATTTTGATTACGAGAAAAGTGGGACAAGTTTGGATTTCAAAAAATTTATAATCCAAAATGGAAATGCACAAATGCTGAGAGAGATAATTCCAAAAGCTATCTCTGATTTTGAAGGAGGGGGAAAAAGTGGGTTGTTTGGCTCTGGTAAATACCCAACCACATGTTAACTTGAGAATTTAATTTTTTCTACTGCTTAAAATTTTTGGATCATTAGGTCATTTGCATCTTCAACATGTTTCTAGCATGCACACCCACCACATTTAACACATTATAGGATCAATTAGTAATCTCTTTCTTATAAAATTCCACCAAGTTATCGGGGGTTGTACTAGTGGAATTTCCTAAACATGGATAACAAAACTTTGGAGTTCATTTTTAGTGCAAGAAATATTTTTCTTCACTTACATTTATTATTTTTTTCAAATTTTTTCTGCATACATGAGCTCTAAAATTTTCATTTTGTCTACGAGAAAAGTGGGACAAGTTTGGTTAAAAAAAAAAAAATTGAACTTCCAAAATGGAAATCCACAAATGCTGAGAGAGATAAATCCAAAAAGTATCTCTGATTTTGAAGGATGGGCAAAAAGTGGGTTGTTTGGCTCTGGTAAACATCCAACCACACGTTAACTAGAGAATTTAATTATTTCTACTCCTTGAAATTTTTGGATCATTAGGTAATTTGCATCTTCAACATGTTTCGGGCATGCATACCCACCTCATTTAAAACATGTTATGATCAAATAGAAATCTCTTTCTTATAAAATTCCACCAAGTTATCAGGGGTTGTACTAGTGGAATTTCCAAAACATGGATAACAAAACTTTGGAGTTCCTTTTTAGTGCAAGAAATAATTTTCTTTACTTACTTTTATTATAGTTTTCAAATTTTTTCTACATACATGAGCTCTAAAATTTTTATTTATTTTATGAGAAAAATGGGACAAGGTTGGATTTGAAAAAAAATAGAACATCCAAAATGGAAATGCACAAATGCTGAGAGAGATATTCCAAAAAGTATCTTTCATTTTGAAGGATAGGCAAAAAGTGGGTTGTTTGGCTCTAGTAAATATCCAACAACACGTTAACTTGAGAATTTAATTTTTTCTACTCATTGAAAATTTTGGATCATTAGGTCATTTGCATCTTCAACATGTTTCGGGCATGCATACCCACCACATTTAAAACATGTTAGGATTAATTAGAAATCTCTTTCTTATAAAATTCCACCAAGTTATCAGGGGTTGTACTAGTGGAATTTCCAAAACAAGGATAACAAAACTTTGGAGTTCATTTTTAGTGCGTAAAATAGTTTTCTTCACTTACATATATGTTAGTTTTCAAATTTTTTCTGCATACATGAGCTCTAAAATTTTCATTTATTTTACGAGAAAAGTGGGACAAGTTTGGATTTGAAAAAAAAATTGAACATCCAAAATTGAAATGCACAAATGCTGAGAGAGATAATTCAAAAAAGTATCTCTGATTTTGAAGGATAAGCAAAAATTGGATTGTTTGGCTCTTGTAAATATCCAACCACACGTTAACTTGAGAATTTATTTTTTTCTACTCCTTGAAATTTTTGGATCATTAGGTCATTTGCATCTTCAACATGTTTCGGCCAAGCATATCCACCACATTTAAAACATGTTAGCATCAATTAGAAATCTCTTTCTTATAAAATTCCACCAAGTTATCAGGGGTTGTACTAGTGGAATTTCCAAAACATGGATAACAAAACTTTGGAGTTCATTTTTAGTGCGTGAAATAGTTTTCTTCACTTACATATATGTTAGTTTTCAAATTTTTTCTGCATACATGAGCTCTAAAATTTTCATTTATTTTACGAGAAAAGTGGGACAAGTTTGGATTTGAAAAAAAATTGAACATCCAAAATGGAAATGCACAAATGCTGAGAGAGATATCCCAAAAAGTATCTCTGATTTTGGAGGATAGGCAAAAAGTGGGTTGTTTGGCTCTAGTAAATATCCAACCACACGTTAATTTGACAATTTAATTTTTTGTACTCATTGAAATTTTTGGATCACTAGGTCATTTGCATCTTCAACATGTTTCTGGCATGCATACCCACCACATCCACCACATTTAAAACATGTTAGGATAGATTAGATATCTATTTCTTATAAAATTCCACCAAGCTATTTGGGGTTGTACTAATGGAATTTCCTAAACATGGATAACAAAACCTTGGAGTTCATTTTTAGTGCGTGAAATAATTTTCTTCACTTATATTTATTTTAGTTTTCAAATTTTTTCTGCATACATGAGCTCTAAAATTGTCGTTGTTTTTACGAGAAAAGTGGGACAACTTTGGATTTCAAAAAAAAATTGAAAATCCAAAATGGAAATGCACAAATGCTGGGAGAGATAATTCCGAAAAGTATCTCTGATTTCCAAGGTGTGGCAAAAAGTCGGTTGTTTGGCTCTACTAAATATCCAACCACATGTTAACTTGGGAATTTAATTTTTTCTACTCGAAATTTTTGGATCATTAGGTCATTTTCATCTTCAACATGTTTCTGGCATGCATACCCACCACATTTTAGACATGTTAGGATCAATTAGAAATCTCTTTTTTATAAAATTCCACCAAGCTCTTAGGGGTTGTTCTAGTGGAATTTTCCAAACATGGATAACAAAACTTTGGAGTTCCATTTTAGTATGTGAAATAATTTTCTTCACTTATTTTTATTATAGTTTTCAAATTTTTTCTTCATAATTGAACTCTAAAATTTTTATCTCCTTTAAGAGAAATGTGGGTCAAGTTTTGATATGAAAAAAAAATCTAACATCCAAAATGGAAATACACAAATGTTGAAAGAGATAATTCCAAAAAGTTCTCTGATTTTAAAGGATAGGCAAAAAGTGGGTTTTTTGGCTCTTGTAAATATCCAACCACATGTTAATTTGAGAATATAATTTTTTCTACTGCTTGAAATTTTTGGATCATTAGGTCAATTGCATCTTCATAATGTTTCTGGCACGCATACCCACCACATTTAAAACATGTTAGGAGCAATTAGAAATCTCTTTCCTATAAAATTCCACCAAGCTATTAGGGGTTGTTCTAGTGGAATTTTCCAAACATGGATAACAAAACTTTGGAGTTCCATTTTAGTATGTGAAATAATTTTCTTCACTTATTTTATTATAGTTTTCAAATTTTTTCTTCATAATTGAACTCTATATTTTTTATCTTCTTTAAGAGAAATGAGGGTCAAGTTTTGATATGAAAAAAAAATCTAACATCCAAAATGGAAATACACAAATGTTGAGAGAGATAATTCCAAAAAGTTTCTCTGATTTTAAAGGATAGGCAAAAAGTTGGTTTTTTGGCTCTTGTAAATATCCAACCACATGTTAATTTGAAAATATAATTTTTTCTACTGCTTGAAATTTTTGGATCATTAGGTCATTTGCATCTTCATAATGTTTCTGGCACGCATACCCACCACATTTAAAACATGTTAGGAGCAATTAGAAATCTCTTTCCTATAAAATTCCACCAAGCTATTTGGGGTTGTACTAGTGGAATTTCCCAAACATGGATAACAAAACCTTGGAGTTCATTTTTAGTGCGTGAAATAATTTTCTTCACTTATATTTATTTTAATTTTCAAATTTTTTCTGCATACATGAACTCTAAAATTGTCGTTGTTTTTATGAGAAAAGTAGGACAACTTTGGATTTAAAAAAAAAATTGAACATCCAAAATGGAAATGCACAAATGCTGGGAGAGATAATTCCGAAAAGTATCTCTGATTTCCAAGGTGTGGAAAAAAGTCGGTTGTTTGGCTCTACTAAATATCCAACCACATGTTAACTTGGGAATCTAATTTTTTCTACTCCTTGAAATTTTTGGATCATTAGGTCATTTTTATCTTCAACATGTTTCTGGCATGCATACCCACCACATTTTAGACATGTTAGGATCAATTAGAAATCTCTTTTTTATAAAATTCCACCAAGCTCTTAGGGGTTGTTCTAGTGGAATTTTCCAAACATGGATAACAAAACTTTGGAGTTCCATTTTAGTATGTGAAATAATTTTCTTCACTTATTTTTATTATAGTTTTCAAATTTTTCTTCATAATTGAACTCTAAAATTTTTATCTCCTTTTAGAGAAATGTGGGTCAAGTTTTGATATGAAAAAAAAATCGAACATCCAAAATGGAAATACACAAATGTTGAGAGAGATAATTCCAAAAAGTTTCTCTGATTTTAAAGGATAGGCAAAAAGTGGGTTTTTTGGCTCTTGTAAATATCCAACCACATGTTAATTTGAGAATATAATTTTTTGTACTGCTTGAAATTTTTGGATCATTAGGTCATTTGCCTCTTCATAATGTTTCTGGCACGCATACCCACTACATTTAAAACATGTTAGGAGCAATTAGAAATCTCTTTCCTATAAAATTCCACCAAGCTATTAGGGGTTGTTCTAGTGGAATTTTCCAAACATGGATAGCAAAACTTTGGAGTTCCATTTTAGTATGTGAAATAATTTTCGTCACATATTTTTATTATAGTTTTCAAATTTTTTCTTCATAATTGAACTCTGAAATTTTTATCTTCTTTAAGAGAAATGTGGGTCAAGTTTTGATATGAAAAAAAAAATCTAACATCCAAAATGGAAATGCACAAATGTTGAGAGAGATAATTCCAAAAAGTTTCTCTGATTTTAAAGGATAGGCAAAAAGTGGGTTTTTTGGCTCTTGTAAATATCCAACCACATGTTAATTTGAGAATATAATTTTTTCTACTGCTTGAAATTTTTGGATCATTAGGTCAATTGCATCTTCATAATGTTTCTGGCACGCATACCCACCACATTTAAAACATGTTAGGAGCAATTAGAAATCTCTTTCCTATAAAATTCCACCAAGCTATTAGGGACTAGTGGAATTTCTCAAACATGGATAACAAAACTTTGGAGTTCATTTTTTGCGCCTGAAGTAATTTTCTTCTCTTACATTTATTATAGTTTTCAAATTTTTTCTGCATACATGAACTCTAAACTTTTCTTTTTGTTTACGAGAAAAGTGGGACAAGTTTGGATTTTAAAAAAATTGATAATCCAAAATGGAAATGCACAAATGCTGAGAGTTATAATTCCTAAAAGTATCTCTGATTTTGAAGGATAGGAAAGAAGTGGGTTTTTCGGATCTGGTAAATATCCAACCTCCCGTTAACTTGAGAATTTAATTTTTTCTACTCCTTGAAATTTTTGGACCATTAGGTCATTTCCATCTTTAACATGTTTCTGGCAAGCATACCCACCACATTTAAAATACGTTAGGATCAAATGGAAATCTCGTTCTTATAAAATTCCACAAACCTATTAGCGTTTGTTCTAGTGGAATTTTCCAAACATGGATAACAAAACTTTGGGGTTCGATTTTAGTGCATGAAATAATTTTCTTCATTTACTTTTATTATAGTTTTTAATTTTTTTCTTCATACATGAACTCTAAAATTTTCATTTTGTTTACGAGAAATGTGGGAAAAGTTCAGATTTGAAAAAAAAATTTAACATCCAAAATGGAAAGGCGCAAATGCTAAGAGAGATAATTCCAAAAAGTATCTCTGATTTTGAAGGATAGACAAAAAGTCGGTTGTTTGGGTCTAGTAAATATCCAACCACACGTTAACTTGAGAATTTAATTTTTTCTACTCTTTGAAATTTTTGGATCATTAGGTCATTTGCATCTTCAACATGCTTCGGGCATGCATATCGACCACATTTAAAACATGTTAGCATCAATTAGAAATCTCTTTCTTATAAAATTCTACCAACTTATCATGGGTTATACTAGTGGAATTTCCCAAACATGGATAACAAAATTTTGGAGTTCATTTTTTGTGCATGAAATAATTTTCTTCACTTACATTTATTATAGTTTTCATATTTTTTCTTCATACATGAGCTCTAAAATTTTCATTTTGTTTACGAGAAAAGTGGGACATGTTTGGATATGAAAAAAAAATTGAACATACAAAATGGAAATGCACAAATGCTGAGAGAGATATTCCAAAAAGTATCTCAAATTTTGAAGGATAAGCAAAAAGTGGTTTGTTTGGCTCTGGTAAATATCCAACCACACGTTAACTTGAGAATTTAATTTTTTCTACTCATTGAAATTGTTGGATCATTAGGTCATTTGCATCTTCAACATGTTTCTGGCATGCATACCCACCACATTTAAAACAAGTTAGGATAGATTAGAAATATATTTCTTATAAAATTCCACCAAGCTAATAGGGGTCGTACTAGTGGAATTTCCAAAACATGGATAACAAAACTTTGGAGTTCATTTTTAGTGTGTGAAATAATTTTCTTCAATTACATTTATTATAGTCTTCAAATTTTTTGTGCATACATGAGCTCTAAAATTTTCTTTTTCCTTACGACAAAAATTGGACATGTTTGGATATGAAAAAAAAATTGAACATCCAAAATGGAAATGCACAAATGCTGAGAGAGATATTCCAAAAAGTTTCTCTAATTTTGAAGGATAAGCAAAAAGTGGGTTGTTTCGATCTGGAAAATATCCAACCACACGTTAACTTGAGAATTTAATTTTTTCTACTCATTGAAATTTTTGGATCATTAGGTCATTTGCATCTACAACATATTTTTGGCATGTATACCCACCACATTTAAAACATGTTAGGATAGATTAGAAATCAATTTCTTATAAAATTCCACCAAGCTTTTAGGGGTTGTATGAGTGGAATTTCCCAAAACATGGATAACAAAATTTAAGAATTCATTTTTAGTGCGTAAAATAATTTTATTCACTTACATTTATAATTGTTTTCAAATTTTTTCTACCTACATGAACTCTAAAATTTTCATTTTGTTTACGAGAAAAGTGGGACATGTCTGGATTTTAAAACAAAATTGAACATCCAAAATGGAAATGCACAAATGCTCAGTGAGGTCATTCCAAAAAGTATCTCTGATTTTGAAGGATAGGCAAAAAGTGGGTTGTTTGGCTTTGCTAAATATCCAACCACACGTTAACTTGAGAATTTAATTTTTTCTACCCCTTGAAATTTTTGGATCATTAGGTCATTTGCATCTTCAACATGTTTCTGGAATGCATACCCACCACATTTAAAATATGTTACAATCAATTAGAAATCTCTTTCTTATGAAATTCCACCAAGCTATTAGTGGTTGTTCTAGAGGAATTTTCCAAACATGGATAACAAAACTTTGGAGTTCCATTATACTGCGTGAAATAATTTTCTTCACTTACTTTTATTATAGTTTTCAAATTTTCTCTTCATACATGAACTCTAAAATTTTCATTTTATTTACGAGAAATGTGGGACAAGTTTGGATTTGAAAAAAAATTGTACATCCAAAATGGAAATGCACAAATGCTTAGAGAGATAATTCCAAAAAGTATCTCTGATTTTGAAGGATAGGCAAAAAGTGGGTTGTTTGGCTCTGGTAAATATCCAACCACACAATAACTTGAGAATATAATTTTTTCTACTCCTTGAAATTTTATGATCATTAGGTCAATTGCATCTTCAACATGTTTCTTGCATGGATACCCACCCCTTTTAAAACATGTTCGGATCAAGTAGAAATCTCTTTCTTATAAAATTCCTCCAAGCTATTAGCGGTTGTACTAGAGGAATTTCCTAAACATGGATAACAAAACTTTGGAGTTCATTTTTAGTGCGTGAAATAATTTTCTACACATACATTTATTATAGTTTTCAAATTTTTGCAGCATACATCAACTCTAAACTTTTCATTTTGATTACGAGAAAAGTGGGACAAGTTTGGATTTAAAAAAATTTATAATCCAAAATGAAAATGCACAAATGCTGAGAGAGATAATTCCAAAAAGTATCTCTGATTTTGAAGGAGGGGCAAAAAGTGGGTTGTTTGGCTCTGGTAAATATCCAACCACATGTTAACTTGAGAATTTAATTTTTTCTACTGCTTGAAATTTTTGGATCATTAGGTCATTTGCATCTTCAACATGTTTCTAGCATGCACACCCACCACATTTAACACATTATAGGATCAATTAAAAATCTCTTTCTTATAAAATTCCTCCAAGTTATCAGGGGTTGTACTAGTGGAGTTTCCCAAACATGAATAACAAAACTTTGGAGTTCATTTTTAGGGCAAGAAATATTTTTCTTCACTTACATTTATTATTGTTTTCAAATTTTTTCTGCATACATGAGCTCTAAAATTTTCATTTTGTCTACGAGAAAAGTGGGACAAGTTTGGTTTAAAAAAACAAAATTGAACTTCCAAAATGGAAATCCACAAATGCTGAGAGAGATAAATCCAAAAAGTATCTCTGATTTTGAAGGATGGGCAAAAAGTGGGTTGTTTGGCTCTGGTAAACATCCAACCACACGTTAACTTGAGAATTTAATTTTTTCTACTCCTGGAAATTTTTCGATCATTGGGTCATTTGCATCTTCAACATGTTTCGGGCATGCATACCCACCACATTTAAAACATGTTATGATGAATTAGAAATCTCTTTCTTATAAAATTCCACCAAGCTACAAGGGGTTGTACTAGTGGAATTTCCCAAACATGGATAACAAAACTTTGGAGTTCATTTTTAATGTGTGAAATAATTTTCTTCACTTACATTTACTATCATTTTCAAATTTTTCTGCATACACGAGCTCTAAAATTTTCATTTTGTTTACGAGAAAAATGGGACAAGTTTGGATTTGAAAAAAAAAATGAACATCCAAAATGGAAATGCACAAATGCAGAGAGAGATATTTTCAAAAAGTATCTCTGATTTTGAAGGATTGGCAAAAAGTGGGTGTTTTGGCTCTGGTAAATATCCAACCACACGTTAACTTGAGAATATAATTTTTTCTATTCCTTGAAATTTTTGGATCATTAGGTCATTTGCATCTTCAACATGTTTCTAGCATGCATACCCAACGCACTTAAAACATGTTAGGATGGATTAGAAATCTCTTTTTTATAAAATTCCACCAAGCTATCAGAGGTAGTACTAGTGGAATTTCCCAAACATGGATAACAAAACTTTTGAGTTCATTTTTAGTGCCTGAAACAGTTTTCTTCACTTACATTTATTATGGTTTTCAAATTTTTGGTGCATACATGAACTCTAAACTTTTCATTTTGATTACGAGAAAAGTGGGACAAGTTTGGATTTAAAAAAATTTATAATCCAAAATAGAAATGCACAAACGCAGGGAGAGATAATTCCAAAAAGTATCTCTCATTTTGAAGGAGGTGCAAAAAGTGGGTTGTTTGGCGCTGGTAAATATCCAACCACATGTTAACTTGAGAATTTAATTTTTTCTACGCCTGGAAATTTTTGGATCATTAGGTCATTTGCATTTTCAACATGTTTTTGGCATGTATACCCACACAATCTAAAACTTGCTGGGATAGATTAGAAATCTATTTCTTATACAATTCCACCAAGCTATTAGGGGTTGTACTAGTGGAATTTCCCAAACATGGATAACAAACCTTTGGAGTTCATTTTTAGTGCGTGAAATAATTGTCTTCACATATATTTATTTTAGTTTTCAAATTTTTTCTGCATACAGGAACTCTAAATTTGTCATTTTATTTACGAGAAAAGTAGGACAACTTTGGATTTCCAAAAAAAAATTGAACATCCAAAATTGAAATGCACAAATGCTGGGAGAGATAATTCAAAAAAGTATCTCTGTTTTCGAAGGAGCGGAAAAAAGTGGGTTGTTTGGCTCTGCTAAATATCCAACAACACGTTTACTTGGCAATTTAATTTTTTCTACTCCTTGAAATTTTTGGATCATTAGGTCCTTTGCATCTTCAACATGTTTCTGGCATGCAGACCCACCACATTTTAAACATGTAAGGATCAATTAGACATCTCTTTCTTATAAAATTCCACCAAGCTCTTAGGGGTTGTTCTAGTGGAATTTTCCAAACATGGATAACAAAACTTTGGAGTTCCATTTTAGTGCATAAAATAATTTTCTTCACTTATTTTTATTATAGTTTTCAAATTTTTTCTTCATAATTGAACACTAAAATTTTTATTTTGTTTACGAGAAATGTGGGTCAAGTTTTGATATGAAAAAAAAATTAAACAACCAAAATGGAAATACACAAATGCTGAGAGAGATAGTTCCAAAAAGTTTCTTTGATTTTAAAGGATAAGAAAAAAGTGGGTTTTTTTGGCTCTTGTAAATATCCAACCACACGTTAATTTGAGAATATAATTTTTTCTATTGCTTGAAATTTTTGGCTCATTAGGTCATTTGCTTCTTCAACATGTTTCTGGCATGCATACCCACCACATTTAAAACATGTTAGGAGCAATTAGAAATCTCTTTCTTATAAAATTCCACCAAGCTATTAGGGGTTGTACTAGTGGTATTTCCCAAACATGGATAACAAAACTTTGGAGTTCATTTTTTGTGCCTAAAGTAATTTTCTTCACTTTCATTTATTATAGTTTTCAAATTTTTCCTGCATACATGAACTCTTAAGTTTACTTTTTGTTTACGAGGAAAGTGGTTCAAGTTTGGATTTAAAAAAAATTGATAATCCAAAATCGAAATGCACAAATGCTAAGAGAAATAATTCCAAAAAGTATCTCTGATTTTGAAGGATAGGCAAGAAGTGGGTATTCGGATCTGGTAAATATCCAACCTCATGTTAACTTGAGAATTTAATTTTTTCTACTCCTTGAAATTTTTGGATCATTAGGTCATTTGCATCTTCAACATGTTTCTGGCAAGCACACCCACCACATTTAAAAATGTTAGGATCAATTGGAAATCTCGTTCTTATAAAATTCCACAAACCTATTAGGTGTTGTTCTAGTGGAATTTTCCAAACATGGATAACAAAACTTTGGTGTTCCATTTTAGTGCGTTAAAAAATTTGCTTCACTTACTTTTATTATAGTTTTTAAATTTTTTCTTCATACATGAACTCTAAAATTTTTCATTATGTTTACAAGAAATGTGGGAGAAGTTTGGATTTGAAAAAAAAAATTGAACATCCAAAATGGAAAGGCACAAATGCTAAGAGAGATAATTCCAAAAAGTACCTCTGATTTTGAAGGATAGACAAAAAGTGGTTGTTTGACTCTGGTAAACATCCAACCACACGTTAACTTGAGAATTTAATTTTTTCTACTTCGAAGTTTTTGGATCATTAGGTCGTTTGCATCTTCAACATGTTTCTGGCTTGCATACCCACTACATTTAAAACATGATAGGATCAATCAGAAATCTCTTTCTTATAAAATACCACCAAGTTATCAGGGGTTGTACTAGTGGATTTTCCCAAACATGGATAACAAAATTTTGGAGTTCATTTTTAGTGCATTAAATAATTTTCTTCACATACATTTATTATAGTTTTCAAATTTTTTCTTCATACATGAGCTCTAAAATTTTCATTTTGTTTACGAGAAAAGTGGGACAAGTTTGGATTTGAAAAAAAAAATTCAACATCCAAAATGGAAATAAACAAATGCTGACAGAGATAATTGAAAAAAGTATCTCTGATTTTGAAGGATAGGCAAAAAGTGGGTTGTTTGGCTCTGGTACATATCCAACCACACGTTAACTTGAGAATTTATTTTTTCTACTCCTTGAAATTTTTGGATCATTAGGCCATTTACATCTTCAACATGTTTCTGGCATGCATACCCACCACATTTAAAACATGTTAGGAATAACGAGAAATCTCTTTCTTATAAAATTCCACCAAGCTATTAGGGGTTGTACCTAGTGGAGTTTCCCAAACATGGATAACAAAACTTTGGAGTTAATTTTTTGTGCCTGAAGTAATTTTCTTCACTTACATTTATTATAGTTTTAGAATTTTTGCTGCATACATAAACTCTAAACTTTTCTTTTTGCTTACGAAAAAAGTGGGACAAGTTAGGATTTAAAAAAAATTTATAATCCAAAATGGAAATGCACAAATGCTGAGAGAGATAATTCCAAAAATTATCTCTAATTTTGAAGGATGGGCAAAAAGTGGGTTGTTCGGATCTAGTAAATATCCAACCTCACATTAACTTGAGAATTTAATTTTTTCTACTCCTTGAAATTTTTGGATTATTAGGTCATTTGCATCTTCAACATGTTTCTGGCAAGCATACCCACCACATTTAAAACATGTTAGGATCAATTGGAAATCTCGTTCTTATAAAATTCCACAAACCTATTAGGGGTTGTTCTAGTGGAATTTTCCAAACATGGATAACAAAACTTTGGTGTTCCATCTCAGTGCGTGAAATAATTTTCTTCACTTAGTTTTATTACAGTTCTTAAATTTTTTCTTCATACATGAACTCTAAAATTTTTATTTTGTTTATGAGAAATGTGGGACAAGTTTGGATTTGAAAAAAAAATTGAACATCCAAAATGGAAAGGCACAAATGCTAAGCGAGATAACTCCAAAAAGTATCTTTGATTTTGAATGATTGACAAAAATTGGGTTGTTTGGCTCTGGTAAATATCCAACCACACGTTAACTTGAGAATTTAATTTTTTCTACTCCTTGAAATTTTTGGATCATTAGGTCATTTGCATCTTCAACATGTTTCGGGCATGCATACCGACCACATTTAAAACATGTTAGCATCAATTAGAAATCTCTTTCTTATAAAATTCCACCATGGTATCAGGGGTTGTACTAGTGGAATTTCCCAAACATGGATAACAAAACTTTGGAGTTCATTTTTAGTGCATGAAATAATTTTCCTCACTTATATTTATTATAGTTTTTAAATTTTTTCTTCAAACATGAGCTATAAAATTTTCATTTTGTTTACGAGAAAAGTCGGACAAGTTTGGATATGAAAAGAAAATTGAACATAAAAAATGGAAATGCACAAATGTTGAGAGAGATAATTCCAAAAAGTATCTCTGATTTTGAAGGATAGGAAAAAAGTGGGTTGTTTGGCTCTGGTAAACATCCAACCACACGTTTACTTGAGAATTTAATTTTTTCTACTCCTTGAAATTTTTGGATCATTAGGTCATTTGCATCCTCAACATGTTTCTGGCATGCATACCCACCACATTTAAAACATGATAGGATCAAATAGAAATCACTGTCTTATAAAATTCCACCAAGTAATCAGTGGTTGTACTAGTGGAATTTCCCAAACATGGATAACAAAACTTTGGAGTTCATTTTTAGTGCATGAAATAATTTTCTTCACTTACATATATTATAGTTTTCAAATTTTTTCTTCATACATGACCTCTAAAATTTTCATTTTGTTTATGAGAAAAGTGGGACAAGTTTGGATTTCAAAAAAAAGTTGAACATCGATAATGGAAATGCACAAATGCTGAGAGTGATAATTCCAAAAAGTATCTCTGATTTTGAAGGATAGGCAAAAAGTGGGTTGTTTGGCTATGGTAAATATCCAACCACACGTTAACTTGAGAATCTAATTTTTTGTACTCCTTGAAATTTTTGGATCATTAGGTCATTTTCATCTTCATCATGTTTCTGGCATGCATACCCACCACGTTTAAAACATGTTAGGATTAATTAGAAATCTCTTTCTTATAAAATTCCACCAAGCTACATGGGGTTGTACTAGTGGAATTTCCCCAAGATGGATAACAAAACTTTGGAGTTCATTTTTAATGCGTGAAATAATTTTCTTCACTTACATTTATTATAATTTTCAAGATTTTTTTGCATACACGAGCTCTAAAATTTTCATTTTGTTTACGAGAAAAGTGGGACAAGTTTGGATTTGAAAAAAAAATTGAACATCCAAAATGGACATGCACAAATGCTGAGAGAGATATTTTCAAAAAGTATCTCTGATTTTGAAGGATAGGCAAAAAGTGGGTGTTTTGGCTCTGGTAAATATCCAACTACACGTTAACTTGAGAATATAATTTTTTCTATTCCTTGAAATTTTTGGATCATTTGGTCATTTGCATCTTCAACATGTTTCTAGCATGCATACCCACCGCACTTAAAACATGTTAGGATGAATTAGAAATCTCTTTTTTATAAAATTCCAGCAAGCTATCGGAGGTTGTACTAGTGGAATTTCCCAAGCATGTATAACAAAACTTTTGAGTTCATTTTTAGTGCCTGAAATAATTTTCTTCACTTACATTTATTATAGTCTTCAAAATTTTGGTGCATACATGAACTCAAAACTTTTCATTTTGATTACGAGAAAAGTGGGACAAGTTTGGATTTAAAAAAATTGAACATGCAAAATGGAAATGCACAAATGCTGAGAGAGATAATTCAGAAAAGTATCGCTGATTTTGAAGGATAGGCAAAAAGTGGGTTGTTTGGCTCTGGTAAATATCCAACCATACGTTAACATGAGAATTTAATTTTTTCTACTCCTTGAAATTTTTGGATCATTATGTCATTTGCATCTTCAACATGTTTCGGGCATGCATACCCACCACATTTAAAACATGTTAGGATCAATTATAAATCTCTTTCTTATAAAATTCCACCAAGTTATCAGGGGTTGTACTAGTGGAATTTCCCAAATATGGATAACAAAACTTTGCAGTTCATTTTTAGTGCGTGAAATAATTTTCTTCACTTACATTTATTATAGTTTTAAAAATTTTTCTGCATACATGAGCACTAAAATTTTCATTTATTTTACGAGAAAAGTGGGACAAGTTTGCATTTGAAAAAAAATTGAACATTCAAAATGGAAATGCACAAATGTTGAGAGAGATAATTCCAAAAAGTAACTCTAATTTTGAAGGATAGGCAAAAAGTGGGTTGTTTGGCTCTAGTAAGTATCCAACCACACGTCAACTTGAGAATTTAATTTTTTTTACTCATTGAAATTTTTGGATCATTAGGTCATTTGCATCTTCAACATGTTTCTGGCATACATACCCACCACATTTAGAACATGTTAGGATAGATTAGAAATCAATTTCTTAGAAAATTCCACCAGGCTATTAGGGGTTGTATTAGTGGAATTTCCCAAACTTGGATATCAAAACTTTGGAGTTCATTTTTAGTGCGTGAAATAATTTTCTTTACATATATTTATTTTAGTTTTCAAATTTTTTCTGCATACATGAACTCTAAAATAGTCATTTTGTTTACGAGAAAAGTGGGACAACTTTGGATTTCCAAAAAAAATTGAACATCGAAAATAGAAATGCACAAATGCTGGGAGAGATAATTCAAAAAAGTATCTCTGTTTTCGAAGGAGCGGCAAAAAGTGGGTTGTTTGGCTCTGCTAAATATCCAACCACACGTTAACTTGGGAATTTAATTTTTTCTACTCGAAATTTTTGGATCGTTAGGTCATTTGCATCTTCAACATGTTTCTGGCATGCATACCCACCACATTTTAAACATGCTAGGATCAATTAGAAATCTCTTTCTTATAAAATTCCACGAAGCTCTTAGGGGTTGTTCTAGTGGATTTTTCTAAACACGGATAACAAAACTTTGGAGTTCCATTTTAGTGCGTGAAATAATTTACTTCACTAATTATAGTTTTCAAATTTTTGCTGCTTACATGAACTCTGAACTTTTCTTTTAGTTTACGAGAAAAGTGGGACAAGTTTGGATTTAAATAAAATTTATAATCCAAAATCGAAATGCACAAATGCTGAGAGAGATAATTCCAAAAAGTATCTCTGATTTTGAAGGATAGGCAAGAAGTGGGTATTTGGATCTAGTAAATATCCAACTGCATGTTAACTTGAGAATTTAATTTTTTCTACTCCTTGAAAATTTTGGATCATTAGGTCATCTGCATCTTCAACATGTTTTTGGCAAGCATACCCACCACATTTAAAACATGTTAGGATCAATTGGAAATCTCGTTCTTATAAAATTCCACAAACCAATTAGGTGTTGTTTTAGTGGAATTTTCTAAACATGGATAACAAAACTTTGGTGTTCCATTTTAGTACGTGAAAAAATTTTCTTCACTTACTTTTATTATAGTTTTAAAATTTTTTCTTCATACATGAACTCTAAAATTTTCATTATGTTTACAAGAAATGTGGGACAAGTTTGGATTTGAAAAAAAAATTGAACATCCAAAATGGAAAGGCACAAATGCTAAGAGAAATAATTCCAAAAACTACCTCTGATTTTGAAGGATAGACAAAAAGTGGGTTGTTTGACTCTGGTAAATATCCAACCACACGTTAAATTGAGAATTTAATTTTTTCTACACCTTGAAATTTTTGGATCATTAGGTCGTTTGCATCTTCAACATGTTTCTGGCATGCATACCCACCACTTTTAAAACATGGTAGGATCAATTAGAAATCTCTTTTTTTATAAAATTCCACCAAGTTTTCAGGGGTTGTACAAGTGGAATTACCCAAACATAGAAAACAAAATTTTGGAGTTCATTTTTAGTGCATTAAATAATTTTCTTCACATACATTTATTATAGTTTTCAAGTTTTTTCTTCATACCTGAGCTCTAAAATTTTCATTTTGTTTACGAGAAAACTCGGACAAGTATGGATTTGAAAAAAAAATTGAACATCCAAAATGGAAATCCGCAAATGCTGAGAGTGATAATTCCAAAAAGTATCTCTGATTTTGAAGGATAGGCAAAAAGTGGGTTACTTGGCTCTGGTACATATCTAACCACACGTTAACTTGAGAATTTAATTTTTTCTACTCCTTGAAATTTTTGGATCATTAGGTCATTTGCATCTTCAACATGTTTCTGGCATGCATACCCACCACATTTAAAACATGTTAGGATCAATTAGAAATCTCTCTCCTAAAAAATTCCAACAAGTTATCAGGGGTGTACTAATGCAATTTCCCAAACATGGATAAGAAAACTTTGGAGTTCATTTTTTGTGAATGAAATAATTTTCTTCACTTACATTTATTATAGTTTTCAAATTTTTTCTTCACACATGAGCTCTAAAATTTCCATTTTGTTTAGGAGAAAAGTGGAACAAGTTTGGATTTGAAAAAAAAAATTCAACATCCAAAATGGCAATGCACAAATGCTGAGAGAGATAATTCCGAAAAGTATCTCTGATTTTGAAGGATAGGCAAAAAGTGGGTTGTGTGGCTCTGGTAAATATCCAACCACACGTTAACTTGAGAATTTAATTTTTTCTACCCCTTGAAATTTTATGATCATTAGGCCATTGGCATTTTCAACATGTTCCTGGCATGCATACCCACCACATTTAAAACATGCTAGGAATAATTAGAAATCTCTTTCTTATAAAATTCCACCGAGCTACAAAGGGTTGTACTAGTGGAATTTTCTAAACATGGATAACAAAACTTTGGAGTTCATTTTAGTGCGTGAAATAATTTTCTTCACTTACATTTATTATAGTTTTCAATTTTTTTCTGCATACATGAGCACAATAATTTTCATTTTATTTACGAGAAAAGTGGGACAAGTTTGGATTTGAAAAAAAAATTGAACATCCAAAATAGAAATGCACAAATGCAGATAGAGATATTTTCAAAAAGTATCTTTGATTTTGAAGGATAGGCAAAAAGTGGGTGTTTTTGCTCTGGTAATTATCCAACTACACGTTAACTTGAGAATTTAATTTTTTCTACTCGAAATTTTTGGATCATTAGGTCATTTGCATCTTCCACATGTTTCTAGCATGCATACCCACCACATTTAAAACATTATCGGATCAATTAGAAATCTCTTTCTTATAAAATTCCACCATGTTATCAGGGGTTGTACTAGTGGAATTTCCCAAACATCGATAATAAAACTTTTGAGTTCATTTTTAGTGGAAGAAATAATTTTCTTCACTTACATTGATTATAGTTTTCAAAGTTTTGGTGCATACATGAACTCTAAACTTTTCATTTTGATTACAATAAAAGTAGGACAAGTTTGGATTTAAAAAAATTTATAATCCAAAATGGAAATGCACAAATGCTGAGAGAGATAATTCCAAAAACTATCTCTGATTTTGAAGGAGGGGCAAAAAGTGGGTTGTTTGGCTCTGGTAAATATACAACCACATGTTAACTTGAGAATTTAATTTTTGCTACTCCTTGAAATTTTTGGATCATTAGGTCATTTGCATCTTCAACATGTTTCTGGCATGCATACCAACCACATTTAAAACATAATAGGAATAATTAGAAATCTCTTTCTTATAAAATTCCACCAAGTTATCAGGGGTTGTAGTAGTGGAATTTCCCAAACATGGATAACAAAACTTTGGAGTTCATTTTTAGTGCATGAAATAATTTTCTACACTTACATTTATTATAGTTTTCAAATTTTTTCTTGATACATGAGGTCAAAAATTTTCATTTTGTTTACAAGAAAAGTGGGACAAGTTTGGATTTGAAAAAAAAATTGAACATCCAAAATGGAAATGCACAACTGCTGAGAGAGATAATTCCAAAAAGTATCTATGATTTTGAAGGATAGGCAAAAAGTTGGTTGTTTGGCTCTGGTAAATATCCAACCACACGTTAACTTCAGAATTTAATTTTTTCTACTCCTTGAAATTTTTCGATCATTAGGTCATTTCCATCTTCAACATGTTTCGGGCATGCATACCCACCACATTTAAAACATGTTAGGATCAATTAGAAATCTCTTTCTTATAAAATTCCACCAAGTTATCAGTGGTGGTACTAGTGGAATTTCCAAAACATGGATGACAAAACTTTAGAGTTCATTTTTAGTGCGTGAAATAATTTTCTTCACTTACATTTATTATAGTTTTCAAAGTTTTTCTGCATTAATTAGCACTAAAGTTTTCATTTATTTTACGAGAAAAGTGGGACAAGTTTGGATTTGAAAAAAACTATAACATCCAAAATGGAAATGCACAAATGCAGAGAGAGATATTCCAAAAAGTATCTCTGATTTTGAAGGATAGGCAAAAAGTGGGTTGTTTGGCTCTGGTAAATATCCAGCCACACGTTAACTTGAGAATTTAATTTTTTCTACTCCTTGAAATTTTAGGATCATTAGGTCATTTGCATCTTCAACTTGTTTCTGGCATGCATACCCACCACATTTAAAACATGTTAGGATAGATTAGAAATCTATTTCTTATAAAATTCCACCAAGCTATTAGGGGTTGTACTAGTGGAATTTCCAAAACATGGATAACAAAACTTTGGAGTTCATTTTTAGTGCGTGAAATAATTTTCTTGACTTATATTAATTTTTTTTTCAAATTTTTTCTGCATATATGAACTCTAAAATTGTCATTTTGTTTACGAGAAAAGTGGGACAACTTTGGATTTCAAAAAAAAATTGAACATCCAAAATGGAAATGCACAAATGCTGGGAGAGATAATTCCAAAAAGTATCTCTGATTTTGAAGGAGCGGTAAAAAGTGGGTTGTTTGGCTCTGCTAAATATCCAACCACACGTTAACTTGGGAATTTAATTTTTGTACTCCATGAAATTTTTGATCATTAGGTCATTTGCATCTTCAACATGTTTCTGGCATGCATAGCCACCACATTTAAAACATGTTAGGATCAATTAGAAATCTCTTTCTTTTACAATTCCACCTAGTTATCAGGGGTTGTACTAGTGGAATTTCCAAAACATGGATAACAAAACTTTGGAGTTTATTTTTAGTGCGTGAAATAATTTTCTTCACTTACATTTATTATAGTTTTGAAATTTTTTCTGCATACATGAGCTCTAAAATTTTCATTTTGTTTACAAGAAAAGTGGGACAAGTTTGGATTTGAAAAACAGATTGAACATCCAAAATGGAAATGCACAAATGCTGAAATAGATAATTCAAAAAATTATCTCTAATGTTGAAGGATAGGCAAAAAGTGGGTTGTTTGGCTCTGGTAAATATCCAACCACAGGTTAACTTGAGAATTTAATTTTTTCCACTCATTGAAATTTTTGGATCATTAGGTCATTTGCATCTTCAACATGTTTTTGGCATGCATACCCACCACATTTAAAACATGTTAGGATAGATTAAAAATCTATTTCTTATAAAATTCCACCAAGCTATTAGGGGTTGTACTAGTGGAACTTCCCAAAACATGGATAACAAAACTTTGGAGTTCATTTTTAGTGCGTGAAATAATTGTATTCGCTTACATTTATAATAATTTTCAAATTTTTTCTGCATACATGAACTCTAAAGTTTTCTTTTTGTTTACGAGAAAAGTGGGACATTTTTGGATTTGAAAAAAAAATTGAACATCCAAAATGGAAATGCACAAATGCTGAGAGAGATCATTCCAAAAAGTATCTCTGATTTTGAAGGATAGGCAAAAAGTGGGTTGTGTGGCTCTACTAAATATCCAACCTCACATTAACTTGAGAATTTAATTTTTTCAACCCCTTGAAATTTTTGGATCAATAGGTAAATTGCATCTTCAACATGTTGATGGAATGCATACCCACCACATTTAAAATATGTTACAATCAATTAGAAATCTATTTCTTATGAAATTCCACCAAGCTATTAGGGGTTGTTCTAGTGGAATTTTCCAAACATGGATAACAAGACTTTGGAGTTCCATTTTAGTGCGTGAAATAATTTTCTTCACTTGCTTTTATTATTGTTTTCAAATTTTTTCTTCATACATGAACTCTAAAATTTTCATTTTGTTTACAAGAAATGAGGGACAAGTTTGGATTTGAAAAAAAATTTGAACATCCAAAATGGAAATGCACAAATGCTTAGAGAGATAATTCCAAAATGTATCTCTGACTTTGAAGGATAAGAAAAAGTGGGTTTTTGGGCTCTGGTAAATATCCGACCACACGTTAACATGAGAATTTATATTTTTCTACTCCTTGAAATTTTTGGATCATTAGGTCCTTTGCATCTACAACATGTTTCTGGCATGCATACCCACCACATTTAAAACATTTTACGATCAATTAGAAATCTCTTTCTTATAAAATTCCACCAAGCAATTAGGGGTTGTACTGGTGGAGTTCCCCAAACATGGATAACAAAACTTTGGAGTTCATTTTTAGTGCCTGAAATAATTTTCTTCAGATACATTTATTACAGTTTTCAAATTTTTGCTGCATACATGAACTCTAATCTTTTCATTTTGTTTACGAGAAAAGTGAGACAAGTTTGGATTTAAAAAGAAATTTATGATCCAAAATGGAAATGCACAAATGCTGAGAGTGATAATTCGAAAAAGTATCTCTGATTTTGAAGGATAGGCCAAAAGTGGGATGTTCGGCTCTGGTAAATATCCAACTTCACGTTAACTTGAGAATTTAATTTCTTCTACTCCTTGAAACTTTTGGATCATTAGGTCATTTTCATCTTCATCATGTTTCTGGCTTGCATACCCAACACATTTAAAACATGTTAGGATCAATTAGAAATCTCTTTCTAATAAAATTCCACATAGATATTAGGGGTTGTACTAGTGGAATTTCCCAAACATGGATAACAAAACTTTGAAGTTCATTTTTAGTGCGTGAAATAATTTTCTTCACTTACATTTATTGTGGTTTTCAAATTTTTTCTGCATACATGAACGCTAAAATTTTCATTTTCCTAACGAGAAAAGTGGGACAAATTTGGATTTGAAAAAGAAATTGAACATCCAAAATGGAAAAGCACAAATGCTGAGAGAAATAATTCCAAAAAGTATCTCTGATTTTGAAGGATAGGCAAAAAGTGGGTTGTTTCGCTTTGGTAAATATCCAACCACACGTTAACTTGAGAATTTATTTTTTTCTACTCCGTGAAATTTTTGAATCATTTGGTCATTTGAATCTTCAACATGTTTCTGGCATGCATACCCACCAAATTTAAAACATGTTAGGATCAATAAGAAATCCCTTTCTTATAAAATTCCACCATGTTATTAGGGGTTGTACTAGTGGAATTCCCAAACATGGATAACAAAGCTATGGAGTTAATTTTTAGTCCATGAAATAATTTTCTTCACTTACATTTATTACATATTTCAAATTATTTTTGCATACATGAACTCTAAAATTTTCATTTTGTTTACGAGAAAAGTGAGACAAGTTTGGATTTGAAAAAAAATTGAACATCCAAAATGGAAATGCACAAATGCTGAGTGACATAATTCCAAATAGTATCTCTGATTTTGAAGGATAAGGAAAAAGTGGGTTGTTGGGCTCTGGTAAATATCCAACAACACGTTAAGTTGAGAATTTAATTTTTTCTACTCCTTGAAATTTTTGGATCATTATGGTCATTTGCATCTTCAACAAGTTTCTGGCATGCAAACCACCACATTTAAAACATTTTAGGATCAATTAGAAACACTTTCTTAAAAAATTCCACCAAGCTATTAGGGGTTGTACTAGTGGAATTTCCCAAACATGGATAAAAAAACTTTGGAGTTCATTTTAAGTGCGTGAAATAATTTTATTCACTTTCATTTATTATAGTTGTGAAATTGTTTTGCATACTTGAACTCTAAAATTTTCTTTTTGTTTACGAGAAAAGTGGGACAAGTTTGGATTTGAAAAAAATATTGAACATCCAAAATGGAAATGCACAAATACAGAGAGAGATATTCCAAAAAGTATCTCTGATTTTGAAGGATAGGCCAAAAGCGGGTTGTTTGGCTCGGGTAAATATCCAACCACACGTTAACTTGAGAATTTAATTTTTTCTACTCATTGAAATTTTTTGATCATTAGGTCATTTGCATCTTCAACATGTTCCTGGCATGCATGCCCACCACATTTAAAACATGTTAGGATAGATTAGAAATCTACTTTTTATAAAATTCCACCAAGTAATCAGGGGTTGTACTAGTGGAATTTCCCAAACATGGATAACAAAACTTTGGAGTTCATTTTTGGTGCGTTAAATAATTTTTTTCACTTACATTTATTATAGTTTTCAAATATTTTCTGCATACATGAGCTCTAAAATTTTGATTATGTTTACGAGAAAAGTGGGACAAGTTTGGATTTGAAAAAAATTAAACATACAAAATGGAAATGCACAAATGCTGAGAGAGATATTCCAAAAAGTATCTCTGATTTTGAAGGACAAGGAAAAAGTGGGTTGTTTGGCTATGGTATTTATCCAACCACACGTTAACATAGAATTTAATTTTTTCTACTCATTGAAATTTTTGGAACATTAGGTCATTTGCATCTTCAACATGTTTCTGGCATGCAAACCCACCACATTTAAAATATGTTACAATCAATTAGAAATCTCTTTCTTATGAAATTCCACCATGCTATTAGGGGTTGTTCAAGTGGAATTTTCAAAACATGGATAAAAAAACTTTGGAGTTCCATTTTAGTGCGTGAAATAATTTTCTTCACTTACTTTTATTATTGTTTTCAAATTTTTTCTTCATACATGAACTCTAAAATTTTCATTTTGTTTACGAGAAATGTGAGACAAGTTTGGATTTGAAAAACAAATTGAACATCCAAAATGCAAAAGCACAATTGCTGAGAGAGATAATTCCAAAAAGTATCTCTGATTTTTAATGGATAGGGAAAAAGTGGGTTGTTTGGCTTTGGTAAAAATATCCAACAACACGTTATCTTTAGAATTTAATTTTTTCTACTCCTTAAAATTTTTGGATCATCAGGTCATGTGCATCTTCAACATGTTTCTGGCATGCAAACCCACCACATTTAAAACTTGTTAGGATCAATTAGAAATCTCTTTCTTTTAAAATTCCACCGAGCTATTAGGGGTAGTACTAGTGGAATTTCCCAAACATGGATAACAAGACTTTGCGGTTCATTTTAAGAGCATGAAATAATTTTATTCACTTTCATTTATTATAGTTGTGAAATTTTTTTGGATACTTGAACTTTAAAATTTTCACTTTGTTTACAAGAAAAGTGGGACAAGTTTGGATTTAAAAAAAAATATTGAACATCCAAAATGGAAATGCACAAATACAGAGAGAGATATTCCACAAAGTATCTCTGATTTTGAAGGATAGGCCAAAAGTGGGTTGTTTGGCTCGGGTAAATATCCAACCACACGTTAACTTGAGAATTTAATTTTTTCTACTCATTGAAATTTTTGGATCATTAGGTCACTTGCATCTTCAACATGTTTCTGGCATGCATACCCACCACATTTAAAACATGTTAGGATAGATTAGAAATCTATTTCTTATAAAATTCCACCAAGCTATTAGAGGTTGTACTAGTGGAATTTCCCAAACATGGATAACAAATCTTTGGAGTTCATTTTTAGTGCGTGCAATAATTTTCTTCACTTATATTTATTTTAGTTTTCAAACTTTTTTTGCATACATGAACTCTAAAATTGTCATTTTGTTCATGAGAAAAGTAGGACAACTTTGGATTTCAAAAAAAAATTGAACATCCAAAATGGAAATGCACAACTGCTGGGAGAGATAATTCCAAAAAGTATCTCCGATTTAGGAGTGGCTAAAAGTGGGTTGTTTGGCTCTGCTAAATATCCAACCACACGTTAACTTGGGAATTTAATTTTTTCTACTCGAAATTTTTTGATCATTAGGTCATTTGCATCTTCAACATGTTTCTGGCATGCATACCCACCACATTTTAAACATGTTAGGATCAATTAGATATCTCTATCTTATAAAATTCCACCAAGTAATCAGGGGTTGTACTAGTGGAATTTCCCAAACGTGGATAACAAAACTTTGGAGTTCATTTTTTGTGCGTTAAATAATTTTTTTCACTTACATTTATTATAGTTTTCAAATATTTTATGCATACATGAGCTCTAAAATTTTCATTATATTTACGAGAAAAGTGGGACAAGTTTGGATTTGAAAAAAAATTGAACATCCGAAATGGAAATGCACAAATGCTGAGAGAGATATTCCAAAAAGTATCTCTGATTTTGAAGGATAGGCAAAAAGTTGGTTGTTTGGCTATGGTATTTATCCAACCACACGTTAACTTGAGAATTTAATTTTTTCTACTCATTGAAATTTTTGAAACATTAGGTCATTTGCATCTTCAACATATTTCTGGCATGCATACCCACCACATTTAAAATATGTTACAATCAATTAGAAATCTCTTTCTTATGAAATTCCTCCAAGCTATTAGGGGTTGTTCAAGTGGAATTTTCCAAATATGGATAAAAAAACTTTGGAGTTCCATTTTAGTGCGTGAAATAATTTTCTTCCCTTACTTTTATTACTGTTTTCAAATTTTTTCTTCATACATGACCTCTAAAATTTTCATTTTGTTTACGAGAAATGTGGGACAAGTTTGGATTTGAAAAAAAAATTGAACATCCAAAATGCAAAAGCACAAATGCTGAGAGAGATAATTCCAAAAAGTACCTCTGATTTTTAATGGATAGGGAAAAAGTGGGTTGTTTGGCTTTGGTAAAAATATCCAACAACACGTTAACTTTAGAATTTAATTTTTTCTACTCCTTGAAATTTTTGGATCATCAGGTCATTTGCATCTTCAACATGTTTCTGGCATGCATACCCAGCACATTTAAAACTTGTTAGGATCAATTAGAAATCTCTTTCTTTTAAAATTCCACCAAGCTATTAGGGGTAGTACTAGTGGAATTTCCCAAACATGGATAACAAAACTTTGGGGTTCATTTTTAGAGCATGAAATAATTTTATTCACTTTCATTTATTATAGTTGTGAAATTTTTTTGCATACTTGAACTCTAAAATTTTCATTTTGTTTACGAGAAAAGTGGGACAAGTTTGGATTTGAAAAAAATATTGAACATCCAAAATGGAAATGCACAAATACAGAGAGAGATATTCCAAAAAGTATCTCTGATTTTGAAGGATAGGCCAAAAGTGGGTTGTTTGGCTTTGGTAATTATCCAACCACACATTAACTTGAGAATTTAATTTTTTCTACTCATTGAAATTTTTGGATCATTAGGTCATTTGCATCTTAAGCATGTTTCTGGCATGCATACCCACCACATTTAAAATATGTTAGGATAGATTAGAAATCTATTTCTTATAAAATTCCACCAAACTATTAGGGGTTGTACTAGTGGAATTTCCCAAACATGGATAACAAAACTTATGAGTATATTTTTAGTGCGTGAATAATTTTTTTCACATATATTTATTTTAGTTTTCAAATTTTTTCTGCATACATGAACTCTAAAATGGTCATTTTGTTTACGACAAAAGTGGGACAACTTTGGATTTCAAAAAAAAATTGAACATCCAAAATGGAAATGCACAAATGCTGGGAGAGATAATTCAAAAAAGTATCTCTGTTTTCAAAGAAGCGGCAAAAAGTGGGTTGTTTGGCTCTACTAAATATCCAACCACACGTTAACTTGGGAATTTAATTTTTTTTACTCCTTGAAATTTTTGGATCATTAGGTCATTTGCATCTTCAACATGTTTCTGGCATGCATAACCACCATATTTTAAACATGTTAGGATCAATTAGAAATTTGTTTCTTATAAAATTCCACCAAGCTCTTACGGGTTGTTCGAGTGGAATTTTCCAAACATGGATAACAAAACTTTGGAGTTCCATTTTAGTGCGTGAAATAATTTTCTTCACTTATTTTTATTATAGTTTTCAAATTTTTTCTTCAAAATTGAACTCTAAAATTTTTATTTTGTTTACGAGAAATGTGGGTCATGTTTTGATATGAAAAAAAAATTGGACATCCAAAATGGAAATACACAAATGCTGAGAGATATAATTCCAAAAAGTTTCTCTGATTTTAAAGGATAGGCAAAAAGTGGGTTTTTTGGCTCTTGTAAATATCCAACCATACGTTAATTTGAGAATATAATTTTTTCTACTACCTGAAATTTTTTGATCATTAGGTCATTTGCATCTTCAACATGTTTCTGGCATGCATACCCACCACATTTAAAACATGTTAGTAGCAATTAGAATTCTCTTTCTTATAAAATTCCACCAAGCTATTAGGGGTTGTACTAGTGGTATTTCCCAAACATGGATAATAAAACTTTGGAGTTCATTTTTTGTGCCTGAAGTAATTTTCTTCACTTTCATTTATTATAGTTTCAAATTTTTGCTGCATACATGAACTCTAAACTTTTCTTTTTGTTTACGAGAAAAGTGGGACAAGTTTGGGTTGAAAAAATTGATACTCCAAAATCGAAATGCACAAATGCTGAGAGAGATAATTGCAAAAAGTATCTCTGATTTTGAAGGATAGGCAAGAAGTGGGTATTCGGATCTGGTAATTATCCAACCTCATGTTAACTTGACAATTTAATTTTTTCTACTCGAAATTTTTGGATCATTAGGTCATTTGCATCTTCAACATGTTTCTGGCAAGCATACCCACCACATTTAAAACATGTTAGGATTAATTGGAAATCTCGTTCTTATAAAATTCTACAAACCTTTTAGGTGTTGTTTTAGTGGAATTTTTGAAACATGGATAACAAAACTTTGGTGTTCCATTTTAGTGCGTGAAAAAATTTTCTTCACTTACTTTTATTGTAATTTTTAAATTTTTTCTTCATACATGAACTCTAAATTTTTCATTATGTTTACAAGAAATGTGGGACAAGTTTGGATTTGAAAAAAAAATTGAACATAAAAAATGGAAAGGCACAAATGCTAAGAGAGATAATTCCAAAAAGTACCTCTGATTTTGAAGGATAGACAAAAAGTGGGTTTTTTGGCTCTGGTAAATATCCAACCACACGTTAACTTAAGAATTTAATTTTTTCTACTCCTTGAAATTTTTGGATCATTAGGTCATTTGCATCTTCAACATGTTTCGAGCATGCACACCCACCACATTTAAAACATGTTAGCATCAATTACAAATGTCTTTCTTATAAAATTCCACCAAGTTATCAGGGGTGGTACTAGTGGAATTTCCCAAACATGGATAACAAAACTTTGGAGTTCATTTTTAGTGCATGAAATAATTTTCTTCACTTACATTTATTATAGTTTTCAAATTTTTTCTTCATACATGAGCTCTAAAATTTTTATTTGGTTTACGAGAAAAGTGGGACAAGTTTGGATTTGAAAAAAAAAAATTCAACATCCAAAATGGAAATGCACAAATGCTGAAAGAGATAATTCTAAAAAGTTTCTCTGATTTTGAAGGATAGGTAAAAAGTGGGTTGTTTGGCTCTGGTAAATATCCATCCACACGTTAACTTGAGAATTTAATTTTTTCTACTCATTGAAATTTTTGGATCATTAGGTCATTTCCATCTTAAATATGTTTCTGGCATGCATATCCACCACATTTAAAACATGTCAGGATAGATTAGAAATCTATTTCTTATAAAATTCCACCAAGCTATTAGGAGTTGTACTAGTGGAATTTCCCAAACATGGATAACAAAATTTATGAGTTCATTTTTAGTGAGTGAAATAATTTTCTTCACATATATTTATTTTAGTTTTCAAAAATTTTCTCCATACATGAACTCTAAAATAGTCATTTTGTTTACGAGAAAAGTGGGACAACTTTGGATTTCAAAAAAAAATTGAACATCCAAAATGGAAATGCACAAATATTGGGAGAGATAATTCAAAAAAGTATCTCTGTTTTCGAAGGAGCGGCAAAAAGTGGGTTGTTTGGCTCTGCTAAAAATCCAACCACACGTTAACTTGGGAATTTAATTTTTTCTACTCGTTGAAATTTTTGGATCATTAGGTCATTTGCAACTTCAACATGTTTCTGGCATGCATACCCACCACATTTTAAACATGTTAGGATCAATTAGAAATCTCTTTCTTTTAAAATTTCACCAAGCTCTTAGGGGTTGTTCTAGTGGAATTTTCCAAACATGGATAACAAAACTTTGGAGTTCCACGTTAGTGCGTGGAATAATTTTCTTCAATTATTTTTATTATAGTTTTCAAAAATTTTCTTCAAAATTGAACTCTAAAATTTTTATTTTGTTTACGAGAAATGTCGGTCAAGCTTTAATATGAAAACAAAATTGAACATCCAAAATGGAAATCGACAAATGCTGAGAGAGATAATTCCAAAAAGTTTCTCTGATTTTAAAGGATAGGCAAAAAGTGTGTTGTTATGCTCTGGTAAACATCAAACCATACGTTAACTTGAGAACTTAATTTTTTCTACTCCTTGAAATTTTTGGATCATTAGGTCGTTTGCATCTTCAACATGTTTCTGGCATGCATAACCACCACATTTAAAACATGATAGGATCAATTAGAAATATCTTTCTTATAAAATTCCACCAAGTTATCAGGGGTTGTACTAGTGGAATTTCCCAAACATGGATAACAAAATTTTGGAGTTCATTTTTAGTGCATGAAATAATTTTCTTCACTTACATTTATTATAGTTTTCAAATTTTTGCTTCATACATGAGCTCTAAAATTTTCATTTTCTTTACGAGAAAAGTGGGAAAAGTTTGGATTTGAAAAAAAAAATTCAACTTCCAAAATGGAAATGCACAAATGCTGAGAGAGATAATTCCAAAAAGTATCTCTTATTTTGAAGGATAGGCGAAAAGTGGGTTGTTTGGCTCTGGTAAATATCCAACCACATGTTAACTTCAGAATTTAATTTTTTCTACTCCTTGAAATTTTTGGATCATTAGGCCATTTGCATGTTCAACATGTTTCTGGCATGCATACCCACCATATTTAAAACATGTTAGGAATAATTAGAAATATCTTTCTTATAAAATTCCACCAAGCTACAAAGGGTTGTACTAGTGGAATTTCCCAAACATGGATAACAAAACTTTGGAGTTCATTTTTAGTGCGTGAAATAATTTTCTTCACTTACATTTATTATAGTTTTCAGATTTTTTCTACTTACATTTATTATAGTTTTCAGATTTTTTCTACTTACATGAGCTCTATAATTTTCCGTTTTTTTATGAGAAAAGTGGGACAAGTTTGGATTTGAAAAAAAAATTGAACATTCAAAATGGAAATGCACAAATGCTGAGAAAGATAATTCCAAAAATTATCTCTGATTTCGAAGGAGGGGCAAAAAGTGGGTTGTTTGGCTTTGGTAAATATCCAACTACACGTTAACTTGAGAATTTAATTTTTTCTACTCCTTGAAAATTTTGGATCATTAGGTCATTTGCATCTTCAACATGTTTCTGGCATGCATACCCACCACATTTAAAAGATTATTGGATCAATTAGAAATCACTTTCTTATAAAATTCCACCAAGTTATCAGGGGTTGTACTAGTGGAATTTCCAAAACATGGATAACAAAACTTTGGAGTTTATTTTTAGTGTGTGAAATAATTTTCTTCACTTACATTTATTATAGTTTTCAAATTTTTTCTTCATACATAAGCTCAAAATTTTTCATTTTGTTTACAAGAAAAGTAGGACAAGTTTGGATTTGAAAAAAAAATTGAACATCCAAAATGGAAATGCACAACTGCTGAGAGAGATAATTCCAAAAAGTATCTATGATTTTGAAGGATAGGCAAAAAGTGGGTTGTTTGGCTCTGGTAAATATCCAACCACACGTTAACTTGAGAATTTTATTTTTTTACTCCTTGAAATTTTTGGATCATTAGGTGAGACAAGTTTGGATTTGAAAAAAAAATTGAACATCCAAAATGGAAATGCACATATTCATTTATTATAGTTGTGAAATTTTTTTGTATACATGAACTCTAAAATTTTCATTTTGTTGACGAGAAAAGCGGGACAAGTTTGGATTTGAAAAAAATATTGAACATCCAAAATGGAAATGCACAAATACAGAGAGAGATATTCCAAAAAGTATCTCTGATTTTGAAGGATAGGCCAAAAGTGGGTTGTTTGGCTTTGGTAATTATCCAACCACACATTAACTTGAGAATTTAATTTTTTCTACTCATTGAAATTTTTAGATCATTAGGTCATTTGCATCTTCAACATGTTTCTGGCATGCATACCCACCACATTTAAAACATGTTAGGAAAGATTAGAAATTTATTTCTTATAAAATTCCACCAAGCTATTAGGGGTTGTACTAGTGTAATTTCCCAAACATGGATAACAAAACATTGGAGTTCATTTTTAGTGCGTGCAATAATTTTCTTCACTTATATTTATTTTAGTTTTAAAATTTTTTCTGCATACAAGAACTCTAAAATTGTCATTTTGTTTACGAGAAAAGTGGGACAACTTTGGATTTCAAAAAAAAATTGAACATCCAAAATGGAAATGCACAAATGCTGGCAGAGATAATTCCAAATAGTATCTCTGATTTCGAAGGAGCGGCAAAAAGTGGGTTGTTTGGCTCTACTAAATATCCAACCACACGTTAACTTGAGAATTAAATTTCTTCTACTCCTTGAAATTTTTGGATCATTAGGTGATTTTCATCTTCATCATGTTTCTGGCAAGCATACCCACCACATTTAAAACATGTTAGGGTCAATTAGAAATCTCTTTCTAATAAAATTTCACCAAGTTATCAGGAGTTGTCTTAGTGGAATTTCCCAAACCTGGATAAGAAAACTTTGGAGTTCATTTTTAGTGCATGAAATAATTTTCTTGACTTACATTTATTATAGTTCTCAAATTTTTCCTTCATACATGAGCTCTAAAATTTTCATTTTGTTTACGAGAAAAGTGGGACAAGTTTGGATTTGAAGAAAAAATTGAACATCCAAAATAGAAATGCACAAATGCTGAGAGAGATAATTCCAAAAAGTATGTCTGATTTTGAAGGATAGGCAAAAAGTGGGTTATTTGGCTCTGGTAAATATCCAACCACACGTTAACTGGAGAATTTAATTTTATCTACTCCTTGAAATTTTTTGATCATTAGGTCATTTGCATCTTCAACATGTTTCTTGCATGCAAACCAACCACATTTAAAACATGTTAGGATCAATTAGAAATCTTTTTCTTAGAAAATTTCACCAAGCTATTAGGGTTGTACTAGTTGAATTTTCCAAAGATGGATAACAAAAGCTTGGAGTTCATTTTTAGTGTGTGAAATAATTTTCTTCACTTATATTTATTATAGTTTTCAAATTTTTTTGCATACATGAACTCTTAAATTTTCATTTTTTTTATGAAAAAAGGGGGAGAAATTTCGATTTGAAAAAAATTGAACATCCAAAATGGAAATGCACAAATGCTGAGAGTGATAATTTTGAAAAGTATCTCTGATTTGGAAGGTTAGGCAAAAAGTGGGTTATTTGGCTCTGGTAAATATGCAACCATACGTTAACTTGAGAATTTCATTTTTTCTACTCCTTGAAAATTTTGGATCATTAGGTCATTTGCACCTTAGATAGGTTTCTGGCATGCATACCCACCACATTTAAAACATGTTAGGATAAATTAGAAATTTCTTTCTTATAAAATTCCACCAAGATATTAGCGGTTGTACTAGTGGAATTTCCCAAACGTGGATAACAAAACTTTGGAGCTCATTTATAGTGTGAGAAATAATTTTCTTCACTTACATTTATTATAGTTTTCAAATTTTTTTGCATTTACGAGAAAAGTTTGGATTTGAAAAAAAATTGAACCTCCAAAATGGAAATGCAAAAAGTGCTAAGAGAGATAATTCCAAAAAGTATCTCTGATTTTGATGCATAGGCAAAAAGTGGGTTGTTTGGCTTTGGTAAATATTCAACCATACGTTAACTTGAGAATTTAAGTTTTTAAACTCCTTGAAATTTTTGGATAATTAGGTCATTTGCATCTTCAACATGTTTATGGCATGCATACCATCCACATTTAAAACATCTTAGGATCAATTAGAAATCTCTATCTTATAAAATTTCACCAAGCTGTTAGGGGTTGTACTAGTGGAATTACCCAAACATGGATAACAATACTTTGGAGTTCATTTTTACAGTGTGAAATAATTTTCTTCGCTTACATTTATTATAGTTTTCAAGTTTTTTCGCATACATGAACTATAAAATTTTAATTTTGTTTACTAGAAAAATGGGACAACTTTGGATTCAAAAAAAAAATTAACATCCAAAATGGAAATGCTCAAATGCTGAGAGAGATAAATCCAAAAAGTATCTCATATTTTTAAGGATAGGTAAAAAGTGGGATGTTTGGCTCTAGTAAATATCCAACTACGTGTCAACTTGAGAATTTAATTTTTTCTACTCCTTGAAATTTTTGGATCATTTGGTCATTTGCATCTTCAACATGTTTCTGGCAGGCATACTCACCACATTTAAAACATGTTAGGATCAATTAGAAATCTCTTTCTTATAAAATTCCACCAAGCAAGTAGTACTAGTGGAATTTCCCAAGCATGGATAACAAAATTTTGGAGTTCATTTTTAGTGCTTGAAATAATTTTCTTTACTTACATTTATTATAGTTTTCAATTTTTTTCTTCATACATGAACTCTAAAATTTTTTTTTTTTCGAAAAAACTGCAACAAGTTTGGATTTGAAAAAAAAAATTGAACATCCAAAATGGAAATGCAAAAATGCAGGGTGAGATAATTCCAAAAAGTATCTCTGATTTTGAAGGATAGGCAAAAAGTGGGTTGTTTGGCTCTGCTAAATATCCAACCACACGTTAACTTGAGAATTTAAATTTTTCTGCTCCTTAAAATTTGGATCATTAGGTCATTTGTATGTTCAACATGTTTCTAGCATGCATACCCACCACATTTAAAACATGTTAGGATCAATTAGAAATCTCTTTCTTATAAAATTCCACCAAGCTAAGAGGGGTTGTACTAGTGGAATTTTCCAAACGAGGATAACAAAACTTTGGAGTTCATTTTAAGTGCGCGAAATAATTTTCTTTACTTCCACTTATTATAGTTTTCAATTTTTTTTTGCATGCATGAACTCTAAAATTTTCTTTTTGTTTACGAGAAAAGTTTGGAATTAAAAAAAAAATTGAATATCCAAAATGGAAATGCACAAAGTGGGTTGTTTGGCCATGGTAAATATCCAACCAGAAACTTGAGAATTTAATTTTTTCTACTCCTTGAAAGTTTTGGATCTTTGGGTCGTTTGCATTTTCAACATCTTTCAAGCATGGATACCCACCACATTTAAACCATGTGAGGATATATTACAAAACTCTTTCTTATAAAATTCCATCAAGCTATTAGGGGTTGTACTAGTGGAATTTCCCAAACATGTCTAACAAAACTTTGGAGTTCATTTTTATCGCGTGAAATAATTTTCTTCACTTATAATTTATTTTACTTTTGAAATTTTTTCTGCATACATGAACTCTAAAATTGTCATTTTGTTTACGAGAAAAGTGGGATAATTTTTGATTTCAACAAAAAATTGAACATCCAATATGGAAATGCACAAATGATGGGAGAGATAATTCTATAAAATATCTCTGAATTTGAAGGATCGGAAAAAAGTGGGTTGTTTGGCTCTAGTAAATATCCAACCACACGTTAACTTGGGAATTTAATTTTTTCTACTGCTTGAAATTTTTGGATCATTAGGTCATTTGCATCTTCAACATGTTTCTGGCATGCATACCCACCACATTTTAAACATGTTAGGATCAATTAGAAATCTCTTTCTTATAAAATTCCACCAAGCTCTTAGGGGTTGTTCTAGTAGAATTTTCCAAACATGGATAACAAAACTTTGGAGTTCCATTTTAGTGCGTGAAATAATTTTCTTCACTTATTTTTATTATAGTTTTCAAATTTTTTCTTCATAATTCAACTCTAAAATTTTTATTTTGTTTACGAGAAATGTGGGTCAAGTTTTGATATGAAAAAAAAATTTAACATCCAAAATGGAAATGCACAAATGCTGCGAGAGATAATTCCAAAACGTTTCTCTGATTGTAAAGGATAGGCAAAAAGTGGGTTTTTTGGCTCTTGTAAATATCCAACCACACGTTAATTTGAGAATATAATTTTTTCTACTGCTTGAAATTTTTGGATCATTAGGTCATTTGCATCTTCAACATGTTTCTGGCATGCATGGCCACCACATTTAAAACATGTTATGAGCAATTAGAAATCCCTTTCTTATAAAATTCCTCCAAGCTATTAGGGGTTGGGCTAGTGGAATTTCCCAAACATGGATAACAAAAATTTGGAGTTCATTTTTTGTGCCTGAGTAATTTTCTTCACTTACATTTATTATAGTTTTCTATTTTTTGCTGCATACATGTACTCTAAACTTTTCTTTTTGTTTACGAGAAAATTGGGACAAGTTTGGATTTAAAAAAAATTGATAATCCAAAATGGAAATGCACAAATGTTGAGAGAGATAATTCCAAAAACTATCTCTGATTTCAAAGGATAGGCAAGAAGTGGGTTGTTCGGATCTAGTAAATATCCAACCTCACGTTAACTTGAGAATTTAATTTTTTCTACTCAAAATTTTTGGATCATTAGGTCTTTGGCATCTTCAACATGTTTTTGGCAAGCATACACACCACATTTAAAACATGTTAGGATCAATTGGAAATCTTGTTCTTATAAAATTCCACAAACCTATTAGGGGTTGATCTAGTGGAATTTTCCAAACATGGATAACAAAACATTGGTGTTCTATTGTAGTGCGTGAAATAATTTTCTTCACTTACTTTTATTATAGTTTTTAAATTTTTTTTCATACATGAACACTAAAATTTTCATTTTGTTTACAAGAAATGTGGGACAAGTTTGGATTTGAAAAAAAAATTGAACATCCAAAATGGAATGGCACAAATGCTAAGAGAGATAATTCCAAAAAGTATCTCTGATTTTGAAGGATAGACAAAAAGTGGGTTGTTTGGCTCAGGTAAATATCCAACCACACGTTAACTAGAGAATTTAATTTTTTCTACTCCTTGAAATTTTTGGATCATTAGGTCATTTGCATCTTCAACATGTTTTGGGCATGCATACCCACCACATTAAAAACAAGTTAGCATCAATTAGAAATCTCTTTCTTATAAAATTCCACCAAGTTATCAAGGGTTGTACTAGTGAAATTTCCCAAATATGGATAACAAAACTTTGGACTTCATTTTTAGTGCCTGAAATAATTTTCTTCACTTAAATTTATTATAGTTTTCAAATTTTTACTGCATGCATGAACTCTAAACATTTCTGTTTGTTTACGAGAAAAGTGGGACAAGTTTGGATTTAAAAAAAATTGATAATCCAAAATGGAAATGCACATATGCAGAGAGAGATAATTCCAAAAAGTATCTCTAATTTTGAAGGATAGGTAAAAAGTGGGTTGTTCGGCTCTGGTAATTATCCAACCTCACGTTAACTTGAGAATTTAATTTCTTCTACTCCTTGAAAACTTTGGATCATTAGGTCATTTTCATCTTCAACATGTTTCTGGCATGCATGCCATTTAAAACATGTTAGGATCAATTAGAAATCTCTTTCTTATAAAATTCTACCAAGCTATTAGGGGTTGTACTTGTGGAATTTCCCAAACATGGATAACAAAACTTTGGAGTTCATTTTTAGTGCGTGAAATAATTTTCTTCACTTACTTTAATTATAGTTTTCAAATTTTTTCCGCATACATGAACTCTATAATTTTCATTTTGTTTACGAGAAAAGTGGGAGAAGTTTGGATTTGAAAAAAAATTAAACTTCCAAAATGGAAATACACAAATGCTGAGAGAGATAATTCCAGAAATTATCTCTGATTTTGAAGGATAGGCAAAAAGTGGGTTGTTTGGGTCTAGTAAATTTCCAACCACATGTTAACTTGAGAATTTAATTTTTTCTACTCCTTGAAATTTTTGGATCATTGGGTCGTTTGCATCTTCAACATGTTTCTGGCAAGCATACCGACCACATTTAAAACATGTTAGGATCAATTAGAAATCTCTTTACTATGAAATTCCAATAAGCCATTAGGGGTTATACTAGTGAAATTTCCCAAACATGGATAACAAAACCTAGGAGTTCATTTTTAGTGCGTGAAATAATTTTTTTCACTTACTTTTATTATAGTTTTCAATTTTCTTTGCATACATGAACTCTAAAATTTTCATTTTGTTTACGAGAAAAGCGGAACAAGTTTGTATTTGGAAAAAAGATTGAACATCCAAAATGAAAATGCACAAATGCTGAGAGAGATAATTCCAAAAAGTATCTCTGGTTTTGAATGATAGGCAAAAATGTGGGGGTTCTGGCTCTGGTATATATCCAACCACACGTTAACTTGAGAATTTAATTTTTTCCACTCCTTGAAGTTTTTGGATCATTATGTCATTTTTTTAAAATTCCACCAAGCTATTAGGGGTTGTACTAGTGGAATTTTCCAAACATGGATAACAAAACTTTGGAGTTCATTTTTAGAGCGTTAAATAATTTTCTTCTCTTACATTTAGTATAGTTTTCAAATGTTTTTGCTTACATGAACTCTAAAATTTTCATATTGTTTACGAGAAAAGTGGGACAAGTATGGATTTGAAAAAAAGATTTGACATCCAAAATGCAAATGCACTAATGCTGAGAGAGATAATTCCAAAAAGTATCTCTGATTTTGAAGGATAGCCAAAAATGGGCTGTTTGGCTCTGGTAAATATCCAACCACACATTAACTTGAGAATTTAATTTTTTCTTCTCCTTGAAGTTTTTGGATCATTAGGTCATTTGCATCTTCAACATGTTTCTGGCATTCATACCCACCAAATTTAAAACACGCTTGGATCAATTAGAAATCTCTTTCTTACAAAATTCCACCAAGCTATTAGCGGTTGTACTAGTGGAATTTTCCAAACATGGATAACAAAAATTTAAAGTTCATTTTTAGTGCGTGAAATAATTTTATTCATTTACATTTATTATTGTTTTCGAATTTTTTGCATACATGAACTCTAAAATTTTCATTTTCTTTTCGAGAAAAGTGGGACATGTTTGGATTTGAAAAAAAAATTGATCATCCAAAATGGAAAAGCACAAATTCTGAGACAGATAATTCCAAATAGTATTGCTGATTTTGAAAGATAGGCAAAACGTGGGTTATTTGGCTCTGGTAAATATCCAACCACACGTTAACTTGTGAATTTAATTTTTTCTACTCCTTGAAATTTTTGGATCATTTGGTCATTTGGATCTTCAACATGTTTCTGGCATGCATACCCACCTCATTTAAAACATGTTAGGATCAATTCTAAATCTCTTTCTTATAAAATTCTACCAAGCTATGAGGGGTTGTACTAGTGGAATTTCCCAAACATGGATAACAAAACTTTGGAGTTCATTTTTTGTGCGTGAAATAATTTTCTTCACTAACATTTATTATAGTTTTAAATTTTTTTTTGCAGACATGAACTCTAAAATTTTCATTTTGTTTGCAAGAAAAGTTGGACAAGTTTGGATTAGAAAAAAAAAATTGAACATCCAAAATGGAAATGCACAAATGTTGTGTAAGATAATACCAAAAAGTATCTCTGATTTTGAAGGATAGGAAAAAAGTGGGTTGTTTGGCTCTAGTAAATATCTAACCACACGTTAACTTGAGAATTTAATTTTTTCTACTCCTTGAAATTTTTGGATCATTAGGTCATTTGAATATTCAACAAGTTTCACCCATGCATACCCACCACAATTAAAATGTGTTAGGATCAATTAGAAGTCTCTTTCTAATAAAACTCCACCAAGCTATTAGGGGTTTTACTGGTGGAATTTCCCAAACATGGATAACAAAACTTATGAGTTCTTTTTTAGTGCATGAAATAATTTTCTTCAAATACTTTAGTTATAGTTTTCAATTTTTTCTGCATACATGAACTCTAAAATTTTCATTTTTTTACGAGAAAAGTGGGACAGGTTTGGGTTTGAAAAAAAAATGGAACATCCAAAATGAAAATGCACAAATGCTGAGAGAGATATTTCGAAAAAAGTATCTCTAATTTTGAGGGATAGGCAAAAAGTGGGTTGTTAGGCTCTAGTAAATACCCAACCACACGTTATCTTGAGAATTTAATTTTTTCTAGTCCTTGAAATTTGTGGATCATTAGGTCATTTGCATCTTCAACATGTTTCTGGCATGCATACCCACCACATTTAAAACATGTTAGGTTGAATTAGAAATTTCTTTCTTATAAAATTCCACCAAGCTATTAGGGGTTGTACTAGTGGAATTTCCCAAACATGGATAACAAAACTTTGGAGTTTATTTTTAGTGCGTACAATAATTGTCTTCACTTACATTTATTATAGTTTTCAATTTTTTTTGCATACATGAACTCTAAAATTTTAATTTTGTTTACGAGAAAAGTGGGACAAGTTAGGATTTGAAAAAAAAAATTGAACGTCCAAAATGAAAATGAGCAAATGCTGAGTGACATAATTCAAAAAAGTATCTCTGATTTTGAAGAATAGGCAAAAAGTGGGTTGTTTGGCTCCTGTAAATATCCAACCACATGTTAACTTTAGAATTTAATTTTTTCCACTCCTTGAAGTTGTCGGATCATTAGGTCAATTGCATTTTCAACATGTTAAAATAATTTTCTTCACTTACATTTATTATGGTTTTCAAATTTTTTTGCATACATGAACTCTAAAATTTTCATTTTGTTTACGAGAAAAGTGGGACAAGTTAGGATTTGATAAAAAGATTGAACATCCAAAATGGGAAGGCACAAATGCGGAGAGAGATAATTCCAAAAAGTATCTCTGATTTTGAAGGAGACGCAAAAAGTGGGTGGTTTGGCTCTAGTAAATATCCAACCACACGTTAACTTGACAATTTAATTTTTTCTACGCCTTGAAATTTTCTGATCATTAGGTCAATTGCATCTTCAACATGTTTCTGGCATGCATACCCACCACATTTAAAACATGTTCGGATCAAGTAGAAATCTCTTTCTTATAAAATTCCACCAAGCTATAAGGGGTTGTACTAGTGGAATTTCCAAAACATGGATAACAAAACTTTGGAGTTCATTTTTTGTGCGTGAAACAATTTTCTTCGGTTACATTTATTATAGTTTTCAAATTTTTTCCCATACATGAACTCTAAAATTTTCATTTTGTTTACGAGGAATGTGGGACATGTTTGGATTTTAAAAAAAATTGAACATCCAAAATGGAAATGCACGAATGCTGAGAGAGATAATTCCAAAAAGTATCTCTGATTTTGAAGGATAGGCAAAAAGTGAGCTGTTTGGCTTTGGTAAATATCCAAATACACGTTAACTTGAGAATTTAATTTTTTCTACTCTTTGAAGTTTTTTTATCATTAGGTCATTTGCATTTTCAATAAGTTTATGGCATGCATACCCACCACATTTAAAACATGTTAGGATCAATTAGATATCTCTTTCTTATAAAATTCCACTGTGCTATTAGGGATTGTACTAGTGGAATTTCCAAAACATGGATAACAAAACTTTGGAGTTCATTTTTAGTGCGTGAAATAATTTTCTTCACTTACATTTATTATTGTTTTCAAATTTTTTTGCATACATGAACACTAAAATTTTCTTTTTATGTACGAGAAAATTGGGACAAGTTTGGATTTGAAAAATAAATTGAACATCCAAAATGGAAATGCACAAATGCTGAGGGAGATAATTCCAAACAATATCTCTGACTTTGAAGGATAGGCAAAAAGTTGGTTGTTTTGCTCTGGTAAATATCCAACCACATGTTAACTTGAGAATTTAATTTTTTCTACTCCTTGAAGTTTTTGGATCATTAGGTCATTTGCATCTTCAATATGTTTATGGCATGCATACCCACCACATTTCAAACATGTTAGGATCAATTAGATATCTCTTTCTTATAAAATTCCACCATGCTATTAGGGGTTGTACTAGTGGAATTTCCCAAACATGGATAACAAAAGTTTGGAGTTCATTTTTAGTGCATGAAATAATTTTCTTCACGTACATTTACTATAGTTTTAATTTTTTTTTACATACATGAACTATAAAATTTTCTTTTTGTTTACAAGAAACGTGGGACAAGTTTGGATTTTTTAAAAAAATATAACATCCAAAATGAAAATGCAAAAAGGATGAGAGAGATAATTCCAAAAAGTTTCTCTGATTTTGAAGGATAGGCAAAAAGTGGGTTGTTTGGCTCTTGTAAATATCCAACCACACGTTAATTTGAGAATTTAACTTTTTTTACTCCTTGAATTTTTTGGATCATTAGGTCATTTCCATCTTCAACATGTTTCTGGCATGGATACCCACCACATTCAAAACATGTTATGATCAATTAAAAATCTCTTTATTATAAAATTCCACCGTGCTATTAGGGGTGGTATTAGTGGAATTTCCCAAACATGGATAACAAAACTTTGGAGTTCATTTTTAGTGCGTGAAATAATTTTCTTCAATTACATTTACTATAGTTATCAAATTTTTTTGCATACATGAACTCTAAAATTTTCATTTTGTTTACGAGAAAAGTGGGACAAGTTTGGATTTGAAAAAATGATCGAACATCCAAAATGGAAATGCACAAATGCTGAGAGATATAATTCCAAAAAGTATCTGTGATTTTAAAGGATAGGCAAAAAGTGGGTTGTTTGGCTCTGGTAAATATCCAACCACACGTTAACTTGGGAATTTAATTTTTTCTACTCCTTGAAGTTTTTGGGTCATTAGGTCATTTGCATCTTCAATATGTTTATGGCATGCGTACCCACCACATTTAAAACATCGTAGGATTAATTAGATATCTCTTTCTTATAAAATTCCACCATGCTATTAGGAGTTGTACTAGTGGAATTTCCCAAACATGGATAACAAAACTTTGGGGTTCATTTTTAGTGCGTGAAATAATTTTCTTCACTTATGTTTATTATAGTTTAATTTTTTTTTTTGCATACATGAACTCTAAAATTTTCATTTTGTTTTCGAGAAAAGTGGGACAAGTTTAGATTTGAAAAAAAAATTGAACATCCAAAATGGAAATGCACAAATGATGAGAGAGATAATTCCAAAGTGTATCTCTGATTTTGAAGGATAGGCAAAAAGTGGGTTGTTTGACTCTACTAAATGGATACGTTAACTTGGTTATTTAATTTTTTCTACTCCTTGAAGTTTTTGGATCATTAGGTCATTTGCATCTTCAATATGTTTCTAGAATGCATACCCACCACATTTAAAACATGTTAGGATCAATTAGATATGTCTTTCTTTTAAAATTCCACCATGCTATTAGGGGTTGTACTAGTGGAATTTCCTAAACATGGATAACAAAACTATGGAGTTCATTTTTAGTTCATGAAATATTTTTCTTCACTTACATTTATTATAGTTTTTAATTTTTTTTGCCATACATGAACTCTAAAATTTTCATTTTGTTTACGACAAAAGTGGGACAAGTTTGGATTTGAAAAAAAGATTGAACATCCAAAATGGAAATACACAAATGCTGAGAGAAATAATTCCAAAAAGTATCTCTGATTTTGAAGGATAGGTTAAAAGTGTTTTGTTTGGCTCTGGTAAATATCCAACCACACGTTAACTTGACAATTTAATTTTTTCTACTCCTTAAAATTTCAGGATCATTTTGTCATTTGCATTTTCAAAATATTTCTTGCATGCATACCCACCACATTTAAAACATGTTAGGATCAATTAGAAATCTCTTTTTTATAAAATTCCACCAAGCTATTAGGGGTTGTACTAGTGGAATTTCCCAAACAAGGATAAAAAAACTTTGGAGTTCATTTTTAGTGCACGGTAAAATTTTCTTCACTAACATTTATTGTAGTTTTGACATTTTTCTGCATACATGAAGTTTAAAATTTTCATTTTGTTTACGAGAAAAGTGGGACAAGTTTGGATTTGAAAAAAAGATAGAACATCCAAAATTGAAATGCACAAACGCTGAGAGAGATAATTCCAAAAGGTATCTCTGATTTTGAAGGATAGGCAAAAAGTGGGATATTTGGCTCTTGTAAATATCTAACCATACGTTCACTTGAGAATTTAATTTTTTCTACACCTTGAAGTTTTTGGATCATTAGGTCAATTCCATCTTCAGCATGTTTCTAGCATGCATACCCACCACATTTAAAACATGTTATGATCATTTAAAAATCTCTTTCTAATAAAATTCCACCAAGCTATTAGGGGAGGTACTAGTGGAATTTCCCAAACATGGATAACAAAACATTGGAGTTCATTTTTACTGCATGAAATAATTTTCTTCATTTACATTTATTATAGTTTTGAAATTTTTTTTCATACATGAACTCTAAAATTTTCATTTTGTTTACGAGAAAAGTGGGACAAGTTTGGATTTGAAAAAAAGATTGAACATCCAAAATGGAAACGCACAAATGCTGAGAGATATAATTCCAAAAAGTATCTCTGATTTTGAAGGATAGGCAAAAATTGGGTTGTTTGGCTCTGGTTTATCCAACCACAAGTTAACTTGAGAATTTAATTTTTTCTACTGCTTGACGTTTTTGGATCATTAGGTCATTTGCATCTTCAACATGTTTCTGGCATGCATACCCACCACATTTAAAACATGTTAGGATTAATTTGAAATCTCTTTCTTATAAAATTCCACCAAGCTATTAGGGGTTGTACTAGGGAATTTCCCAAACATGGATAACAAAACTTAGGAGTTTATTTTTAGTGCATAAAATAATTTTCTTCACTTACATTTATGATTGTTTTCAAATTTTTTTGCATACATGAACTCTAAAATTTTTATTTTGTTTACGAGAAAAGTGGACAAATTAGGATTTGAAAAAAGATTGAACATCCAAAATGGAAATGCACAAATGCTGAGAGAGATAATTCCAAAAAGAATCTCTTATTTTGAACGATAGGCAAAAAGTGGGTTGTTTGGCTCTGGTAAATATCCAACCACACGTTGACTTGAGAATTTAATTTTTTCTACTCCTTGAAATTTTCTGATCATTAGGTTAATTGCATCTTCAACATGGTACTGGCATGCATACTCACCACATTTAAAACCTGTTCGGATCAAGTAGCAATTTCTTCCTTATAAAATTCCACCAAGCTATTTGGGGTTGTACTAGTGGAATTGCCAAAACATGGATAACAAAACTTTGGAGTTCATTTTTAGTGCATGAAATAATTTTCTTCGCTGACTTTTATTATAGTTTTCAAATTTTTTTGCAGACATGAACTCTAAAATTTTCATTTTGTATACGAGAAATATGGGACAAGTTTGAATTGGAAAAAAAATTGAACATCCAAAATGGAAATGCACAAATGCTGAGAGAGATAATTTCAAAAAGTATCTCTGATTTTTAAAGATAGGCAAAAAGTGGGTTGTTTGGCTTTGGTGAAAATCCAAATACACGTTAACTAGAGAATTTAATTTTTTCAACTCTTTGAAGTTTTTGTATCATTAGGTCATTTGCATCTTCAACATGTTTCTTGCAAGCATACCAACCACATTTAAAACATGTTAGGATCAATTAGATTTCTGTTTCTTGTAAAATTCCACCATGCTATTAGGAGTTTTACTAGTGAAATTTCCCAACCATGGATAACAAAACTTTGGAGTTCATTTATAGTGCATGAAATAATTTTCTTCACTTACATTTCTTAAAGATTTATAATTTTTTTGCATACTTGAACTCTTAAATTTTCATTTTGTTTATGAGAAAAGTGGGACAATTTTGGAATTGAAACGAAAATTTAACATCCAAAATGGAAATGCTCAATTGTATAGAGAGATAATTCCAAAAGTATCTCTGATTTTGAAGGATAGGAAAAAAGTTGGTTGTTTAGCTCTGATAAATATTCAACCACACGTTAACTTGAGAATTTAATTATTTCTACTCCTTGAAATTTTTGGATCATTAGGTCATTTGCATCTGCAACATGTTTATGGCATGCATACCCACCACATTTAAAACATGTTGGGATCAATTAGAAATCTCTTTCTTATAAAATTCCACCAAGCTACTATGGGTTGTACTAGTGGAATTTCCCAAACATGGATAACAAAACTTTGGGGTTCATTTTTAGTGCGCGAAATAATTTTCTTCACTTACGTTTATTATAGTTTTAAATTTTTTTTTGCGTACATGAACTCTAATATTTTCATTTTGTTTACGAGAAGAGTGGGACAAGTTTGGATTTGAAAAAAAAATTCAACATCCAAAATGGAAATGCACAAATGATGAGAAAGATAATTCCAAAAAGTATCTGTGATTTTGAAGGATAGGCAAAAAGTGGTTTGTTTGGCTTAGGTAAATATCCAACCACACGTTAACTTGGGAATTTAATTTTTTCTACTCCTTGAATTTTTTGGATCATTAGGTCATTTGCATCTTCAATATGTTTATGGCATGCATACCCACCACATTTAAAACATCCTAGGATTAATTAGATATCTCTTTCTTATAAAATTCCACCATGCTATTAGGGGTTATACTAGTGGAATTTCCCAAACATGGATAACAAAACTTTGGGGTTCATTTTTAGTGTGCGAAATAATTTTCTTCACTAATGTTTATTATAGTTTTAAATTTTTTTGGCATACATGAACTCTAAAATTTTCATTTTGTTTACAAGAAAAGTGGGACAAGTTTGGATTTGAAAAAAAAAATTGAACATCCAAAATGGAAATGCACAAATGATGAGAGAGATAATTCCAAATAGTATCTCTGATTTTGAAGGATAGGCAAAGTGTTTCTCTGATAAATATTCAACCACACGTTAACTTGAGAATTTAATTATTTCTACTCCTTGAAATTTTTGGATCATTAGGTCATTTGCATCTTACAAATGTTTCTAGAATGCATACCCACAACATTTAAAACATGTTAGGATCAATTAGATATGTCTTTCTTTTAAAATTCCACCATGCTATTTGAGGTTGTACTTGTGGAATTTCCTAAACATGGATAACAAAACTTTGGAGTTCATTTTTAGTTCGTGAAATATTTTTCTTCACTTACATTTATTAAAGTTTTTAATTTTTTTTGCCATACATGAACTCTAAAATTTTCATTTTGTTTACGAAAAAAAGTGGGACAAGTTTGGATTCGAAAAAAAGATTGAACATCCAAAATGGAAATACACAAATGCTGAGAAAAATAATTCCAAAAAGTATCTCTGATTTTGAAGGATAGGCTAAAAGTGTTTTGTTTGGCTCTGGTAAATATCCAACCACACGTTAACTTGAGAATTTAATTTTTTCTACTCCTTGAAATTTTAGGATCATTTTGTCATTTGCATTTTCAACATATTTCTTGCATGCATACCCACCACATTTAAAACATGTTAGGATCAATTAGAAATCTCTTTCTTATAAAATTCCACCAAGCTATTAGGGGTTGTACTAGTGGAATTTCCCAAACAAGGATAAAAAAACTTTGGAGTTCATTTTTTGTGCGTGGTAAAAATTTCTTCACTAACATTTATTATAGTTTTGACATTTTTCTGCATACATGAAGTTTAAAATTTTCATTTTGTTTACGAGAAAAGTGGGACAAGTTTGGATTTGAAAACAAGATTAAACATCCAAAATTGAAATGCACAAACGCTGAGAGAGATAATTCCAAAAAGTATCTCTGATTTTGAAGGATAGGCAAAAAGTAGGATATTTGGCTCTTGTAAATATCCAACCAAACGTTCACTTGAGAATTTAATTTTTTCTACACCTTGAAGTTTTTGGATCATTAGGTCAATTCCATCTTCAACATGTTTCTAGCATGCATACCCACCACATTTAAAACATGTTATGATCAATTAAAAATCTCTTTCTAATAAAATTCCACCAAGCTATTAGGGGAGGTACTAGTGGAATTTCCCAAACATGGATAACAAAACTTTGGAGTTCATTTTTAGTGCGTGAAATAATTTTTTTCATTTACATTTATTATAGTTTTGAAATTTTTTTGCATACATGAACTCTAAAATGTTCATTTTGTTTACGAGAAAAGTGGGACAAGTTTGGATTTGAAAAAAAGATTGAACATCCAAAATGGAAACGTACAAATGCTAAGAGATATAATTCCAAAAAGTATCTCTGATTTTGAAGGATAGGCAAAAAGTGGGTTGTTTGGCTCTGGTAAATATCCAACCACAAGTTAACTTGAGAATTTAATTTTTTCTACTCCTTGACGTTTTTGGATCATTAGGTCATTTGCATCTTCAACATGTTTCTGGCATGCATACCCACCACATTTAAAACATGTTAGGATCAATTAGAAATCTCTTTCTTATAAAATTCCACCAAGCTATTAGGGGTTGTACTAGGGGAATTTCCCAAACATGGATAACAAAACTTTGGAGTTTATTTTTAGTGCGTAAAATAATTTTCTTCACCTAAATTTATTATTGTTTTCAAATTTTTTTGCATACATGAACTTTAAAATATTTATTTTGTTTACGAGAAAAGGGGACGAGTTAGGATTTGAAAAAAAGATTGAACATCCAAAATGGAAATGCACAAATGCTGAGAGAGATAATTCCAAAAAGAATCTCTTATTTTGAAGGATAGGCAAAAAGTGGGTTGTTTGGCTCTGGTAAATATCCAACCACACGTTGACTTGAGAATTTAATTTTTTCTACTCCTTGAAATTTTCTGATCATTAGGTCAATTGCATCTTCAACATGGTATTGGCATGCATACCATCCACATTTAAAACCTGTTCAAATCAAGTAGAAATCTCTTTCTTATAAAATTCCACCAAGCTATTAGGGGCTGTACTTGTGGAATTTCCAAAACATGGATAACAAAACTTTGGAGTTCATTTTTAGTGCGCGAAATAATTTTCTTCGCTGACATTTATTATAGTTTTCAAATTTTTTTGCAGACATGAACTCTAAAATTTTCATTTTGTTTACGAGAAATGTGGGACAAGTTTGGATTTGAAAAAAAAATTGTACATCCAAAATGGAAATGCATAAATGCTGAGAGAGATAATTCCAAAAAGTATCTCTGATTTTTAAAGATAGGCAAACATTGGGTTGTTTGACTTTGGTAAAAATCCAAATACACGTTAACTAGAGAATTTAATTTTTTCTACTCTTTGAAGTTTTTGTATCATTAGGTCATTTGCATCTTCAACATGTTTCTTGCATGCATACCCACCACATTTAAAACATGTTAGGATCAATTAGATTTCTGTTTCTTGTAAAATTCCACCATGCTATTAGGAGTATTACTACTGGAATTTCCCAACCATGGATAACCAAACTTTGGAGTTCATTTATAGTGCATGAAATAATTTTCTTCACTTACATTTCTTAAAGATTTAAAATTTTTTGGCATACATGAACTCTTAAATTTTCATTTTGTTTATGAGAAAAGTGGGACAATTTGGATTTGAAACGAAAATTTAACATCCAAAATGGAAATGCTCAATTGTATAGAGAGATAATTCCAAAAGTATCTCTGATTTTGAAGGATAGGAAAAAAGTGGGATGTTTAGCTCTGATAAATATTCAACCACACGTTAACTGGAGAATTTAATTATTTCTACTCCTTGAAATTTTTTGATCATTAGGTCATTTGCATCTTCAACTTGTTTCTGGCATGCATACCCACCACATTTAAAACATGTTAGGATCAATTAGAAATCTATTTTTTATAAAATTCCACCAAGCTATTTGGGGTTGTACTAGTGGAATTTCCCAAACATGGATAACAAAACTTTGGAGTTCATTTTTAGTGCGAGAAATAATTTTTTTCACTTACATTTATTATAGTTTTGAAATGTTTTTGCATACATGAACTCCAAAATTTTTATTTTGTTTGCGAGCAAAGTGGGACAAGTTTGGATTTGAAAAAAAATTGAACATCCCAAAATGGAAATGCACAAGTGCTGAGAGAGATAATTCCAAACAGTATCTCTTATTTTGAAGGATAGGCAAAAAGCGGGTTGTTTGTCTCTGGTAAATATCCAACCTCACGTTAACTTGAGAATTTAATTTTTTCTACTCCTTGAAGTTTTTGGATCATTAGGTCATTTGCATCTTCAATATGTTTATGGCATGCATACCCATCACATTTAAAACATGTTAGGATCAATTAGATATCTCTGTCTTATAAAATTCGAGCATGCTATTAGTGGTTGTACTAGTGGAATTTCCCAAACATGGATAACAAAACTTTGGAGTTCATTTTTATTGCGTGAAATAATTTTCTTCACTTACATTTAGTATAGTTTTTAATTTTTTTTTGCATACATGAACTCTAATATTTTCATTTTGTTTTCGAGAAAAGTAGGACAAGTTTGGATTTGAAAAATAAAATTGAACATCCAAAATGGAAATGCACAAATGCTGAGACAGATAATTCCAAAAAGTATATCTGATTTTTAAGGATAGGCAAAAAGTGGGTTGTTTGGCATTGGTAAATATCCAACCACACGTTAACTTGAGAATTTAATTTTTTCCACACCTTGAACTTTTTGGATCATTAGGTCATTTACATCTTCAATATGTTTCTAGTATGCATACCCACCACATTTAAAACAGTTAGGATCAATTAGATATCTCTTTCTTATAAAATTTCACCACGCTATTAGGGGTTGTACTAGTTGAATTTCCCAAACATGGATAACAAAACTTTGGAATTCATTTTTAGTGCGTGAAATAATTTTCTTCGCTTACATTTATTATATTTTTTATTTTAGTTTTTTGCATAAATGAACTCTAAAATTTTCTTTTTGTTTACTAGAAAAGTGGGACAAGTTTGGATTTGAAAAAAAAATATAACATCCAAAATGGAAATGCACAAATGCTGAGAGAGATAATTCCAAAAAGTATCTCTGATTTTGAAGAATAGGCAAAAAGTGGGTTGTTTGGCTCTGGTAAATATCCAACGACACATTAACTTGAGAATTTAATTTTTTCTACTCCTTGAAATTTTTGGATCATTAGGTCATTTGCATCTTCAACATGTTTCTGGCATGCATTTCCACCACATTTAAAATATTTTAGGATCAATTAGAAATCTCTTTCTTATAAAATTTCACCAAACTATTAGTGGTTGTACTAGTGGAATTTCCCAAACATGGACAACAAAACATTGGAGTTGATTTTGAGTGCGTGAAATAATTTTCTTCACTTACATTTATTATAGTTTTAAAATTTTTTTTGAATACAAGAACTCTAACATTTTCATTTTATTTACGAGAAAAGTGGGAAAAGTTTTGATTAGAAAAAAAAAAAATTGAACATCCAAAATGAAAATGCACAAATGCTGTGAGAGATAATTCCAAAAAGTCTCTCTGATTTTGAAGAATAGGAAAAAAGTGGATTGTTTGGCTCAGTTAAATATCCAACCACCCGTTACCTTTAGAATTTAATTTTTTCTACTCCGTGAGGTTTTTGGATCATTAGGACATTTGCATCTTCAACATGTTTAAATAATTTTCTTCACTTACATTTATTATTTTTTTCAAATTTTTTCGCATACATGAACTCTAAAATTTTCATTTTGTTTCGAGAAAAGCGGGACAAGTTTGGATTTGAAAAAAAGATTGAACATCCAAAATGAAATGCACAAATGCTGAGAGAGATAATTCCAAAAAGTATCTCTGATTTTGAAGAATAGGCTAAAAGTGTGTTGTTTGGCTCTGGGAAATATCCAACCACACGTTAACTGTAGAATTTAATTTTTTCTACTCCTTGAAATTTTACGATCATTTTGTCATTTGCATCTTCAACATGTTTCTTGCATTTAAAACATGTTAGGATCAATTAGAAATCTCTATCTTATAAAATTCCACCAAGCTATTAGGGGTTGTACTGGTGGAATTTCCCAAACATGGATAACTAAACTTTGGAGTTCATTTTTAGTGCGTTGTATAATTTTCTTCACTTACATTTATTATAGTTTTGAAATTTTTTTGCATACATGAAGTCTAAAATTTTCATTTTGTTTACGAGAAAAGTGCGACAAATTTGGATTTGAAAAAAAGATTGAACATCCAAAATGGAAATGAACAAATGATGAGAGAGATAATTCCAAAAAGTATCTCTGATTTTGAAGGATAGGCAAAAAGTGGGATGTTTGGCTCTTGTAAATATCCAACCATACGTTAACTTGAGAATTTAATTTTTCCTACTCCTTGAAGTTTTTGGATCATTAGGTCATTTCCAACTTCAACATGTTTCTTGCATGCATACCCACCACATTTAAAACATGTTAGGATCAATTAGAAATCTCTTTCTTATAAAATTCCACCAAGCTATTAGGGGTTGTACTAGTGGAATTTCCCAAACAAGGATAAAAAAACTTTGGAGTTCATTTTTTGTGCGTGGTAAAAATTTCTTCACTAACATTTATTATAGTTTTGACATTTTTCTGCATACATGAAGTTTAAAATTTTCATTTTGTTTACGAGAAAAGTGGGACAAGTTTGGATTTGAAAACAAGATTAAACATCCAAAATTGAAATGCACAAACGCTGAGAGAGATAATTCCAAAAAGTATCTCTGATTTTGAAGGATAGGCAAAAAGTAGGATATTTGGCTCTTGTAAATATCCAACCAAACGTTCACTTGAGAATTTAATTTTTTCTACACCTTGAAGTTTTTGGATCATTAGGTCAATTCCATCTTCAACATGTTTCTAGCATGCATACCCACCACATTTAAAACATGTTATGATCAATTAAAAATCTCTTTCTAATAAAATTCCACCAAGCTATTAGGGGAGGTACTATTGGAATTTCCCAAACATGGATAACAAAACTTTGGAGTTCATTTTTAGTGCGTGAAATAATTTTTTTCATTTACATTTATTATAGTTTTGAAATTTTTTTGCATACATGAACTCTAAAATGTTCATTTTGTTTACGAGAAAAGTGGGACAAGTTTGGATTTGAAAAAAAGATTGAACATCCAAAATGGAAACGTACAAATGCTAAGAGATATAATTCCAAAAAGTATCTCTGATTTTGAAGGATAGGCAAAAAGTGGGTTGTTTGGCTCTGGTAAATATCCAACCACAAGTTAACTTGAGAATTTAATTTTTTCTACTCCTTGACGTTTTTGGATCATTAGGTCATTTGCATCTTCAACATGTTTCTGGCATGCATACCCACCACATTTAAAACATGTTAGGATCAATTAGAAATCTCTTTCTTATAAAATTCCACCAAGCTATTAGGGGTTGTACTAGGGGAATTTCCCAAACATGGATAACAAAACTTTGGAGTTTATTTTTAGTGCGTAAAATAATTTTCTTCACCTAAATTTATTATTGTTTTCAAATTTTTTTGCATACATGAACTTTAAAATATTTATTTTGTTTACGAGAAAAGGGGACGAGTTAGGATTTGAAAAAAAGATTGAACATCCAAAATGGAAATGCACAAATGCTGAGAGAGATAATTCCAAAAAGAATCTCTTATTTTGAAGGATAGGCAAAAAGTGGGTTGTTTGGCTCTGGTAAATATCCAACCACACGTTGACTTGAGAATTTAATTTTTTCTACTCCTTGAAATTTTCTGATCATTAGGTCAATTGCATCTTCAACATGGTATTGGCATGCATACCATCCACATTTAAAACCTGTTCAAATCAAGTAGAAATCTCTTTCTTATAAAATTCCACCAAGCTATTAGGGGCTGTACTTGTGGAATTTCCAAAACATGGATAACAAAACTTTGGAGTTCATTTTTAGTGCGCGAAATAATTTTCTTCGCTGACATTTATTATAGTTTTCAAATTTTTTTGCAGACATGAACTCTAAAATTTTCATTTTGTTTACGAGAAATGTGGGACAAGTTTGGATTTGAAAAAAAAATTGTACATCCAAAATGGAAATGCATAAATGCTGAGAGAGATAATTCCAAAAAGTATCTCTGATTTTTAAAGATAGGCAAACATTGGGTTGTTTGACTTTGGTAAAAATCCAAATACACGTTAACTAGAGAATTTAATTTTTTCTACTCTTTGAAGTTTTTGTATCATTAGGTCATTTGCATCTTCAACATGTTTCTTGCATGCATACCCACCACATTTAAAACATGTTAGGATCAATTAGATTTCTGTTTCTTGTAAAATTCCACCATGCTATTAGGAGTATTACTACTGGAATTTCCCAACCATGGATAACCAAACTTTGGAGTTCATTTATAGTGCATGAAATAATTTTCTTCACTTACATTTCTTAAAGATTTAAAATTTTTTGGCATACATGAACTCTTAAATTTTCATTTTGTTTATGAGAAAAGTGGGACAATTTGGATTTGAAACGAAAATTTAACATCCAAAATGGAAATGCTCAATTGTATAGAGAGATAATTCCAAAAGTATCTCTGATTTTGAAGGATAGGAAAAAAGTGGGATGTTTAGCTCTGATAAATATTCAACCACACGTTAACTGGAGAATTTAATTATTTCTACTCCTTGAAATTTTTTGATCATTAGGTCATTTGCATCTTCAACTTGTTTCTGGCATGCATACCCACCACATTTAAAACATGTTAGGATCAATTAGAAATCTATTTTTTATAAAATTCCACCAAGCTATTTGGGGTTGTACTAGTGGAATTTCCCAAACATGGATAACAAAACTTTGGAGTTCATTTTTAGTGCGAGAAATAATTTTTTTCACTTACATTTATTATAGTTTTGAAATGTTTTTGCATACATGAACTCCAAAATTTTTATTTTGTTTGCGAGCAAAGTGGGACAAGTTTGGATTTGAAAAAAAATTGAACATCCCAAAATGGAAATGCACAAGTGCTGAGAGAGATAATTCCAAACAGTATCTCTTATTTTGAAGGATAGGCAAAAAGCGGGTTGTTTGTCTCTGGTAAATATCCAACCTCACGTTAACTTGAGAATTTAATTTTTTCTACTCCTTGAAGTTTTTGGATCATTAGGTCATTTGCATCTTCAATATGTTTATGGCATGCATACCCATCACATTTAAAACATGTTAGGATCAATTAGATATCTCTGTCTTATAAAATTCGAGCATGCTATTAGTGGTTGTACTAGTGGAATTTCCCAAACATGGATAACAAAACTTTGGAGTTCATTTTTATTGCGTGAAATAATTTTCTTCACTTACATTTAGTATAGTTTTTAATTTTTTTTTGCATACATGAACTCTAATATTTTCATTTTGTTTTCGAGAAAAGTAGGACAAGTTTGGATTTGAAAAATAAAATTGAACATCCAAAATGGAAATGCACAAATGCTGAGACAGATAATTCCAAAAAGTATATCTGATTTTTAAGGATAGGCAAAAAGTGGGTTGTTTGGCATTGGTAAATATCCAACCACACGTTAACTTGAGAATTTAATTTTTTCCACACCTTGAACTTTTTGGATCATTAGGTCATTTACATCTTCAATATGTTTCTAGTATGCATACCCACCACATTTAAAACAGTTAGGATCAATTAGATATCTCTTTCTTATAAAATTTCACCACGCTATTAGGGGTTGTACTAGTTGAATTTCCCAAACATGGATAACAAAACTTTGGAATTCATTTTTAGTGCGTGAAATAATTTTCTTCGCTTACATTTATTATATTTTTTATTTTAGTTTTTTGCATAAATGAACTCTAAAATTTTCTTTTTGTTTACTAGAAAAGTGGGACAAGTTTGGATTTGAAAAAAAAATATAACATCCAAAATGGAAATGCACAAATGCTGAGAGAGATAATTCCAAAAAGTATCTCTGATTTTGAAGAATAGGCAAAAAGTGGGTTGTTTGGCTCTGGTAAATATCCAACGACACATTAACTTGAGAATTTAATTTTTTCTACTCCTTGAAATTTTTGGATCATTAGGTCATTTGCATCTTCAACATGTTTCTGGCATGCATTTCCACCACATTTAAAATATTTTAGGATCAATTAGAAATCTCTTTCTTATAAAATTTCACCAAACTATTAGTGGTTGTACTAGTGGAATTTCCCAAACATGGACAACAAAACATTGGAGTTGATTTTGAGTGCGTGAAATAATTTTCTTCACTTACATTTATTATAGTTTTAAAATTTTTTTTGAATACAAGAACTCTAACATTTTCATTTTATTTACGAGAAAAGTGGGAAAAGTTTTGATTAGAAAAAAAAAAAATTGAACATCCAAAATGAAAATGCACAAATGCTGTGAGAGATAATTCCAAAAAGTCTCTCTGATTTTGAAGAATAGGAAAAAAGTGGATTGTTTGGCTCAGTTAAATATCCAACCACCCGTTACCTTTAGAATTTAATTTTTTCTACTCCGTGAGGTTTTTGGATCATTAGGACATTTGCATCTTCAACATGTTTAAATAATTTTCTTCACTTACATTTATTATTTTTTTCAAATTTTTTCGCATACATGAACTCTAAAATTTTCATTTTGTTTCGAGAAAAGCGGGACAAGTTTGGATTTGAAAAAAAGATTGAACATCCAAAATGAAATGCACAAATGCTGAGAGAGATAATTCCAAAAAGTATCTCTGATTTTGAAGAATAGGCTAAAAGTGTGTTGTTTGGCTCTGGGAAATATCCAACCACACGTTAACTGTAGAATTTAATTTTTTCTACTCCTTGAAATTTTACGATCATTTTGTCATTTGCATCTTCAACATGTTTCTTGCATTTAAAACATGTTAGGATCAATTAGAAATCTCTATCTTATAAAATTCCACCAAGCTATTAGGGGTTGTACTGGTGGAATTTCCCAAACATGGATAACTAAACTTTGGAGTTCATTTTTAGTGCGTTGTATAATTTTCTTCACTTACATTTATTATAGTTTTGAAATTTTTTTGCATACATGAAGTCTAAAATTTTCATTTTGTTTACGAGAAAAGTGCGACAAATTTGGATTTGAAAAAAAGATTGAACATCCAAAATGGAAATGAACAAATGATGAGAGAGATAATTCCAAAAAGTATCTCTGATTTTGAAGGATAGGCAAAAAGTGGGATGTTTGGCTCTTGTAAATATCCAACCATACGTTAACTTGAGAATTTAATTTTTCCTACTCCTTGAAGTTTTTGGATCATTAGGTCATTTCCAACTTCAACATGTTTCTGGCATGCATACCCACCACATTTAAAACATGTTATAATCAATTAAAAATCTCTTTCTTAGAAAATTCCACCAAGCTATTAGGGGTGGTACAATTGGAATTTCCCAAACATGGATAACAAACTTCGGAGTTCATTTTTAGTGCGTGAAATAATTTTCTTTACTTACATTTATTATAGTTTTCAAATTTTTTTGCATACATGAACTCTAAAATTTTCATTTTGATTACGAGAAAAGTGGGACAAGTTTGGATTTGAAAAAAAGATTGAACATCCAAAATGGAAATGCACAAATGCTGAGAGATATAATTCCAAAAAGTATCTCTGATTTTGAAGGATTGGACAAAAGTGGGTTGTTTGGCTCCGGTAAACATCCAACCACACGTTAACTTGAGAATTTAATTTTTTCTACTCTTTGAAGTTTTTGGATCATTAAGTCATTTGCATCTTCAACATGTTTCTGGCATGCATACCCACCACATTTTAAACATGTTAGGATCAATTAGAAATCTCTTTCTTATAAAATTCCACCAAGATATTTGGGGTTGTACTAGTGGAATTTCCCCAACATGGATAACAAAACTTTGGAGTTTATTTTTAGTGCGTAAAATAATTTTGTTCAGCTACATTTATTTTAGTTTTCAAATTTTTTTGCATACATGAACTCTAAAATTTTCATTTTGTTTACAAGGAAAGTGGGACAAGTTTGTATCTGAAAAAAAAAATTTAATATCCAAAATGAAAATGCACAAATGCTAAGAGAGATAATTCAAAAAAGTATCTCTGATTTTGAAGAATTGGCAAAAAGTGGATTGTTTGGCTCCTGTAAATATCACACCACAAGTTAAATTTAGAATTTAATTTTTTCTACTCCTTAAAGTTTTAGGATCATTAGGTCATTTGCATCTTCAAGTGTTTAAATAATTTTCTTCACTTACATTTATTATGGTTTTCAAATTTTTTTGCATACATGAACTCTAAAATTTCTATTTTGTTTACGAGAAAAGTGGGACAAGTTAGGATTTGGAAAAAAGATTGAACAACCAAAATGGAAATGCACAAATATTGAGAGAGATAATTCCAAAACGTATCTCTGATTTTGTAGGATAGGCAAAAACTGAGTTGTTTGGCTCTAGTAAATCTCCAACCACACGTTAACTTGAGAATTTAATTTTTTCTACTCCTTCAAATTTTATGATCATTAGGTCAATTGCATCTTCAACATGTTTCTGGCATGCATACCCACCACATTTAAATCATGTTCGGATCAAGTAGAAATCTCTTCCTTATAAAATTCCACCAAGTTATTAGGTGTTGTACTAGTGGAATTTCCAAAACATGGATAACAAAGCTATGGTGTTCATTTTTAGTGCGCGAAATAATTTTCTTCACTTACATTGAATATAGTTTTCAAATTTTTTTGCATACATGAAGTCTAAAATTTTCATTTTGTTTACGAGAAAAGTTGGACATGTTTGGATATGAAAAAAGATTGAACATCCAAAATGGAAATGCACAAATGCTGAGAGATTTAATTCAAAAAAGTATCTCTAATTTTGAAGGATAGGAAAAAAGTGGGTTCTTTGGCTTTGGTTAATATCCAAATAAACATTAACTTGAGAATTTAATTTTTTCTACTCTTTGAAGTTTTTGGCTCATTAGGTCAATTGCATCTTCAACATGTTTCTTGCATGGATAACCACCACATTTAAAATACGTTAGGATCAATTAGATTTCTCTTTCTCATAAAATTCCACCATGCTATTAGGAGTATTACTTGTGGAATTTCCCAACCATGGATAACAAAACTTTGGAATTCATTTATAGTGCACGAAAAAATTTTCTTCACTTACATTTATAAGAGTTTTTAATTATTTTTTTTGCATACATGAACTCTAAAATTTTCATTTTGTTTACGAGAAAGGTGGGACAAGTTTGGATTTGAAAAAAAAATTGAACATCCAAACCGAAAATGCACAAATGCTGAGAGAGATAATTCCAAAAAGTATCTCTGATTTTGGAAGATAGGTAAAAAGTTGGTTGTTTGGCTTTGGTAGATATCGACCCACACGTTACCTTGAGAATTTAATTTTTTCTACTCCTTGAAATTTTTTTGATCATTAGGTCATTTGCATCTTCAACATGTTTCTGGCATGCAAACCCACCACATTTAAAACATGTTCAGACCAATTAGAAATCTCTGTCTTATAAAATTCCACCATGCTATTAGGGGTTGTACTAGTGGAATTTCCCAAACATGGATAACAAAACTTTGGAGTTCATTTTGAGTGCGTGAAATAATTTTTTTCACTTACATTTACTTTCGATTTTAATTTTTTTTTGCATACATGAACTCTAAATTTTTCATTTTGTTTACGATAAAAGTGGGACAAGTTTGGATTTGAAAAAAAGATTGAACATCCAAAATAGAAATGCACAAATGCTGAGAGAGCTAATTCCAAAAAGTATCTCTGATTTTGAAGGATAGGCTAAAAATGTTTTTTTTAGCTCAGGTAAATATCCAACCACACGTAAACTTGAGAATTTAATTTTATCTACTCCTTGAAATTTTAGGATCACTTGGTCATTTGCATTTTCAACTTGTTTCTTGCAAGCATACCCACCACATTTAAAACATGTTAGGATCAATTAGAAATCTCTTTCTTATAAAATTCCACCAAGCTATTAGGGTTTGTACTAGTGCATTTTCCCAAACATGGATAACAAAACTTTGGAGTTCATTTTTAGTGCGTGAAATAATTTTCTTCCCTTACAATTAATATTTTTTTTTTTGCATACATGAACTCTAAAATTTTCATTTTGTTTACGAGAAAAGTGGGACTAGTTTGGATTTGAAAAAAAGATTGAACATCCAAAATGGAAATGCACAAACGCTGAGAGATATAATTCAAAAAAGTATCTCTGATTTCGAAGGATAGGCAAAAAGTGGGTTGTTTGGCACTGGTAAATATCCAACCACACATTAACTTGAGAATTTAATTTTTTCTACTCCTTGAAGTTTTTGGATCATTAGGTCATTTCCATCTTCGACATGTTTTTGGCATGCATACCCACCACATTTAAAACATGTTAGGATCAATTAGAAATCTCTTTCTTATAAAATTCCACAAAGCTATTAGGGGTCGTACTAGTGGAAGTTCCCAAACATGGATAACAAAAATTTGGAGTTTATTTTTAGTGCGTAAAATAATTTTCTTCACTTACATTGAATATAGTTTTAAATTTTTTTTGCAAACATGAAGTCTAAAATTTTCATTTTATTTACGAGCAAAGTTGGACATGTTTGGATATGAAAAAAGATTGAACATCCAAAATGGAAATGCCCAAATACTGAGAGAGATAATTCCAAAACGTATCTCTGATTTTGTAGGATAGGCAAAAACTGAGTTGTTTGGCTCTGGTAAATCTCCAACCACACGTTAACTTGAGAATTTAATTTTTTCTACTCCTTGAAATTTTATGATCAATTGGTCAATTGCATCTTCAACATGTTTCTGGCATGCATACCCACCACATTTAAATCATGTTCGGATCAAGTAGAAATCTCTTCCTTATAAAATTCCACCAAGTTATTAGGAGTTGTACTAGTGGAATTTCCAAAACATGGATAACAAAGCTATGGTGTTCATTTTTAGTGCGCGAAATAATTTTCTTCACTTACATTGAATATAGTTTTCAAATTTTTTTGCATACATGAAGTCTAAAATTTTCATTTTGTTTACGAGCAAAGTTGGACATGTTTGGATATGGAAAAAGATTGAACATCCAAAATGGAAATGCACAAATGCTGAGAGATTTAATTCAAAAAATTATCTCTAATTTTGAAGGATAGGAAAAAAGTGGGTTCTTTGGCTTTGGTTAATATCCAAATAAACATTAACTTGAGAATTTAATTTTTTCTACTCTTTGAAGTTTTTGGCTCATTAGGTCAATTGCATCTTCAACATGTTTCTTGCATGGATAACCACCACATTTAAAATACGTTAGGATCAATTAGATTTCTCTTTCTCATAAAATTCCACCATGCTATTAGGAGTATTACTTGTGGAATTTCCCAACCATGGATAACAAAACTTTGGAATTCATTTATAGTGCACGAAAAAATTTTCTTCACTTACATTTATCAGAGTTTTTAATTTTTTTTTTTTGCATACTTGAACTCTAAAATTTTCATTTTGTTTACGAGAAAGGTGGGACAAGTTTGGATTTGAAAAAAAAATTGAACATCCAAACCGGAAAAGCACAAATGCTGAGAGAGATAATTCCAAAAAGTATCTCTGATTTTGGAAGATAGGTAAAAAGTTGGTTGTTTGGCTTTGGTAGATATCGACCCACACGTTACCTTGAGAATTTAATTTTTTCTACTCCTTGAAATTTTTTTGATCATTAGGTCATTTGCATCTTCAACATGTTTCTGGCATGCAAACCCACCACATTTAAAACATGTTCAGACCAATTAGAAATCTCTGTCTTATAAAATTCCACCATGCTATTAGGGGTTGTACTAGTGGAATTTCCCAAACATGGATAACAAAACTTTGGAGTTCATTTTTAGTGCGTGAAATAATTTTTTTCACTTACATTTACTTTAGATTTTAATTTTTTTTTGCATACATGAACTCTAAATTTTTCATTTTGTTTACGAGAAAAGTGGGACAAGTTTGGATTTGAAAAAAAGATTGAACATCCAAAATAGAAATGCACAAATGCTGAGAGAGATAATTCCAAAAAGTATCTCTGATTTTGAAGGATAGGCTAAAAATGTTTTTTTTAGCTCAGGTAAATATCCAACCACACGTAAACTTGAGAATTTAATTTTTTCTACTCCTTGAAATTTTAGGATCATTTGGTCATTTGCATTTTCAACTTGTTTCTTGCAAGCATACCCACCACATTTAAAACATGTTAGGATCAATTAGAAATCTCTTTCTTCTAAAATTCCACCAAGCTATTAGGGTTTGTACTAGTGGATTTTCCCAAACATGGATAACAAAACTTTGGAGTTCATTTTTAGTGCGTGAAATAATTTTCTTCCCTTACAATTAATATTTTTTTTTTTTTTTTTGCATACATGAACTCTAAAATTTTCATTTTGTTTACGAGAAAAGTGGGACTAGTTTGGATTTGAAAAAAAGATTGAACATCCAAAATGGAAATGCACAAATGCTGAGAGATATAATTCAAAAAAGTATCTATGATTTCGAAGGATAGGCAAAAAGTGGGTTGTTTGGCACTGGTAAATATCCAACCACACATTAACTTGAGAATTTAATTTTTTCTACTCCTTGAAGTTTTTGGATCATTAGGTCATTTCCATCTTCGACATGTTTTTGGCATGCATACCCACCACATTTAAAACATGTTAGGATCAATTAGAAATCTCTTTCTTATAAAATTCCGCCAAGCTATTAGGGGTCGTACTAGTGGAAGTTCCCAAACATGGATAACAAAAATTTGGAGTTTATTTTTAGTGCGTTAAATAATTTTCTTCACTTACATTGAATATAGTTTTCAATTTTTTTTGCAAACATGAAGTCTAAAATTTTCATTTTATTTACGAGCAAAGTTGGACATGTTTGGATATGAAAAAAGATTGAACATCCAAAATGGAAATGCAAAAATGCTGAGAGATTTAATTCAAAAAAGTATCTCTAATTTTGAAGGATAGGCAAAAAGTGGGTTGTTTGGCTTTGGTTAATATCCAAATAAACATTAACTTGAGAATTTAATTTTTTCTACTCTTTGACGTTTTTGGATCATTAGGTCAATTGCATCTTCAACATGTTTCTTGCATGCATAACCACCACATTTAAAATATGTTAGGATCAATTAGATTTCTCTTTCTCATAAAATTCCACCATGCTATTAGGAGTATTACTTGTGGAATTTCCCAACTATTGATAACAAAACTTTGGAATTCATTTATAGTGCACGAAAAAATTTTCTTCACTTACATTTATAAGAGTTTTTAATTTTTTTTTTTTTGCATACTTGAACTCTAAAATTTTCCTTTTGTTTATGAGAAAGGTGGGACAAGTTTGGATATGAAAAAAGATTGAACATCCAAAATGGAAATGCACAAATGCTGAGAGATTTAATTCAAAAAAGTATCTCTAATTTTGAAGGATAGGCAAAAAGTGGGTTGTTTGGCTTTGGTTAATATCCAAATAAACATTAACTTGAGAATTTAATTTTTTCTAATCTTTGAAGTTTTTGGCTCATTAGGTCAATTGCATCTTCAACATGTTTCTTGCATGGATAACCACCACATTTAAAATACGTTAGGATCAATTAGATTTCTCTTTCTCATAAAATTCCACCATGCTATTAGGAGTATTACTTGTGGAATTTCCCAACCATGGATAACAAAACTTTGGAATTCATTTATAGTGCACGAAAAAATTTTCTAGAGTTTTTAATTATTTTTTTTGCATACTTGAACTCTAAAATTTTCATTTTGTTTACAAGAAAGGTGGGACAAGTTTGGATTTGAAAAAAAAATTGAACATCCAAACCGGAAATGCACAAATGCTGAGAGAGATAATTCCAAAAAGTATCTCTGATTTTGGAAGATAGGTAAAAAGTTGGTTGTTTGGCTTTGGTAGATATCGACCCACACGTTACCTTGAGAATTTAATTTTTTCTACTCCTTGAAATTTTTTTGATCATTAGGTCATTTGTATCTTCAACATGTTTCTGGCATGCAAACCCACCACATTTAAAACATGTTCAGACCAATTAGAAATCTCTGTCTTATAAAATTCCACCATGCTATTAAGGGTTGTACTAGTGGAATTTCCCAAACATGGATAACAAAACTTTGGAGTTCATTTTTAGTGCGTGAAATAATTTTTTTCACTTACATTTACTTTTAGATTTTAATTTTTTTTTGCATACATGAACTCTAAATTTTTCATTTTGTTTACTAGAAAAGTGGGACAAGTTTGGATTTGAAAAAAAGATTGAACATCCAAAATAGAAATGCACAAATGCTGAGAGAGATAATTCCAAAAAGTATCTCTGATTTTGAAGGATAGGCTAAAAGTGTTTTTTTAGCTCAGGTAAATATCCAACCACACGTAAACTTGAGAATTTAATTTTTTCTACTCCTTGAAATTTTAGGATCATTTGGTCATTTGCATTTTCAACTTGTTTCTTGCAAGCATACCCACCACATTTAAAACATGTTAGGATCAATTAGAAATCTCTTTCTTATAAAATTCCACCAAGCTATTAGGGTTTGTACTAGTGGATTTTCCCAAACATGGATAACAAAACTTTGGAGTTCATTTTTAGTGCGTGAAATAATTTTCTTCCCTTACAATTAATATTTTTTTTTTTGCATACATGAACTCTAAAATTTTCATTTTGTTTACGAGAAAAGTGGGACTAGTTTGGATTTGAAAAAAAGATTGAACATCCAAAATGGAAATGCACAAATGCTGAGAGATATAATTCAAAAAAGTATCTCTGATTTTGAAGGATAGGCAAAAAGTGGGTTGTTTGGCACTGGTAAATATCCAACCACACATTAACTTGAGAATTTAATTTTTTCTACTCCTTGAAGTTTTTGGATCATTAGGTCATTTCCATCTTCGACATGTTTTTGGCATGAATACCCACCACATTTAAAACATGTTAGGATCAATTAGAAATCTCTTTCTTATAAAATTCCACCAAGCTATTAGGGGTCGTACTAGTGGAATTTCCCAACCATGGATAACAAAACTTTGGAATTCATTTATAGTGCACGAAAAAATTTTCTTGACTTACATTTATTAGAGTTTTTAATTTTTTTTTTGCATACCTGAACTCTAAAATTTTCAATTTGTTTACGAGAAAAGTGGGAAAAGTTTGGATTTGAAAAAAAAAATTGAACATCCAAGCCGGAAATGCACAAATGCTGAGAGAGATAATTCCAAAAAGTATCTCTGATTTTGGTGGATAGGTAAAAAGTGGGTTGTTTGGCTTTGGTAGATATCGAACCACACGTTACCTTGAGAATTTAATTTTTTCTACTCCTTGAAATTTTTTTGATCATTAGGTCATTTGCATCTTCAACATGTTTCTGGCATGCATACCCACCACATTTAAAACATGTTCAGACCAATTAGAAATCCCTGTCTTATAAAATTCCACCATGCTATTAGGGGTTGTACTAGTGGAATTTCCCATACATGGACAACAAAACTTTGGAGTTCATTTTTAGTGCGTGAAATAATTTTTTTTACTTACATTTATTTTTTATTTTAATTTTTTTTTTTTGCATAAATGAACTCTAAATTTTTCATTTTGTTTATGAGAAAAGTGGGACAAGTTTGGATTTGAAAAAAAGATTGAACATCCAAAATAGAAATGCACAAATGCTGAGAGAGATAATTCCAAATTTTATCTCTGATTTTGAAGGATTGGCTAAAAGTTTTTTGTTTAGTTCAGGTAAATATCCAACCACACGTAAACTTGAGAATTTAATTTTTTTCTACTCCTTGAAATTTTAGGATCATTTTGTCATTTGCATTTTCAAATTGTTTCTTGCAAGCATACCCACCACATTTAAAACATGTTTGGATCAATTCGAAATCTCTTTCTTATAAAATTCCACCAAGCTATTAGGGTTTGTACTAGTGGATTTTCCCAAACATGGATAACAAAACTTTGGAGTTCATTTTTAGTGCGTGAAATAATTTTCTTCCCTTACAATTAATATTGTTTTTTTTTTTTTGCATACATGAACTCTAAAATTTTCATTTTGTTTATGAGAAAAGTGGGACAAGTTTGGATTTGAAACAAAAATTTTAAATCCAAAATGGAAATTCTCAATTGCATAGAGAGATAATTGCAAAAAGTATCTCTGATTTTGAAGGATAGGAAAAAAGTGGGTTGTTTAGCTCTGGTAAATATTCAACCACACGTTAACTTGAGAATTTAATTATTTCTACTCCTTGAAATTTTTGGATCATTAGGTCATTTGCCTCTTCAACATGTTTCTGGCATGCATACCCACCACATTTAAAACATGTTAGGATCAATTAGAAATATCTATCTTATAAAAGTCCTACAAGCTTTAGGGGTTGTACTAGTGGAATTTCCCAAACATGGATAACAAAAATTTTGGAGTTCATTTTTAGTGCGTGAACTAATTTTCTTCACTTACATTTATTATAGTTTTCAAATGTTTTTTCATATATGAACTCTAAAATTTTCAATTTTCTTACGAGCAAAGTGGGACAAGTTTGGATTTGAAAAAAAAATTGAACATCCAAAATGGAAATGCACAAATGCTGGGAGAGATAATTCCAAAAGGTATCTTCTGATTTTGAAGGATAGGCAAAAAGTGGGTTGTTTGGCTCAGGTAAATATCCAACCACACGTTAACTTGAGAATTTAATTTTTTCTACTCCTTGAAGTTTTTGGATCATTAGGTCTTTTGCATCTTCAATATATTTCTGGCATGTATACCCACCACATTTAAAACATGTTAGGATCAATTAGATATCTCTTTCTTATAAAATTCCACCATGCTATTAGGGGTTGTACTAGTGGAATTGCCCAAACATGGATAACAAAACTTTGGATTTCATTTTTAGTGCATGAAATAATTTTCTTCACTTACATTTATTATAGTTTTTAATTTTTTTTTTTTTTTGCATACATGAACTCTAAAATTTTCTTTTTGTTTATGAGAAAAGTGGGACGAGTTTGGATTTGAAAATAAAGTTGGACATCCAAAATGGAAATGCACAAATGTTGGGAGAGATAATTCCAAAAAGTACCTCTGATTTTGAAGGATAGGCATAAAGTGGGTTGTTTGGCTCTGGTAAATATCCAACCACACGTTAACTTGAGAATTTAATTTTTTCTACTCCTTGAAGTTTTTGGACCATTAGGTCATTTGCATCTTCAACATGTTTCTAGCATGCATATCCACCACATTTAAAACATGTTAGGATCAATTAGAAATCTCTTTCTTATAAAATTCCACCAAGCTATTAATGGTTGTACTAGTGGAATTTCCCAAACATGGATAACAAAATTTTGAAGTTCATTTTTAGTTCGTGAACTAATTTTCTTCACTTACATTTATTATAGTTTTTAATTTTTTTTTTTTTTTGCATACATGAACTCTAAAATTTTCTTTTTGTTTATGAGAAAAGTGGGACGAGTTTGGATTTGAAAATAAAGTTGGACATCCAAAATGGAAATGCACAAATGTTGGGAGAGATAATTCCAAAAAGTATCTCTGATTTTGAAGGATAGGCAAAAAGTGGGTTGTTTGGCTCTGGTAAATATCCAACCACACGTTAACTTGAGAATTTAATTTTTTCTACTCTTTGAAGTTTTTGGACCATTAGGTCATTTGCATCTTCAACATGTTTCTAGCATGCATATCCACCACATTTAAAACATGTTAGGATCAATTAGAAATCTCTTTCTTATAAAATTCCACCAAGCTATTAATGGTTGTACTAGTGGAATTTCCCAAACATGGATAACAAAATTTTGAAGTTCATTTTTAGTTCGTGAACTAATTTTCTTCACTTACTTTTATTATAGTTTTCAAATGTTTTTTCATACATGAACTCTAAAATTTTCAATTTGCTTACGAGCAAAGTGGACAAGTTTGGATTTGTAAAAAAAAATTGAACATCCAAAATGGAAATGCACAAATGCTGGGAGAGATAATTCCAAAAAGTATCTCTGATTTTGAACGATAGGCAAAAAGTGGCTTGTTTGGGTCTGGTAAATATCCAACCACACGTTAATGTGAGAATTTAATTTTTTCTACTCCTTGAAGTTTTTGGACCATTAGGTCATTTGCAGCTTCAACATGTTTCTGCCATGCATACCCACCACATTTAAAACATTTTAGGATGAATTAGAAATCTCTTTCTTATAAAATTCCACCAAGCTATTAGTGGTTGTACTAGTGGAATTTCCCAATCATGGATAACAAAACATTGGAGTTCATTTTTAGTGCGTGAAATAATTTTATTCATTTACATTTATTATAGTTTTCAAATTTTTTTGCATACATGAACTCTTAAATTTTCATTTTGTTTACGAGTAAAGTTGGACAAGTTAGGATTTGAAAAAAAAATTGAACTTCCAAAATGAAAATGCACAAATGCTGAGAGAGATAATTCCAAAAAGTATTTATGATTTTGAAGAATAGACAAAAAGTGGGTTGTTTGGCTTTGGTAAATATCCAACCACCCGTTAACTTTAGAATTTAATTTTTTCTTCTCAGTGAAGTTTTTGGATCATTAGGTCATTTGCATCTTTAACATGTTTAAATAATTTTCTTCACTTACATTTATTATAATTTTCAATTTTTTTTGCATATATGAACTCTAAAATTTTCATTTTGTTTACGAGAATATGGGACAAGTTTGGATTTGAAAAAAAAATTGAACATCCAAAATGGAAATGCACAAACGTTGAGAGAGATAATTCCAAAAAATTTCTCTAATTTTGAAGGATAGGCAAAAAGTGGGTTGTTTGGCTTTGGTAAATTTCCAAATACACGTGTACTTGAGAATTTAATTTTTTCTACTCTTTGAAGTTTTTGGGTCATTAGGTCATTTGCATCTTCAACATGTTTCTTGCATGCATACCCACCACATTTAAAACATGTTAGTATCAATTAGATTTCTCTTTCTTATAAAATTCCACCATGCTATTACTAGTATTACTAGTGGAATTTCCCAACCATGGATAATAAAACTTTGGAGTTCATTTATAGTGGATGAAATAATTTTCTTCACTTACATTTATTAAAGTTTTATAATTTTTTGGCATACATGAACTATAAAATTTTCATTTTGCTTACGAGAAAAGTGGGACAAGTTTGGATTTGAAACAAAAATTTAACATCCAAAATGGAAATTCTCAATTGCATAGAGAGATAATTCCAGTAAGTATCTCTGATTTTGAAAGATAGGAAAAAAGTGGGTTGTTTAGCTCTTGTAAATATTCAACCACACGCTAACTTGAGAATTTAATTATTTATACTCCTACGTGTTTCCTGCTTGCATACCCACCACATTTAAAACATGTTAAGATCAATTAGAAATCTATTTCTTATAAAATTCCAACAAGCTTTTAGGGGTTGTACTAGTGGAATTTCCCAAACATGGATAACAAAATTTTGGAGTTCATTTTTAGTGCGTGAAGTAATTTTCTCCACTTACTTTTATTATAGTTTTCAAATGTTTTTGCATACATGAATTCTAAAATTTTCATTTTTATTACGAGCAAAGTGGGACAAGTTTGGTTTTGGAAAAAAAATTGAACATCCAAAATGGAAATGCTCAAATGCTAAGAGAGATAATTCCAAAAAGTATCTTTGATTTTGAAGGATAGGCAAAAAGTGGGTTGTTTGGCTCTGGTAAATATCCAACCACATGTTAACTTGAGAATTTAATTTTTTCTACTCCTTGAAGTTTTTGGATCATTAGGTTATTTGCATCTTCAATTTGTTTCCTGCATGCATACCCACCACATTTAAAACATGTTACGATCTATTAGATATCTCTTTCTTATAAAATTCCACCATGCTATTAGGGGTTGCACAAATGGAATTGCCCAAACATGGATAAGAAAACTTTGGAGTTCATTTTTAGTGCGTGAAATAATTTTCTTTACTTACATTTATTATATTTCTTAATTTTTTTTTGCATTCATGAACTTTAAAATTTTCATTTTGTTTACGAGAAACGTGGGACAAGTTTGGATTTGAAAAAAAAATTGGACATCCAAAATGGAAAAAAATTGGACATCCAAAAAGATATAACGCTAATAGATCACAACAAAATGAAAATTTTAGAATTCATGTATGCAGAAAAATTTCAAAACAATAATAAATGTAAGTGAAGAAAATTATTTCACACACTAAAAATGAACTCCAAAGTTTTGTTATCCATGTTTGGGAAATTCCACTAGCGCAACCCCTTAATAGCCTGGTGGAATTTTATAGGAAAGAGACTTCTAACTGATCCTATCAAGTTTTAAATGTGGTGGACATGCATGGCAGAAACATGTTGAGGATGTAAGTGACCTAATGATCCAAAAATTTCAAGTAGTAGAAAAAGTTATATTGTCAAGTTAACGTGTGGTTGGATATTTACTAGAACCAAACAACCCACTTTTTGCCTGTCCTTAAAAATCATAGATACTTTTTGGAATTATCTCTCTCAGCATTTGTGCATTTCCATTTTTTATGTTAATTTTTTTTTTCAGATCTTACTTGAATTTTCACTCTCCCATTTTTCTCATAAACAAAAAAGATAAAAGGCAAATAGATCGGAACAAAATAAAAATTTTAGAGTTCATGAATGGAAAAAAATTTGAACATAATAATAAATGTACGTGAAGAAAATTATTTCACGACCTAAAAATGAACTCCAAAATTTTGTTATCAATGTTTGGGAAATTCCACTAGTACAACTCCCTAATAGCTTGGTGGAATTTTATAGGAAAGAGACTTCTAACTGATCCTACCATGTTTTAAATGTGGTGGATATGCATGCCAAAAACATGTTGAGCATGCAAGTGACCTAATGATCCAAAAATTTGAAGGAGTAGAAAAAATTAAATTCTCAAGTTAACGTGTGGTTTTATATTTACCCAAGCCAAACAACCCACTTTTTACTTATCCTTAAAAATCACAGATACTTTTTGAAATTATCTCGCTCAGTATTTTTGCATTTCCATTTTGGATGTTAAATTTTTTTTCCGATCCAAACTTGAGTTTTTACTCTCCTATTTTTTTCGTAAAAAAAAAGATAAAAGGCAAATAGATTGCATTAAAAATGAAAATTTTAGAGTTCATGTATGCAAAAAAATTTGAAAACTATAATAAATGAAAGTTTAGTTATCCATGTTTGGGAAATTCCACTAGTAAAACCCCCTAATAGCTTGGTGGAATTTTATAGGAAAGAGACTTCTAACTGATCCTAACATGTTTTAAAAGTGGTGGATATGCATGCAAGAAAAGTGTTGAGGATGCAAGTGACCTAATAATCCAAAAATTTCAAGGAGTTGAAAAACTCAAATTCCCAAGCTAATGTGTGGTTGGAAATTTACCAGAGCCAAACAACCCACTTTTTTCCTATCCTTAGAAATCATAGATACTTTTTGGAATTATCTCTCTCAGCTTTTGTGCATTTCCAATTTGGATGTTATAAATTTTTTTTGGATCCAAACTTGAGTTTTCACTCTCCAATTTTTCTCATAAACAAAAAAGATATAAGGCAAATAGATTGAAACAAAATTAAATTTTTAAAGTTCATGTACGCAAAAAAATTTAAACACTATAATAAATGTAAGTGAAGAAAATTATTTCACGCACTAAAAATGAACTCCAAAGTTTTGTTATCCCTGTTTGGGAAATTCCACTAGTACAACCCCCTAATAGCTTGGTGTATTTTTATAGGAAAGAGACTTCTAACTGATCCTAACATGTTTTAAATCTGGCAGATATGCATGCCAGAAACATGTTGAGGATGCAAGTGACCTAATGATCTAATATTTTCAAGAAGTAGAAAAAATTAATTTCTCAATTTAACGTGTGGTTGGATATTTACCAGAGCCAAACAACCATCTTTTTGCCTATCCTTAAAAATCATAAATACTTTTTGGAATTATCTCTCTCAGCATTTGCGCATTTTGATTTTGGATGTTTAAATTTTTTTTCAAATCCAAACTTGAGTTTCCACTCTCCCACTTTTCTCGTAAACAAAAAAGATATAAGGCAAAGAGATCACAAGAAAATGAAAATTTTAGAGTTCATGTATGCAAAAAAATTTGAAAACTATAATAAATTTAAGTCAAGAAAATTATTTCACGCACTAAAAATGAACTCCAAAATTTTGTTATCCATGTTTGGGAAATTCCACTAGTACAACCCCGTAATAGCTTGGTGGAATTTTATAGGAAAGAGACTTCTAACTGATCGTAACTTGTGTTAAATGTGGTGGATATGCATGCCAGAAACATGTTGAGGATGCAAGTGACCTAATGATCCAAAAATTTCAAGGAGTAGAAAAAATTAAATTCTCAAGTTAACGTGTGGTTGGATATTTACCAGAGCCAAACCACCCACTTTTTGCCTAATCTTAAAAATCACAAATACTTTTTTGATTTATCTCTCTCGGCATTTGTGCATTTCTGTTTTGGATGTTAAGATTTTTTTTAAGATCCAAACTTGAGTTTTCACTCTCCCATTTTTCTCGTAAACAAAAAAGATATAAGGCAAATAGATCGCAAAAAAATGAAAATTTTAGAGTTCTTGTATGGAAAAAAATTTGAACACTACAATAAAAGTAAGTGAAGAAAACTATTTTATGTACTAAAAATGAACTCCAAAGTTTTGTTATCCATGTTTGGGAAATTCCACTAGTACAACCCCCTAATAGCTTGGTGGAATTTTATAGGAAAGAGACTTCTAACTGATCCTACCATGTTTTAAATGTGGTGGATATGCATGCCAAAAACATGTTGAGCATGCAAGTGACCTAATGATCCAAAAATTTCAAGGAGTAAAAAAAATTAAATTCTCAAGTTAACGTGTGGTTTTATATGTACCAGAGCCAAACAACCCACTTTTTGCCTATCCTTAAATATCACAGCTACCTTTTGGAATTATCTCGCTCAGTATTTTTGTATTTCCATTTTGGATGTTAAATTTTTTTTCAGATCCAAACTTGAGTTTTTACTCTCCTATTTTTCTCCTAAAAGAAAAGGTAAAAGGCAAATAGATTGCATTAAAAATGAAAATTTTAGAGTTCATGTATGCAAAAAAAATTGAAAACTATAATAAATGTAAGTGAAGAAAATTATTTCACGCACTAAAAATGAAGTCCAAAGTTTAGTTATCCATGTTTGGGAAATTCCACTAGTAAAACCCCCTAATAGCTTGGTAGAATTCTATAGGAAAGAGACTTCTAACTGATCCTAACTTGTTTTAAAAGTGGTGGATATGCATGCCAGAAAAATGTTGAGGATGCAAGTGACCGAATAATCCAAAAATTTTAAGGAGTTGAAAAACTCAAATTCCCTAGCTAATGTGTGGTTGGAAATTTACCAGAGCCAAACAACCCACTTTTTACCTATCCTTAGAAATCATAGATACTTTTTGGAATTATCTCTCTCAATTTTTGTGCATTTCCAATTTGGATGTTAAAAAATTTTTTTGGATCCAAACTTGAGTTTTCACTCTCCAATTTTTCTCATAAACAAAAAAGATATAAGGCAAATAGATTGAAACAAAATTAAATTTTTAAAGTTCATGTACGCAAAAAAATTTAAACACTATAATAAATGTAAGTGAAGAAAATTATTTCACGCATTAAAAATGAACTCCAAAGTTTTGTTATCCCTGTTTGGGAAATTCCACTAGTACAACCCCCTAATAGCTTGGTGGATTTTTAGAGGAAAGAGACTTCTAACTGATCCTAACATGTTTTAACTCTGGTGGACATGCGTGCCAGAAACATATTGAGGATGCAAGTGACCTAATGATCTAAAATTTTCAAGGAGTAGAAAAAATTAATTTCTCAAGTTAACTTGTGGTTGGATATTTACCAGAGCCAAACAACCATCTTTTTGCCTATCCTTAAAAATCATAGATTCTTTTTGGAATTATCTCTCTCAACATTTGTGCATTTCCATTTTGGATGTGTAAATTTTTTTACAGATCCAAACTTGAGTTTCCACTCTCCCACTTTTCTCGTAAACAAAAAAGATATAAGGCAAATAGATCACAAGAAAATGAAAAATTTAGAGTTCATGTATGCAAAAAAATTTTAAAACTATAATAAATTATAGTCAAGAAAATTATTTCACGCACTAAAAATGAACTCCAAAATTTTGTTATCCATGTTTGGGAAATTCCACTAGTACAACCCCGTAATAGCTTGGTGGAATTTTATAGGAAAGAGACTTCTAACTGATCCTAACTTGTTTTAAATGTGGTGGATATGCATGCCAGAAACATGTTGAGGATGCAAGTGACCTAATGATCCAAAAATTTCAAGGAGTAGAAAAAATTAAATTCTCAAGTTAACGTGTGGTTGGATATTTACCAGAGCCAAACCACCCACTTTTTGCCTATTCTTAAAAATCACAAATACTTTTTTGATTTATCTCTCTCAGCATTTGTGCATTTCTGTTTTGGATGTTAAGATTTTTTTTAAGATCCAAACTTGAGTTTTCACTCTCCCATTTTTCTCGTAAACAAAAAAGATATAAGGCAAATAGATCGCAAAAAAATGAAAATTTTAGAGTTCTTGTATGCAAAAAAATTTAAACACTACAATAAAAGTAAGTGAAGAAAACTATTTTAAGTACTAAAAATGAACTCCAAAGTTTTTTTATCCATGTTTGGGAAATTCCACTAGTACAACCCCCTAATAGCTTGGTGGAATTTTATAGGAAAGCGACTTCTAACTGATCCTAACATGTTTTAAATCTGGTGGATATGCATGCCAGAAACATGTTGAGGATGCAAGTTACCTAGTGATCCAAAAAATTCAAGGAGTAGAAAAAATTAAATTCTCAAGTTAATGTGTGGTTGGATATTTACCAGAGCAAAACGAGCCACTTTTTGCCTATCCTTAAAAATCACAGATACTTTTTGGAATTATCTCTCTCAGGATTTCTGCATTTCCATTTTGGTTGTTCAAATTTTTTTTCAGGTCCATACTTGAGTTTTCACTCTTCCCTTTTTCTCGTAAACAAAAAAGTTATCAGGCATATAGATTGCAGCAAAATGAAAATTTTAGAGTTCATGTATGCAAAAAAATTTGAAAACTATAGTAAATGTAGGTGAAGAAAATTATTTCACGCACTAAAAATAAACTCCATGGTTTTTTAATCCATGTTTGGGAAATTCCACTAGTACAACCCCATAATAGCTTGGTGGAATTTTATAGGAAAGAGACTACAAACTAATCCTAATATGTTTTAATTGTGATGGATATTCATGCCAGAAACATGTTGAGGATGCAAGTGACCTAATAATCCAAAAATTTCAAGGAGTAGAAAAATTTAAATTCCCAAGCTAATGTGTGGTTGGATATTTACAAGAGCCAAACAACCCACATTTTACCTACCCTTAAAAATCACAGATACTTTTTGGAATTATCTCTCTCAGCATTTGTGCATTTCCATTTTGGAACTTCAAATTTTTTTTCAGATCCAAACTTGAGTTTTCACTCCCAATTTTTCACATCAACAAAAAAGATATAAGGCAAATAGTTGAAACAAAATTAAAATTTTAAAGTTCATGTATGCAAAAAAATTTAAACACTATAATAAATGTAAGCGAAGAAAATTATTTCACGCACAAAAAAGGAACTCCAAAGTTTTGTTATCCATGTTAGAAAAATTCCACTAGTACAACTTCCTAATAGCTTGGTGGAATTTTTTAGGAAAGAGACTTCTAACTGATCCTAACATGTTTTAAATGTGGTGGATATGCATGCCAGAAACATGTTGAGGATGCAACTGACCTAATGTTCCTAAAATTTTGATGAGTAGAAAAAATTAAATTCTCAACTTAAGATATGGTTGGATATTTACCAGAGCAAACAACCCACTTTTTGCCTATCCTTAAAAATCATAGATACTCTTTGGAATTATCTCTCTTAGCATTTGTGCATTTCCATTTTGGATGTTAAAATTTTTTTTCAGATCCTAACTTGAGTTTTCACTCTCCCATTTTTCTCGTAAAAAAAAAGATATAAGGCAAATAGATCGCAACAAAATGAAAATTTTAGAGTTCATGTATGCAAAAAAATTTGAACACTATAATAAATGTAAGTGAAGAAAATTATTTCACTCACTAAAAATGAACTCCAAAGTTTTGTTATCCATGTTTGGAAAATTCCACTAGTACAACCCCCTAATAGCTTGTCGGAATTTTATAGGAAAGAGACTTCTAACTGATCCACACATGTTTTAAATGTGGTTGATATGCATGCCAAAAACATGCTCAGGATGCAAGTCACCTAATGATCCAAAAATTTCAAGGAGTAGAAGAAATCAAATTCTCAAGTTAACGTGTGGTTGGATATTTACCAAAGCCAAACAACCCACTTTGTACCTATCCTTAAAAATCACAGATACGTTTTGGATTTATCCCTCTCAGCTTTTGTGCATTTCCATTTTGGATGTTCAAATTTTTTTTCAGATCCAAACTTGGGTTTTCACTCTCCCATTTTTCATGTAAACAAAAAAGATATAAGGCAAATAGATCGCAACAAAATGAAAATTTTAGAGTTCTTGTATGCGAAAAAATTTGAACACTATAATAATTTTAAGTGAAGAAAATTATTTCACGCAATAAAAATGAACTCCAAAGTTTTGTTATCCATGTTTGGGAAATTCCATTTGTACAACCCCCTAATAGCTTGGTGGAATTTTATAGGAAAGAGACTTCTAACTGATCATAACATGTTTTAATTGTGGTGGATATGCATGCTAGAAACATATCGAGGATGCAACTGATCTAATGTTCCAAAAATTTTGAGGAGTAGAAAAAATTAAATTCTCAAGTTAAGATGTGGTTGGATATTTACCAGAGCAAACAACCCACTTTTTGCCTATCCTTAAAAATCCCAAATACTTTTTGGAATTGTCTCTCTCAGCATTTGTGCATTTCTATTTTTTATGTTAATATTTTTTTTTTCAGATCCAAACATGGGTTCTCACTCTTCCATTTTTCACATAAACAAAAAAGAGATAGGGCAAATAGATCGCAACAAAATGAAAATTTTAGAGTTCATGAATGCAAACAAATTTGAACAATATTATAAATGTATGTGAATAAAATTATTTCATGCACTAAAAATGAACGCCAAAGTTTTGTTATCCATGTTTGGGAAATTCCACATGTATAACCCCCAAATAGCTTGGTGGAATTTTATAGGATAGAGACTTCTAACTGATCCTAACATATTTTAATTGTGGTGGATATGCATGCCAGAAACATGTCGAGGATGCAACTGACATAATGTTCCAAAACTTTTGAGGAGTAGAAAAAATTAAATTCTCAAGTTAAGATTTGGTTGGATATTTACCAATGCCAAACAACCCACTTTTTGCCTATCCTTAAAAATCACCGATACTTTTGGAATTATCTCTCTCAGCATTGGTCCATTTCCATTTTTTTATCTTCAAATTTTTTTCTGATCCAAACTTGAGTTTTCACTCTCCTATTTTTCTCGTAAACAAAAAATATATAAGGCAAATACATCGCAACAAAATGAAAATTTTAGAGTTCATGTATTCAAAAAATTTGAACACTATAATAAATGTAAGTAAAGAAAACTATTTCACGCACTAAAAATGAACTTCAAAGTTTTGTTACCCATGTTTGGGAAATTCCACCAGTACAACCCCCTAATAGCTTGGTGGAATTTTATAGGAAAGAGACTTCTAACCGATCCTAACATGTTTTAAATTTGGTGGATATATATCCTAGAAACATGTTAAGGATGCAAGTGACATAATGATCCAAAAATTTCAACGAGTAGAAAAAATTAAATTCTTATGTTAAAGTGTGGTTGGATATTTACCAGAGCCAAACAACCCACATTTTACCAATCATTAAAAATCACAGATACTTTTTGGAATTATCTCTCTCAGCATTTGTGCATTTCCAATTTGGATGTTGAATTTTTTTTTTTATCCAAACTTGAGTTTTCTCTCTCCAATTTTTCTTGTAAACAAAAAAGATATAAGGAAAATTGATTGAAAAAAAATGAAAATTTTAAAGTTCAAGTATGCAAAAATAATTTGAAAACTATAATAAATCTAAGTGAAGAAATTATTTCACGCACTAAAAATGAACTCCAAAGTTTTGTTATCCATGTTTGGGAAATTCCACTAATACAAACCCCTAATAGCATGGTGGAATTTTTTAGGAAAGAGAGTTCAAACTGATCCTAACATGTTTTAAATGTAGTGGATATGCATGCCAGAAACATGTTGAGGATGCAAGTGACCTAGTGATCCAAAAATTTCAAGGAGTAGAAAACATTAAATTCTCAAGTTAAGGTATGGTTGGATATTTACCAGAGCCAAACAACCCACTTTTTGCCTATCCTTAAAAATCACAGATACTTTTTGGATTTATCTCTCCCAGCATTTGTGCATTTCCATTTTGGATGCAAATTTTTTTTTTCAGATCCAAACTTGGGTTTTCACTCCCCCATTTTTCATGTAAAGTAAAAAGATATAGGGCAAATAGATCGCAACAAAATGAAAATTTTAGAGTTCATTTATGCAAAAAAATTTGAACACTATAATAAATGTAATTGAAGAAAATTATTTCATGCGCTAAAAATGAACTCCAAAGTTTTGTTATCCATGTTTGGGAAATTCCACTTGTACAACCCCCAAATAGCTTGGTGGAATTTATAGGAAAGAGACTTCTAACTGATCCTAACATGTTTTAAATGTGGTGGATATGCATGCCAGAAACATGTTGGGGATGCAACTAACCTAATGTTCCAAAAATTTGGAGGAGTAGAAATAATTAAATTCACAACTTAAGATGTGGTTGGATATTTACCAGAGCAAACAACCCACCTTTTGCCTATCCTTAAAAATAACAGATACTTTTTGGAATTATCTCTCTCAGCATTTGTGCATTTTCATTTTGGATGTTAGAATTTTTTTTTCAGATCCTAACTTGAGTTTTCACTCTCCCATTTTTCTCGTAAACAAAAAAGATATAAGGCAAATAGATCGCAATAAAATGAAAATTTAAGAGTCCACGTATTCAAAAAAATTTGAACACTTTAATAAATTTAAGTGAAGTAAATTATTTCACGCACTAAAAATGAACTCCAAAGTTTTGTTATCCATGTTTGGGAAATTCCACTAATACAACCACCTAATAGCTTGGTTGATTTTTTTAGGAAAGTGACTTCTAAATGATCCTAACATGATTTAAATGTGGTGGATATGCATGCCAGAAACATGTTGAGGATGCAAGTGACCTAGAGATCCAAAAATTTCATGGAGTTGAAAAAATTAAATTCCCAAATTAACGTGTGGTTAGATATTTACCAGAGCCAAACAACCTACTTTTTGCCTATCATTAATAATTGCAGATACTTTTTGGAATTATCTCTTTCAGCATTTGTGCATTTCCTTTTTGGAAGTTCAATTTTTTTTTCAGATCCTAACTTGAGTTTTCACTCTCCCATTTTTCTCGTAAACAAAAAAGATATAAGGCAAATAGATACCAACAAAATGAAAATTTTAGAGTTCATGTATGCAAAAAAAATTGAACAGTATAATTAATGTAAGTGAAGAAAACTATTTCACGCACTAAAAATGAACTCCAAAGTTTTGTTATCCATGTTTGGGAAATTCCACTAGTACAACTCCCTAATAGCTTGGTGGAATTATATAGGAAAGAGATTTCTAACCGATCCTAACATGTTTTAAATGTGGTGGATATGCATGCTTGAAACATGTTGAGGAAGCAAGTGACCTAATGATCAAAAAATTTCATGGAGTAGAAAAAATTAAATTCTCAAGTTAACGTGTGGTTGGGTATTTTCCAAAGCCAAACAACCCTTTTTTGGCCTATCCTTAAAAATCACAGATACTTTTCGATTTATCTCTCTCAAAATTTGTGTATTTCCAGTTTGGATGTTAACACTTTTTTTCAGATCCAAACTTGGGTTCACTCTCTCCCATTTTTCATGTAAAAAAAAGATATAGAGCAAATAGATCGCAACAAAATGAAAATTTAAGAGTTCATGAATGCAAAAAAATTTGAACACTATAATAAATGTAGGTGAAGAAAATTATTTCACGCACTAAAAATGAACGCCAAAGTTTTGTTATACTTGTTTTGGAAATTCCACTTGTACAACTCCCTAATAGCTTGGTGGAATTTTATAGGGAAGAGAGTTCTAACTGATCCTAACATGTTTTAAATGTGGTGGATATGCATGCCAGAAACATGTCAAGGATGCAACTGACCTATTGTTGGAAAAAAATTTTAGTAGAAAAAATTAAATTCACAAGTTAAGATGTGGTTGGATATTTTACCAGAGCAAACAACCCACTTTTTGACTATCCTTAAAAATCTGAGATACTTTTTGAAATTATTTCTCTCACCATTTGTGCATTTCCATTTTTGATGTTCAAAATTTTTTTCAGATCCAAACTTGAGTTTTCACTCACCCATTTTTCTCGTAAACAACAAAAAAGATATCAGGCAAATAGATCGCAACAAAATGAAAATTTTAGAGTTCATGTATGCAAAAAATTTGAACACTATAATAAATGTAAGTAAAGAAAACTATTTCACACACTAAAAATGAACTCCAAAGTTTTGTTATCCATGTTTGGGACATTCCACCAGTACGACCCCCTAATAGCTTGGTGGAATTTTATAGGAAAGAGACTTCTAACTGATCCAAACATGTTTTAAATTTGGTGGTTATGCATGCCAGAAACATGTTGAGGATGCAAGGGACCTAATGATCCAAAAATTTCAAAGAGTAGAAAAAATTAAATTCTCAACTTAACATGTGGTTGGATATTTACCAGAGCCAAACAACCCACTTTTTACCAACCCTTAAAAATCACAGATACTTTTTGGAACTATCTCTCTCAGCATTTGTGCATTTCCAATTTGGATGTTGAATTTTTTTTATCCAAACTTGAGTTTCCACTCTCCAATTTTTCTCGTAAACAAAAAAGATATAAGGCAAATAGATTGAAACAAAGTGAAAATTTAAAGTTCTTGTATGCAAAAATAATTTGAAAACTATAATAAATGTAAGTAAAGAAAATTATTTCACGCACTAAAAATGAACTCGAAATTTTTGTTATCCATGTTTGGGAAATTCCACTAATACAACCCCCTAATAGCTTGGTGGAATATTTTAGGAAAGAGACTTCTAACTGATCCTAACATGTTTTAAATGTTGTGGATATGCATGCCAGAAACATGTTGAGGATGCAAGTGACCTATTGATCCAAAAATTTCATGGAGTTGAAAAAAATTAAATTCTCAAATTAACGTGTGGTTAGATATTTACCACAGCCAAACAACCCACTTTTTGGAATTATCTCTCGCAGCATTTGTGGATTTCCATTTTGGATGTTCAAATTCATTTTCATCTCGAAACTTGTGTTTTCACTCTCCCATTTTTCTCATAAACAAACAAGATATATGGCAAATAGATTGCAACAAAATGAAAATTTTAGAGTTCATGTATGCAAAAAAAATTTAAAACTATAATAAATGTTAGTGAAGAAAATTATATCACGCACTAAAAATGAACTCCAAAGTTTTGTTATCCATGTTTGGGAAATTCCACTAGTACAACTCCCGAATAGCTCTGTGGCATTTTATAGGAAAGAGACTTCTAACTGATCCTAACATGTTTTAAATGTGGTGGATATGCATGCCAGAAAGATGTTGAGGATGCAAATGACTTAATGATCCAAAAATTTGGAGTAGGAACAATTAAATTCTCAAGTTAACGTGTGGTGGGATATTTACCAGAGCCAAACGACCCACTTTTTGCCTATACTTAAAAATCACATATACTTTTTGGAATTATCTCTATCAGTATTTGTGCATTTCCATTTTGGATGTTCAAATTTTTATTCAGATCCAAACTTCGGTTTTCACTCTCTCATTTTTCTCGTAAACAACAAAGATATAAGGCAAATAGATCGCAACAAAATGAAAATTTCAGAGTTCATGTATGCAAAAAAATTTGAACCCTATAATAAATGAAAGTGAAGAAAACAATTTCATGCACTAAAAATGAACTTCAAAGTTTTGTTATCCATGTTTTGAAAATTCCACTACTACAACCCCCAAATAGCTTGGTGGAATTTTAAAGGAAAGAGACTTCTAACTGATCCTAACATGTTTTAAATGTGGTGGATATGCATGCCAGAAACATGTTGAGGATGCAAGTGACCTAATGATCCAAAAATTTCAAGGAGTAGAAAAAATTAAATTCTCAAGCTAATGTGTGGTTGGATATTTACCAGAGCCAAACAACCCACTTTTTGCCTATTCCTAAAAATCACTGATACTTTTTGGAATTATCTCTCTCAGAATTTGTGCATTCCCAATTTGGATGTTAATTGTTTTTTTTCAGATCCAAACTCGTGTTTTCACTCTCCCATTTTTCTCATAAACAAAAAAGATATAAGGCAAAAAGATCGCAACAAAATGAAAATTTTAGAGTTCATGTTTGCAAAAAAATTTGAAAACTATAATAAATGTAAGTGAAGAAAATTCTTTCACGCACTACAAATGAACTTCAAAGTTTTGTTATCCATGTTTTGGAAATTCCACAAGTACAACCCCCTAATAGCTTGGTGGAATTTTATTGGAAAAAGACTTCTAACTGATCCTAACATGTTTTAAATGTGGTGGATATGCATGCCAGAAACATGTTAAGGATGCAAGTGACCTAATGATCATAAAATTTCAAGGAGTAGAAAAACTTAAATCCTCAAGCTAATGTGTGGTTGGATATTTACCCGAGTACAACAACCCACTTTTTGCCTACCCTTAAAAATCATAAATACGTTTTGCAATTATCTCTCTCAGCATTTGTGCATTATCATTTTGGATGTTCAAATTTTTTTTCAGATCCAAACTTGAGTTATCACTCTCCCATTTTTCTTGTAAACAAAACAAATATAAGGCAAATAGATCGCAACAAAATAAAAATTTTAGAGTTCATGTATACAAAAAAAATTTGAAAACTAGAATAAATGTAAGTGAACAAAATTATTTCACGCACTAAAAATGAACTTCAAAGTTTTGTTATCCATTTTTGGGAAATTAGACTAATACAATCCCCTAATAGCTTTGTGGAATTTTATAAAAAAGAGCCTTCTAGCTGATCCTAACATGTTTTAACTGTGGTGGATATGTATGCCAGAAACATGTTGACGATGCAAGTGACCTTGAGGTCCAAAAATTTTAAGGAGTTGAAAAAATTAAATTCTCAAGTTAACGTGTAGTTACATATTTACCAAAGCCAAACAACCCACTCTTTGCCTATCCTTAAAAATCATAGACTCTTTTTGGAATAATATATCTCAGCATTTGTGCATTTCTTTTTTGGATGTTAACATTTTTTTTCAGATCCAAACTTGTGTATTCACTATCCCATTTTTCTCGTAAACAAAAAGGATATAAGGCAAATAGATAGCAACAAAATGAAAATTTTAGAGTTAATGTATGCAACAAAATTTGAAAACTATAGTAAATGTAAGTGAAGAAAATTATTTCATGCACTAAAAATGAACTCGAAAGTTTTGTTATCCATGTTTGGCAAATTCCACTAGAACAAGCCCCTAATAGCTTGGTGGAATATTATAGGAAAGAGACTTCTATCTGATCCTAACATGTTTCAAATGTGGTGGATATGCATGCCAGAAACATATTGAGGATGGAAGTGACCTAATCATCCAAAATTTTTGGTGTAGAAAAAATTAAATTCTCAAGTTAACGTGTAGTTGGATATTTACCAGAGCCAAACAACCCACTTTTTGCCTATCCTTAAAAATCACATATACTTTTAGGAATTATCTCTCTCAGCATTTGTGCAATTCTATATTGGATGTAACATTTTTTTTCATATCAAAACTTGCATTTTCACTCTTCCTTTTTTTCTCGTAAACAAAGAAGATATATGGAAAATAGATCGCAACTAAATGAAAATTTTAGAGTTCATGTATGCAAAAAAATTTGAAAACTAAAATAAATGTAAGTGAAGAAAATTATTTCACGCACTAAAAATGAACTCTAAAGTTTTGTTATCCATGTTTGGGAAATTCTACTCGTAGAAACCCCTAATAGCTTGGTGGAATTTTATAGGAAGGAGACTTCTAACTGATCCTAACATGTTTTAAATGTGGTGGATATGTATGCCAGAAACATGTTGAGGATGCAAGTGACCTAATGATCGAAAAATTTCGAGGAGAAGAAAAAATTAAATTCTCAAGTTAACATGTGGTTGGATATTTACCAGAGCAAACAAACCACTTTTTGCCTCTCCTTAAAAATCACAGATGCTTTTTGGAATTATCTCTCTCAGCATTTGTACATTTCATATTTGGATGTTCAAATTTTTTTTCAGATCCAAACTTGTGTTTTCACTCTCCCTTTTTTATTGTAAACAAAAAATATATAAGGAAAACAGATCGCAACAAAATGAAAATTTTAGAGTTCATATATGCAACAAAATTTGAAAAATGTAATGAATGTAGGGGAAGAAAATTATTTCACGCACTAAAAAAGAACTCCAAAGTATTGTTATCCATGTTTCTGAAATTCCACAGGTACAAACCCCTAATAGCTTGGTGGAATTTTATAGGAAAAAGACTCCTAACAGATCTTAACATGTTTTAAATGTGGTGGATATGCACGCCAGAAACATGTTGAGCATGCAAGTGACCTATTGATCCAAAAATTTCACGGAGTAGAAAAAATTAAATTCTCAAGGTAATGTGTAGTTGGATATTTATTAGAGACAAACAACTAACTTTTTGCCTATCCTTAAAAATCAAAAATACTTTTTGGATTGAACTCTCTCAGCATTTGTGCATTTCCATTTTGGATGTTAAATTTTTTTTCAGATCCAAACTTGAGTTTTCACTCTCCCATTTTTCTCGTAAGAAAAAAAGAAATAAGTCAAATAGATCGCAACACAATGAAAATTTTAGAGTTCATGTATGCAAAAAAATTTGAAAACTATAATAAATGTAAGTGAAGAAAATTATTTCACGCACTAAAAATGAACTCCAAATTTTGTTATCCATGTTTTGGAAATGCCACTAGTACAACACCCTAATAGCTTGAAGGAATTTTATAGGAAAGAGACTTCAAACAGATCCTAACATGTTTTAAAGTGTTGGATATGCCTGCCAGAAACATGTTGAGGATGCAAGTGACCTAATGATCCAAAATTTTCAAAAAGTAGAAAAATTAAATTCACAAGTTAACGTGTGGTTGGATATTTACCAGAGCCAAACAACCCACTTTTTGCCTATCCATTAAAATCACAGATACTTTTTGGAATTATCTCTCTTAGCAATTGTGCATTTCCATTTTGGATGTTAAATTTTTTTTTAGATCCAAACTTGAGTTTTCACTCTCCAGTTTTCTCGTAAACAAAAAAGATATAAGGCAAATATATCGCAAAAAAATGAAAATTTTTAGGTTCATGTATGCAAAAAAAAATTGAAAACTATAATAAATGTAAGTGAAAAAAATTATTTCAAGCACTAAAAATGAACTCCAATGTTTTGTTATCAATGTTTGGGAAATTCCACTAATACAACCACCTAATAGCTTGGTGGAATTTTATAGGAAAGAGACTTCTAGCTGATCCTAACATGTTTTAAATGTGGTGGATATGCATGCCAGAAACATGTTGAGGATGCAAGTGACCTAGTGATCCAAAAAGTTCAAGGAGTAGAGAAACATAAATTCTCAAGCTAATGTGTGGTTGGATATTTACCAGAGTCAAACAACCCACTTTTTGCCTATCCTTAAATATCACAGATACTTTTTGGAATTATCTCTCTCAGCATTTGCGCATTTCCTTTTTGGATGTAGAAATTTTTTTTCAGATCCGAACTTGAGTTTTCACTCTCCCATTTTCCTCGTAAACAAAAAAGAAATAAGGCAAATAGATCACAACAAAATGAAAATTTTAGAGTTCATGTATGCAAAAGATTTGAAAACTATAATAAATGTAAGTGAAGAAAACTATTTCACGCACTAAAAATAAACTCCAAGATTTTGTTATCCATGTTTGGGAAATTCCAGTAATACAACCCCCTAATTGCTTGGTGGAATTTTTTAGGAAAGAGACTTCTAACTGATCTGAACATGATTTAAATGTGGTGGATATACATGCCAAAAACATGTTGAGGATGCAAGTGACCTAGTGATCCAAATATTTCAAGGAGGAAAAATAATTAAATTCTCAAGTTAACGTGTGGTTAGATATCTACAAGTGCCAAACAACCCACTTTTTGCCAACCCTTAAAAATCATAGATACTTTTTGGAATTATCTCTCTCAGCATTTGTGCAATACTATTTTGGATGTTCATATTCTTTTTCAGATGCAAACTTGAGTTTTCACTCTCCCATTTTTCTGGTAAACAAAAAAGATATAAGGCAAAAAGATCGCAACAAAATGAAAATTTTAGAGTTCATTTATGCAAAAAAATTTAAACACAATAATAAATGTAAGTGAAGAAAATTATTTCATGCACTAAAAATGAACTCCAAAGTTTTTTTATCCATGTTTAGGAAATTCCACTACTAGAAGTCCCTAATAGTTTGGTGGAATATTATAGGAAAGAGACTTCTAGCTGATCCTAACATGTTTTAAATGTGGTGGATATGCATTCCAGAAACATGTTGAGGATGCAAGTGACCTAATGATCCAAAAATTTCAAGGAGAAGAAAAAATTAAATTCTCAAGTTAACGTGTGGTTGGATATTTACCAAAGCCAAACAACCCACTTTTTGCCTATCCTTAAAAACGCACAGATACTTTTTGGATTTATCTCTCTCAGCATTTGTGCATTTCCATTTTGGATGTTAAAATTGTTTTTTCATATCCAAACATGAGTTTTCACTCTCCCATTTTCTCGTAAAACAAAAAATATATAAGGCAAATAGATCGCAAAAAAATGAAAATTTTAGAGTTCATGTATGACAAAAAATTTGAACACTATAATAAATGTAAGTGAAGAAAATTATTTCACGCACTAAAAATGAACTCCAAAGTTTTGTTATCCATGTTTGGGAAATTCCACTAGTACAACCCCCTAATAGCTTGTTGGAATTTTATAGGAAAAAGACTTCCAACTGATCCAAACATGTTTTAAATGTGGTGGATATGCATGCCAGAAACATGTTGAGGATGCAAGTGTCCTAATGATCCAAAAATTTCCAAGAGAAGAAAAAATTAATTTGTGAAGTTAACGTGTGGTTGGAAATTTACAGGAGCCAAACAACCCACTTTTTGCCTTTCCTTAAAAATCACAGATACTTTTTCGAATTATCTCTCTTAGCATTAGTGCATTTCCATTTTGGATGTTAAATTTTTTTTTCATATTCTAACCTGAATTTTCACTTTCCCATTTTCCTCGTAAACAAAAAAGATATAAGGAAAATAGATCGCAGCAAAATGAAAATTTTAGAGTTCATGTATGCCAAAAATTTTGAAAACTATAAAAAATGTAAGAGAAAAAAATTATTTCACGCACTAAAAATGAACTCCAAAGTTTTGTTATCCATGTTTTGAAAATTCCTCTAGTATAACCCACTAATAGCTTGGTGGAATTTTATAGGAGAGTGACTTCTATCTAATCCTAACATGTTTTAAATGTGGTGGATATACATGCCAGAAATATGTTGAGAATGCAAGTGACCTAATGATCCAAAAATTTCAAGGAGTAGAAAAGATTAAATTCTCAAGTTAATGTGTGGTTGGATATTTACTAGAGCCAAACAACCCACTTTTTGCCTATCCTAAAAAATCATAGATCCTTTTGGATTTATCTCTCTTAGCATTTGTACATTTACATTTTGGATGTTCAAATTTTTTATCAGATACAAATTTGAGTTTTCACTCTCCCATTTTTCTCGTAAACAAAATAAAAATAAGGCAAATAGATCGCAACAAAATGAAAATTTTAGAGTCCATGTATGCAAAAAAATGTGAACACTATAATAAATGTGAGTGAAGAAAATTATTTCACGCGCTAAAAATGAACTCCAAAGTTTTGTTATCCGTGATTGGGAAATTCCACTAGTACAACCCCCTAATAGCTTGGTGGAATATTATAGGAAAGAGACTTCTAACTGATTCTAACATGTTTCGAATGTGGTGGATATGCATGCCAGAAACATGTTGAGGATGGATGCAAGTGACCTAATCATCCAAAAATTTTGAAAAGAAAATATTAAATTCTCAAGTTAACGTGTATCTGGATATTTACCAGAGACAAACAACCCACTTTTTGCCAATCCTTAAAAATCACATATACTTTTTGGAATTATCACTCTCAGCATTTGTGCAATTCCATTTTGGATGTAACATTTTTTTTTCAAATCAAAACATGTGTTTTCACTCTTCCTTTTTTCTCGTAAACAAAGAAGATATAAGGCAAATAGATCGCAACAAAATGAAAATTTTAGAGTTCATGTATGCAAAAAAATTTGAAAACTAAAATAAATGTAAGTGAAGAAAATTATTTCACGCAATAAAAAAGAACTCTAAAGTTTTGTTATCCATGTTTGGGAAATTCCACTCGTACAACCCCCTAATAGCTGTGTGGAATTTTATAGGAAGGAGACTTCTAACTGATCCTAACATGTTTTAAATGTGGTGGATATGTATGCCAGAAACATGTTGTGGATGCAAGTGACCTAATGATTGAAAAATTTCAAGGAGTAGAAAAAATTAAATTCCCAAGTTAACATGTGGTTGGATATTTACCAGAGCAAACAAACCACTTTTTGCCTATCCTTGAAAATCATAGATACTTTTTTGAATTTTCTCTCTCAGCATTTGTGCATTTCATATTTGGAGGTTCAAATTTTTTTTCAGATCAAAACTTTTGTTTTCACTCTCCCATTTTTCTCGTAAAAAAAAAGATATAAGGAAAATAGATCGCAACAAAATGAAAATTTTAGAGTTCATATATGCAAAAAAATTTGAAAACTGTAATAAATGTAAGTGAAGAATATTATTTCACGCACTAAAAATGAACTCCAAAGTTTTGTTATCCATGTTTCTGAAATTCCACAAGTACAAACCCTAATAGCTTGGCGGAATTTCATAGGAAAAAGACTTCTAACTGATCCTAACATGTTTTAAATGTGGTGGATATGCATGCCAGAAACATGTTGAGGATGCAAGTGACCTAATGATCCAAAATTTTCAATGAGAAGAAAAACTTAAATTATCAAGCTAATGTATAGTTGGATATTTACTAGAGACAAACAAGCCACTTTTTGCCTATCCTTAAAAATCAAAAATACCTTTTATATTGATCTCTCTCAGCATTTGTGCATTTCCTTTTTGGTTGTTAACTTTTTTTTTCAGATCCAAACTTGAGTTTTCACTCTCCCATTTTTCTCGTAAACAAAAAAGAAATAAGGCAAATAGATCGCAACAGAATGAAAATTTTAGAGTTCATGTATGCAAAAAAAATTGAATACTATAATAAATGTAAGTGAAGAAAATTATTTCATTCACTAAAAATGAATTCAAAAGTTTTGTTATCCATGTTTGGGAAATGCCACTTGTACAACCCCCTAATAGCTTGATGGAATTTTATAGGAAAGAGACATCTAACTGATCCTAACAAGTTTTAAAGTGGTGGATATGCCTGCAAGAAACATGTTGAGGATGCAAGTGACCTAATGATCCAAAATTTTCAAGGAGTAGAAAAATTAAATTCACAAGTTAACGTGTGGTTGGATATTTACCAATGCCAAACAACCCACTTTTTGCCTATCCTTTAAAATCACAGATACTTTTTGGAATTATCTCTCTTAGCAATTGTGCCTTTCCATTTTGGATGTTAAATTTTTTTTTTACATCCAAACTTTAGTTTCACTCCCCAGTTTTCTCATAAACAAAAAAGATATAAGGCAAATAGATCGCAACAAAATAAAATTTTTGAGTTCATGTATGCAAAAAAAATTTAAAACTATAATAAATGTAAGTGAAGAAAATTATTTCATGCACTAAAAATGAACTTCAATGTTTTTTTATCAATATTTGGGAAATTCCACTAATACAACCACCTAATAGCTTGGTGGAATTTTATAGGAAAGAGACTTCTAGCTGATCCTAACATGTTTTAAATGTGGTGGATATGCATGCCATAAACATATTGAGGATGCAAGTGACCTAGTGATCCAAAAAGTTCAAGGAGTAGATAAACTTAAATTCTCAAGCTAATGTGTGGTTGGATATTTACCAGAGCCAAACAACCCACTTTTTGCCTATCCTTAAAAATCATACATACTTTTTAGAATTATCTCTCTCAGCATTTGCGCATTTCCATTTTGAATGTTGAATTTTTTTTTCAGATCTGAACTTGAGTTTTCCTCGTAAACAAAAAAGAAATAAGGCAAATAGATTGCATCAAAATGAAAATTTTAGATTTCATGTATGCAAAAGATTTGAAAACTATTTCTCGCACTAAAAATGAACTCCAAAGTTTTGTTATCCATGTTTGGGAAATTCCTCTAATACAACCCCTTAATAGCTTGGTGGAATTTTTTAGGAAAAAGACTTCTCTTCTAACTGATCCTAACATGTTTTAAATGTTGTGGATATACATGCCAGAAACATGTGGAGGATGCAAGTGACCTAGTGATCCAAATATTTCAAGGAGTTGAAAAAATTAAATTCTCAAGTTAACGTGTGGTTAGATATTTACCAGAGCCAAACAACCCACTTTTTGTCTATCCTTTAAAATCACAGATACTTTTTGGATTTATCACTCTCAGCGTATGTGCGTTTCCATTTTGAATGGTCAAATTTTTTTTAGATCCAAACTTGTGTTTTCACTCACCCATTTTTCTCGTAAACAAAAAAGATATATAAAGCAAATAGTTCGCAACAAAATGAAAATTTTTGAGTTCACGTATGCAAAAAAATTTGAAAATTATAATAAATGTAAGTGAAGAAAATTATTTCACGCAATAAAAATGAACTCCAAAGTTTTGTTATCCATGTTTGGGAAATTCTACTAGTACAACCCCCTAATGGCTTGGTGGAATTTTATAGGAAAGACACTTCTAACTGATCCTAACATGTTTTAAATTCGGTGGATATGCATGCGTGAAACATGTTGAGGATGCAAGTGACCTAATGATCGAAAAATTTCGAGTAGAAAAAATTAAATTCTCAAGTTAACATGTGGTTGGATATTTACTTGAGCCAAACAATCCACTTTTTGCCTGTCCTTAAAAATCATAGATACTTTTTGGAATTATCTCTCTCATCATTTGTGCATTTCCAATTTACATATTCGAATTTTTTTTCAGATCCAATCTTGTGTTTACAGACTCCCATTTTTCTCGTAAACAAAAATGATATAATGTAAAATAGATCACAACAAAATGAAAATTTTAGAGTTCATGTATGAAAAAAAAATTTAAAACTAAAATAAATGTAAGTGAAGAAAATTATTTCACGCACTAAAAATTAACTCCAATGTTTTGTTATCCATGTTTGGGAAATTCCACTAGTATATCCCCCTAGCAGCTTGGTGGACTTTGTAGGAAAGAGACTTCTAACTGATCCTAACATGTTTTAAATGTGGTGGATATGCATGCCAGAAACATGTTGAGGATGCAAGTGACCTAATGATCCAAAAATTTCAAGGAGTACAAAAAATTAAATTCTCAAGTTAACGTGTGCTTGGATATTTACTAGAGCCAAACAACCCACTTTTTGCCAATTCGTAAAAATCACAGATACTTTTTTGAATTATCTCTCTTAGCATTTGTGCATTTCCATTTTGGATGTTCAGATTTTTTTTCAGATCCAAACTGGAATTTTCAGTCTCCCATTTTTCTCGTAAACAAAAAAGATATAAAGCAAATAGATCACAACAAATTGAAAATTTTAAAGTTCATGTATGCAAAAAAAATTTAAAACTATAATAAATGTAAGAGAATAAAATTATTTCACGCACTAAAAATGAACTCCAAAGTTTTGTTATCCATGTTTGGGAAATTCCACTAGTTCAACCCCCTAATAACTTGGTAGAATTTTAAAGGAAAGATACTTTGAACAGATGCTAACATGTTTTAAATATGGTGGATATGCATGCCAGAAACATGTTGAGAATGCAAGTGACCTAATGGTCCAAAATTTTCAAGGAGTTGAAAAAATTAAATTCTCAAGTGAACGTGTGGTTGGATATTAACGAGAGCCAAACAACCAACTTTTGGCCTATCCTAAAAATTCACAAACACTTTTTGGATTTATCTCTCTCAGCATTTGTGCATTTCCATTTTGGATGTTCAATTTTTTTTTCAGATCCAAACTTTTCACTCTCCCATTTTTCTCGTAAACAAAAAAGATATAAGGCAAATAGAACGCAACAAAATGAAAATATTAGAGTTCATGTATGCAAAAAAATTTGAAATCTATAATAAATGTTAGTGAAGAAAATTATTTCACGCACTAAAAATGAACTCCAAGTTTTTGTTATCCATGTTTTGGAAATTCCACTAGTACAACCTCCTAATAGCTTGGTGGAATTTTATAAGAAAGAGACTTCTAACTGATCCTAACATGTTTTAAATGTGGTGGATGCACATGCCAGAAACAAGGTGTAGGATGCATGTGGCCTAATGATCCAAAAATTTCAAGGAGTAGAAAAAATTAAATTCTCAAGTTAACGTCTGGTTGGATTTTACAAGAGACAAACAACCCACTTTTTGCCTATCCTAAAAAATAACAGATACTTTTTAGATTTCCCATTTTCTCGTTAACAAAAAAGATATAAGGCAAATAGATCGCAAAAAAATGAAATTTTACATTTCATGTATGCAAAAAATTTGAACACTATAGTAAATGTAAGTGAAGAAAATTATTTCACACACTAAAAATGAACTCCAAAGTTTTTTTATCTATGTTTGGGAAATTCCACTAGTACAACCACCGATTATCTTGGTGAAATTTTATTGGAAAGAGACTTCTTACTGATCCTAACATGTTTTAAATATGGTGGATACGCATGCCAGAAACATGTTGAGGATGCAAGTGACTTAATTACCCAAAAATTTCAAGGAGTTGAAAAAATTAAATTCTCAAGTTAACGTGTGGTTGGATATTTACCAGAGCCAAACAACCAACTTTTTGCCTATCCTTAAAAATCATAGATACTTTTTGGAATTATTTCTCTCAGCATTTGTGCATTTCCATTTTGGATGTTAAGATTTTTTTTAGATCCAAACTTGAGTTTTTTGTCTCCCATTTTTCTCGTAAAAAAAAAAGATATAGGGCAAATAGATCACAACAAAATGAAAATTTTAGAGTTCACGTATTCAAAAAAATTTGAAAACTATAATAATTCAGTGAAGAAAATGATTTCACGCACTAAAAATGAACTCCAAAGTTTTCTTATCCATGTTTGGGAAATTCCACTAGTACAACCCCCTAATAGCATGGTGGAATTTTATAGGAAAGAGACTTCTAACTAATCCTAACATGTTTTAAATGTGGTGGATATGCATGCCAGAAACATGTTGAGGATGCAAGTGACCTAATGATCCAAAAATTTCTAGGAGTAGAAAAAAATAAATTCTCAAGTTAACGTGTGGTTGGATATTTACCAGAGCCAAACAACCCACTTTTTGCCTATCCTTAAAAATAACAGATACTTTTTGGATTTATCTCTCTCTGCATTTGTGCATTTCCATTTTTGATATTCGAATTTTTTTTTCAAAACCAAACTTGAGTTTTCACTCTCCCATTTTTCTCGTAAACAAAAAAGATATAAAGCAAATAGATTGCAACAAAATAAAAATTTTAGAGTTCATGTATGCAAAAAAATTTGAACACTATAATAAATGTGAGTGTAGAAAATTATTTCACACACTAAAAATGAACTCCATTGTTTTGTTATCCATGTTATGGAAATTGCACTAGTACAACCACCTAAGAGCTTGGTGGAATTTTATTGGAAAGAGACTTCTAACTGATCCTAACATGTTTTAAATGTGGTGGATATGCATGCGAGAAAGATGTTGAGGATGCAAGTGACCTAATGATCCAAAAATTTCAAGGAGTTGAAAAAATTAAATTCTCAAGTTAACGTGTGGTTGGATATTTACTAGTGCCAAACAACCCACTTTTTGCCTATCCTTAAAAATAACAGATACTTTTTAGAATTATCACTCTCAGCATTTGTGCATCTCCATTTTGGATGTTCTGATTTTTTTTCAAATCCAAACTTGACTTTTTCAGTCTCTTTTTTTTCTCGTAAACAAAAAAGATATAAGGCAAATGGATCGCAACAAAATAAAAATTATAGAGTTCATGTATGCAAAAACATTTGAACACAATAATTAATGTAAGTGAAGAAAATTATTTCACGCACTAAAAATGAACTCCAAAGTTTGTTATCCATGTTTGGGAAATTCCACTAGTACATCCCTCTAATGTTTGGGAATTTAATAAGAAAGTGACTTCTAACTGATCCTAACATGTTTTAAATGTGGTGGATATGCAAGCCAGAAACATGTTGAGGATGCAAGTGACCTAATGATCCAAAAATTTCAAGGAGTACACAAAATTAAATTCTCAAGTTAACGTGTGGTTGGATATTTTCAAGAGCCAAACAACCCACTTCTAGCCTTTCCTTAAAAATCACAGATACTTTTTGGAATTATCTCTCTCAGCGTTTGTGTATTTTTATTTTGGATGTTCAGATTTTTTTTCAAATCCAAACTTGAGTTTTTACTCACCCATTTTTCTCGTAAAAAAAAAAGATATAGGGCAAAAAGATCGCAACAAAATGAAAATTTTAGAGTTCATGTATGCAAAAAAATTTGAAAACTATAATAAATGTAAGTGAAGAAAATTATTTAACACATTAAATATTAACACCAAAGTTTTGTTATCCATGTTTGGAAAATTCCACTAATACAACCCTCCAATAGCTTGGTGGAATTTTATGGGAAATAGACTTCTAACTGATCCTAACATGTTTTAAAGGTGGTGGATATGGATGCTAGAAACATGTTGAGGATTCAAGTGACCTAGTTATCCCAAAATTTTGAGTAGAAAAAATTAAATTCTCAAGTTAACGTGTTGTAGGATATTTAGTGGAGCCAAACTTCCTATCCTTTAAAATCACAGATACCTTTTGGATTTATCACTCTCAGCGTTTGTGCGTTTCCGTTTGGATGGTCAAATTTTTTTTCAGATCCAAACGTGAGTTTTCACTCACCCATTTTTCTCGTAAACAAAAAAGATATATAAAGCAAATAGATCGCAACAAAATGAAAATTTTTGAGTTGACGTATGCCAAAAAATTTGAAAATTATAATAAATGTAACTGAAGAAAATTATTTCACGCAATAAAAATAAACTCCAAAGTTTTGTTATCCATGTTTGGGAAATTCCACTAGTACAACCCCCTAATGGCTTGGTGGAATTTTATAGGAAAGACACTTCTAACTGATCCTAACATGTTTTAAATGTGGTGGATATGCATGCGAGAAACATGTTGAGGATGCAAGTGACCTAATGATTGAAAATTTTCAAGGAGTAGAAAAAATTAAATTGTCAAGTTAACGTGTGGTTGGATATTTACCAAAGCCAAACAATCCACTTTTTGCCTGTCCTTAAAAATCACAGATACTTTTTCGAATTATCTCTCTCAGCATTTGTGCATTTCCATTTTGCATATTCGAATTTTTTGCAGATCCAATCTTGAGTTTTAACTCTCCCATTTTCTCATAAATAAAAATATATTAGGCAAATAGATCGCAACAAAATGAATATTTTAGAGATCATGTATGCAACAAAATTTGAACACTAAAATAAATGTAAGTGAAGAAAATTATTTCACGCACTAAAAATGAACTCCAAAATTTTGTTATCCATGTTTGGGAAATTCCACTTGTACAACCCCCTAATAGCTTGGTCGAATTTTATACGAAAGAGACTTCTACCTGATCCTAACATGTGTTCAAATGTGGTGGATATGCTTGCCAGAAACATGTCTAGGATGCAAGTGACCAAATGATCCAAAAATTTCAAGGTGTAGAAAAAATTAAACTCTCAAGTTAACGTGTGGTTGGATATTTACAAGAGCCAAACAACCCACTTTTTGCCTTTCCTTAAAAATCACAGATACTTTTTAGAATTATCTCTCTCAGCATTTGTGCATTTCCATTTTGGATGTTCAGATTTTTTTTCAGATCCAAACTGGAGTTTTCACTCTCCCATTTTTCTCGTAAACAAAAAAGATATAAGTGAAATAGTTCGCAACAAAATGAAAATTTAAGACTTCATTTCATGTATGCAAAAAAATTGAAAACTATAATAAATGTAAGTGAAGAAAATTATTTCACGCAATAAAAATGAACTCCAAAGTTTTGTTATCCAGGTTTGGGAAATTACACTAGTATATGCCCCTAATAGCTTGGTGGACTTTTGTAGGAAACAGACTTCTAACTGATCCTAACATGTTTTAAATGTGGTGGATACGCATGCCAGAAACACGTTGAGGATGCAAGTGACCTAATGATCCAAAAATTTCAAGGAGTAGAAAAATTTAAATTCTCAAGTTAATGTGTGGTTGGATATTTACTAGAGCCAAACAACCCACTTTTTTCCTATCCTTAAAAATCACATATAATTTTTGGAATTATCTCTCTCAGCATTTGAGTATTTCCATTTTGGATGTTCAAATTTTTTTTTCAGATCCAAACTTGAGTTTTTACTCTCCCATTTTTGCCGTAAACAAAAAAGATATGAGGCAAATAGATCGCAATAAAATGAAAATTTTAGAGTTCACGTATGCAAAATAATTTGAAAACTATAATAATTTTCAAGAGAAGAAAATTATTTCACGCACTAAAAATGAACTCCAAAGTTTTGTTATCCATGTTTGGGAAGTTCCTCTTGTACAACCCCCTAATAGCTTTGCAGAATTTTATACGAAAGAGACTTCTAACTGATCCTAACATGTATTATATGTGGTGGATATGCTTGCCAGAAAAATGTGTAGGATGCAAGTGACGTAATGATCCAAAAATTTCGAGTAGAAAAATTTAAATTCTCAAGTTAACGTGTGGTTGGATATTTATCAGAGCCAAACAACCGACTTTTTGCCTATCCTTAAAAATCACAGATACTTTTTGGATTTATCGATATCAGAATTTGTGCATTTCCATTTTGGATGTTCAGATTTTCTTTCAGATCCAAACTAGAGTTTTCAATGTCCCATTTTTCTCGTAAAAAAAAAAGATATAAGGCATAGAGATCGTAACAAAATTAAAATTTTAGAGGTCCTGTTAGCAAAAAAAATTTAAAACTATAATCAAAGTAAGTGAAGAAAATTATTTCACGCACTAAAAATGAACTCCAAAGTTTTGTTACCCATGTTTTGGAAATTCCACTAGTACAACCCCCTAATAGCTTGTGGGAATTTTAAAGGAAAGAGACTTCTAACTGATCTTAACATGTTTTAAATGTGGTGGATATGCATGCCAGAAACAAGTTGAGGATCCAAGTGACCTAATGATTCAAAAATTTCAAGGAGTAGAAAAATTTAAATTCTCAAGTTAACGTGTGGTTGGATATTTACCAGAGCCAAACAACAGACTTTTTGCCTATCCTTCAAAATCACAGATACTTTTTGGATTTATCGATATCAGAATTTGTGCATTTCCATTTTGGATGTTCAGATTTTCTTTCAGATCCAAACTTGCGTTTTCAATGTCCCATTTTTCTCGAAAAAAAAGATATAAGGCAAAGAGATCACAACAAAATTAAAATTTTGGAGTTCACGTATGCAAAAAAATTTGAAAACTATAATAATTTTAAGTGAAGAAAATTATTTCACGCACTAAAAATGAACTCCAAAGTTTTGTTATCCATGTTTGGGAAATTCCACTTGTACAACCCCCTAATAGCTGGGTCGAATTTTATACGAAAGAGACTTCTAACTGATCCTAACATGTTTTAGATGTGGTGGATATGCATGCCAGAAACAAGTCTAGGATGCAAGTGACCTAATGATCCAAAAATTTCAAGGAGTAGAAAAAATTAAATTCTCAAGTTAACGTGTGGTTGGATATTTACCAGAGCCAAACAACCCACTTTTTTCCCATCCGTAAAAATCACAGTTACTTTTTGGATTTATCACTCTCAGAATTTGTGCATTTCCATTTTGGATGTTCAGATTTTCTTTCAGATCCAAACTTGTGTTTTCAGTCTCCCATTTTTCTCGTAAAAAAAAAAAGATATAAGGCAAAGAGATCGCAACAAAATTAAAATTTTAGAGGCCATGTTAGCAAAAAAAATTGAAAACTATAATCAAAGTAAGTGATGAATATTATTTCACGCACTAAAAATGAACTCCAAAGTTTTGTTACCCATGTTTTGGAAATTCCACTAGTACAACCCCCTAATAGCTTGTGGGAATTTTAAAGGAAAGAGACTTCAAACTGATCCTAACATGTTTTAAATGTGGTGGATATGTATGCCAGAAACAAGTTGGGGATGCAAGTGACCTAATGATTCAAAAATTTCAAGGAGTAGAAAAAATTTAATTCTCAAGTTAATGTGTGGTTGGATATTTACTAGAGCCAAACAACCACTTTTTGCCTATCCTTAAAATTCACAAATACTTTTTGGAATTATCACTCTCAGCATTTTTTCATTTCCATTTTGGATGTTCAAATTTTTTTTCTGATCCAAAATTGAGTTTTCACTCTCCCATTTTTCTCGTAAACTAAAAAGATATAAGGCAAATATATCGCAACAAAATGAAAATTTTAGAATTCATGTAGGCAAAAAAAATTAAAAACTATAATAAATGAAAGGGAAGAAAATTATTTCATGCACTAAAAATGAACTCCAAAGTTTTGTTATCCGTGTTTGGGAAATTCCTCTTGTACAACCCCATAATAGCTTGGTGGAATTTTATAGTAAAGAGACTTCTAACTGATCCTAACATATTTTAAATGTAATGGATATGCATGCCAGAAACATGTTGAGGATGCAAGTGACCTAATGATCCAAAAATTTTAAGGCATAGAAAAAATTAAATTCTCAAGTTAACGTGATGTTCGATATTTACCAGAGTCAAACAACCCACTTTTTGCTATCCTTAAAAATCACTGAAACTTTTTTGAATTATCTCTCTCAGCATTTCTGCATTTCCATTTTGGATGTTGAATTTTTTTTTCAGATCCACACTAGAGTTTTCATCCTCCCATTTTTCTCGTAAACAAAAGAGATATATGGCAAGTAGATCGCAACAAAATGAAAATTTTAGAGTTCACGTATACAAAAAAAAATTGAAAACTATAATAAATGTAAGTGAAGAAAATTATTTCACCCACTAAAAATGAACTCCAAAGTTTTGTTATCCATGTTTGGGAAATTCCACTAGTACATCCCCCTAATAGCTAGGTGGAATTTTATAGGAAAGAGACTTCTAATGTGGTGGATATGCATGCCAGAAACAAGTTGAGGAAGCAAGTGACCTAATGATCAAAAAATTTCAAGGAGTAGAAAAAATTAAATTCTCAAGTTAACGTGTGGTTGGATATTTACAAGAGGCAAACAACCCACTTTTAGCCTATCCTTAAAAATCACAGATACTTTTTGGAATTATCCCTCTCAGCATTTGTACATTTCCATTTTGGATGCTCAGATTTTTTGTCAGATCCAAACTTTAGTTTTCAACCTCCTATTTTTCTCGTAAAAAAAAAAGATATAAGGTAGATAGATCTCAACAAAATGAAAATTAAAGAGTTCTTGTATGCAAAAAATTTGAATACTATAATAAATTTAAGTGAAGAAAATTATTTCATGCATAAAAAAGAACTCCATAGTATTGTTATCGATGTTTGGGAAATTCCACTAGTACAACCCCCTATTAGCTTGTTAGAATGTTATAGGAAACATACTTCTAACTGATCCTAACATGTTTTAAATGTGGTGGATATGCATGCCAAAAACATGTTGAGAATGCAAGTGAGCTAATGATCCAAAAATTTTGAGTACAAAAAATTAAATTCTCAAGTTAACGTGTCGTTGGATAATTACCAGAACCAAACAACCCACTTTTTGCTTATCCTTAAAAATGACATATACTTTTTGGAATTATCTCTCTCAGTATTTGGGCATTTCCATTTCGGATGTTCAAATTCTTTTTCAGATCCAAAGTTGAGTTTTCACTCTCCCATTTTTCTCGTAAACAAAAAAGATATAAGGCAAATAGATTGCAACAAAATGAAAATTTAAGAGTTCATGTACAAAAAAAAAAATTAAAAAACTATAATTATGTAAGTGAAGAAATTATTTCACGCACTAAAAATGAACTCCAAAGTTTTGTTATCAATGTTTGGGAAATTCCACTAGTACAACCCCCTAATTGCTTGGTGGAATTTTATAGGAAAGAAACTTCTAACTTATCCGAACATGTTTTAAATGTGGTGGATATGCATGCCAGAAACATGAGGATGCAAGTGACCTAATGATAAAAAATATCAAGGAGTAGATAAAATTAAATTCTCAAGTTAATGGGTGGTTGGATGTTTACCAGAGCCAAACAACCCACTTTTTGCCTATCCTTAAAAATCATAGATATTTTTTGGAATTATCTCTCTCAACATTTGTGTATTTCCATTTTGGATGTTCAAATTTTTTTTCAGATTCAAACTTGAGTTTTCACTCTCCCATTTTTCTCATAAACAAAAAAGATATAAGGCAAATAGATCGCAACAAAATAAAATTTTAGAGTTCACGTTTGCAAAAAAATTTGAAAACTATAATAAATGTAAGTGAAGAAAATTATTTCACGCACTAAAAATGAACTCCAAAGTTTTGTTATCCATGTTTGGGAAATTCCACTAGTACAACCCCCTAATAGCTTGGTGGAATTTTATAGGAAAGAGACTTCTAACTGATCCTAACATGTTTTAAATATGGTGGACATGCATGCCAGAAACATGTTGAGGATGCAAGTGACCTAGTGATCCTAAAATTAGGAGTAGAAAAAATTAAATTCTCAAGTTAACGTGTGGTTGGCGATTTACCATAGCCAAACAACCAACTTTTTGCCTTTCCTTAAAAATCACAGATACTTTTTGGAATTATCTCGCTCAGCATTTGTGCATTTCTATTTTGGATGTTCAGATTTTTTTTCGTATCCAAACTTGTGTTTTCACTCACCCATTTTTCTCGTATAAAAAAAGGTATAGGGCAAATAGATCGCAATAAACAATTTTGAAAACTATAATAAATGTAAATGAAGAAAATTATTTCACGCTCTACAAAAAACCTCCTAAGTTGTTTGTCCATGTTTGGGAAATTCCACTAGTACAACCCTCTAATAGCTTGGTCGAATTTTAAAGGAAAGAGACTTCTAACTAATGCAAACATGTTTTAATGGTGGTGGATATGCATGCCAGAAACATGCTGAGGATGAAAGTGACCAGTGATCCAAAATTTCTAGGAGTAGAAAAAATTAAATTCTCAAGTTAACGTGTGGTAGGATATTTACTAGGGCCAAACAACCTACTTTTTGCCTATCCTTTAAAATCACAGATACTTTTTGGATTTATCTCTCTCAGCATTTGTGCATTTTACATTTTGGAGGTTCAATTTTTTTTTCAGATCCAAACTCTAGTTTTCACTCACCCATTTTTCTTGTAAACATAAAAGATATCAAGCACATTGATTGCAACAAAATGAAAGTTTTAAAGTTCATGTATGCAAAAAAATTTGAAAGCTATAATAAATGTAAGTGAAGAAAATTATTTCACGCACTAAAAATGAACTCCAAAGTTTTGTTATCCATATATGGGAAATTCCACTAGTACAACCCCCTAATAGCTTGGTGGAATTTTATAGGAAATGGAGTTCTACCTGATCCTAAAATGTTTTAAATATGGTGGATATGCATGCCAGAAACATGTTGTGGATGCAAGTGACCTAATGATGCAAAAATTTCAAGGAGTAGAAAAAAATAAATTCTCAAGTTAAAGTGTGGTTGGATATTTACTTGAGCCAAACAACCCACTTTTTTCCTATCCTTAAAAATCACTGATACTTTTTGGAATTATCTCTCTCAGCATTTGTGCATTACCATTTTGGATGTTCAGATTTTCTTTCAGATCCAAACTTGAGTTTTCAGTCTCCCATTTTTCTCATAAAAAAAAATATATATATATAAGGCAAAGAGATCGCAACAAAATTAAAATTTTAGAGTTCATGCAAGTAAAAAAAAATTGAAAATTATAGAAAAAGTAACTGAAGAAAATCATTTCATGCACTGAAAATGAACTCCAAAGTTTTGTTATCCATTATTGGGAAATTCCACAAGTACAACCCCCAAATCGCTTGTTAGAATTTTATAGGAAAGAGACTTCTAACGGATCCTAACATGTTTTAAATGCGGTGGATATGCATGCAAAAAACATGTTGAGGACGCAAGTGACCTAATGATCCAAAAATTTCAAGGAGTAGAAAATATTAAATTCTCAAGTTAATGTGTGGTTGGATATTTACTAGAGCCAAATAACCCACTTTTTGCCTATCCTTAAAAATTACACATACTTTTTGGACATATCTCTCTCAGCATTTTTGCATTTCCATTTTGGATGTTAAATTTTTTCTTCTAATCCAAACTTGAATTTTCACTCTCCCATTTTTCTCGTAAACAAAAAAGATATTAGGCAAATAGATCGCAACAAAATGAAAATTTTAAAGTTCAACTATTCAAAAAAATTTTGAAAACTATAATAAATTTAAGTGAAGAAAATTATTTCATGCACTAAAAATGAACACTAAAGTTTTGTTATCCATGTTTGGGAAATTCCACTAGTACAACCCCACAATAGCTTGGTGGAATTGTAAAGGAAAAAGACTTCTAACTGATCCTAACATGTTTTAAATGTGGTCTATATGCATTCCAGAAACATGTTGAGGATGCAAGTGACCTAATGATCCAAAAATTTCAAGGAGTAGAAAAAATTAAATTCTCAAGTTAACGTGTGGTTGGATATTTACCAGAGCCAAACAACCTATTTTTTGCCAATCCTTAAAAATCACTGATACTTTTTGGAATTATCTCTCTCAGCATTTGTGCCTTTCCATTTTGGATGTTCAAATTTTTTTTCAGATCCAAACTGGAGTTTTCACTCTCCCATTTTTCTCGTAAACAAAAAAGATATAAGGCAAATAGATCGCAACAAAATGAAAATTTTAGAGTTCGCGTATGCAAAAAAATTTGAAAACTATAATAAATGTAAGTGAAGAAAATTATTTCACGCACTAAAAAAATAACTCCAAGGTTTTGTTATCCATGTTTGGGAAATTCCACTAGTACAACCCCCTATTAGCTTGGTGGAATTTTATAGGAAAGAGACTTCTAACTGATCCTAACATGTTTTAAATGTGGTGGATATGCATGCCAGAAACATGTGTAGGATGAAAGTGACCTAATGATCCAAAACTTTCAAGGAATAGAAAACATTAAATTTTCAAGTTAAGGTGTGGTTGGATATTTACCAGAGCCAAACAACCCACTTTTTGCCTATCCTTAAAAATCATAGATACTTTTTTGATTTATTGCTCTCAGAATTTGTGCATTTCCATTTTGGATGTTCTAATTTTTTTTTAGATCCAAACTTGAGTTTTCACTCTCCCATTTTTCTCATAAACAAAAAAAATATAAGGCAACAAGATCTCAACAAAATGAAAATTTTAGAGTTCATGTTTGCAAAAAAATTTGAAAATAATAATAAATGTCAGTGAAGAAAATTATTTCACCCACTAAAAATTAACTCAAAAGTTTTGTTTTCCATATTTGGGAAATTCCACTAGTACAACCCCCAAATAGCTTGTTGTAATTTTATAGGAAAGAGACTTCTAACGAATCCTAATTGTTTTAAATGTGGTGGATATGCATGCCAGAAACATCTTGAGAATCCAAGTCACCTAATGATCCAAAAATTTGGAGTAGAAAAAATTAAATTCTCAAGTTAACGTGTGGTTGGATATTTACCTGAGCCAAACAACCCACTTTTTGCCTATCGTTGAAAATCACAGATACTTTTTGAAATTATCTCTCTCAGCATTTGTGCATTTCCATTTTGGATGTTCAAATATTTTTTCTGATCCAAACTTGAGTTTTCACTCTCCCATTTTTCTTGTAAGCAAAAAAGATATTAGGCAAATAGATTGGAATAAATTAAAAATTTTAGAGTTCACTTGTGCAAAAAAATTTGAAAACTATAACAAATGTAAGTGAAGAAAATTATTTCACGCACTAAAAATGTACTCCAAAGTTTTGTTATCCATGTTTGGGAAATTCCACTAGTACAACCCCCTAATAGGTTGGTGGAATTTTATAGAAAAGAGACTTCTAACTAATCCTAACATGTTTTAGATGTGGTGGATATGCATGCCAGAAACATGTTGAGGATGCAAGTGACCTAATGATTCAAAAATTTCTAGGTGTAGAAAAAATTAAATTCTCAAGTTAACGTGTGGTTGAATATTTACCACAGCCAATCAACCCACTTTTTGCCTTTCCTTAAAAATCACAGATACTTTTTGGAATTATCTCGCTCAACATTTTTGTATTTCCATATTGGATGTTCAGATTTTTTTTCAGATCCAAACTTGAGTTTTCACTCAACCATTTTTGTCGAAAAAAAACGATATAGGGAAATAGATCGCAACGAAATGAAAATTTAAGAGTTCATGTATGCAAAAAAATTTGAAAACTAAAATAAATGTAAGTGAATAAAATTATTTCACGCTCTAAAAATAAACTCCTAAGTTGTTTATCCATGTTTGGGAAATTCCACTAGTACAACCCTCTAATAGCTTGGTGGAATTTTATAGGAAAGAGACTTCCAACTAATGCCAACATGTTTTAATGGTGGTGGATGTGCTTGCCAGAAACATGTTGAGGATGCAAGTGACCTAGTGATCCAAAAATTTCAAAGAGTAGAAAAAATTAAATTCTCAAGTTAACATGTGGTCGGATATTTACTAGGGCCAAACACCCCACTTTTTGCCGATCCTTTAAAATCACTGATACTTTTTGGATTTATCTCTCTCATCATTTGTGCATTTCCATTTTGGAGGTTTAAATTTTTTTTCAGATCCAAATTTGAGTTTTCACTCACAAATTTTTCTCGTAAACAAAAAAGATATCAGGCAAATAGATCTCAACAAAATGAAAATTTTTGAGTTCATGTATGCAAAAAAATTTGAAAACTATAATAAAGGTAAGTGAAGAAAATTATTTCACGCACAAAAAATGAACTCCAAGGTTTTGTTATCCATTTTTGGGAAATTCCAGTAGTACAACCCCCTAATAGCCTTGTGAAATTTTATAGGAAAGAGATTTATAACTGATTGTAAAATGTTTTAAATATGGTGGATATGCATGCCAGAAACATGTTGTGGATGCAAGTGACCTATTGATCAAAAAATTTCAAGGAGTAGAAAAAATTAAATTCTCAAGTTAACGTGTGGTTGGATATTTACTATAGCAAAACAACCCACATTTTGCCTATCCTTAAAAATCACAGATACTTTTTGGAATTATCTCTCTCAGAATTTGTGCATTTCCATTTTGGATGTTCAGATTTTCTTTCAGATCCAAACTTGAGTTTTATGTCTCCCATTTTTCTTGTAAAAAAAAAAGATATAAGGCAAAGAGATCGCAACAAAATTAAAATTTTTGAGTTCATGTAAACAAAAACAATTGAAAACTATAATAAAAATAAGTGAAGAAAATTTGAAAACTATAATAAATGTAAGTGAAGAAAATTATTTCACGCACTAAAAATGTACTCCAAAGTTTTGTTATCCATGTTTGGGAAATTCCACTAGTACAACCCCCTAATAGGTTGGTGGAATTTTATAGAAAAAAGACTTCTAACTAATCCTAACATGTTTTAGATGTGGTGGATATGCATGCCAGAAACATGTTGAGGATGCAAGTGACCTAATGATTCAAAAATTTCTAGGTGTAGAAAAAATTAAATTCTCAAGTTAACGTGTGGTTGGATATTTACCACAGCCAATCAACCCACTTTTTGCCTTTCCTTAAAAATCACAGATACTTTTTGGAATTATCTCGCTCAACATTTTTGTATTTCCATATTGGATGTTCAGACTTTTTTTCAGATCCAAACTTGAGTTTTCACTCATCCATTTTTGTCGAAAAAAAACGATATAGGGAAATAGATCGCAACGAAATGAAAATTTAAGAGTTCATGTATGCAAAAAAATTTGAAAACTAAAATAAATGTAAGTGAAGAAAATTATTTCACGCTCTAAAAATAAACTCCTAAGTTGTTTATCCATGTTTGGGAAATTCCACTAGTACAACCCCCTAATAGCTTGTTGGAATTTTATAGGAAAGAGACTTCTAACTGATCCTAACATGTTATAAATGTGGTGGGTATGGATGCCAGAAACAAGTTGAGGATGCAAGTGACCTAATGATCCAAAAATTTCAAGGAGTAGAAAAAATTAAATTCTAAAGTTAATGTGTGGTTGGATATTTACTAGAGCCAAACAACCTACTTTTTGCCGATCCTTAAAAATCACTGATACTTTTTGGAATTATCTCTCTCAGCATTTGTGTATTTCCATTTTTTATGTTCAAATTTTTTTTCAGATCCAAACAACAGTTTTCACTCTTCCTTTTTTCTCATAAACAAAAATGATATAAGGCAAATAGATCGCAACAAAATGAAAATTTTAGAGTTCGCGTATGCAAAAAAAATTGAAAACTATAATAAATGTAAGTGAAGAAAATTATTTCACGCACTAAAAAAATAACTCCAGGGTTTTGTTATCCATGTTTGGGAAATTCCACTAGTACAACCCCCTATTAGCTTGGTGGAATTTTATAGGAAAGAGACTTCTAACAGATCCTAACATGTTTTAAATGTGGTGGATATGCATTCCAAAAACATGTGTAGGATGAAAGTGACCTAATGATCCAAAAATTTCAAGGAGTAGAAAACTTTAAATTCTCAAGTTAATATGTGGTTGGATATTTACCGGAGCAAAACAACCCACTTTTTGCCTATTCTTAGAAATCACAGATACTTTTTCGATTTATCGCTCTCAGAATTTGTGCATTTCCATTTTGGATGTTCAAAATTTTTTTCAGAACCAAACTTGAGTTTCCACTCTCCCATTTCGCTCGTAAACAAAAAGATATTAGGCAAAAAGATTGCAACCAAATGAAAATTTTAGAGTTCATGTTTGCAAAAAAATTTGAACACAATAATAAATGTCAGTGAAGAAAATTATTTCACGCACTAAAAATGAACTCCAAAGTTTTGTTATCCATTTTTGGGAAATTCCACTAGTACAACCCCCTAATAGCTTGGTGGAATTTAATAGGAAAGAGACTTCTAATTGGTCCTAAGATGTTTTAAATATGGGGGATATGCATGCAAGAAACATGTTGAGGATGCAAGTGACCTAATGATCCAAAAATTTCAAGGAGTAGATAATATTAAATTCTCAAGTTAATGTGTGGTTGGATATTTACATGTGCCAAACAATCCACTTTTTGCCAATCCTAAAAAATCACAGATGCTTTTTAGATTTATCTCTCTCAGCATTTGTGCATTTCCAATTTGGATGTTCAAATTTTTTTCAGATCCAAACTTGAGTTTTCACTCTCCCATTTTTCTCGTAAACAAAAAAGATATAAGGCAAATATATCGCAACAAAATGAAAATTTTAGAGTTCATGTATGCAAAAAAATTTGAACACTATAATAAATGTAAGTGAAGAAAATTATTTCACGCACTAAAAATGAAATCCAAAGTTTTGTAATCCATGTTTAGGAAATGCCATTAGTCGAACCCCCTAATAGCTTGGTGGAATTTTATAGGAAAGAGATTTCTAACAGATCCTTACATGTTTTAAATGTGGTTGATATGAATACCAGAAACATGTTGAGGATGCAAGCGAGCTAATGATCCAAAAATTTCAAGGTGTAGAAAAAATTAAATTCTCAAGTTAACGTGTGGTTGGATATTTACCAGAGCCAGACAAACCACTTTTTGCCTATTCTTTAAAATCACAGATACTTTTTGGAATTATCTCTCTCTGCATTTGTGCATTTCCATTTTGGATGTTAAGATTTTTTTCAGATCCAAACTTGAGTTTTCATTCTCCCATTTTTCTCGTAAACTAAAAAGATATAAGGCAAATAGATCTTAACAAAATGAACATTTTAGTGTTCATGGAGGCAAAAAAATTAGAAAACTATAATAAATGTAAGGGATGAAAATTATTTCACGCACTAAAAATGAACTCCAATGTTTTGTTATCCATGATTGGGAAATTCCACTAGTACATCCCCCGAATAGCTTGGTGGAATTTTATAGGAAAGAGACTTCTAACTGATCCTAAGATGTTTTAAATGTCGTGGATATGCTTGGCAGAAACATGTTGAGGATGCAAGTGACCTAATGATCCAAAAATTTCAAGGCATAGAAAAAATTAAATTCTCAAGTTAACGTCTGGTTGGATATTTACCAGAGCCAAACAACCCACTTTTTGCCTATCCTTAAAAATCACTGATACTTTTCGGAATTATCTCTCTCAACATTTGTGCATTTTGATTTTGGATGTTCAAAGTTTTTTTCATATCCACTCTGGAGTTTTCACTCTCCCATTTTTCTCGTAAACAAAAAAGATATATGGCAAATATATCACAACAAAATGAAAATTTTAGAGTACGCGTATGCAAAAAAATTTGAATACTAAAATAAATGTAAGTGAAGAAAATTATTTCACGCAGTAAAAATGAACTCCAAAGTTTTGATATCCATGTTTGGGAAATTCCACTAGTACAACCCCCTAATAGCTTGGTGGAATTTTATAGGAAAGAGACTTTTAATGTGGTGGATATGCATGCAAGAAACAAGTTGAGGATGCAAGTGACCTAATGATCCAAAAATGTCATGGTGTAGAAAAAATTAAATTCTCAAGTTAACGAGTGGTTGGATATTTACAAGAGCCAAACAACCCACTTTTAGCCTATCCTTAAAAATCACAGATACTTTTTGGAATTATCTCTCTCAGCATTTGCACATTTCCATTTTGGATGTTGAGATTTTCTTTCTGATCCAAACTTTAGTTTTCAGACACCCATTTTTCTCGTAAAAAAAAAAGATATAAGGCCAAGTGATCGCAACAAAATTAAAATTTTAGCGTTCATGTAAGCAAAAAAAATTGAAAACTATAATAAAAATAAGTGAAAAAAATTATTTCACGCACTAAAAATGAACTCCAAAGTTTTGTTATGCATGTTTGGGAAATTCCAGTAGTACAACCCCCTAATAGCTTTTTGGAATTTTCTAGGAAAGTGACTTCTAACTGATCCTAACATGTTTTAAATGTGCTGGATATGTATGCCAGAAACAAGTTGAGGATGCAATTGACCTAATGATCCAAAAATTTCAAGGAGTAGAAAAAATTAAATTCTAAAGTTCATGTGTGGTTGGATATTTACTAGAGCCAAACAACCCACTTTTTGCCTATCCTAAAAAATCACAGATACTTTTTGGAATTATCTCTCTCAGCATTTCTGCATTTCCATTTTGGATGTTCAAATTTTTTGTCTGATCCAAACTTGACTTTTCACTCTCCCATTTTCCTCGTAAACAAAAAAGATATAAGGCAAATAGATCGCTTCAAAATGAAAATTTTAGAGTTCATGTATGCAAAAAAATTTGAAAACTATAATAAATTTAAGTGAAGAAAATTATTTCACGAACTAAAAATGAACTCCAAAGTTTTGTTATCCTTGTTTGGGAAATTCCACTAGTACAGCCCCCTAATAGCATGGTGGAATTTTATAGGAAAGAGACTTCTAATGTGGTGGATATGCATGCCAGAAACAAGTTGAGGATGCGAGTGACCGAATGATCCAAAAATTTGATGGAGTAGAAAAAAATAAATTCTCAAGTTAACGTGTGGTTGGATATTTACAAGAGCCAAACAACCCACTTTTAGCCTATCCTTAAAAATCACAGATATTTTTTGAAATTTTCCCTCTCAGCATTTGTGCATTTCCATTTTGGATGTTCAGATTTTTTGTCTGATCCAAACTTTAGTTTTCACTCTCCTATTTTTCACGTAAACAAAAAGAACATAAGGCAGATAGATCTGAACAAAATGAAACTTCAAGAGTTCATGTATGCAAAAAAATTTGAATACTATAATAAATTTAAGTGAAGAAAATTATTTCACGCACTAAAAATGAACTCCAAAGTATCGTTATTCATGTTTGGGAAATTCCACTAATACAACGCCCTAATAGCTTGTTGGAATGTTATATGAAAGAGATTTCTAACTGATCCTAACATGTTTTGAATGTGGTGGATATGCATGCCAGAAACATGTTAAGGATGGAAGTGACTTAATGATCCAAAAATTTCAAGGTCTAGAAAAAATTAAATTCTCAAGTTAACGTGTGGTAAGATAATTACTAGAGCCAAACAACCCACTTTTTTCTTATCCTTAAAAATGACAGATACTTTTTGGAATTATCTCTCTCAGTATTTGTTCATTTCAATTTCGGATGTTCAAATTTCTTTTCTAATCCAAAGTTGAGTTTTCAGTCTCCCATTTTTCTCGTAAACAAAACAGATATAAGGCAAAGAGATCGCAACAAAATGAAAATTTACGAGTTCATGTACGCAAAAAAAAATTAAAAAACTATAATAATAGTAAGTGAAGAAATTATTTCATGCACTTAAAATGAACTCCAAAGTTTTGTTATCAATGTTTGGGAAATTTCACTAGTACAACCCCCTAATAGCTTGGTGGAATTTTATTGGAAAGAGACTTCTAACTTCTCCGAACATGTTTTAAATGTGGTGGAAATGCATGCCTGAATCATGAGGATGCAAGTGACCTAATGATCCAAAAATTTCAAGGAGTAGAAAAAATTAAATTCTCAAGTTAATGGGTGGTTGGATATTAACCAGAGCCAAACAACCCACATTTCCTTAAAAATCATAGATACTTTTTGGAATTATCTCTCTCAGCATTTGTGCATTTCATTTTGGATGTTCAAATTTTTTTTCAGATCCAAACTTGAGTTTTCACTCTCCCATTTTTCTCGTAAACAAAAAAGATATTAGGCAAAGAGATCGCAAAAAAATTAAAATTTTAGATTAGAGTTCATGTATCCAAAAAAATTTGAAAACTATAATAAATGTAAGTGAAGAAAATTATTTCACGCACTAAAAATGAACTCCAAAGTTTTGTTATCCATGTTTGGGAAATTCTACTAGTACAACCCCACAATAGCTTGGTGGAATTTTATAGGAAAGAGACTTCTAACTGATCCTAACATGTTTTAAATGTAGTGGATATGCATGCCAGAAACATGTTGAAGATTCAAGTGACCTAATCATCCAAAATTTTCATGGAGCAGAAAAAATTAAATTCTCAAGTTAACGTGTGGTTCGATATTTTCCAGAGCCAAACAACCTACTTTTTGCCAATCCTTAAAAATCACTGATACTTTTTCGAATTATCTCTCTGAGCATTTGTGCATTTCCATTTTGGATGTTCAAATGTTTTTTCAGACCAAACTGGAGTTTTCACTCTTCCATTTTTCTCGTAAACAAAAAAGATATAAGGCAAATAGATCACAACAAAATGAAAATTTTAGAGTTCGCGTATGCAAAAAAAATTGAAAACTATAATAAATGTAAGTGAAGAAAATTATTTCACGCACTAAAAAAATAACTCCAGGGTTTTGTTATCCATGTTTGGAAAATTCCACTAGTACAACCCCCTATTAGCTTGGTGGAATTTTATGGGAAAGAGACTTCTAACGGATCCTAACATGTTTTAAATGTGGTAGATATGCCTTCCAAAAACATGTATAGGATGAAAGTGACCTAATGATCCAAAATTTTGAAGGTGTAGAAAACATTAAATTCTCAAGTTAATGTATGGTCGAATATTTACCAGAGCAAAACAACCAACTTTTTTGCCTATCCTTAGAAATCAAATATAGTTTTTCGATTTATCGCTCGCAGAATTTGTGCATTTCCATTTTGGATGTTCAAATTTTTTTTCAGATCCAAACTTGAGTTTTCACTCTCCCATTTTTCTCGTAAACAAAAAAGATATTTGGCAAAAAGATTGCAACAAAATGAAAATTTCAGAGTTCATGTTTGCAAAAAAATTTGAACACAATAATAAATGTCAGTGAAGAAAATTATTTCACGCACTAAAAATGAAATCGAAAGCTTTGTTATCCATTTTTGGGAAATTCCACTAGTACAACCCCCTAATAGCTTGGTGGAATTTAATAGGAAAGAGACTTCAAGTTAACGTGTGGTTGGATATTTACATGTGCCAAACAATCCACTTTTTGCCTTTCCTAAAAAATCGCAGATGCTTTTTAGATTTATCTCTCTCTGCATTTGTGCATTTCCAATTTGGATGTTCAAATTTTTTTCAGATCCAAACTTGAGTTTTCACTCTACCATTTTTCTCATAAACAAAAAAGATATAAGGCAAATATATCGCAACAAAATAAAAATTTTAGAGTTCATGTATGCAAAAACATTTCAACCCTATAATAAATGTAAGTGAAGAAAATTATTTCACGCACTAAAAATGAAATCCAAAGTTTTATAAACCATGTTTGGGAAATGCCACTAGTCGAACCCCCTAATAGCTTGGTGGAATTTTATAGGAAAGAGACTTCTAACAGATCCTTACATGTTTTAAATGTCGTTGATATGGATGCCCGAAACATGTTGAGGAGGCAAGCAAGCTAATGATCCAAAAATTTCAAGGTGTAGAAAAAATTAAATTCTCAAGTTAACGTGTCGTTGGATATTTACCAGAGCCAAACAAACCACTTTTTGCCTATTCTTAAAAATCACAGATACTTTTTGGAATTATCTCTCTCTGCATTTGTGCATTTCCATTTTGGAAGTTAATATTTTTTTTCATATCCAAACTTGAGTTTTCAGTCTCCCATTTTTCTCGTAAACTAAAAAGATATAAGGCAAATAGATCGGAACAAAATGAAAATTTTAGAGTTCATGTAGGGAAAAAAAATTGAAAACTACAGTAAATGTAAGGGATGAAAATTATTTCACACACTAAAAATGAACTCCAAAGTTTTGTTATCCATGTTTGGGAAATTCCTCTAGTACAACCCCCGAATAGCTCGGTGGAATTTTATAGGAAAGAGACTTCTAACTGATCCTAAGATGTTTTAAATGTGGTGGATATGCATGCCAGAAACATGTTGAGGATGCAAGTGACCTAATGATCCAAAAATTTCAAGCCATAGAAAAAATTAAATTCTCAAGTTAACGTGTGGTTGGATATTTACCAGAGCCAAACAACCCACTTTTTGCCTATCCTTAAAAATCACTGATACTTTTTGGAATTATCTCTCTCAGCATTTGTGCATTTTGATTTTGGATGTTCAAATTTTTTTCAGATCCACTCTAGAGTTTTCACTCTCCCATTTTTGTCGTAAACAAAAAAGATATATGGCAAATAGATCACAACAAAATGAAAATTTTAGAGTACGCGTATGCAAAAAAATTTGAATACTATAATAAATGTAAGTGAAGTAAATTATTTCACGCAGTAAAAATGAACTCCAAAGTTTTGTTATCCAAGTTTGGGAAATTCCACTAGTACAACCCCCTAATAGCTTGGGGGAATTTTGAAGGAAAGAGAATTTTAATGTGGTGGTTATGCATGCAAGAAACAAGTTGAGGATGCAAGTGACCTAATGATCCAAAAATTTCATGGTGTAGAAAAAATTAAATTCTCAAGTTAACGTGTGGTTGGATATTTACAAGAGCCAAACAACCCACTTTTAGCCTATCCTTAAAAATCACATATACTTTTTGGAATTATCTCTCTCAGCATTTGTGCATTTCGATTTTGGATGTTCCGATTTTCTTTCAGATCCAAACTTGAGTTTTTAGTCTCCCAATTTTCTCGTAAAAAAAAAGATATAAGGCAAAGAGATCGCAACAAAATTAAAACTTTAGCATTCATGTAAGCAAAAAAAATTGAAAACTATAATAAAAATAAGTGAAGATAATTATTTCACGCACTAAAAATGAACTCCAAAGTTTTGTTATTCATGTTTGGGAAATTCCACTAGTACAACCCTCCAATAGCTTTTTGGAATTTTCTACGAAAGAGACTTCTAACTGATCCTAACATGTTTTAAATGTGGTGGATATGCATGCCAGAAACAAGTTGAGGATGCAAGGGACCTAATGATCCAAAAATTTCGAGTAGAAAAAATTAAATTCTAAAGTTAATGTGTGGTTGGATATTTACTAGAGCCAAACAACCCTCTTTTTGCCTATCCTTAAAAATCGTAGATACTTTTTGGAATTATCTCTCTCAGCATTTTTGCATTTCCATTTTGGATGTTCAAATTTTTTGTCTGATCCAAACTTGAGTTTTCACTCTCCCATTTTTCTCGTAAACAAAAAAGATATAAGGCAAATAGATCGCTTCAAAATGAAAATTTTAGAGTTCATGTATGTAAAAAAATTTGAAAACTATAATAAATTTAAGTGAAGAAAATTATTTCACGCACTAAAAATGAACTCCAAAGTTTTGTTATCCATGTTTGGGAAATTCCACTAGTAGAACCCCCTAATAGCTTGGTGGAATTTTATAGGAAAGAGACTTCTAATGTGGTGGATATGCATGCCAGAAACAAGTTGAGGATACAAGTGACCTAATGATTCAAAAATTTCATGGAGTAGAAAAAATTAAATTCTCAAGTTAACGTGTGGTTGGATATTTACAAGAGCCAAACAACCCACTTTTAGCTTATCCTTAAAAATCACAGATACTTTTTGGAATTTTCCCTCTCAGCATTTGTGCATTTCCATTTCTAATGTTCAGATTTTTTGTCTGATCCAAACTTTAGTTTTCACTCACCTATTTTTCACGTAAACAAAAAGGATATAAGGCAGATAGATCTGAACAAAATGAAACTTTAAGAGTCATGTATTGAAAAAAATTTGAATACTATAATAAATTTAAGTGAAGAAAATTATTTCACGCACTAAAAATGAACTCCAAAGTATTGTTATTCATGTTTGGGAAATTCCACTAGTACAACCCCCTAATAGCTTGTTGGAATGTTATAGGAAAGAGACTTCTAACTGATCCTAAAATGTTTTAAATGTGGTGGATATGCATGCCAGAAACATGTTGACGATGCAAGTGACCTAATGGTCCAAAAACTTCAAGGCGTAGACAAAATTAAATTATCAAGTTAACGTGTGTAAAGATAATTTACCAGAGCCAAACAACCCACTTTTTGCTTATCCTAAAAAATGACAGATACTTTTTGGAATTATCTCTCTCGGTATTTGTGCATTTCAATTTCGGATGTTCAAATTTTTTTTCAAATTCAAAGTTGAGTTTTCACTCTCCCATTTTTCTCGTAAATAAAAAAGATATAAGACAAATAGATCGCAACAAAATGAAAATTTAAGAGTTCATGTACAAAAAAAAAATTAAAAAACTATAATAAATGTAAGTAAAGAAATTATTTCACGCACTAAAAATGAAGTCCAAAGTTTTGTTATCAATGTTTTGGAAATTCCACTAGTACAACCCCCTAATAACTTGGTGGAATTTCATAGGAAAGAGACTTCTAACTTATCCGAACATGTTTTAAATGTGGTGGATATGCATGCCTGAATCATGAGGATGCAAGTGACCTAATGATCCAAAAATTTCAAGGAGTAGAAAAAATTAAATTCTCAAGTTAATGGGTGGTTGGATATTAACCAGAGCCAAACAACCCACATTTGGCCTATCCTTAAAAATCATAGATACTTTTTGGAATTATCTCTCTCAACATTTTTGCATTTCCATTTTGGATGTTCAAATTTTTTTTCAGATCCAAACTTGAGTTTTTACTCTCCCATTTTTCTCGTAAACAAAAAAGATATAAGGCAAAGAGATCGCAACAAAATGAAAATTTTAGATTAGAGTCCATGTATGCAAAAAAAATTGAAAACTATAATAAATGTAAGTGAAGAAAATTATTTCACGCACAAAAAATGAACTCCAAAGTTTTGTTAGCCTTGTTTGGGAAATTCTACTAGTACAACCCCACAATAGCTAGGTGGAATTTTATAGGAAAGAGACTTCTAACTGATCCTAACATGTTTTAAATGTAGTGGATATGCATGCCAGAAACATGTTGAGGATTCAAGTGACCTAATGACCCAAAAATTTCAAGGAGTAGAAAACATTAAATTCTCAAGTTAACGTGTGGTGGGATATTTACCCGAGCCAAACAACCTACTTTTTGCCAATCCTTAAAATTCACTGATACTTTTTGGAATTATCTCTCTCAGCAATAGTGCATTTCCATTTTGGATATTCAAATTTTTTTTCAGATCCAAACTGGAGTTTTCACTCTTCCATTTTTCTCGTAAAAAAAAAAGATATAAGGCAAATAGATCACAACAAAATGAAAATTTTAGAGTTCGCGTATGCAAAAAAATTGAAAACTATAAGAAATGTAAGTGAAGAAAATTATTTCACACACTAAAAAAATAACTCCAGGGTTTTTTTATCCATGTTTGGGAAATTCCACTAGTACAACCCCCTATTAGCTTGGTGGAATTTTATAGGAAAGAGACTTCTAATGGATCCTAACATGTTTTAAATGTGGTGGATATGCATTCCAGAAACATTTATAGGATGAAAGTGACGTAATGATCCAAAAATTTCAAGCAGTAGAAAACATTAAATTCTCAAGTTAATGTGTGGTTGGATATTTACCAAAGCAAAACAACCCACTTTTTCCCTACCCTTAGAAATCACAGATACTTTTTCGATTTATCGGTCTCAGAATTTGTGTATTTCCATTTTGGATGTTCAATTTTTTTTTCAAATCCAAATTTGAGTTTTCACTCTCCCATTTTTCTCGTAAACAAAAAAGATATTAGGCAAAAAGATTGCAACAAAATGAAAATTTTAGAGTTCATGTTTGCAAAAAAATTTGAACACAATAATAAATGTCAGTGAAGAAAATTATTTCACGCACTAAAAATGAACTCCAAAGTTTTGTTATCCATTTTTTGGAAATTCCACTAGTACAACCCCCTAATAGCTTGGTGGAATTTAATAGGAAAGAGACTTCTAACTGGTCCTAAGATGTTTTAAATGTGGTGGGTATGCATGCAAGAAATATGTTGAGGATGCAAGTGACCGAATGATCCAAAAATTTCAAGGAGTAGATAATATTAAATTCTCAAGTTAACGTGTGGTCGGATATTTACATGTGCCAAACAATCCATTTTTTGCCAATCCTAAAAAATTACAAATGCGTTTTAGATTTATCTCTCTCAGCATTTGTGCATTTCCAATTTGAATGTTCAAATTTTTTTCAGATCCAAACTATAGTTTTTACTCTCCCATTTTTCTCGTAAACAAAAAATATATAAGGCAAATATATCGCAACAAAATGAAAATTTTAGAGTTCATGTATCACAAAAATTTGAACACTATAATAAATGCAAGTGAAGAAAATTATTTCACGCACTAAAAATGAAATCCAAAGTTTTGTAATCCATGTTTGGGAAATGCCACTAGTCTAACCCCCTAATAGCTTGGTGGAATTTTATAGGAAAGAGACTTCTAACAGATCCTTACATATTTTAAATGTGCTTGATATGAATGCCAGAAACATGTTGAGGATGCAAGCGAGCTAATGATCGAAAAATTTCAAGGTGTAGAAAAAATTAAATTCTCAAGTTAACGTGTGGTTGGATATTACCAGAGCCAAACAACCCACTTTTTGCCTATTCTTAAAAATCATAGATACTTTTTCGAATTATCTCTCTCTGCATTTGTGCATTTCGATTTTGGATGTTAAAACTTTTTTTCAGATCCAAACATGAGTTTTAAGTCTCCTATTTTTCTCGTAAACAAAAGAGATATAAGGCAAATAGATCGCAACAAAATGAAAATTTTAGAGTTCATGTAGGCAAAAAAAATTGAAAACTATAATAAATGTAAGGATGAAAATTATTTCACGCACTAAAAATGAACTCCAAAGTTTTGTTACCCTTGTTTGGGAAATTCCTCTAGTACAACCCCTGAATAGCTTGGTGGAATTTTATAGGAAAGAGACTTCTAACTGATCCTAAGATGTTTTAAATGTCGTGGATATGAATGACAGAAACATGTTGAGGATGCAAGTGACCTAATGATCCAAAAATTTCAAGGCACAGAAAAAATTAAATTCGCAAGTTAACATGTGGTTGGATATTTACCAGAGCCAAACAACCCACTTTTTGCCTATCCTTAAAAATCACTGATACTTTTTGGATTTATCTCTCTCAGCATTTGTGCATTTTGATTTTGGATGTTCAAATTTTTTTTCAGATCCACACTGGAGTTTTCACTCTCCCATTTTTTTCGTAAACAAAAAATATATATGGCAAATAGATCACAACAAAATGAAAATTTCAGAGTACGCGTATGCAAAAAAATTTGAATACTATAATAAATGTAAGTGAAGAAAATTATTTCACGCACTAAAAATGAACTCCAATGTTTTGTTATCCATGTTTGGGAAATTCTTCTAGTATAACCCCCGATTAGCTTGGTGGAATTTTATAGGAAAGAGACTTCTAACTGATCCTAAGTTGTTTTAAATGTCGTGGATATGCATGCAAGAAACATGATGAGGATGCAAGTGACCTAATGATTCCAAATTTTCAAGGCATTGAAAAAATTAAATTCTCAAGTTAACGTGTGGTTGGATATTTACCAGAGCCAAACAACCCACTTTTTGCCTATCCTTATAAATCACTGATACTTTTTGGAATTATCTCTCTCAGCATTTGTGCATTTTGATTTTGGATGTTCAAATTTTTTTTCAGATCCACTCTGGAGTTTTCACTCTCCCATTTTTGTCGTAGACAAAAAAGATATATGGCAAATAGATCACAACAAAATGAAAATTTTAGAGTACGCGTATGCAAAACAATTTGAATACTATAATAAAAGTAAGTGAAGAAAATTATTTCACACAGTAAAAATGAACTCCAAAGTTTTGTTATCCATGTTTAGGAACTTCCACTAATACAACCCCTTAATAGCTTGGTGCAATTTTATAGGAAAGAGACTTTTAATGTGCTGGATATGCATGCAAGAAACAAGTTGAGCATGCAAGTGACCTAATGATCCAAAAATTTCATGGTGTAGAAAAAATTAAATTTTCAAGTAAATGTGTAGTTGGATATTTTCAAGAGCCAAACAACCCACTTTTAGCCTATCCTTAAAAATCACAGATACTTTTTGGAATTATCTTTCTCAGCATTTCTGCATTTCCATTTTGGGTGTTCTGATTTTCTTTCAGATCCAAACTTGAGTTTTCAGTCTCCCATTTTTCTCAAAAAAAAAAAGATATAAAGCAAAGAGATCGTAACAAAATTAAAATTTTAGCGTTCCTGTAAGCAAAAAAAATTGAAAACTATAATAAAAATAAGTGAAGAAAATTATTTCACGCACTAAAAATGAACTGCAAAGTTTTGTTATCCATGTTTGGGAAATTCCACTAGTACAACCCCCTAATAGCTTTTTGGAATTTTCTACGAAAGAGACTTCTAACTGATCCTAACATGTTTTAAATGTGGTGGATATGCCTGCCAGAAACAAGTTGGGGATGCAAGTGACCTAATGATCCAAAAATTTCACGAAGTAGAAAAAATTAAATTCTAAAGTTAATGTGTGGTTGGATATTTACTAGAGCCAAACAACCCAGTTTTTGCTTATCCTTTAAAATCACAGATACTTTTTTGAATCATCTCTCTCAGCATTTTTGCATTTCCATTTTGGATGTTCAAATTTTTTGTCTGATCCAAACTTGAGTGTTCACACTCCCATTTTTCTCGTAAACAAAAAAGATATAAGGCAAATAGATCGCTTCAAAATGAAAATTTTAGAGTTCATGTATGCAAAAAAGTTTGAAAACTATAATAAATTTAAGTGAAGAAAATTATTTCACGCGCTAAAAATGAACTCCAAAGTTTTGTTATCCATGTTTGGGAAATTCCACTAGTACAGCCTCACAATAGCTAGGTGGAATTTTATAGGAAAGAGACTTCTAACTGATCCTAACATGTTTTAAATGTGGTGGATATGCATGCCAGAAACATGTTGAGGATGCAAGTGACATAATGATCCAAAAATTTCAAGGAGTAGAAAAAATTAAATTCTCAAGTTAACGTGTGGTTGGATATTTACCAGAGCCAAACAACCTACTTTTTGCCGATCCTTAAAAATCACTAATACTTTTTGGAATATCTCTCTCAGCATTTGTGCATTTCCATTTTGGATGTTCAAATTTTTTTCAGATCCAAACTGGAGTTTTCACTCTCCCATTTTTCTCGTAAACAAAAAAGATATAAGGCAAATAGCTCACAACAAAATCAAAATTTTAGAGTTCCCGTATGCAAAAAAAATTGAAAACTATAATAGATGTAAGTGAAGAAAATTATTTCACGCACTAACAAAATTACTCTAGGGTTTTTTTATCCGTGTTTGGGAAATTCCACTAGTACAACCCCCTATTAGCTTGGTGGAATTTTATAGGAAAGAGACATCTACCGGATCCTAACATGTTTTAAATGTGGTGGATATGGATTACAGAAACATGTATAGGATGAAAGTGACCTAATGATCCAAAAATTTCAAGGAGTAGAAAACGTTAAATTCACAAGTTAATGTGTGGTTGGATATTTACCAAAGCAAAATAACCCACTTTTTGCCTTAGAAATCACAGATACTTTTTAGATTTATCGCTCTCAGAATTTGTGCATTTCCATTTTGGATGTTCAAATTTTATTTCAGATCCAAACTTGGGTTTTCACTCTCCCATTTTTCTCGTAAACAAAAAAGATATTTGGCAAAAAGATTGCAAAAAAATGAAAATTTTAGAGTTCATGTTTGCAAAAAAATTTGAACACAATATTAAAAGTCAATGAAGAAAATTATTTCACGCACTAAAAATGAACTCCAAAGTGTTGTTATCCATTTTTGGGAAATTCCACTAGTACAACCCCCTAAAAGCTTGGGGGAATTTAATAGGAAAGAGACTTCTTACTGGTCCTAACATGTTTTAAATGTGGTGGATATGCATGCAAGAAACATGTTGAGGATGCAAGTGACTTAATGATCCAAAATTTTCAAAGAGTAGATAATATTAAATTCTCAAGTTAACGTGTGGTTGGATATTTACATGTGCCAAACAATCCACTTTTAGCCTATCCTAAAAAATAACAGATGTTTTTTAGATTTATCTCTCTCAACATTTGTGCATTTACAATTTGGATGTTCAAATTTTTTTCAGATCCAAACTTGAGTTTTCACTCTCCCATTTTTCTCGTAAACAAAAAAGATATAAGCCAAATATATCGCAACAAAATGAAAATTTTAGAGTTCATGTATGCAAAAAAATTTGAACACTATAATATATGTAAGTGAAGAAAATTATTTCACGCACTAAAAATGAAATCCAAAGTTTTGTAATCCATGTTTGGGAAATGCCACTAGTAGAACCCCCTAATAGTTTGGTGGATTTTATAGGAAATAGACTTCTAACAGATCCTTAGATGTTTTAAATGTGGTTGATATGAATGCCAAAAACATGTTGAGGATGCAAGCGAGCTAATGATCCAAAAATTTCAAGGTGTAGAAAAAATTAAATTCTCAAGTTAACATGTGGCTGGATATTTACCATACCCAAACAAACCACTTTTTGTCTATTCTTAAAAATGACAGATACTTTTTGGAATTATCTCTCTCTGCATTTGTGCATTTCCATTTTGGATGTTAAGATTTTTTTTCAGATCCAAACTTGAGTTTTCAGTCTCCCATTTTTCTCGTAAACTAAAAAGATATAAGGCAAATAGATCGTAACAAAATGAAAATTTTAGAGTTCATGTAGGCAAAAAAAAATTGAAAACTATAATAAATGTAAGGATGAAAATTATTTCACGCACTAAAAATGAACTCCAAAGTTTTGTTATCCATGTTTTGGAAATTCCTCTAGTACAACCCCCGAATAGCTTGGTGGAATTTTATAGGAAAGAGACTTCTAACTGATCCTAAGATGTTTTAAATGTCGTGGATATGCATGCCAGAAACATGTTGAGGATGCAAGTGACCTAATGATCCAAAAATTTCAAGACATAGAAAAAATTAAATTCTCAAGTTAACGTGTGGTTGGATATTTACCAGAGCCAAACAACCCACTTTTTGCCTATCCTTAAAAATCCCTGATACTTTTTGGAATTATCTCTCACAGCATTTGTGCATTTTGATTTTGAATGTTCAAATTTTTTTTCAGATCCACTCTGGAGTTTTCACTCTCCCATTTTTGTCGTAAACAAAAAAATAGATCACAACAAAATGAAAATTTTAGAGTACGCGTATGCAAAAAAATTTGAATACTATAATAAATGTAAGTGAAGAAAATTATTTCACACAGAAAAAATGAACTCCAAAGTTTTGTTATCCATGTTTGGGAAATTCCACTAGTACAACCCCTTAATAGCTTGGAGGAATTTTATAGGAAAGAGACTTTTAATGTGGTGGATATGCATGCAAGAAACAAGTTGAGGATGCAAGTGACCTAATGATCCAAAAATTTCATGGTGTAGAAAAAATTAAATTCTCAAGTTAACATGTGGTTGGATATTTACAAGAGCCAAACAACCCACTTTTAGCCTATCCTTAAAAATCACAGATACTTTTTGGAATTATCTCTCTCAGCATTTGTGCATTTCCATTTTGGATGTTTAGATTTTCTTTCAGATCCAAACTTCAGTTTTCAGTCTCCCATTTTTCTCGTAAAAAAAAAAGATATAAGGCAAAGAGATCGCAAATAAATTATAATTTTAGCGTTCATGTAATAAAAAAAATTGAAAACAATAATAAAAATAAGTGAAGAAAATTATTTCACGCACTAAAAATGATCTCCGAAGTTTTGTTATCCATGTTTGGGAAATTCCACTAGTACAACCCCCTAATAGATTTTTGGAATTTTCTAGGAAAGAGACTTCTAACTGATCCTAACATGTTTTAAATGTGGCTGATATGCATGCCAGAAACAAGTTGAGGATGCAAGTGACCTAATGATCCAAAAATTTCAAGGAGTATACAAAATTAAATTCTAAAGTTAATGTGTGGTTGGATATTTACTAGAGCCTATCAACCCAATTTTTGCCTATCCTTAAAAATCACAGATACTTTTTGGAATTATCTCTCTCAGCATTTTTACATTAACATTTTGGATGTTCAAATTTTTTGTCTAATCCAAACTTGAGTTTTCTCTCTCCCATTTTTCTCGTAAACAAAAAAGATATAAGGCAAATAGATCGCTTAAAAATGAAAATTTTAGAGTTCATATGTTGCAAAAAATTTTGAAAACTATAATAAATTTAAGTGAAGAAAATTATTTCACGCGCTAAAAATGAACTCCAAAGTTTTGTTATCCATGTTTGGGAAATTCCACTAGTACAACCCCACAATAGCTAGGTGGAATTTTATAAAAAAAAGACTTCTAACTGATCCTAACATGTTTTAAATGTGGTGGATATGCATGCCAGAAACATGTTGAGGATGCAAGTGACCTAATGATCCAAAAATTTCAAGGAGTAGAAAAAATTAAATTCTCAAGTTATCGTGTGGTTGGATATTTACCAGAGCCAAACAACCTACTATTTGCCGATCCTTAAAAATCACTGATACTTATTGGAATTATCTCTCTCAGCATTTGTGCATTTCCATTTTGGATGTTCAAATTTTTTTTCAGACCCAAACTGGAGTTTTAACTCCCATTTTTCTCGTAAACAAAAAAGATATAAGGCAAATAGATCGCAACAAAATGAAAATTTTAGAGTTCGCATATGCAAAAAAATTTGAGAACTATAATAAATGTAAGTGAAAAAAATTATTTCACGCACTAAAAATGAACTCCAAAGTTTTGTTATCCATGTTTGGGAAATTCCACTAGTACAGCCCCCTAATATCTTGGTGGAATTTTATAGGAAAGAGACTTCTAATGTGGTGGATATGCATGCCAGAAATAAGTTGAGGATGCAAGTGACCTAATGATCCAAAAATTTCATGGGGTAGAAAAATTAAATTCTCAAGTTAACATGTGGTTGGATATTTACAAGAGCCAAACAACCCACTTTTAGCCTATCCTTAAAAATCATAGATATTTTTTGGAATTTTCTCTCTCAGCATTTGTGCATTTCCATTTGGGATGTTCAGATTTTTTGTCTGATCCAAACTTTAGTTGTCACTCTCCTATTTTTCACGTAAACAAAAAGGATATAAGGCAGATAGATCTGAACAAAATGAAAATTTAATAGTTCATGTATGCAAAAAAATTTGAATACTATAATAAATTTAAGTGAAGAAAATTATTTCACGCACTAAAAATGAACTCCAAAGTATTGTTATTCATGTTTGGGAAATTCCACTAGTTCAACCTTCTAATATCTTGTTGGAATGTTATAGGAAAGAGACTTCTAACTGATCCTAACATGTTTTAAATGTGGTGGATATGCATGCCAGAAACATGTTGAGGATGCAAGTGGACCTAATGATCCAAAAATTTCAAGGAGCAGAAAAAATCAAATTCTCAAGTGGTTGGATATTTACCAGAGCCAAACAACCCTCTTTTCTCCTATCCTTAAAAATCACAGATACTTTTTGCAACTATCTCTCTCGGCATTTGTTGGATGTTCAAATTTTTTTTCAGATCCAAACTTGAGTTTTCACTCCCCCATTTTTCTCGTAAACAAAAAAAGATATAAGGCATAACAAAATGGAAATTATGGAGTCCATGTATGCCAAAAAAATTTGAAAATTATTTGATGCACTGAAAATGAACTCCAAGGTTTCGTTATCTATGTTTGGGAAATTCCACTAGTACAAACCCTAAAAATAAGCTTGGTGGAATTTTATAAGAACGGGACTTGTAACTGATCCTAACATGCTTTAAGTGTGGTGGATATGCATGCCAGAAACATGTTGAGGATGCAAGTGGACCTAATGATCCAAAAATTTCAAAGAGCAGAAAAAATCAAATTCTCAAGTGGTTGGATATTTACCAGAGCCAAACAACCCATTGTTTGCCTATCCTTAAAAATCAAAGATACTTTTTGGAACTATCTCTCTCTGCATTTTTTGGATGTTCAAATTTGTTTTCTGATCCAAACTTGAGTTTTCACTCCCCCATTTTTCTCGGAAAGAAAAAAAGACATAAGGCATAACAAAATGAAAATTTTAGAGTCCATGTATGCCAAAAAAATTTGAAAATTATTTCACGTACTAAAAATGAACTCCAAGGTTTTGTTATCCATGTATGGGAAATTCCACAAGTACAACTCCTAATAATAAGTTTGGTGGAATTTTATAGGAAAGGGACTTCTAATTGATCCTAACATGCTTTAAGTGTGGTGGATATGCATGCCAGAAACATGTTCAGGATGCAAGTGGACCTAATGATCCAAAAATTTCAAGGAGTAGAAAAAATAATATTCTCAAATGGTTGGATATTTACCAGAGCCAAACAAATGACTTTTTGCCTATCCTTAAAAATCATAGACACTTTTTGGAACTATCTCTCTCAGCATTTTTTGGATGTTCAAATTTGTTTTCAGATCCAAACTTGAGTTTTCACACCCCCATTTTTCTCGTAAAAAAAAAAGATATAAGGCATAAAAAAATGAAAATTTTAGAGTCCATGTATGCAAAAAAAATTTGAAAATTATTTCACGCACTTAAAATGAACTCCAAGGTTTTGTTATCCATGTTTCGGAAATTCCACTAGTACAATCCCTAATAATAAGCTTGGTGGAATTTTATAGGAAAGGGACTTCTAACTGATCCTAACATGCTTTTAGTGTTGTGGATATGCATGCCAGAAACATGTTGAGGATGCAAGTGGTCCTAATGATCCAAAAATTTCAAGGAGTAGAAAAAAATCAAATTCTCAAGTGGTTGCATATTTACGAGAGCCAAACAACCCACTTTTTGCCTATCCTTAAAAATCACAGATACTTTTTGGAACTATCTCTCTCAGCATTTGTTGGATGTTCAAAGTAGTTTTCAGATCCAAACTTGAGTTTTTAGTCCCCCATTTTTCTCGTGAATAAAAACGATAGAAGCCATAACCAAATAAAAATTTTAGAGTCCATGTATGCAAAAAAAATTTGAAAATTATTTCACGCACTAAAAATGAACTGCTAGGTTTTGTTATCCATGTTTGGGAAATTCCACTAGTACAACCCCTAATAATAAGCTTGCTGGAATTTTATAGGAAGATGGACTTCTAACTGTTCCTAACATGCTTTAAGTGAGGTGGATATGCATGCCAGAAACATTTTGAGGATGCAAGTGGTCCTAATGATACAAAAATTTCAAGGAGTAGAAGAAATAAAATTCTCAAGTGGTTGGATATTTACCAGAGCCAAACAACCCACTTTTTGCCTATCTTTAAAAATCATAGATACTTTTTGGAACTATCTCTCTCAACATTTTTTGGATGTTCAAATTTTTTTTCAAATCCAAAGTTGAGTTTTCATTCTCCCATTTTTCTCGTAAACATAAAAGATATAAGGCAAATAGATCGCAACAAAATGAAAATTTAAGAGTTCATGTATGCAAAAAAAATTAAAAAACTATAATAAATGTAAGTGAAGAAATTATTTCACGCACTAAAAATGAACTCCAAAGTTTTGTTATCAATGTTTGGGAAATTCCACTAGTACAACCCCCTAATAGCTTGGTGGAATTTTATAGGAAAGAGACTTATAACTTATCCGAACATGTTTTAAATGTGGTGGATATGAATGCCTGAATCATGAGGATGCAAGTGACCTAATGATCCAAAAGTTTCAAGGAGTAGAAAAAATTAAATTCTCAAGTTAATGGGTGGTTGGATATTAACCGGAGCCAAACAACCCACATTTCGCCTATCCTTAAAAATTATAGATACTTTTTGGAATTATCTCTCTCAGCATTTGTGCATTTCCATTTTAGTTGTTCAAATGTTTTTTTCAGATCCAAACTTTAGTTTTCACTCTCCCATTTTTCTTGTAAACAAAAAAGATATAAGGCAAAGAGATCGCAACAAAATGAAAATTTTACATTAGAGTTCATGTATGCAAAATAATTTGAAAACTATAATAAATGTAATTGAAGAAAATTATTTCACGCACAAAAAATGAACTCCAAAGTGTTGTTATCCATGTTTGGGAAATTCTACTAGTACAACCCCACAATAGCTTGGTGGAATTTTATAGGAAAGAGACTTCTAACTGATCCTAACATGTTTTAAATGTAGTGAATATGCATGCCAGAAACATGTTGAGGATTCAAGTGACCTAATGATCCAAAAATTTCGAGTAGAAAAAATAAAATTCTCAAGTTAATGTGTTGTTGGATATTGACCAGAGCCAAACAAACTAATTTTTACCGATCCTTAAGAATCACTGATACTTTTTGGAATTATCTCTCTCAGCATTTGTGCATTTCCATTTTCGATGTTGAAATTTTTTTTCAGATCAAAATGGGAGTTTTCACTCTCCCATTTTTCTCGTAAAAAAAAAGATATATGGCAAATAGATCGCAACAAAATGAAAATTTGAGAGTTTGCGTATGCAAAAAAATTTGAAAACTATAATAAATGTAAGTGAAGAAAATTATTTCACGCACTAAAAAAATAACTCCAAGTTTTTGTTTTCCATGTTTGGGAAATTCCACTAGTACAACCCCCTATTAGCTTGGTGGAATTTTATTGGAAAGAGACTTCTAATTGATCCTAACATGTTTTAAATGTGGTGGATATGCATGCCAGAAACATGGGTAGGATAAAAGTGAGCTAATGATCCAAAAATTTCAAGGAGTAGAAAACATTAAATACTCAAGTTAATGTGTGGTTGATTATTTACCAAAGTAAAACGACCCACTATTGGCTTATCCTTAAAAATCACAGATACTTTTTCGATTTATCGCTCTCAGAATTTGTGCATTTCCATTTTGGATGTTCAAATTTGTTTTCAAATCCAAACTTGAGTTTTCATTCTCCCATTTTTCTCGTAAAAAAAAAAAGATATTAGGCAAAAAGATTGCAACAAAATAAAATCTTTTGAGCTCATGTTTGCAAAAAAATTTGAACACTATAATAAATGTAAGTAAAGAAAATTATTTCATGCACTAAAAATGAACTCCAAAGTTTTGTTGTCCATTTTTTGGGATTTTCCACTAGTACAACCCCCTAATAGCTTGGTGGAATTTTATAGGAAAGAGACCTCTAACTGGTCCTAACTTGTTTTAAATGTGGTGGATATGCAGGCAAGAAACATGTTGAGGATGGAAGTGACCTAATGATCCAAAAATTTCAAGGAGTAGATAGTATTAAATTCTCAAGTTAACGTGTGGTTGGATATTTACATGAGCCAAACAATCCACTTTTTTCCTATCCTTAAAAATCACAGATGCTTTTTGGATTTATCTCTCTCATCACTTGTGCATTTCCAATTTGGATGTTCAAATTTTTTTCAGATCCAAACTTGAGTTTTCACTCTCTCATTTTTCTCGTAAACAAAAAAGATATAAAGCAAATAAATCGCAAAAAAAATAAAATTTTAGATTTCATGTATGCAAAAAAATTTGAACACTATAATAAATGTAAGTGAAAAAAATTATTTCATGCACTAAAAATGAAATCCAAAGTTTTGTAATCCATGTTAGGGAAATGCCACTAGTAGAACCCCCTAATAGCTTGGTGGAATTTTATAGGAAAGAGACTTCTAATAGATCCTTACATGTTTTAAATGTGGTTGATATGAATGCCAAAAACATGTTGAGGATGCAAGTGACCTAATGATCCAAAAATTTCAAGGGGTAGAAAAAATTAAATTCTCAAGTTAACGTGTGGTTGGATATTTACCAGAGCCGAACAACCCACTTTTTTCCTATCCTTCAAAATCACAGACACTTTTTGGAATTATCTCTCTCTTCATTTGTGCATTTCCATTTTGGATGTTAGGATTTTTTTCAGATCCAAACTTGAGTTTTTAGTCTCTCATTTTTCTCGTAAACTAAAAAGATATAAGGCAAATAGATCGCAACAAAATGAAAATTTTAGAGTTCATGTTAGCAAAAGAAAATTGAAAACTATAATAAATGTAAGGGATGAAAATTATTTCACGCACTAAAAAGGAACTCCAAAGTTTTGTTATCCATGTTTGGGAAATTCCTCTAGTACAAACGCCAAATAGCTAGGTGGAATTTTATATGAAAGAGACTTCTGCCTGATCCTAAGATGTTTTAAATGTGGTGGATATGCATGCCAGAAACATGTTGAGGATGCAAGTGACCTAATGATCCAAAAATTTCAAGGCATCGAAAAAATTAAATTCTCAAGTTAACGAGTGGTTGGATATTTACCAGAGCCAAACAACCCACTTTTTGCCAATCTTTAAAAATCACTGGTACTTTTTAGAGTTCATGTTAGCAAAAAAAATTGAAGACTAAAATAAAAATAAGTGAAGAAAATTATTTCACGCACTAAAAATGAACTCCAAAGTTTTGTTATCCATGTTTGGGAATTTCCACTAGTACAACCCCCTAATAGCTTGATGGAATTTTAAAGGAAAGAGACTTTTAACTGATCCTAACATGTTTTAAATGTGGTGGATATGCATGCCAGAAACAAGTTGAGCATGCAAGTGACGTAATGATCCAAAAATTTCAAAGAGTAGAAAAAATTAAATTCTCAAGTTGATGTGTGGTTGGATATTTACTAGAGCCAAACAACCCACATTTTGCCTATCCTTAAAAATCTCATATACTTTTTGGAATTTTTCTCTCAGTATTTTTGCATTTCCATTTTGGAAGTTAAATTTTTTTCTCTGATCCAAACTTTAGTTTTCACTCTCCCATTTTTCTCCGTAAAAAAAAGATATAAGGCAAATAGATCGCTTAAAAATGAAACTTTAAGAGTTCATGTATGCAAAAAAAATTGAAACCTATAATAAATTTAAGTGAAGAAAATTATTTCACGCACTAAAAATGAACTCCAATGTTTTGTTATCCATGTTTGGGAAATTCCACAAGTACAACCCCGCAATAGCTTGGTGGAATTTTATAGGAAAGAGACTTCTAACCGATCCTAACATGTTTTAAATGTGGTGGATATGCATGCCAGAAACAAGTTCAAGATGCAAGTGACCTAATGACCCAAAAATTTCAAGGAGTAGATAATATTAAATTCTCAAGTTAACGTGTAGTTGGATATTTACATGAGCCAAACAATCCACTTTTTGCCTATCCTTAAAAATCACAGATGCTTTTGGATTTATCTCCCTCAGCAATTGTGCATTTCCAATTTGGATGTTAGAATTTTTTTCAGATCCAAACTTGAGTTTTCACTCTCCCATTTTTCTCGTAAACAAAAAAGATATAAGCCAAATAGATCGCAACAAAATGAAAATTTTAGAGTTCGCGTACGCAAAAAAAATTGTAAACTATAATAAATGTAAGTGAAGAAAATTATTTCACTCACTAAAAAAATAAGTCGAAGGTTTTCTTATCCATGTTTGGGAAATTCCAGTAGTACAACCCCCTATTAGCTTGGTGGAATTTTATAGGAAAGAGACTTCTAACTGATCCTAACATTTTTTAAATGTGGTGGATATGCATGCCATAAACAAGTGTAGGATGAAAGTGACCTAATGAGCCAAAAATTTCAAGGAGTAGAAAACATTAAATTCTCAAGTTAATGTGTAGTTGGATATTTACTAGTGCAAAACAACCGACTTATTGCCTATCCTCAAAAATCACAGATACTTCTTGGATTTATCGCTCTCAGAATTTGTTTCAATTCTATTTTGGATGTTCAAATTTTTTTTCAGATCCAAACTTGAGTTTTCTCTCTCCCATTTTTCTCGTAAATAAAAAAGATATTAGGCAAAAAGATTGCAACAAAATGAAAATTTTAGAGTTCATGTTTGCAAAAAAATTTGAACACTATAATAAATGTAAGTGAAGAAAATTATTTCACGCACAAAAAATGAATTCCAAAGTTTTATTATCCAATTTTTGGAAATTCCACCAGTACAACGCTCTAATAGCTTTGTGGAATTTTATAGGAAAGAGACTTCTAACTGGTCCTAACATGTTTTAAATGTGGTGGATATGCATGCAAGAAACATGTTGAGGATGCAAGTGACCAAATGATCCAAAAATTTCAAGGAGTAGATAATATTAAATTCTCAAGTTAACGTGTGGTTTGATATTTACATGAGCCAAACAATCCAATTTTTGCCTATCCTTAAAAATCACATATGCTTTTTGGATTTAGCTCTCTCAGCATTTGTGCATTTCCAATTTGGATATTCATATTTTTTCATATCCAAACTTGAGTTTTCACTCTCCCATTTTCTCGTAAACAAAAAAGATAAAGGCAAATATATAGCAACAAAATAAAAATTTTAGAGTTCATGCATGCAAAACAATCTGAACACTATAATAGATGTAAGTGAAGAAAATTATTTCACGCACTAAAAATGAAATCCAAAATTTTGTAATTCATGTTTGGGAAATGCCACTAGTAGAACCACCAAATAGCTTGGTGGAATTTTATAGGAAAGAGACTTCTAACTGATCCTTACACGTTGTAAATGTGGTTGATATGAATGCCAAAAACATGCTGAGAATGCAAGTGACCTAATGATCCAAAAATTGCAAGGGGTAAAAAAAATTAAATTCTCAAGTTAACGTGTGGTTGGATATTTACCAGAGCCGAACAACCCACTTTTTGCGTATCCTTCAAAATCAAAGATACTTTTTGGAATTATTTCTCTCTGCATTTGTGCATTTTTATTTTGCATGTTTAGATGTTTTTTCAGATCCAAACTTCAGTTTTCATTCTCCCATTTTTCTTGTAAACTAAAAAGATATAAAGCAAATAGATCGCAACAAAATGAAAATTTTAGAGTTCTTGTAGGAAAAAAAATAGAAAACTATAATAAATGTAAGGGATGCAAATTATTTCACACACTAAAAATGAACTCCAAAGTTTTGTTATCCATGTTTGGGAAATTCCACTGGTACTACGCACGAATAGTTTGGTGGAATTTTTTAGGAAAGAGGCTTCTAACTAATCCTAAGATGTTTTAAATGTGGTGGTTATGCATGCCAGAAACATGTTGAGGATGCAAGTGACCTAATGATCCAAAAATTTCAAGGCATAGAAAAAATTAAATTCTCAAGTTAACGTGTGGTTGGATATTTACCAGAGCCAAACAATCCACTTTTTGCCTATCCTTAAAAATCACTAATACTTTTTGGAATTATCTCTCTCAGCATTTGTGCATTTCCATTTTGGATGTTCAAATTTTTTTTCAGATCCACACTGGAATTTTCACTCTCCCATTTTTCTCGTAAACAAAAAAGATATATGGCAAATAGATCGCAACAAAATGAAAATTTTAGAGTTCGCATATGCAAAAAAATTTGAAAACCATAATAAATGTAAGTGGAGAAAATTATTTCAAGCATTAAAAATGAACTCCAAAGTTTTTTTATCCATGTTTGGGAAATTCCACTAGTACAACCCCCTAATAGCTTGGTGGAATTTTATAGGAAAGAGACTTCTAATGTGGTGGATATGCATGCCAAAAACAAGTTGAGGATGCAAGTGACCTAATGATCCAAAAAATTCATGGCGTAGAAAAAATTAAATTCTCAAGTTAACGTTTGGTTGGATATTTACAAGAGCCAAACAACCCATTTTTAGCCTATCCTTAAAAATCAACGATACTTTTTGGAATTATCCCTCACAGCATTTCTGCATTTCCATTTTGGATGTTTAGATTTTTTGTCAGATCCAAACTTTAGTTTTCACTCTCCTATTTTTTCTTGTAAAAAAAAAGATATAAGCCAGATAGATCTCAACAAAATGAAAATTTAAGAGTTCATGTATGCAAAAAAATTTGAATACTATAATAAAAATAAGTGAAGAAAATTATGTCACGCACTAAAAATGAACTCCAAAGTATTGTTATTCATGTTTGGGAAATTCCACAAGTACAACCCCCTAATAGCTTGTTGGAATGTTATAGGAAAGAGACTTCTAACTGATGCTTACATGTTTTAAATGTGGTGGATATGCATGCCAGAAACATGTTGAGGATGCAAGTGACCAAATGATCCCAAAATTTCAAGAAGTAGAAAAAATTAAATTCTTAAGTTAACGTGTGGTTGGATAATTACCAGAGCCAAACAACCCACTTTTTGCTTATCCTGAAAAATGATAGATACTTTTTGGAATTATCTTTCTCAGTATTTGTGCATTTCCATTTCGGATGTTCAAATTTTTTTCAGATCCAAAGTTTAGTTTTCACTATCCCATTTTTCTCGTAAACAAAAAAGATATAAGGCAAATAGATCGCACCAAAATGAAAATTTAAGAGTTCATGTCCGCAAAAAAAATTTAAAAACTATAATTAACGTGAGTGAAGAAATTATTTCACGCACTAAAAATGAACTCCAAATTTTTGTTATCAATGTTTGGGAAATTCCACTAGTACTACCCTCTAATAGCTTGATGGAATTTTATAGGAAAGAGACTTCTAACTTATCCGAACATGTTTTAAATATGGTGGATATGCATGCCAGAAACATGAGGATCCAAGTGACCTAGTGATCCAAAAACTTCAAGGAGTAGAAAAAATTAAATTTTCAAGTTAATGGGTGGTTGGATATTTACCAGAGCCAAACAACCCACTTTTTGCCTTTCCTTAAAAATCATAGATACTTTTTGGAATTATCTCTCTCAGCATTTGTGCATTTTCCATTTTGGATGTCCAAGTTTTTTTCAAATCCAAACTTGAGTTTTCACTCTCCCATTTTTCTCGTAAAAAAAAAAGATATAAGGCAAATAGATCGCAACAAAATGAAAATTTTAGAGTTCATGTATGCAAAAATATTTGAAAACTATAATAAATGTAAGTGAAGAAAATTATTTCACTCACTAAAAATGAACTCCAAGGTTTAATTATCCATGTTACGGAAATTCCAATAGTACAACCCCCTATTAGCTTGGTGGGATTTTATAGGAAAGAGACTTCTAACTGATCCTAACATGTTTTAAATGTGGTGGATATGCATGCCAGAAACATGTTGAGGATGCAAGTGACCTAGTGATCCAAAAATTTGAAGGAGTAGAAAAAATTAAATTCTCAAGTTAACGTGTGGTTGGATATTTACCATAGCCAAACAACCCACTTTTTGCCTTTCCTTAAAAATCATAGATACTTTTTGGAATTATCTTGCTCAGCATTTGTGCATTTCCATTTTGGATGTTCAGATTTTTTTTCATATCCAAACTTGAGTTTTCAATCACCCATTTTTCTCGTAAAAAAAAAAAGATATAGGGCAAATTGATCGCAACAAAATGAAAATTTAAGAGTTCATGTATGCAAAAAAATTTGAAAACTATAATAAATGTTAGTGAGGAAATTTATTTCACGCTCTAAAAATAAACTCCTAAATATTTTATCCATGTTTGGGAAATTGCACTAGTACAACCCTCTAATATCTTGGTGGAATTTTATAGGAAATAGACTTCTAACTAATGCTAACATGTTTTAATGGTGGTGGATATGCATGCCAGAAACATGTTGAGGATGCAAGTGACCTAGTGATCCAAAAATTTCAAAGAGTTGAAAAAAATTAATTTTTCAAGTTAACGTGTGGTAGGATATTTACTAAGGCCAAACAGCCCACTTTTTGCCTAAACTTTAAAATTACAGATACTTTTTGGATTTATCTCTCTCATCATTTGTGCATTTCCATTTTGGATGTTCAGATTGTTTTTCAGATCCAAACTTGAGTTTTCACTCACCCATTTTTCTCGTAAACAAAAAAGATATCAGGCAAAAAGATCGCAACAAAATGAAAATTTTAGACATCATGTATGCAAAAAAATTTGAAAACTATAATAAATGTAAGTGAAGAAAATTATTTCATGTACTAAAAATGAACGCCAAAGTTTTGTTATCCATGTTTGGGAAATTCCACTAGTACAACCCCCTAATATCTTGTTGGAATTTTATAGGAAAGAGACTTCTAATTGATCCTAACATGTTTTAAATGTGGTGGATATGCATGCCAGAAACAAGTTGCGGATGGAAGTGACCTAATGATCAAATAATTTCAAGGAGTAGAAAAATTTAAATTCTCGAGTTAATGTGTGGTTGGATACTAGAGCCAAACAACCCACTTTTTGCCTATCCTTAAAAATCACAGATACTTTTTGGAATTATCTCTCTCAGCAGTTTTGCATTTCCATTTTGGATGTTCAAATTTTTTTTCTGATCCAAACTTGAGTTTTCTCTCTCCGATTTTTCTCGTAAACAAAAAAGATATTAGGCAAAAAGATCGCAACGAAATGAAAATTTTAGCGTTCATGTTTGCAATAAAATTTGAACACTAAAATGTAAGTGAAGAAAATTATTTCACGCACCAAAAATGAACTCCAAAGTTTTGTTATCCATTTTTTGGAAATTCCACTAGTACAACCCCCTAATAGCTTAGTGGAATTTTATAGGAAAGAGACTTCTATCTGGTCCTAACATGTTTTAAATGTGGTGGATATGCATGCAAGAAACATGTTGAGGATGCAAGTGACCTAATGATCCAAAAATTTCAAGGAGTAGATAATATTACATTCTCAAGTTAAGGAGTGGTTGGATATTTACATGAGCCAAACAATCCACTTTTTGCCTATCCTTAAAAATCACAGATGCTTTTTGGATTTATCTCTCTCAGCATTTGTGCATTTCCAATTTGGATGTTCAAATTTTTTTTCAGATCCAAACTTGAGTTTTCACTCTCCCATTTTTCTCGTAAACAAAAAAGATATAAGGCAAATATAACGCAACAAAATAAAAATTTTAGAGTTCATGTATGCAAAAAAAATTGAACACTATAATAAATGTAAGTGAAGAAAATTATTTCACGTACTAAAAATGAGATCCAAAGTGTTATAATCCATGTTTGATAAATGCCACTAGTAGAACCCCCTATTACCTTATTGGAATTTTATAGGAAAGAGACTTCTAACTAATCCTTAGATGTTTTAAATGTGGTTGATATGAATTCCAGAAACATGTTGAGGATGCAAGTGATCTAATGATCCAAAAATTTCAAGGGGTAGAAAAAATTAAATTCTCAAGTTAACGTGTGGTTGGATATATACCAGAGCCGAACAAACCACTTTTTGCCTATCCTTAAAAATCACAGAAACTATTTGGAATCATCTCTCTCTGCATTTGTGAATTTCCATTTTGGATTTTAAGATTTTTTTTTTTCAGATCCAAACTTGAGTTTTCAGTCTCTCATTTTTCTCATAAACTAAAAAGATATAAGGCAAATAGATCGCAACAAAATGAAAATTTTAGAGTTCATGTAGGCAAAAAAAAAAAATTGAAAACTATGATAAATGTAAGGGATGAAAATTATTTCACGAACTAAAAATGTACTCCAAAGTTTTGTTATCCATGTTTGGGAAATTCCTCTAGTACAACTCCCCGAATAGCTTGGTGGAATTTTATAGGAAAGAGACTTCTAACTGATCCTAACATGTTTCAAATATGATGGATATGCATGCCAGAAACATGTTGAGGATGCAAATGTCCTAATGATAAAAAAATTTCAAGGTATAGAAAGAATTAAATTCTCAAGTTAACGTGTGGTTGGATATTTACCAGAGCCAAACAACCCACTTTTTGCCTATCCTTAAAAATCACTGATACTTGTTGGAATTATCTCTCTCAGCATTTGTGCATTTCCATTTTGTATGTTCAAATTTTTTTTCAAATCCACACTGGTTTTTTCACTCTCCCATTTTTCTCGTAAACAAAAAAGATAGATGGCAAATAGATAGCAACAAAATGAAAATTTTAGAGTTCGCGTATGAAAAAAATTTTGAAAACTATAATAAATGTAAGTGAAGAAAATTATTTCACGCACTAAAAATGAACTCGAAAGTTTTGTTATCCATGTTTGGGAAATTCCACTAGTACAACGCCCTAATAGCTTGGTGGAATTTGATAGGAAAGAGACTTCTAATGTGGTGGATATGCAAGCCAGAAACAAGTTGAGGATGCAAGTGGCCTAATGATCCAAAAATTTCATGGAGTAGGAAAAGTTAAATTCTCAAGTTCACGTGTGGTTAGATATTTACAAGAGCCAAACAACCCACTTTTATTCTATCGTTAAAAATCACAGATACTTTTATGAATTATTTCTCTTAGCATTTGTGCATTTCCATTTTGGATGTTCAGATTTTCTTTCAGATCCAAACTTCAGTTTTCAGACTCCCTTTTTTCTCGTAAAAAAAAAAGATATAAGGAAAAGAGATCGCAACAAAATTAAAATTTTAGAGTTCTTGTAAGCAAAAAAAATTGAAAACTATAATAAAAATAAGTGAAGAAAAATTTTTCACGCACTAAAAATGAACTCAAAAGTTTTGTTTTCCATGTTTGGGAAATTCCACTAGTACAACCCCCAAATAGCTTGTTGGAATTTTATAGGAAAGAGACTTCTAACTGATCCTAATATGTTTTAAATGTGGTGGATATGCATGGCAGAAACAAGTTGAGGATGCAAGTGACCTAATGATCCAAAAATTTCAAGGAGTAGAAAAAATTAAATTCTCAAGTTAATGTGTGGTTGGATATTTACTAGAGCCTAACAACCCACTTTTTGCCTATCCTTAAAAATCACAAATACTTTTTGAAATTTTCTCTCTCAGCATTTTTGAATTTCCATTTTGGATGTTCAAATTTTTTGTCTGATCCAAACTTGAGTTTTAACTCTCCAATTTTTCTCGTAAACCAAAAAGATATAAGGCAAATAGATCGCTTCAAAATAAAAAAATTAGAGTTCATGTATGCAAAAAAAATTGAAAACTATAATAAATTTAAGTGAAGAAAATTATTTCACGCACAAAAAATGAACTCCAAAGTTTTGTTATCCATGTTTGGGAAATTCCACTAGTACAACCCCACAATAGCTTGCTGGAATTTTATAGGAGAGAGACTTCTAACTGATCCTAACATGTTTTAAATGTGGTGGATATGCATGCCAGAAACATGTTGAGGATGCAAGTGACCTAATGAACCAAAAATTTCGAGTAGAAAAAATTAAATTCTCAAGTTAACGTGTGGTTGGATATTTACCAGAGGCAAACAAGCAACTTTTTGCCGATCCTTTAAAATCACTGATACTTTTTGGAATTATCTCTTAGCATATGTGCATTTCCATTTTGGATGTTCAAATTTTTTTTCATATCCAAACTGGAGTTTTCTCTCTCCCATTTTTCTCGTAAACAAAAAAGATATAAGGCAAATAGATCGCAACAAGATGAAAATTTTAGAGTTCGCGTATGCAAAAAAAATTGAAAACTATAATAAATGTAAGTGAAGAATATTATTTCACGCACTAAAACATTAACTCCAAGGTTTTGTTATCCATGTTTTGGAAATTCCACTAGTACAACCCCCTATTAGCTTGGTGGAATTTTATAGGAAAGAGACTTCTAACTGATCCTAACATGTTTTAAATGTGGTGGATATGCATGCCAGAAACATGTGTAGGATGAAAGTGACCTAATGATCCAAAAATTTCAAAGAGAAGAAAAAATTAAATTCTCAATTTAATGTGTGGTTGGATATTTACCAGAGCAAAACAACCCTCTTTTTGCTTATCCATAAAAATGATAGATACTTTTTGGATTTATCTCTCTCAGTATTTGTGCATTTCCATTTCAGATGTTCAAATTTTTTTTCATATCCAAAGTTGAGTTTTAACCCTCCCATTTTTCTTGTTAAAAAAAAAGATATAAGGCATAGATCGCAACAAAATGAAAATTTAAGATTTCATGTACGCAAAAACTATTTGAAAACTATAATAAATGCAAGTGAAGAAATTATTTCGCGCACTAAAAATGAACTCCAAAGTTTTGTTATCAATGTTTGGGAAATTCCACTAGTAAAACCCCCTAATAGCTTGGTGGAATTTTATAGGAAAGAGACTTCTAACTTATCCAAACATGTTTTAAATGTGGTGGATATGCATGCAAGAAACATGAGGATGCAAGTGACCTAATGATCCAAAAATTTCAAGGAGTAGAAAAAATTAAATTCTCAAGTTAATGGGTGGTTGGATATTTACCTGAGCCAAACAACCCACTTTTTGCCTATCCTTAAAAATCTTAGATACTTTTTGGAATTATGTCTCTCAACATTTGTGCATTTTCATTTTGGATGTTCAAATTTTTTTTTAAGATCCAAACATGAGTTTTCACTCTCCCATTTTTCTCGTAACCAAAAAAGATATAAGGCAAATAGATCGCAACAAGATGAAAATTTTACAGTTCATGTATGCAAAAAACTTTTAAAACTATAAAAAATGTAAGTGAAGAAAATTATTTCACTCACTAAAAATGAACTCCAAGGTTAAATTATTCATGTTACGGAAATTCCACTAGTGCAACCCGCTAATAGGTTGGTGGAGTTTTAGAGGAAAGAGACTTCTAATTGATCCTAACATGTTTTAAATGTGGTGGATATGCATGCCAGAAACATGTTGAGGATGCAAGTGACCTAGTGATCCAAAAATTTGGAGTAGAAAAAATTAAATTCTCAAGTTAACGTGTGGTTGGATATTTACCATAGCCAAACAACCCACTTTTTGCCTTCCCTTAAAAATCACATGTACTTTTTGGAATTATCTCGCTCAGCATTTGTGCATTTCCATATTGGATGTTTAGATTTGTTTTCATATCCAAACTGAAGTTTTCACTCACCCTTTTTCTCGTAAAAAAAAGATATAGGGCAAATAGATCGCAACAAATGAAAATTTAAGAGTTCATATATGCAAAAAAATTTGAAAACTATAATAAATATAAGTGAAGAAAATTATTTCACGCTCTAAAAATAAACTCCTAAGTTGTTTATCCATGTTCGGGAAATTCCACTAGTACAACCCTCTAATAGCTTGGTGGAATTTTATTGGATAGAGACTTCTAACTAATGCTAACATGTTTTAATGGTGGTGGATATGCTTGCCAGAAACTTGTTGAGGATTCAAGTGACCTAGTGATCCAAAAATTTGAAAGAGTAGAAAAAATTCAATTCTCAAGTTAACATGTGGTACGATATTTACTAGGGCCAAACAACCCACTTTTTGCCTATCCTTTAAAATCACAGATATTTTTTGGATTTATCTCTCTCATCATTTGTGCATTTCCATTTTGGAGGTTCAAATTTTTTTTCAGATCCAAACATGAGTCTTCACTCACCCATTTTTTTTGTAAAGAAAAAAGATATCAGTCAAATAGATCGCAACAAAATGAAAATTTTAGAGTTCATGTTTGCAAAAAAATTTCAACACTATAATAAATGTTCAGTGAAGAAAATTATTTCACGCACCAAAAATGAACTCCAAAGTTTTGTTATCCATTTTTTGGGAATTCCACTAGTACAACCCCCTAATAGCTTCATAGAATTTTATAGGAAAGAGACTTCTAACTGGTCCTAACATGTTTTAAATGTGGTGGATAAGCATGCAAGAAACAAGTTGAGGATGCGAGTGACCCAATGATCCAAAAATTTCAAGGAGTAGATAATATTAAATTCTCAAGTTAACGTGTCGTTGGATATTTACATGAGCCAAACAATCCACTTTTGGCCTATCCTTAAAAATCACAGATGCTTTATGGATTTATCTCTCTCTGCATTTGTGCATTTCCATTTTGGATGTTCAGATTTTCTTTCAGATCCAAACTAGAGTTTTCAGTCTCCCATTTTTCTCGTAAAAAAAAAGATATAAGGCAAAGAGATCGCAACAAAATTAAAATTTTAGAGTTCAAGTAAGCAAAAAAAATTAAAAACTATAATAAAAATAAGTGAAGAAAATTATTTCACGCACTAAAAATAAACTCCACAATTTTGTTATCCATGTTTGCGAAATTCCACTAGTACAACCCCCTAATAGCTTGTTGGAATTTTATAGGAAAGAGACTTCTAACTGATCCTAACATGTTTTAAATGTGGTGGATATGCATGCCAGAAACAAGTTGAGGATGCAAGTGACCTAATGATCGAAAAATTTCAAGGAGTAGAAAAAATTAAATTCTCAAGTTAATGTGTGGTTGGATATTTACTAGAGCCAAACAACCCACTTTTTGCGTATCCTTAAAAATCACGGATACTTTTTGGAAGTATCTCTCTCAGCATTTTTGCATTTCCATTTTGGATGTTCAAACTTGTGTTTTCACTCTCCCATTTTTCTCGTAAACAAAAAAGATATAAGGCAAATAGATCGCAACAAAATGAAAATTTTAGAGGTCATGTATGCAAAAAATTTTGAAAACTATAATAAATGTAAGTGAAGAAAATTATTTCACGCACTAAAAAAATAACTCCAAGGTATTTTTATCCATGTTTGGGAAATTCCACTAGTACAACCCCCTATTAGCTTGGTGGAATTTTATAGGAAAAGGACTTCTAACTGATCCTAACATATTTTAAATGTGGTGGATATGCATGCCAGAAACATGTGTAGGATGAAAGTGACCTAATGATCCAAAAATTTCAAGGAGTAGAAAACAATTAAATTCTCAAGTTAATGTGTGGATGGATATTTACCAGAGCAAAACAACCCACTTTTTGCCTATCCAAAAAAATCACAGATACTTTTTGGATTTATCGCACTCAGAATTTGTGCATTTACATTTTGGATGTTCAAATTTTTTTTAGATCCAAACTTGAGTTTTCACTCTCCCATTTTTCTTGTAAATAAAAAAGATATTACGCAAAAAGATCGAAACAAAATGAAAATTTTAGCGTTCATGTATGCAAAAAAATTTGAACCTTATAATAAATGTAAGTGAAGAAAACTATTTCATGCACAAAAAATCAACTCCAAAGTTTTGTTATCCATTTTTGGGCAATTCCACTAGTACAACCCCCTAATAGCTTGGTGGAATTTTATAGGAAAGAGACTTCTAATTGGTCCTAACATGTTTCAAATATGCTAGATATGCATGCAAGAAACATGTTGAGGATGCTAGTGACCTAATGATCCAAAAATTTCTAGGAGTAGATAATATTAAATTCTCAAGTTAACAAGTGGTTGGATATTTACATGAGCCAAACAATCCACTTTTTGCCTATCCTTAAAAATCACAGATGTTTTTTGGATTTATCTCTCTCAGCATTTGTGCATTACCAATTTGGATGTTCAAATTTTTTTCAGATCCAAACTTGAGTTTTCACTCTCCCATTTTCCTCGTAAACGAAAAAGATACAAGCAAAATATATCGCAACAAAATGAAAATTTTAGAGTTCATGTATGCAAAAAAATTTGAACACTTTAATAAATGTAAGTGAAGAAAATTATTTCACCCACTAAAAATGAAATCCAAAGTTTTGTAATCCATGTTTGGGAAATGCCACTAGTAGAACCCCCTAATAGCTTGGTGGAATTTTATAGGAAAGAGACTTCTAACTGATCCTTACATGTTTTAAATGTGGTTGATATGAATGCCAGAAACATGTTGAGGATGTAAGTGACCTAATGATCCAAAAATTTCAAGGGGTAGAAAAAATTAAATTCTCAAGTTAACGTGTGGTGGGATGTTTGCCAGAGCCGAACAACCCACTTTTTACCTATCCTTAAAAATCACAGGAATTATCTCTCTCTGCATTTGTGCATTTTTATTTTGGATGTTTATATTTTTTTTCAGATCCAAACTTGAGTTTTCAGTCTCCCATTTTGCTCGTAAACTAAAAAGATATAAGGCAAATAGATCGCACCAAAATGAAAATTTTAGATTTCTTGTAGGCAAAAAAAAAATTGAAAACTATAATAAATGAAAGGGATGAAATTATTTCACACACTAAAAATGAACTCCAAAGTTTTGTTATCCATGTTTGGGAAATTCCTCTAGTACAACCCCCAAATAGCTTGGTGGAATTTTATAGGAAAGAGACTTCTAACTGATCCTAACATGTTTTAAATGCGGTGGATATGCATGCCAGAAACATGTTGAGGATGCAAGAGACGTAATGATCCAAAATTTTCAAGGCATAGAAAAAATTAAATTCTCAAGTTAACGTGTGGTTGGATATTTATGAGAGCCAAACAACCCACTTTTTGCCTATCCTTAAAAATCACTTATACTTTTTGGAATTTTCTCTCTCAGCATTTGTGCATTTCCATTTTGGATGTTCAAATTTTTTATCAGATCCACACTGGAATTTTCACTCTCCCACTTTTATCGTAAATAAAAAAGAAATATGGCAAATAGATCGCAACAAAATGAAAATTTTAGAGTTCGTGTATGCAAAAAAATTTGAAGACAATAATAAATATAAGTGAAGTAAATTATTTCACGCTCTAAAAATGAACTCCAATGTTTTTTTATCTATGTTTGGGAAATTCCACTAGTACAACACCCTAATAGCTTGTTGGAATGTTATTGGAAAGAGATTTCTAACTTATCCTAACATGTTTAAAATGTGGTGGATATGCATGCCAGAAACATGTTGAGGATGCAAGTGACGTAATGATCCAAAAATTTCGAGTAGAAAAAATTAAATTCTTAAGTTAACCAGTGGTTGGATAATTACCAGAGCCAAACAACCCACTTTTTTCTTATCGTTAAAAATGACAGATACTTTTTGGAATTATCTCTCTCAGTATTTGTGCATTTCCATTTCGGATGTTCAAATTTTTTTTCAGATCCAAAGTTGAGTTTTCACTCTCCCATTTTTCTCGTAAACAAAAAAGATATAAGGCAAATAGATCGCAAAAAAATGAAAATTTAAGAGTTCATGTACGCAAAAAAAATTTAAAAACTATAATAAATGTAAGTGAAGAAATTATTTCACGCACTAAAAATGAACTCGAAAGTTTTGTTATCAATGTTTGGGAAATTCCACTAGTACAACCCCATAATAGCTTAGTGGAATTTTATAGGAAAGAGACTTCTAACTTATCCGAACATGGTTTAAATGTGGGGGATATGCATGCCAAAAACATGAGGTTGCAAGTGACCTAATGATCCTAAAATTTCAAGGAGTAGAAAAAATTAAATTTTCAAGTTAATGGATGGTTGGATATTCACCATAGCAAAACAACCCACTTTTTTCCTATCCTTAAAAATCATAGACACTTTTTGGAATTATCTCTCTCAGCATTTGTGCATTTCCATTTTGGATGTTCAATTTTTTTTCAGATCCAAACTTGAGTTTTCACTCTCCCATTTTTCTCGTAAACAAAAAAGATATAAGGCAAATCGATCGCAACAAAATGAAAATTTTAGAGTTCATGTATGCAAAAAAAATTGAAAACTATAATAAATGTAAGTGAAGAAAATTATTTCACTCACTAAAAATGAACTCCAAGGTTTTATTATCCATGTTACGGAAATTCCTCTAGTACAACCGCCTAATAGCTTGGTGGAATTTTATAGGAAAGAGACTTCCAACTGATCCTAACATGTTTTAAATGTGGTGGATATGCATGCCAGAAATATGTTGAGGATGCAAGTGACCTAGTGATCCAAAATTTTGAAGGAGTAGAAAAAATTAAATTCTCAAGTTAACGTGTGGTTGGATATTTACCATAGCCAAACAACCCACTTTTTGCCTTTCCTTAAAAATCCCAGAAACTTTTTGGAATTATCTCGCTCTTCATTTGGGCATTTACATTTTGGATGTTCAGATTTTTTTTTCATATCCAAACTTGAGTTTTCACTCACCAATTTTTCTCGTAAAAAAAAAAGATATAGGGCAAATATATCGCAAAAAAATGAAAATTTAAGAGTTCTTATATGCAAAAAAATTTTAAAACTATAATAAATGTAAGTGAAGAAAATTATTTCATGCTCTAAAAATAAACTCCTAAGTTGTTTATCCATGTTTGGGAAATTCCACTAGTACAACCCTCTAATAGCTTGGTGGAATTTTATAGGAAAAAGACTTCTAACAAATGCTAACATGTTTTAATGGTGGTGGATATGCATGCCAGAAACATGTTGAGGATGCAAGTGACCTAGTGATCCAAAAATTTCAAGGAGTTCAAAAAATTAAATTCTCAAGTTAACGTGTGGTAGGATAATTATTTGGGCCAAAGAACCCACAGTTTACCTATCCTTTAAAATCACAGATACTTTTTGGATTTATCTCTCTCAGCATTTGTGCATTTCCATTTTGGAGGATCAAATTTTTTTTCAGATCCAAACTTGAGTTTTCACTCACCCATTTTTCTCGTAAACAAAAAAGATATCAGGCAAATAGCTCGCAACAAAATGATAATTTTAGAGTTCATTTATGCAAAAAAATTTGAAAACTACAATAAATGTAAGTGAAGAAAATTATTTCACGCACTAAAAATGAACTCCAAGGTTTTGTAATCCACGTTTGGGAAATTCCACTAGTACAACCCCCTAATAGCTTGGAGGAATTTTATAGGAAATGGACTTGTACCTGATACTAAAATGATTTAAATATGGTGGATATGCATGCCAGAAACATGTTGTGGATACAAGTGACCTAATGATCCAAAAATTTCAAGGCGTAGAAAAAATTAAAATTCTCAAGTTAACGTGTGGTTGGATATTTACTAGAGCCAAACAAGCCACTTTTTGCCTATCCTTAAAAATCACAGATACTTTTTGGAATTATCTCTCTCAGCATTTGTGCATTTCCTTTTTGGATGTTCAGATTTTCTTTCAGATCCAAACTTGAGTTTTCAGTCTTCCATTTTTCACATAAAAAAAAAAGATATAAGGCAAAGAGATCGCAACAAAACTAAAATTTTAGAATTCATGTAAGCTAAAAAATTTGAAAATTATAATAAAAGTAAGTGAAGAAAATTATTTCACGCACTAAAAATGAACTCCAAAGTTTTGTTATCCATATTTGGGAAATTCCACTAGTACAAACCCCTAATCGCTTGTTGGAATTTTATAGGAAAGAGACTTCTAACTGATCCTAACATGTTTTAAATGTTGTGGATATGCATGCCAAAAATAATTTGAGGATGCAAGTGACCTAATGATCCAAAAATTTCAAGGAGTAGAAAAAAATAAATTCTCAAGTTAATGTGTGGTTGGATATTTACTAGACCCAAACAACCCACTTTTGCCTATCCTTAAAAATCACAGATACTTTTTGGAATTATCTCTCTTATCATTTTTGCATTTCCATTTTGGATGTTCAAATTTTTTTTCTGATCCTAACTGGAGTTTTCACTCTCCCATTTTTCTCGTAAACAAAAAAGATAAATGGCAAATCGATCGCAACAAAATGAAATATTTAGAGTTCATGTATGCAAAAAAATTAGAAAACTATATTAAATTTAAGTGAATAAAATTATTTCACACGCTAAAAATGAACTCCAATGTTTTGTTATCCATATTTGGGAAATTCCACTAGTACTACCCCACAATAGCTTGGTGGAATTTTATAGGAAAGAGACTTCTAACTGATCCTAACATGTTTTAAATGTGGTGGATATGCATACCAGAAACATGTTGAGGATCCAAGTGACCTAATGATCCAAAAATTTCAAGGAGTAGAAAAAATTAAATTCTCAAGTTAACTTGTTGTTGGATATTTACCAGAGCGAAACAACTTACTTTTATCCGATCTTTAAAAATCTCTGATACTTTTTGGAATTATCTCTCTCAGCATTTGTGCATTTTCAATTTGGATGTTCAAATTTTTTTTCAAATCCTAACTGTAGTTTTCACTCTCCCCTTTTTCTCGTAAACAAAAAAGATATAAGGCAAATAGATCGCAACAAAATGAAAATTTTAGACTTCATGTATGGAAAAAAATTTGAAAACTATAACAAATGTAAGGGAAGAAAATTATTTCACGCTCTAAAAAATAACTCCAAGGTTTTGTTATCCATGTTTGGGAAATTCCACTAGTACAACCCCTATTAGCTTGGTGGAATTTTATAGGAAAGAGACTTCTAACTGATCCTAACATGTTTTAAATGTGGTGGATATGCATGCCAGAAACATGGGTAGGATGAAAGTGACCTAATGATCCAAAAATTTCAAGTAGTAGAAAACATTAAATTCTCAAGTTAATGTGTGGTTGGATATTTACCAGAGCCAAACAACCCACTTTTTGCCTATCCTTAAAAATCACGGATACGTTTTGGATATATCGCTCTCAGAATTTGTGCATTTCCATTTTGGATGTTCAGATTTTTTTTCAGATCCAAACTTGAGTTTTCTCTCTCCAATTTTTCTCATAAACAAAAAAAATATATGGCAAAAAGATCTCAACAAAATGAAAATTTTACAGTTCACGTATGCAAAAAAATTTGAAAACAATAATAAATGTCAGTGAAGAAAATTATTTCACCCACTAAAAATGAACTTCAAAGTTTTGTTTTCCATGTTTGGGAAATTCCACTTGTACAACCTCCTAATAGCTTCTTGTAATTTTATAGGAAAGAGACTTCTAACTGATCCTAACATGTTTTAAATGTGGTGGATATGCATGCCAGAAACATCTTGAGGATGAAAGTCAACCTAATGATCCAGAAATTTCAAGGAGCAGAAAAAATTAAATTCTGAAGTTAACGTGTGGTTTGGATATTTACCCGAGCCAAACAACCCACTTTTTGCCTATCCTTAAAAATCACATATACTTTTTGGAATTATCTCTCTCAGCATTTGTGCATTTCCATTTTGGATGTTCAAACTTTTTTTCTGATCCAAACTTGAGTTTTCACTCTCCCATATTTCTCGTAAAAAAAAGATATAAGGGAAATAGATCGCAATAAAATGAAAATTTAAGAGTTCACGTGTGCAAAAAAATTTGAAAACTATAATAAATCTAAGTGAAGTAAATTATTTCACGCACTAAAAATGAACTCCAAAGTTTTGTTATCCATGTTGGGGAAATTCCACTAGTACAACCCCCTAATAGCTTGGTGGAATTTTATAGAAAAGAGACTTCTAACTGATCCTCACATGTTTTAAAAGTGGTGGATATGCATGCCAGAAACATGGTTAGGATGCAAGTGACCTAATGATTCAAAAAATTCAAGGTGTAGAAAAAAGTAAATTCTCAAGTTAACGTGCGGTTGGATATTTACCATAGCCAAACAACCCACTTTTTGCCTTTCCTTAAAAATCACTGATACTTTTTGGAATTATCTCGCTCAGCATTTGTGCATTTCCATTTTGGATGTTCAGATTTATTTTTAGATCCAAACTTGAGTTTTCACTCACCCATTTTTCTCGTAAAAAAAAAAGATATAGGGCAAATAGATCGCAACAAAATAAAAATTTAGGAGTTCATGTATGCAAAAAAATTTGAGAACTATAATAAATGTAAGTGAAGAAAATTATTCCACGCTCTAAAAATAAACTCCTAAGATATTTATCCATGTTTGGGAAATTCCACTAGTACAACCCTCTAATAGCTTGGTGGAATTTTATAGGAAAGAGACTTTTAACTAATGCTAACATGTTTTAATGGTGGTGGATATGCATGCCAGAAACATGTTGAGGATGCAAGTGACCTAGTGATCCAAAAATTTCAAAGAGTAGAAAAAATTAAATTCTCAAATTAACGTGTGGTAGGATATTTACTAGGGCCAAACAACCCACTTTTTGCCTATCCTTTAAAATCACATATACTTTTTGGATTTATCTCTCTCAGCATTTGTGCATTTCCATTTTGAAGGTTCAAATTTTTTTTCAAATCCAAACTTGAGTTTTCACTCACCCATTTTTCTCGTAAACAAAAAAGATTTCAGGCAAATAGATTGCAACTAAATGAAAATTTTAGAGTTCATGTATGCAAAAGAAATTTGAAAACTATAATAAATGTAAGTGAATAAAATTATTTCACGCACGAAAAATGAACTCCAAGGTTTTGTTATCCATGTTTGGGAAATTCCTCTAGTACCACTCCCTAATAGCTTGGTGGAATTTTATAGAAAGTGACTTCTAACTGATCCTAAAATGTTTTAAATATGGTGGATATGCATGCCAGAAACATGTTGTGGATGCAAGTGACCTAATGATCCAAAAATTTCAAGGAGTAGATGAAATTAAATTCTCAAGTTAACGTGTGGTTGGATATTTACTAGAGCCAAACAACCCACTTTTTGCCTATCCTTAAAAATCACAGATACTTTTAGGAATTATCTCTCTCAGCATTTGTATTTCCATTTTGGATGTTCAGATTTTTTTTTAGATCCAAACTTGAGTTTTCAATCTCCCATTTTTCTCGTAAACAAAAAAGATATAAGGCAAATATATCGCAACAAAATGAAAATTTTAGAGTTCATGTATGGAAAAAAATTTGAACACTACAATAAATGTAAGTGAAGAAAATTATTTCACACACTAAAAATGAAATCCAAAGTTTTTTAATCCATGTTTGGGAAATTCCTCTAGTAGAACCCCCTAATAGGTTGGTGGAATTTTATAGGAAAAAGACTTCGAACTGATCCTTACATGTTTTACCTATCCTTAAAAATCACAGATACTTTTTGGAATTATCTCTCTTAGCATTTTTTTCATTTCAATTTTGAATGTTCAAAATTTTTTTCAGATCCGAACTTGAGTGTTCACACTCCCATTTTTCTTGTAAATAAAAAGGATATAAGGCAAATTGATTGCATCAAAATCGAAATTTTAGAGTTCATGTATGCAAAACAATTTGAAAAATATAATAAATGTTAGTGAAGAAAATTATTTCACGCACTAAAAATGAACTCCAAAGTTTTGTAATCCATGATTGGGAAATTCCACTAGTACAACCTCCTAATAGCTTGGTGAAATTTTATTGGAAAAAGACTACTAACTTATCCTAACATGTTTTAAATGTGGTGGATATGCATGCCAGAAACATCTTGAGGATGCAACTGACCTAATGATCCAAAAATTTCAAGGAGTAGAAAAAATTAAAATCTCAAGTTAACGTGTCGTTGGATATTTACAAGAGCACAACAACCCACTTTTTGCCTATCCTAAAAAATCACAGATACTTTTTGGAATTTTCTCTCTCAGCATTTGTGCATTTCCATTTTGGATGTTCAAATTTTTTTCCAGATCCAAACTTTAGTTTTCACTCTCCCATTTTTCTCGTAAAAAAAAAAGATATAAGGCAAATTGATCGCAACAAAATGAAAATTTTATAGTTCCCGTATGCAAAAAAATTTGAAAAATATAATAAATGTAAGTGAAGAAAATTATTTCACGCACTAAAAATGAACTCCAAAGTTTTGTTATCCATGATTGGAAAATTCCACAAGTACAACCCCCTAAAAGCTTGGTGGAATTTGATAGGAATGAGCCTTCTAACTGATCCTAACATGTTTTAAATGTGGTGGATATGCATGCCAGAAACATGTTGAGGATGCAAGTGACCTCATCATCAAAAAATTTCAACGAGTGGAAAAAATTAAATTGTCAAGTTAACCTGTGGTTGGATATTTACCAGAGACAAACAACCCACTTTTTGCCTATCCTTAAAAATCACAGATACTTTTTGAAATTATCTCTCTCATCATTTGTGCATTTCCATTTTGGATGTTCAATTTTTTTTTCATATTCAAACTTGAGTTTTCACTCTCCCATTTTTTTCGTAAACAAAAAAGATATAAGGCAAATAGATCGAAAAAAAAATTAAAATTTTAGAGTTCACCTATGCAAAAAAATTTGAAAACCACAATAAATATAAGTGAAAAAAATTATTTCACGCACAAAAAATGAACTACAAAGTTATGTTATCCATGTTTGGGAAATTCCACTAGTACAACCCCTGATGTAGAATTTATTTACATCGGCTTTAATACCTCGCAGGCGTACGAATCGTTCATGTAATCTAGCAGTAAGCGAGGGTCATATCCACAGGGAGGATTGAATTTTGTGTATTCTTCAGTCAACTAGCCTAACCAAATATGATGAATTAATCTGAACTAAACACTAATTATATCCTACATTATCATGCAATAATCTAATTAACTACTTACACAACAGGAAACGTCAACTCTGGATTTTACCGTGATACGTGCCTCTCTCGAGCGCCACAAAACCACGAATCCGGATTGTCAAACCTTGCGTCTAGCCCCTCTCGGGCGCCTAGAGTTAATGACAAAGAGCGGATTACAATAGAATGCAGAGAATCAATTTCCTATTGTGATGATGCTAAAATTATCAACTCTGGATTTTACTGTGATTCGTGCCTCTCTTGAGCGCCACGTAATCACAAATCCGATTTCTCAATCCTTGCGTCTGGCCCCTCTCGGGCGCATAGAGTGAAAGATAGAAATCGGATTAAAATACTAAAATCCAACCTCAATTATAATCCTACCCTAATTAGATAATTTAATCAAATATCCAGAAAACAAATCTTAAATAAACATTAATTATCAAATCACGAATTACTCCCCTTCTTCTTCCTCTCGCTCGGCAGAACTCATTCTCACGGATGCTGCAATTTCCCGAAATCAATGGCTTCAGGTTGGCAAGAGTGAGTGGCCAGAGGTAGAGACGACGCCGGCAACAAAGGTTGGAAGCCGATGGATGGAGGGAACGTCCGGCGAAGAACGAAACAGTGCTGACGTTCTTTAACCGGCTCTCTCGAGTCTCGGTTGGAGTCGGAATAGCTCCGGGACTGGTTGGAAATACGTAACCGACGCCGGAGGATCGTCGAAAAGCGGAAGTGGCACCGGAGAAGCCCTCTCGGATCACTTCTCGGCCTGGCGAGTGACGACTGTCGAACTCACCTCGACGGAGACTCTTTCGAGCTCTCCTCGGGTTTGTTCTCGGTAGCTGGACGGCGGTGGCGCTGTGAAAGGTATTGGCCCGGCGAACGACGGTGGGGAACTCCTCTTGGGTCCTCCCCTGTTTCCTGTCAAAGTCCTATGTTTTGGTCTCCGTTTCTGTTTTCTCTTCACGCTTCCCCCTCTCGGGTCTCCCCTCTCGGGCTTTCCCTCCTGGGTCTCCCCTCTCGGGTCCTTTAATACCATCTCATTTATTTTAAAACGACTTGACCTAAAAATCACCTCCATTTCACTAAGGGCATTTTGGTAAATATCTCCTTCTCCACCAAAATTCTCCTGAAATTCCATAATTAAATCTATAAAAAGCATTTCAGGAAGAAATAAACCTTAAAAACAATTAAATATAATTCAGGAGCGAAAAATATCCAATATCGACAGTGATTAATGCCAAATTAAATAAATGCTTATTTCATTTGAAAACCGATAAATAACCACCTATAACACAATTATAAAGGTTATTCTATTATAATTAACTAAGTTCTCATGTCAGAATATGGCATCTATCAACCCCCTAATAGCTTGGTGGAATTTTATAGAAAAGAGACTTCTAACTGATCCTAACATGTTTTAAATGTGGTGGATATGCATGCCAGAAACATGTTGAGGATGAGAGTGACCTAATGATCTAAAAATTTCATGGAGTATAAAAAATTAAATTCTCAAGTTAACGTGTGGTTGGATATTAACAAGAGCCAAACAACCCACTTTTTGCCTATCCCTAAAAATCATACATACTTTTTGGAATTATCTCTCTCAGCATTTGTTCATTTCAATTTTGAATGTTCAAATTTTTTTTTCAGATCCAAACTTGAGTTTTCACTCTCCCATTTTTCTCGTAAACAAAAAAGATATAAGGCAAATAGATCGCAACAAAATGAAAATTTTAGAGTTCACGTATGCAAAAAAATCAGAAAACTCTAATAAATGTTAGTAAAGAAAATTATTTCATGCTCTAAAAATGAACTCCAAAGTTTTGTTATCCATGATTGGGAAATTCCACTAGTTCAACCCCCTAATAGCTTGGTGGAATTTTATAGGAAAGAGACTTCTAACTAATCCTAACATGTTTTAAATGTGGTGGATATACATGCCAGAAACATGTTGAGGACGCAAGTGACCTAATCATCCAAAAATTTCAAGGAGTGGAAAAATTAAATTCTCAAGTTAACGTGTGGTTGGATATTTACCAGAGCCAAACACCCCACTTTTTGCCTATCCATAAAAATCATAGATACTTTTTGAAATTATCTCTCTCATCATTTGTGCATTTCCATTTTGGATGTTCAAATTTTTTTTCATATCCAAACTTGAGTTTTCAGTCTCCCATTTTCCTAGTAAACAAAAAAATATAAGGCAAATAGATCGCAAAAAAATGAAAATTTTAGAGTTCACCTATGCAAAAAAATTTGAAAACTATAATAATTGTAAGTGAAGAAAATTATTTCATGCACCAAAAATGAACTCCATAGTTATGTTATCCTTGTTTGGGAAATTCCACTAGTACAACCCCATAATAGCTTGGTGAAATTTTATAGGAAAGAGACTTCTAACAGATCCTAACTCATTTTAAATGTGGTGGATATGCTTGCCAGAAACATGTTGAGGATGCAAGTAAACTAAAGATCGAAAAATTTCAAGGAGTAGAAAAAATTAAATTCTCAAGTTAACGTGTGGTTGGATATTTACCAGAGGTAAACAACCTACTTTTTGCCTATCCTTAAAAATCACAGATACTTTTTGGACTTATCTCTCTCAGCATTTGTGCATTTCCATTTTGGATGTTAATTTTTTTTTTCAGATCCAAACTTGAGTTTTCACTCTCCCATTTTTCTCGTAAATAAAAAAGAGATAAGGCAAATAGATCGCAACAAAATGAAAATTTTAGAGTTCATGTATGCAAAGAAATTTGAAAACTATAATAAATGTAAGTGAAGAAAATTATTTCAAGCAATAAAAATGAGCTCCAAAGTTTTGTTATCCACGTTTGGAAAATTCCACTAGTACAACCCCCGAATAGCTTGGGGGAATTTTATAGGAAAGAGACTTCTAATTGATCCTAACATGTTTTAAATGTGGTGGATATGCATGCCAGAAAAATGTGTAGGATGCAAGTGACCTAATGATCCAAATATTTCAAGGAGTAGAAAAAACTAAATTCTCAAGTTAACGTGTGGTTGGATATTTACTAGAGCCATACAACCCACTTTTTGCCTATGCTTAAAAATCAGAGATACTTTTTGGAATTATCTCTCTCAGCATTTGTGCATTTCCATTTTTGATGTTCAAATTTGTTTTTTGATCCAAACTTAAGTTTTCACACTCCCATTTTTCTCATAAACAAAAAAGATATATGGCAAATAAATTGCAACAAAATTATTTTTTAATTTAATAGTTCATGTATGCAAAAAAAATTTCAAACTAAAATAAATGTAAGTGAAGAAAATTATTTCACGCACTAAAAATGAACTCCAAAGTTTTGTTATCCATGTTTGGGAAATTCCACTACTACAACCCCCTAATAGCTAGGTGGAACATTAAAGCAAAGAGACTTCTAACTGATCCTACCTTGTTTTAAATATGGTGGATATGCATGCCAGATACATGATGAGGATGCAAGTGACCTAATGATCAAAAAATTTCAAGGAATTGAAAAATTAAATTCTCAAGACAACGTGTGGTGGGATATTTAATAAAACCAAACAACTAACTTTTTGCCAATCCTTAAAAATCACAGATACTTTTTGGAATTATCTCTCTTGGCATTTGTGCGTTTCCATTTTGGATGTTCAGATTTTTTTTCAGATCCAAACTTGAGTTTTCACTCTCCCATTTTTCTCGTAAACAAAAAAGATATAAGGCAAATAGATTGCAACAAAAGAAAAATTTTAGAGTTCATATATGCAAAAAAATTGAAAACTATAATAAATGTAAGTGAAGAAAATTATTTCACGCACTAAAAATGAACTCCAAACTTTTGGTATCCATGTTTGGAAAATTCCACAAGTACAACCCCCTAATAGCTTGGTGGAATATAATAGGAAAGGGACCTTTAACTGATCGTAACATGTTTTAAATGTTGTGGATATGCATGGCAGAAATATGTTGAGGATGCAAGTGACCTAATGAACCAAAAATTTCAAGCAGTAGAGAAAATTAAATTTTCAAGTTAATGTGTGGTTTGATATTTACCAAAGCCAAACAACCCACTTTTTGCCTATCCTTAAAAATCACAGATACTTTTTGGAATTATCTCTCTCAGCATTTGTGCATTTCCATTTTGGATGTAAAGATTTTTTTTCAGATCCAAACTTGCTTTTTCACTCTCCCATTTTTCTCATAAAAAAAAATATAAAGACAAATAGATCGCTACAAAATAAAATTTTTAGAGTTCATGTATGCAAAAAAAATTGAACACTGTAATAGATGTAAGTGAAGAAAATTATTTCACGCACTAAAAATGAACTCCAAAGCTTTGTTATCCTTGTTTGGGAAATTCCACTTGAACTACCCCCTAATAGCATCCTAATAGCATGGTGGAATTTTATAAGAACAAGACTTCTAACTGATCCTAACATGTTTTAAATGTGGTGGATATGCAGAAACATGTTGAGGATGCAAGTGACCTAATGATCCAAAAATTGCAAGGAGTAGAAAAAATTATATTCTCAAGTTAGCGTGTGGTTGGATATTTACGAGAGCCAAACAACCCACTTTTTGGCTATCCTTAAAAATCACACATACTTTTTGGAATTATCTCTCTCAGCATTTGTGCATTTCCATTTTGGATGTTCAAATTTTTTTTTAGATCCAAACATAAGTTTTCACTATCCCATTTTTCTCGTAAAAAAAAAGATATAAGGCAAATAGATCACAACAAAATAAAAATTTTAGAGTTCATGTATGCAAAAAAAATTGAAAACTAAAATAAATGTAAGTGAAGAAAATAATTTCACGCACTAAAAATGAACCCCAAAGTTTTGTTATCCATGTTTGGGAAATTCCACTAGTACTACCCCCTAATAGCTTGGTTGAATTTTATAGGAAAGAGACTTCTAACTGATCCTAACAAGTTTTAAATGTGTTGCATATGCATGCCAGAAACATGTTGAGGATGCAAATGACCTAATGATCCAATAATTTCATGGAGTAGAAAAAATTAAATTTTCAAGTTAACGTGTGGTTGGATATTTGCAAGAGCCAAACAACCCACTTTTTGCCTATCCGAAAAAATCACAGATACCTTTTGGAATTATCTGTCTCAGCATTTTTGCATTTCCATTTTGGATGTTCAAATTTTTTCTCAGATCCAAACTTGAGTTTTCATTCTCCCATTTTTCTCGTAAACAAAAAAGATATAAGGCAAATAGATCGCAACAAAATGAAAATTTTAGAGTTCATGTATGCAAAAAATTTGAAAAATCTAATAAATGTTAGTGAAGAAAATTATTTCACGCACTAAAAATGAACTCCAAAGTTTTGTTATCCATGATTGGGAAATTCCACTATTAAAACCCCCTAATAGCTTGGTGAAATTTTATAGGAAAGAGACTTTTAACTGATCCTAACATGTTTTAAAAGTTGTGGATATGCATGCCAAAAACATGTTGAGGATGCAAGTGACGTAATGATCCAAAAATTTCAAGAAGTAGAAAAAATTAAATTCTCAAGTTAACGTGTGGTTGGATATTTACTAGAGCCAAACAACCCCTTTTTTGCCTATCCTTAAAAATCACAGATATTTTTTTGAATTATCTCTCTCAGCATTTGTCCATTTCCATTTTGGATGTTCTCATTTTTTTTAAGATCCAAACTTGAGTTTTCACTCTCTCTATTTTCTCGTAAACAAAAAAGATATAAGACAAATAGATCGCAACAAATTGAAAATTTTAGAGTTCATGTATGCAAAAAAGTTTGAACACTATAATAAATGCAAGTGAAGAAAATTATTTCACGCACTAAAAATGAACTCCAATGTTTTGTTATCCATTTTCTTAACCCTAAAATAGCTTGGTGGAATTTTATTGGAAAAAGACTTCTAACTGATCCTAACATGTTTTAAATGTGGTGGATATGCATGCCAGAAACATGATGAGGATGCAAGTGACCTAATGATCCAAAAATTTCATGGAGCAGAAAAAATTAAATTCTCAAGTTAACGTGTGGTTGGATATTTACTAGAGCCAAACAACCCACCTTTTACCAATCCTTAAAAATCACAGATACGTTTTGGAATTATCTCTCTCAGCATTTGTGCATTTTCATTTTGGATGTTCAGATTTTTTTTCAGATCCAAACTTGAGTTTTCACTCTCCCATTTTTCTTGTAAACAAAAAAGATATAAGGCAAATACATCGCAACAAAAAGAAAATTTTAGAGTTCACGTATGCAAAAAAATTTGAAAACTATAATAAATGTAAGTGAAGAAAATTATTTCACACAGTAAAAATGAACTCCAAAGTTTGTTATCCTTGTTTGGGAAATTCCACTAGTACATCCCCCTAATAGCTTGGTGGAATTTTATAGGAATGAGACTTCAAAATGATCCTAACTTGTTTTAAATGTGGTGGATATGCATGCTAGAAACATGTTGAAGATGCAAGTGACCTAAAGATCCAAAAATTTCAAGGAGTATAAAAAATTAAATTCTCAAGTTAACGTATGGTTGGATATTTACCAGAGCCAAACAACCCACTTTTTGTCTATCTTTAAAAATCGCAGATACTTTTTGGAATTATCTCTCTCAGCATTTGTGCATTTCCATTTTGGATGTTAAATTTTTTTTTCCGATCCAAACTTCTCTTTTCACTGTCCCATTTTTTTCGTAAAAAAAAAAGATATAAGGGAAATAGATCGCAACAAAATGAAAATTTTAGAGTTCATGTATGCAAATAAATTTGAAAACTATAATAAATGTAAGTGAAGAAAATTATTTCAAGCACTAAAAATGAACTCCAAAGTTTTGTTCTCCATGTTTAGGAAATTCCACTAGTTCAACCCCATAATAGCTTGGAAGAATTGTATAGGAAAGAGACTTCTAACTGATCCTAACATGTTTTAAATGTGGTGGATATGCATTCAAGAAACATGTGGAGGATGCAAGTGTCCTAATGATCCAAATATTCCAAGGTGTAGAAAAAACTAAATTCTCAAGTTAACGTGTGGTTGGATATTTACAAGAGCCAAAAAACCCACTTTTTGCCTAACCTTAAAAATCACAGATACTTTTTGGAATTATCTCTCTCAGCATTTATGCATTTCCATTTTGGATGTTCAAATTTTTTTTCAGATCCAAAGTTGAGTTTTCACTCTCCCATTTTTCTTGTAAACAAAAAAGATATAAGGCAAATAAATTGCAACAAAATGAAAAATTTAGAGTTCATGTATGCAAAAAATTTGAAAACTAAAATAAATTTAAATGAAGAAAATTATTTCACACACTCAAAATGAACTCCAAAGTTTTGTTATCCATGTTCGGGAAATTCCACTACTACAACCGCCACATAGCTTGGTGGAACATTATAGGAAAGAGACTTCTAACTGATCCTAACATGTTTTAAATGTAGTGGATATGAATGCCAGAAACATGATGAGGATGCAAGTGACCTAATGATCCAAAATTTTCAAGGAGTAGAAAATTTAAATTCTCAAGTCAACGTGTGGTTGGATATTTTCCAGAGCCAAACAACCCACTTTTTGCCTATCCTTAAAAATCACAGATACTTTTTGGAAATATCTCTCTTAGCATTTGTTCATTTCCATTTTGGATGTTCAGATTTTTTTTCATATTGAAACTTTAGTTTTCACTCTCCCATTTTTCTTGTAAAGAAAAAAGATATAGGGCAAATAGATCGCAACAAAATGAAAATTTTAGAGTTCACGTATGCAAAAAAAATAGAAAAATCTAATAAATGTTAGTCAAAAAAATTATTTCACGCACTAAAAATGAACACCAAAGTTTTGTTATCCATGATTGGGAAATTCCACTAGTACAACCCCCTAATAGCTTGGTGAAATTTTATAGGAAAGAAACTTCTAACTGATCCTAACATGTTTTAAATGTGGTGGATATGCATGCCAGAAACATGTTGAGGATGCAAATGACCTAATAATCGAAAAATTTCAAGGAGTAGAAAAAATTAAATTCTCAAGTTAACATGTGGTTGGATATTTACAAGAGCCAAACAACCCACTTTTTGCCTATCCTTAAAAATCACAGACACTTTTTGGAATTTTCTCTATCAGCATTTGTGCATTTCAATTTTGGATGTTCAAATTTTTTTTCAGATTCAAACTTGAGTTTTCACTCTCCCATTTTTCTCGTAAAAAAAAAATATATAAGGCAACTAGATCGCAACAAATGAAAATTTTAGAGTTCACGTATGAAAAAAAAATTAGAAAACTCTAATAAATGTTAGTGAAGAAAATTATTTCACGCACTAAAAATGAACAATAAAGTTTTGGTATCTATGATTGGGAAATTCCACTAGTACAACCCCCTAATAGCTTGGTGGAATTTTATAGGAAAGAGACTTCTAACTGATCCTATCATTTTTAAATGTCATGGATATGCATGCCAAAAACATGTTGAGGAGGCAAGTGACTTAATCACCAAAAAATTTCAAGGAGTAGAAAAAATTAAATTCTCAAGTTAACGTGTGGTTGGATATTTACCAGAGCCAAACAACCCACTTTTTGCCTATCCTTAAAAATCATAGATATTTTTTGAAATTATCTCTCTCATCATTGTGCATTTCATTTTTGGAAGCTCAAATTTTTTTTCATATCCAAACTTGAGTTTTCACTCTCCCATTTTTCTCGAAAACAAAAAAGATATAAGGCATATAGATCGCAAAAAAATGAAAATTTTAGTGTTCACCTATGCAAAAAAAATTGAAAACTATAATAAATATAAGTGAAGAAAATTATTCCACGCACCAAAAATGCACTCCAAAGTTATAATATCCATGTTTGGAAAATTCCACTAGTCCAACCCCCTAATAGCTTGGTGGAATTTTATAGAAAAGAGACTTCTAACTGATCCAAACTTGTTTTAAATGTGGTGGATATGCATGCAAGAAACATGTTGAGGATGCAAGTGACCTAAAGATCAAAAAATTTCAATGAGCAGAAAAAATTAAATTCTCAAGTTAAAGTGTAGTTGGATATTTACCAAAGGCAAACAACCCACTTTTTCCCTATCCTTAAAAATCACAGATACTTTTTGGAATTATCTCTCTCAGCATTTGTGCATTTCCATTTTGGATGTTAAAATTGTTTTTCAGATCCAAACTTGAGTTTTCACACTCCCATTTTTCTCTAAATAAAAAAGAAATAAGGCAAATAGATCGCAACAAAATGAAAATTTTAGAGTTCATGTATGCAAAAAAAATTGAAAACTATAATAAATGTAAGTGAAGAAAATTATTTCATGCACTAAAAATGAACTCCAAAGTTTTGTTATCCACGTTTGGAAAATTCTACTAGTACAACCCCCTAATAGCTTGAGGGAATTTTATAGGAAAGAGACTTCTAACTGATCCTAACATGTTTTAAATGTGGCAGATATGCATGCCCGAAACATGTATTGGATGCAAGTGACCTAATTATCCAAAAATTTCAAGGAGTAGAAAAAACTAATTTCTCAAGTTAACGTGTGGTTGGATATTTACTAGAGCCAAACAACCCACTTTTTGCCTATCCTTAAAAATCACAGATACTTTTTGGAATTATCTCTCTCAGCATTTGTGCATTTCAATTTTGGGTGTTCAAATTGTTTTTCAGATCCAAACTTAAGTTTTCACTCTCCCATTTTTCTCTTAAACAAAAAAGATATAAGGCAAATAAATTGCAACAAAATGAAAATTTTAGAGTTAATGTATGCAAAAAAAATTTATAACTAAAATAAATGTAAGTGAAGAAAATTATTTCACTCACTAAAAATGAACTCCAAAGTTTTGTTATCCATGTTATGGAAATTCCACTACTACAACCCCCCAATAGCTAGGTGGAACGTTATAGGAAAGTGACTTCTAACTGATCCTACCATCTTTTAAATGTGGTGGATATGCATGCCAAATACATGATGAGGATGCAAGTGACCTAATGATCCAAAAATTTCAAGGAGTTGAAAAATTAAATTTTCAAGACAACATGTGGTTGGATATTTACAAAAGCCAAACAACCCACTTTTTGCCTATCCTTAAAAATCACAGATACTTTTTGGAATTATATCTCTTAGCATTTGTGCATTTCCATTTTGGATGTTCAAATTTTTTTTTAGATCCAAACTTGAGTTTTCACTCTCCCATTTTTCTCGTAAACAAAAAAGATATAAGGCAAATAGATCGCTATAAAATAAAAATCTTAGAGTTCATCAATGCAAAAAAATTGAAAACTATAATAAATGTAAGTGAAGAAAATTATTTCATGCACTAAAAATGAACTCCAAAGTTTTGTTATCCATGTTTGGAAAGTTTCACTTGTACAACCCCCTAATAGCTTGGTGGAATATTATTGGAAAGAGACTTCTAACTGATCCTAACATGTTTTAAATGTGGGGGAAATGCATGCCTCAAACATGTTGAGGATTCAAGTGACCTAATGATCCAAAACTTTCAAGGAGTAGAAAAAATTAAATTCTCAAGTTAACGTGTGGTTTGATATTGACCAGAGCCAAACAACCCACTTTTTGCCTATCCTTAGAAATGACAGATACTTTTTGGAATTATCTCTCTCAGCATTTGTGCATTTCCATTTTGGATGTTCAATTTTTTTTCAGATCCAAACTTGAGTTTTCACTCTCCCTATTTTCTCGTAAACAAAAAAGATACAAGGCAAATAGATCGCAACAAAATGAAAATTTTAGAGTTCATGTATGCAAAAAAAATTGAAAACTATAATAAATGTTAGTGAAGAAAATTATTTCACGCACTAAAAATGAACTCCAAAGTTTTGTTATCCATGTTTGGGAAATTCCACAAAAAAAACCCTCAAATAGCTTGGTGGAATTTTATAGGGAAGAGACTTCTAACTGATCCTAACATGTTTTAAATGTGGTGGATATGCCTGCCAGAAACATGTTGAGGATGAGAGTGACCTAATGATCCAAAAATTTTAAGGAGTAGAAAAAATTAAATTCTCAAGTTAACGTGTGTTTGGATTTTTTCAAGAGCTAAACAACCCAGTTTTTACCTATCCTTAAAAATCACAGATACTTTTTGGAATTATCTCTCTCAGCAATTGTGCCTTTCCATTTTGGATGTTCAAAATTTTTTTCAGATCCAAACCTGAGTTTTCACTCTCCCATTTTTCTAGTAAACAAAAAAGATATAAGGTAAATAGATCACAACAAAATGAAAATTTTAGAGTTGACGTATGCAGAAAAATTTGAACATGATAATAAATGTAAGTGAAAAAAATAATTTCACGCACTAAAAATGAACTCCAAAGTTTTGTTATCCATGTTTGGGAAATTCCACTAGTACACCCCCCAAATAGTTTGGTGGAATTTTATAGGAAAGAGACTTCTAACTGATCCTAACATGTTTTAAATGTGGTGGATATGCATGCTAGAAACTTGTTGAGGATGCAAGTGAACTAATGATCATAAAATTTCGAGTAGAAAAAATTAAATTCTATATTTAACGTGTGGTTGGATATTTACAAGAGCCAAACAACCCACTTTTTGCCTTTCCTTAAAAATCATAGATACTTTTTTGAATTATCTCTCTCAGCATTTGGGCATTTCCATTTCGGATGTTCAAATTTTTTTTCAAATCCAAACTAGAGTTTTCACTCTTCCATTTTTCTCGTAAACAAAAATGATATAAGGAAAAAAGATCGCAACAGAATGAAAATTTTAGATTTCTTGTGTGAAAAAGAATTTGAACACTACAATAAATGCAAGTGAAGAAAATTATTTCACGCACTAAAATTGAACTCCAAAGTTTTGTTATCCATGTTTGGGAATTTCCACTAGAACAACCCCTTAATAGCTTGGTGGAATTTTATAGGAAAGAGACTTCTAACTGATCCTAACATTTTTTAAATGTGGTGGATATGCATGCTAGAAACATGGTGAGGATGCAAGTGACCTAATGATCAAAAATTTCGAGTAGAAAAAATTAAATTCTCAAGTAAACGTGTGGTTGGATATTTACCAGAGCCAAATGATCCACTTTTTTTCTATCCTTAAAAATCATAGATACTTTTTGGAATAATCTCTCTTTGCATTTGCACATTTCCATTTTGGATGTTCAAATTTTTTTTCAGATCAAAACTTGAGTTTTCACTCTCCCATTTTTCTTGTAAACAAAAAAGATATAAGGCAAATAGATCTCTACAAAATGAAAATTTTAGAGTTCACGTATGTAAGAAAAATAGAAAACCCTAATAAATGTAAGTGAAGAAAATTATTTCACGCACTAAAAATGAACTCCAAAGTTTTCTTATCATGTTCGAGGAATTCCACTTGTACAACCCCGTAATAGCTTGGTGGAATTTTATAAGAAAGTGAATTCTAACTGATCCTAACATGTTTTAAATGTGGAGGATATGCATGCCAGAAACATGTTGAGCATGCAAGTAACCTAATGATCAAAAAATTTCAAGGAGTAGAAAAACTTAAATTCTCAAGTTAACGTGAGGTTGGATATTTAACAGAGCCAAAAAAACCCCTTTTTGCCTATCCTTAAAAATAAAAGATACTTTTTGGAATTATCTCTCTCAGCATATGTGCATTTCCATTTTGGATGTTCAAATTTTTTTTCAGATCCAAACTTGAGTTTTCACTCTCCCTTTTTTCTCGTAATCAAAAAAGATACACGGCAAATAGATTGAAAAAAAATAAAATTTTTAGAGTTCATGAATTGAAAAAAATTTGAAAATTATAATAAATGTAAGTGAAGAAAATTATTTCACACACTAAAAATGAACGCAAAAGTTTGTTATCCATGTTTGGGAAATTGCACTTGTACAACCCCTAATAGCTTGGAGAAATTTTATAGGAAAGAGACTTCGAACTGGTCCTAACATGTTTTAAAAAAGGTTTGGATATGCATGCCAGACACATGTTTAGGATGCAAGTGACCTAATGATCCAAAAATTTGAAGGAGTAGAAAAAAATTAAATTCTCAAGTTAACGTGTGGTTGGATATTTACCAGAGCCAAACAACCAACTTTTTGTCTATCCATAAAAATCACAGATACTTTTTGGAATTATGTCTCTCAACATTTGTGCATTTTCATTTTAGATGTTCAAATTTTTTTTTCAGATCCAAACTTCTGTAATCACTCGCCCTCTTTTCTCGTAAAAAAAGATATAAGGAAAATAGATCTCAACAAAATGAAAATTTTAGAGTTCATGTATGCAAAAAAAATTGAAAACTATAATAAATATAAGTAAAGAAAATTATTTCACGCACTAAAAATGAACTCCAATGTTTTGTTATTATTGATTGGGAACTTCCTCCAGTACAACCCCCTAATAGCTTGGTGGAATTTTATAGGAAAGAGACTTCTAACTGATCCTAACATGTTTTAAATGTTGTGGATATGCATGCCAGAAACATGTTGAGGATGCAGGTGACCTAATGATCCAAAAAATACAAAGAGCAGAAAAAAATTAAATTCTCAAGTTAACATGTGATTGGATATTTACCAGAGCCAAACAACCTAGTTTTTGCCTATCCTTAAAAATCACAGATACTTTTTGGAATTATCACTCTCAGCATTTGTGCATTTCCATTTTGGATGTTTAGATTTTTTTTCATATCCAAACTTGAGTTTTTAGTCTCCCATTTTTGTCGTAAACAAAAAAGATATAAGGCAAATAGATCGGAAGAAAATTAAAATTTTTGAGTTCATGTACGCATTAAAATTTGAAAAAAATTATAAATGTAAGTGAAGAAAATTAACCTCGCACTAAAAATGAACTCCAAAGTTTTGTTATCCATGTTTTGGAAATTCCATTAGTACAACCCCCACATAGCTTTGTGGAATTTTATAGGAAAAAGACTTCTAACTTATCCTAACATGTTTTGAATGTTGTGGACATGCATGCAAGAAACATGTTGAGGATGCAAGTGATCTAGTGATCAAAAAATTTCAAGGAGTAGAAAAAATTAAATTCTCAAGTTAACGTGTGGTTGGATATTTACCAGAGCCAAACAACCTACTTTTTGCCAATCCTTAAAAATCCCAGATACATTTTGGACTCCAAATTTTCTTGTAAACAAAAAGGATATAAGGCAATTAGATAGCAACAAAATGAAAATTTTAGAGTTCATGTGTGCAAAAAAATTTGAAAACTATAATAAATGTAACTGCAGAAAATTATTTCACACACAAAAAATGAACTCCAAAGTTTTGTTATCCATGTTTGGGAAATTCCACTAGTAATACACCCTAATAGCTTGGTGGAGTTTTATAGGAAAGAGACTTCTAACTGATCCTAACATGTTTTAAATGATGTGGATATGCAAGCCAGAAACATGTTGAGGATGCAAATGACCTAATGATCCAAAAATTTCATGGAGTAGAAAAAATTAAATTCTCAAGTTAACATGTGGTTGGATATTTATAAGAGCCAAACAACCCACTTTTTGCCTATCCTTATAAATCACAGATACTTTTTGGAATTATCTGTCTCAACATTTTTGCATTTCCAATTTGGATGTTTAAATTTTTTTTCAGATCCAAACTTGAGTTTTCACTCTCCCATTTTTCTCGTAAACAAAAAAGATACAAGGCAAATAGATCGCAACAAAATGAAAATTTTAGAATTCACGTATGAAAATAAATTTGAAAACTATAATAAATGTAAGTGAAGAAAATTATTTCACGCACTAAAAATGAACTCTTAAGTTTTGTTGTCCATGTTTGGGAAATTCCACTAGTACAACCCCCTAGAAGCCTGGTGGAATTTTATAGGAAAGAGACTTCTAACTGATCCTAACATGTTTTAAATGTGGTGGATATGCATGCCAGAAACATGTTGGGGATGCAAGTGACCTAATGATCCAAAAATTTCCTGGTGTAGAAAAAATTAAATTCTCAAGTTAACATGTGGTTGGATATTTACCAGAGCCAAACAACCCACTTTTTGCGCGTCCTTAAAAATCACAATTAATTTTTTGAATTATCTCTCTCAGCATTTGTGCATTTCCATTTTGGATGTTCAAATTTTTTTTCAGATCCAAACTTGAATTTCCAATCTCCCATTTTTCTCTTAAACAGAAAAGAAACAAGGCAAAATAGATCGCAATAAAATGAAAATTTTAGAATTCATGTTTGCAAAAAAATTTTAAAATTATAATAAAGGTAAGTGAAGAAAATTATTTCATGCACTAAAAATGAACTCCAAAGTTTTTTGTTATCCATGTTTGGGAAATTCCACTAGCACAACCCATTAAAAGCTTGTTGGAATTTTATAGGAAAGAGACTTCTAACTGATCCTAACATGTTTTAAATGTGGTGGATATGCATGCCAGAAGCATATTGAGGATGCAACTGAATTAATGATCCAAAACATGTTTTAACTGAATTACATTCTCAAGTTAACCTGTGGTTGGATATTTACCAGAGCCAAACAATGCATTTTTTACCCATCCTTAAAAATCACAGATACTTTTTGGAATTATCTGTCTCTGCATTTTTGCATTTCCATTTTGGATGTTAAAATTTTTTTTTCAGATCCAAACTTGAGTTTTCACTCTCCCATTTTTCTCATAAACAAAAAAGATATAAGGCATATAGATCGCAAGAAAATGAAAATTTTTGAGTTCACGTATGCAAAAAAATTTGAATACAATAATAAATGTAATTGAAGAAAATTATTTCACGCACTAAAAATGAACTCCAAAGTTTTGTTATCCATGTTTGGAAAATTCCACTAGCACAACCCACTAATAGCTTGGTGGAATTTTATAGGAAAGAGACTTCTAACTAATCCTAACATGTTTTAAATGTGGTGGATATGCATGCCAGAAACATGTTGAGAGTGCAAGTGACCTAATGATCCAAAAATTTCAAGGAGTAGAAAAATATAAATTCTCAAGTTAACGTGTGGTTGGATATTTACCAGAGCCAAACAACCCGCTTTTTGCCTATCCTGAAAAATCCCAGATTCTTTTTGGAATTATTACTCTCAGCATTTGTGCATTTCCATTTTGGATGTTCAGATTTTTTTTAGATCCAAACTTGAGTTTTCACTCTCCCATTTTTGTCGTAAAGAAAAAAGATTTAAGGAAAATAGATCGCAACAAAATAAAATTTTAGAGTTCATGTATGCAAATACATTTGAACACTATAATAAATGTAACTGAAGAATATTATTTTACGCACTAAAATTGAGCTCCAAAGTTTTGATATCCATGTTTGGGAAATTCCACTAGGACAACCCCCTAATAGCTTGGTGGAATTTTAAATGAAAGAGACTTCTAATGATATGCATGCCAGAAACATGTTGAGGATGCAAGTGACCTAATGATCCAAAATTTTCATGGAGTAGAAAAAATTAAATTCTCTAGCTAACGTGTGGTGTGATATTTACCAGAGCCAAACAACCCACATTTTTCCTATCCTTAAAAATCACAGTTTCTTTTTGGAATTATCTCTCTCCGCATTTGTGCATTTCCATTTTGGATGATCAAATTTTTTTTCAGAACCAAACTTGAGTATTCTCTCTCCCATTTTTCTCGTAAACAAAAAAGTTACAAGGCAAATAGAATGCAACAAAATGAAAATATTAGAGTTCATGTATGCAAAAAAATTTAAAAATTATGATAAATGTAAGTGAAGAAAACTATTTCATGCACTAAAAATGAACTCCAAAGTATTGTTATCCATGTTTGGGAAATTCCACTAGTACGACCACCAATAGCTTGGTGGAATTTTATAGGAAAGAGACTTCTAACTAATCCTAACATGTTTTAAATGTGGTGGATATGCATGCCAGATAAATGTTGAGGATGCAAATGACCTAATAATCCAAAAATTTCAACGTGTAGAAAAAAGTAAATTCTCAAGTTAACGTGTGGTTGGATAGTTACCTGAGCCAAACAACCCACTTTTTCCCTATCCTTACAAATCACAGATACTTTTTGGAATTATTACTCTCAGCATTTGTGCATTTCCATTTTGGATGTTCAGATTTTTTTCAGATCCAAACTTGAGTTTTCACTTTCCCATTTTTCTCATAAAACAAAAAATATATAAGGAAAATAGATAGCAAAAAAATGAAAATTTTAGAGTTCATGTATAGCAAATAAATTTGAACACTATAATAAATGTAAGTGAAGAAAATTATTTCACGCACTAAAATTGAACTCCAAAGTTTTGTTATCAATGTTTGGGAAATTCCTCTAGTACAACCACCTAATAGCTTGGTGGAATTTTATAGGAAAGAGACTTCTAATTGATCCTAACATGTTTTAAATGTTGTGGATATGCATGCCAGAAACACGTTGAGGATGCAAGTGACCTAATGATCCAAAAATTTCAAAGAGCAGAAAAAATTAAATTCTCAAGTTAACCTATGGTTGGATATTTACCAGAGCCAAACAACCCACTTTTTGCCTATCCTTAAAAATCACAGATACTTTTTGGAATTATCACTCTCAGCATTTGTGCATTTCCATTTTGGATGTTCAGATTTTTTTTCATAGCCAAACTTGAGTTTTTAGTATCCCATTTTTCTCGTAAACAAAAAAGATATAAGCCAAATAGATCGCAAAAAAATTAAAATTTTTGAGTTCATATACGCATAAAAAATTGAAAACTATAATAAATGTAAGTGAAGAAAATTATTTCTCAAACTAAAAATGAACTCCAAAGTTTTGTTTGGGAAATTCCATTAGTACAACCCCCTAATACCTTTGTGGAATTTTATAGGAGAGAGACTTCTAACTGATCCTAACATTTTTTGAATGTGGTGGATATGCATGTAAGAAACATGTTGAGGATGCGTGTGACCTAATGATCAAAAAATTTCAAGGAGTAGAAAAAATTAAATTCTAGAGTTAATGTGTGGTTGGATATTTACCAGAGCCAAACAACCTACTTTTTGCCTATCCTTAAAAATCCCAGATACTTTTTGGAATTATATCTCTCAGCATTTGTGCATTTCCATTTTGGATGTTCAATTTTTTTTTTAAATTCAAATTTGAGGTGTCACACACCCATTTTTCTCTTAAACAAAAAGGATATAAGGCAATTAGATCGCAACAAAATGAAAATTTTAGAGTTCACGTATGCAAAAAAATTTGAAAACTATAATAAATGTAAGTGCAGAAAATTATATCACGCACAAAAAATGAACTCCAAAGTTTAGTTATCCATTTTTGGGAAATTCCACTAGTACAACCCCCTAATAGCTTGGTGGAATTTTATAGGAAAGAGACTTCTAACTGATCCTAACATGTTTTGAATGTGGTGGATATGCAAGCCAGAAACATGTTGAGGATGCAAATGACCTAATGATCCATAAATTTTATTGAGTAGAAAAAATTAAATTCTCAAGTTAACGTGTGGTTGGATATTTCTAGGAGCCAAACAACCCACTTTTTGCCTATCCTTAAAAATCACGGAAACTCTTTGGAATTATCTCTCTCAACATTTTTGCATTTCCATTTTGGATGTTTAAATTTTTTTTCAGATCCAAACTTGAGTTTTCACTCTCCCATTTTTCTCATAAACAAAAAAGATACAAGGCAAATAGATCGCAACAAAATGACAATTTTAGAATTCACGTATGCAAAAAAATTTGAAAACTATAATAAATGCAAGTGAAGAAAATTATTTCACGCACTAAAAAATGAACTCCTAAGTTTTGTTGTCCATGTTTGGGAAATTCCATTAGTACAACAGCCTAGAAGATTGGTGAAATTTTATAGGAAAGAGACTTCTAACTGATCCTAACATGTTTTAAATGTGGTGGATATGCATGCCAGAAACATGTTGGAGATGAAAGTGACCTATTGATCCAAAAATTTCCTGGAGTAGAAAAAATTAAATTCTCAAGTTAACATGTGGTTGGATATTTACCATAGCCAAACAACCCACTTTTTGTCCATCCTTAAAAATCACAGTCACTTTTTCAAATTATCTCTCTCAGCATTTGTACATTTCTATTTTGGATGTTCAAATTTTTTTTTATATCCAAACTTGAGTTTCCAATCTCCAATTATTGTCGTAAACAAAAAAGAAACAAGGCAAAAAAGATCTCAACAAAAAGAAAATTTTAGAATTCATGTTTGCAAAAAAATTTGAAAATTGTAATAAATGTAAGTGAAGAAAATTATTTCACACACTAAAAATGAACTCCAAAGTTTTTTGTTATCCATGTTTGGGAAATTCCACAAACACAACCCATTAAAAGTTTGGTGGAATTTTATAGGAAAGAGACTTCTAACTTACCCTAACATGTTTTAAATGTGGTGGATATGCATGCCAGAAGCATATTGAGGATGCAAGTGAATTAATGATCCAAATATTTCAAGGAGTAGAAAAAATTAAATTCTCAAGTTAACGTGTGGTTGGATATTTACCAGAGCCAAACAACTCACTTTTTGCCCATCCATAAAAATCACAGATACTTTTTGGAATTATCTCTCTCAGCATTTGTGCATTTCCATTTTGGATGTTAAATTTTTTTTTCAGATCCAAACTTGAGTTTTCACTATCCAATTTTTCTCGTAAACAAAAAAGATATAAGGTAAATAGATCGCAAGAAAATAAAAATTTTTGAGTTCACATATGCAAAAAAATTTGAAAACTATAATAAATGTAAGTGAAGAAAATTATTTCACGCACTAAAAATGAACTCCAAAGTTTTGTTATCCATGTTTGGGAAATTCCACTAGCACAACCCCCTAATAGCTTGGTGGAATTTTATAGGAAACAGACTTCTAAATAATCCTAACATGTTTTAAATATGGTGGATATGCATGCCAGAAACATGTTGAGAATGCAAGTGACCTAATGATCCAAAAATTTCAAGGAGTAGAAAAAATTAAATTCTCAAGTTACCGTGTGGTGTGATATTTACTAGAGCCAAACAACCCACATTTTTCCTATCCTTAAAAACCACAGTTTCTTTTTGGAATTATCTCTCTCAGTATTTGTGCATTTCCATTTTGGATGTTCAAATTTTTTTGCCTATCCTTAAAAATCCCAGATAGTTTTTGGAATTATCATTCTCAGCATTTGCGCATTTCCATTTTGGATGTTCAAATTTTTTTTTAGATCCAAACTTGAGTTTTCAGTCTCCCATTTTTCTCGTAAACAAAAAAGATCTATTGAAAATAGATCATACCAAAATAAAATTTTAGAGTTCATGTATGCAAATAAATTTGAACACTATAATAAATGTAACTGAAGAATATTATTTCACGCACTAAAATTGAACTCCAAAGTTTTGATATCCATGTATGGGAAATTCCACTAGTACAACCCCCTATAGCTTGGTGGAATTTTAAAGGAAAGAGACTTCTAACTGGACCTAACATGTTTTAAATGTGGTGGATATGTATGCCAAAAAAATGTTGAGGATGCAAGTGACCTAATGATCCAAAATTTTCAAGGAGTAGAAAAAATTAAATTCTCTAGCTAATGTGTGGTGTGATATTTACTAGAGCCAAACAACCCACATTTTTCCTATCCTTAAAAACCACAGTTTCTTTTTGGAATTATCTCTCTCAGCATTTGTGCATTTCCATTTTGGATGTTCAAATTTTTTTTCAGAACCAAACTTGAGTTTTCACTCTCCCATTTTTCTGGTAAACAAAAAAGATACAAGGCAATTAGAACGCAACAAAAAGAAAATATTAGAGTTCCTATATGCAAAAAAATTTTAAAATTATGATAAATGTAAGTGAAGAAAATTATTTCACACACTAAAATGAAATCCAAAGTTTTGTTATCCATGTTTGGGAAATTCCACTAGTACAACTCCCGAATAGCTTGGTGGCATTTTATAGGAAAGAGACTTCTAACTGATCCTAACATGTTTTAAATGTGGTAGATATGCATGCCAGAAACATGTTGAGGATGCAAGTGACCTAGTGATCCTAAAATTTCTAGGAGTAGGAAAATGTAAATTGTCAAGTTAACCTGTGGTTTGATATTTACCCACTTTTTGCCTATCCTTAAAAATCACAGATACATTTTGGAATTATGTCTCTCAGCATTTGTGCATTTCCATTTTTGTTGTTCAAATTTTTTTTCAGATCCAAACTTGAGTTTTCACTCTCCCATTTTTCTCGTAAACAAAAAAAATATAAGGCAAATAGATCGAAAAAAATGAAAATTTTAGCGTTCATGTATGCAAAAAAATTTGAAAACTATATTAAATGTAAGTGAAGAAAATTATTTCACGCACTAAAAATGAACTCCAAGCTTTTGTTATGCATGTTTGGGAAATTCCATTAGTACAACCCCCTAAAAGCTTGGTGGAATTTTAAAGGAAAGAGACTTCTAACTGATCCTAACATGTTCTAAATGAGGTGGATATGCATACAAGAAACATGTTGAGGATGCAAGTGACCTAATGATCCAAAAATTTAAAGGAGTATAAAAAATTAACTTCTCAAGTTAGCATGTGGTTGGATATTTACCAGCGCCAAATAACCCAATTTTTTCCTATCCTTAAAAAAGACAAATACTTTTTCGAATTATCTCTCTCAGCATTTGTGCATTTCCATTTTGGATGCTCAACTTTTTTTTTCAGATACAAACTTGAGTTTTCACTCTCCCATTTTTCTCGTAAACAAAAAAGATATAAGGCAAATAGATCGCAACAAAATGAAAATTTTAGAGTTCATGTAAACAAAAAAATTTGAACACTACAATAAAAGTAAGTGAAGAAAATCATTTCACGCACTAAAAATGAACTCCAAATTTTTGTTCTCCATGTTATGGAAATTCCACTAGTAAAACCCCCTAATAGCTTGGTGGAATTTTATAGGAAAGAGACTTCTAATTGATCCTAACATGTTTTAAATGTGGTGGATATGCATTCCAGAAACATGTTGTGGATGCAAGTGACCTAATGATAAAAAAATTTCAACAATAAGAAAAAATTAAATTCTCTAGTAAACGTGTGGTTGGATATTTAGAAGAGCATAACAACCCACTTTTTGCATATCCTTAAAAATCACAGATACTTTTCGGAATTATCTCTCTTTGATTTTTTGCATTTCCATTTTGGATGTTAAAATTTATTTTCTGATCACTACTTGAATTTTCACTCTCCCATTTTTCTCGTAAAAAAAAAGATATAAGGCAAATTGATCGCAACAAAATGAAAATTTTAGAATTCAACAATGCAAAAAAAATTTAAAACTATAATAAAAGTAAGTGAAGAAAATTATTTCACGCAATAAAAATGAAATCCAAAGTTTTGTTACCCATATTTGGGAAATTCCACTACTACAACCCCCTAATAGCTTGGTGGAATTTTATAGGAAAGAGACATCTAACTGATGCTTACAAGTTTTTAATGCGGAGGATATGCTTGCCAGAAAGATGTTGAGGATGCAAGTGACCTAATGATCCATAATTTCAAGGAGTAGAAAAAATTAAATTCTAAAGTTAACATGTGGTTGGATATTTACCAGAGCAAAACAACCCACTTTTTGCCTTTCCTTAAAAATCACTGATACTATTTGGAATTATCTATCTCAACATTTGTGCATTTCCATTTCTGATGTTAAATTTTTGTTTTCAGATCTAAACTTGAGTTTTCACTCTCCCATTTTTCTCGTAAAAAAAAAAGATATAAGGCAAATAGATCGCAACAAAATGAAAATTTTAGAGTTCATGTATACAAAAATATTTGAACACTACAATAAAAGTAGGTGAAGAAAATTCTTTCACGCACTAAAAATGAACTCCAAGGTTTTGTTATCCATGTTTGGGAAATTCGACTAGTACCACCCCGTAATAGCTCGGTGGAATTTTATAGGAAAGAGACTTCTAACTGATCCTAACATGTTTTAAATATGGTGGATATGCATTCCAGAAACATGTTGAGGATGCAAGTGACCTAGTGATCCAAAAATTTCAAGGAGTAGAAAAAATTAAATTCTCAAGTTATAGTGTGGTTGGATATTTACCAGAGCCAAACAAGCCACTTTTTGCCTATCCTTAAAAATCACAGATACTTTTTGGAATTATCTCTCTCACCATTTTTGCATTTCCATTTTGGATGTTTAAAGTTTTTTTGAGGTTCAAACTTGAGTTTTCATGCTCCCATTTTTCTCGTAAACGAAAAAGTTATAAGGCAAATAGATCGAAACAAAATGAAAATTTTAGAGTTCATGCATGCAAAAAAATTTGAAAATTATAATAAATGTAAGTGAAGAAAATTATTTCACGCACTAAAATGAACTCCAAGGTTTTGTTATCCAAGTTTGGGAAATTCCACAAGTACAACCTCGTAATAGTTTGGTGGAATTTTATAGGAAAGAGACTTCTAACTGATCCTAACATGTTTTAAATGTGGAGGATATGCGTGCCAGAAACAAGTTGAGGATGCAAGTGACCTAATGATCCAAAAATTTCATGGAGTAGAAAAAATTAAATTCTAAAGTTAACGTGTGGTTGGATATTTACCGGAGCAAAACAACCCACTTTTCTCCTATCCTTAAAAATCACTGATACTATTTGGACTTATCTCTCTCAGCATTTGTGCATTTCCATTTCTAATGTTGATTTTTTTTTTCAGATCTAAACTTGAGTTTTCACTCTCCCATTTTTCTCGTAAACAAAAAAGATATAAGGCAAATAGATCGCAACAAAATGAAAATTATTTCATGTACTAAAAATGAACTCCAAAGTTTTGTTATCCATGTTTGGGAAATTCCACCAGTACAACCCCCTAATAGCTTGGTGGATTTTTATAGGAAAGAGACTTCTAATTGAACCTAACATGTTTTAAATGTGGTGGATATGCATGCCGGAAACATGTTGAGGATGCAAGTGACCTAGTGATCATAAAATTTCAAGGAGTAGAAAAAATTAAATTTTCAAATTAACATGTGTATGGATATTTACCAAAGCCAAACAACCCATTTTTTGCCTATCCATAAAAATCACAGATACTTTTTGGTATTATCTCTCTAGGCATTTGTACATTTCCTTTTTGCATGTTAAAATTTTTTTTGAGATCCAAACTTGACTTTTCACTCTCCCATTTTTCTCGTAAACCAAAAAGATATAAGGCAAATAGATCGCAAAAAAATGAAAATTTTAGAGTTCATGTATGCAAAAAAATTTGAACACTACAATAAATGTAAGTGAAGAAAACTATTTCACATACTAAAAATAAACTCAAAAGTTTTGGTATCCATGTTTGGGAAATTCCATTAGTACAACCCCCAAATAGCTGGGAGGAATTTCGTAGGAAAGAGACATCTAACTGATCCTAACATGTTTTAAATGTGGTGGATATGTATGCCAAAAACATGTTGAGGATGTAAGTGACCTAGTGATCCAAAAATTTCAAGGAGTAGAAATAATTAAATTTTCAAGTTAACGAGTAGTTGGATATTTACCAGAGCCGAACAAGCCACTTTTTGCCTATCCTTAAAAATCACAGATACTTTTTGGAATTATCTCTTTTAGCATTTGTACTATTCCATTTTGAATGTTAAATTTTTTTTTCAAGTCCAAACTTGAGTTTTCACTCTCCCATTTTTCCTGTAAACAAAAAAAGATATAAGGCAAATAGATCCCAACAAAATGAAAATTTTAGTGTTCATGTATGAAAAAAATTTTGAAAACTATAATAAATGTAAGTGAAGAAAATTATTTAACGGACTAAAAATGAACTCCAAAGTTTTGTTATCCATGTATGGAAAATTCCACTAATACAACCCCCTAATAGCTTGGTAAAATTTTATAGGAAAGAGACTTCTAATTGATCCTAACATGTTTTAAAAGTGGAGGATATGCATGCTAGAAACTTGTTGAGGATGCAAGTGACCAAATGATCCGAAAATTTCAAGTAGTAGAAAAAATTAAATTATCAAGTTAATGTGTGGTTGGATATTTACCAAAGAATAACAAGCCAATTTTTTCCTATCCTTAAAAATCACAAATAATTTTTGGAATTATTTCTCTCAGCATTTGTGCATTTCCATTTTGGATGTTCAAAGTTTTTTTCAGGTCAAAACTTGAGTTTTCACTCTCCGATTTTTCTCGTAAACAAAAAAATTATAAGGCAACTAGATTGCAACAAAATGAAAATTTTAGAGTTCATGTATGCAAAAAAATTTGAAAACTATAATAATTGTAAGTGAAGAAAATTATTTCACGCACTAAAAATGAACTCGAAGGTTTTGTTATCCATGTTTTGGAAATTCCACTTGCACAACCCCCTAATAGCTTGGTGGAATTTTATAGGAAAGAGACGTCTAACTGATCCTAACATGTTTTAAATGTGGTGGATATGCATGCCACAAACAAATTGAGGATGCAAGTGACCTAATGATCCAAAAATTTCATGGAGTAGACAAAATTAAATACTCAAGTTAACTTGTGGTTGGATATTTACGTGAGCCAAACAACCAAGTTATTGTCTATCCTTAAAAATCACATATACTTTTTGGAATTGTCTCTCTTAGCATTTGTGCATTTCCATTTTGGATGTTAAATTTTTTTTACACATCCAAACTTGAGTTTTCACTCTCCCATTTTTCTCATAAACAAAAAAGATATAAGGCAAATAGATCGCAACAAAATGAAAATTTTAGAGTTTATGTATACAAAAAAATTTGAACACTACAATAAATGTAAGTGAAAAAGTCTATTTCACGTACTAAAAATGAACTCCAAAGTCTTGTTCTCCATGCTTGGGAAATTCCAAAACTACAACCCCCTAATAGCTTGGTGGAATTTTATTGGAAAGAGACTTCTAACTGATCCTAACATGTTTAAAATGTGGTGGGTATGTGTGCCAGAAACATGTTGTGGATGCAAGCACCTAGTGATCAAAAAATTTCAAGGAGAAGAAAAAATTAAATTTTCAAGTTAACGTGTGATTGGATATTTACCAGAGCCAAAAACTCCACTTTTTGCCTATCCTTAAAAATGACAGATACTTTTTGGAATTATCTCTCTCAACATTTGTGCATTTCCATTTTGGATGTTCAAATATTTTTTTTGGTCCAAACTTGAGTTTTCAATCTCCCATTTTTCTCGTAAACAAAAAAGATATAAGGGAAACAGATCGCAACAAAATGAAAATTTTAGAGTTTATGCTAAAAAATTTGAAAACTATAATAAATGTAAATGAAGAAAATTATTTCACGCACTAAAAATGAACTCCAAAGTTTTGTTATACATGTTTTGGAATTTCCACTAATACAACCCCCTAATAGCTAGGTGGAATTTTATAGGAAAGAGACGTCTAACTGATCCTAACATGCTTTAAATGTGGTGGATATGCATGCCACAAACAAGTTGAGGATGCAAGTGACCTAATGATCCAAAAATTTCATGGAGTAGACAAAATTAAATACTCAAGTTAACTTGTGGTTGGATATTTACATGAGCCAAACAACCAAGTTTTTGTCTATCCTTAAAAATCACATATACTTTTTGGAATTGTCTCTCTTAGCATTTGTGCATTTCCATTTTGGATGTTAAATTTTTTTACACATCCAAACTTGAGTTTTCACTCTCCCATTTTTCTCGTAAACACAAAAGATATAAGGCAAATAGATCGTAACAAAATGAAAATTTTAGAGTTTATGCATACAAAAAAATTTGAACACTACAATAAATGTAAGTGAAAAAAACTATTTCACGTACTAAAAATGAACTCCAAAGTTTTGTTCTCCATGCTTGGCAAATTCCAAAACTACAACCCCCTAATAGCTTGGTGGAATTTTATTGGAAAGAGACTTCTAACTGATCCTAACATGTTTAAAATCTGGTGGATATGTGTGCCAGAAACATGTTGTGGATGCAAGCACCTAGTGATCAAAAAATTTCAAGGAGAAGAAAAAATTAAATTTTCAAGTTAACGCGTGGTTGGATATTTACCAGAGCCAAAACCCCCACTTTTTGCCTATCCTTAAAAATGACAAATACTTTTTGGAATTATCTCTCTCAACTTTTGTGCATTTCCATTTTGGATGTTCAAATATTTTTTCTGGTCCAAACTTGTGTTTTCACTCTCCCATTTTTACTCGTAAACAAAAAAGTTATAAAGCAAATAGATCGCAACAAAATGAAAATTTTATAGTTCATGTATGCAAAAAAATTTAAAAACTATAATAATTGTAAGTAAAGAAAATTATTTCACGCACTAAAATTGAACTCCAAGGTTTTGTTATCAATGTTTGGGAAATTCCATTTGTACAACCCCGTAATAACTTGGTGGAATTTATAGGAAAGAGGCTTCTAACTGATCCTAACATGTTTTAAATGTGGTGGATGTGCGTGCTAGAAACAACTTGAGGATGCAAGTGACCTAATGATCCAAAAAATTCAAGGAGTAGAAAAAAATAAATTCTCAAGTTAATGTGTGGTTGGATATTTACCAGATCCCAACAACCCACTTTTTGCCTGTCCTTAAAAATCACAGATACTTTTTGGAATTATCTCTCTCAGCATTTTTTCATTTCCAATTTTCGATGTTCAAATTTTTTTTAGATCCAAACTTGTGTTTTTACTCACCCATTTTTCTCGTAAACAAAAAAGATATAAGGCAAATAGATCGCAACAAAATGAAAATTTTAGAGTTCATGTAAGCAAAAAAATTTGAACACTAAACTAATTGTAAGTGAAGAAAAAAATTTCACAAACTAAAAATGAACTCCAAAGTTTTGTTATCCACGTTTGGGAAATTCCACTAGTACAACCACCTAATAGCTCAGTGAAATTTTAAAGGAAAGAGACTTCTAACTAATCCTCACATATTTTAAATGTGGTGGCTAGGTGTGCGAGAAAAATGTTGAGGATGCAAGTGAGCTAATGATCCAAAATTTTCAAGGAGAAGAAAAAATTAAATTCTCAAGTTATCGTGTGGTTGAATATTTACCAGAGCTAAACAACCCACTTATTGCCTAACTTTCAAAATCACTGATACTTTTTGGAATTATCTCTCTCAGCATTTGTGCATTTCCATTTTGGATGTTAAGATTTTTTTTAAGATCCAAACTTGAGTTTTCACTCTCCCATTTTTCTCGTAAACAAAAACAGATATAAGGCAACTAGATCGCAACAAAATGAAAATTTTAGAGTTCATGTATGCAATAAAATTTGAAAACTATAATAAATGTAAGTGAAGAAAATTATTTCATGCACTAAAAATGACCTCCAAAGTTTTGTTATCCATGTTTAGGAAATTCCACTAGTACAACCCCCTAATAGCTTGGTGGAATTTTATTGGAAAGAGACATCTAACTGATCCTAATAGGTTTTAAATGTGGTGGATATGCATGCCAGAAACATGTTGAGGATGTAAGTGACCTAATGATCCAAAAATTTCAAGGAGTAGAAATAATTAAATTCTCAAGGTAACGTGTGGTAGGATATTTACCAGACACAAAGAACCCAATTTTTGCCTGTCCTTACAAATCACAGATTCTTTTTGGAATTATCTCTCTCAGCATTTGTGCATTTCCATTTTGGATGTTAAGATTTTTTTTAAGATCCAAACTTGAACTTTCACTCTCCCAGTTTTCTCGTAAACAAAAAAGATATAAGGCAAATAGATCGCAACAAAATGAAAATTTTAGAGTTCTTGTATGCAAAAAAAAATTTAAACTAAAATAAATGTAAGTGAAGAAAATTATTTCACGCACTAAAAATGAACTCCAAAGTTTTGTTATCCATGTTTGGGAAATTCCACTAGTACAACCCCCTAATAGCTTGGTGGAATTTTATAGGAAAGAGACTTCTAACTGATCCTAACATGTTTTAAATGTCATGGATTTGCATCCATGAAACATGTTGAGGATGCAAGTGACCTAATGATCCAAAAATTTCAATACGTGGAAAAAATTAAATTCTCAAGTTAACGTGAGGTTGGTATATTTGCCAAAGCAAAACAACCCACTTTTTGCCTATCCTTAAAAATCACATATACTTTTTTGAATTATCGCTCTCATCATTTGGGCATTTCCATTTTGGATGTTAGCTTTTTTTTTCAGATTCAAACTTAAATTTTCACTCTCCCATTTTTCATGTAAAAAACAAAGATATAAGGCAAATAGGTCACAACAAAATGAAAATTTTTGAGTTCATGTATGGAAAAAAATTTGGAAAACTATAATAAATGTAAGCGAAGAAAATTATTTCACGGACTAAAACTGAACTCCAAAGTTTTGTTACCTATGTTTGGGAAATTCCACTAGTACCACCCCCTAATAGCGTGGTGGAATTTTACAGGAAAGAGACTTCTAACTCGTCCTAACAAGTTTTAAATGTGGTGGATATGCATGCCTGAAATATGTTGAGGATGCAAGTGACCTAGTGATCCAAAAATTTCGAGTAGGAAAAATTAAATTCTCAGGTTAACATGTGGTTGGATATTTACCAGAGCAAGACAAGCCACTTTTTGCCAATCCTTAAAAATCATAGATATTTTTGGAATTATCTCTCTCAGCATTTGTGCATTTCCATTTTGGATGTTCAAATTTTTTATCAGGTCCAAACTTGAGTTTTCCATTTTTCTCATAAACAAAAAATTTATAAGGCAAATAGCTCGTAACAAAATGAAAATTTTAGAGTTCATGTATGAAAAAAATTTGAAAACTATAATAAATGTAAGAGAAGAAAATTATTTCACGCACTAAAAATGAACTCCAAGGTTTTGTTATCCATGTTTGGGAAATTCCACTAGTACAACCCTATAAAAGCTTGGTGGAATTTTATAGGAAAGAGACTTCTAACTAATCCTAACATGTTTTAAATGTGGTGGATATGCGTGCCAGAAACAATGTGAGGATGCTAGTGACATAATGATCAAAAAATATCAAGGAGTAGAAAAAATTAAATTCTCAAGTGAATGTGTGGTTGGATATTTACCAGAGCCAAACAACCCACTTTTATTCTGTCCTTAAAAATCACAGATACTTTTTCGAATTATCTCTCTCAGCATTTGTGCATTTTCATTTTGGATGTTCAAATTTTTTTTCAGATCCAAACTTCTCTTTTCACTCTCCCATTTTTCTCGTAAACAAAAAAGATATAAGGCATATAGATCGCAACAAAATGAAAATTTTAGAGTTCATGTACGCAAAAATATTTCAACACTATAATAAATGTAAGTGAAGAAAATTATTTCACGCACTAAAAATGAACTCCAAAGTTTTGTCATCCATGTTTGGGAAATTCCATTACTACAACCCCCTAATAGCTTGGTGGAATTTTATTGGAAAGAGACTTCTAATTGATCCTAACATGTTTTAAATGTGGTGGATTTGCATGCATGAAACATGTTGAGGATGCAAGTGACGTAATTATCCAAAAATTTCAAATAGCATAAAAAATTAAATTCACAAGTTAATGTGTGGTTGGATATTTACCAGAGCCAAACAAGCCACGTTTTGCCTATCCTTCAAAATCACAGATACTTTTTGGAATTATCTCTCTCCACATTTTTTCATTTCCATTTTGGATGTTAAAATTTTTGTTTAGATCCAAACTTGAGTTTTCTCTCTCCCATTTTTCTTGTAAAAAAAAGATATACGGCAAATAGATCGCAACAAAATGAAAATTTTAGAATTCATGTATGCAAAAAAATTTGAAAACTATACTAAATATAAATGAAGAAAATTATTTAACGGATTAAAAATGAACTTTAAAGTTTTGTTATCCATGTTTGTGAAATTCCACTATTACAGCCCCCTAATAGCTTGGTAGAATTTTATAGGATAGAGACTTCTAACTGATCCTAACATGTTTTACATGAGGAGGATAAGCATGCCAGAAACATGTTGAGGATGCAACTGACCTAATGATCCAAAAATTTGAAGGGGTAGAAAAAATTAAATTCTCAAGTTAACGAGAGGTTGGATATACCAGAGCAAAACAACCACTTTTTGCCTAACCTTAAAAATCACAGATACTTTTTTTAATTATCTCTCTCAGCATTTGTGCATTTCCATTTTGGATGTTAAATTTTTTTTTCAGATCCAAACTTGAGTTTTCACTCTCCCATTTTTCCTGTAAACAAAAAAGATATAAAGCAAATAGATCGCGATAAAATGAAAATTTTAGAGTTCATGTATGCAAAAAAATTTGAAAACTATAATAAATGTAAGAGAAGAAAATTATTTCACAGACTAAAAATGAACTCCAAAGTTTTTTTATCCATGTTTGGGAAATTCCACTAGTACAACCCCCTAATAGCTTGGAGGAATTTAATAGGATAGAGACTTCTAACTGATCCTATCATGTTTTAATTGTGGTGGATATGCATGCCAGAAACATGTTAAGGATGCAAGTGACCTAATGATCCAAAAATTTCAAGGAGTAGAAAAAATTAAATTCTCAAGTTAGCGTGTGGTTGGATATTTACAAGAGCTAAACAACCCTCTTTTTGCCCACCCTTAAAACTCATAGATACTTTTTGGAAATATCTCTTTCAGCATTTGTCCATTTCCGTTTTGGATGTTCAAATTTTTTTTCTGATCCAAACTTGAGTTTTCACTATCCCATTTTTCTAGTAAACAAAAAGATATACGGCAAGTAGATCACAACAAAATGAAAATTTTAGAGTTTATGTATGCAAAAAAATTTGAACACTATAGTAATTGTAAGTGAAGAAAATTATTTCACGTACTAAAAATGAACTCCAAAGTTTTTTTATCCATGTTTGGGAAATTCAACAAGTAGAACCCCAAATAGCTTGGTGGAATTTTATAGGAAAGAGACTTCTAACTGATCCTAACATGTTTTAAATGTGGTGGATATGCATGCCAGAAACAAGTTGAGGATGCAAGTGACCAAATGATCCAAAAATTTCAAGGAATAGAAAAAATTAAATTCTCTTGTTAACGTGTGATTGGAAATTAACCAGAGCCAATCAAGCCACTTTTTGCCTATCCTTAAAAATCACAGATACTTTTTGGAATTATCTATCTCAACATTTGTGCATTTCCATTTTGGATGTTCATATTTTTTATCAGATCCAAACTTGAGTTTTCACTCTCCCTTTTTTCTCGTAAACAAAAAAGATATAAGGCAAGTAGATCGAAACAAAATGAAAATTTTAGAGTTCATGTATGACAAAAAATTTGAAAACTATAATAAATGTAAGTGAAGAAAATTATTTCACGCACTAAAAATGAACTCCAAGGTTTTGTTATGCATGTTTGGGAAATTCCAATAGTACAAACCCCTAAAAGCTTGGTGGAATTTTATAGGAAAGAGACTTCTAACTGATCCTAACATGTTCTAAATGTGGTGGATATGCAAGCAAGAAACATGTTGAGGTTGCAAGTGACCTAATGATCCAAAAATTTCAAGGAGTAGAAAAAATTAAATTCTCAAGTTAACATGTGGTTGGATATTTACCAGAGCCAAACAACCCCCTTTTTTCCTATCCTTAAAAAACACAAAAACTTTTTGGAATTATCTCTCTCAGCATTTGTGCAATTCCATTAAGGATGTTCAAATTTTTTTTCAGAGTTCAAGTATGCAAAAAATTTGAACACTACAATAAATGTAATTGAAGAAAACTATTTCACGTACTAAAAATGAACTCCAAAGTTTGGTTATCAATGTTTGGGAAATTCCACTAGCACAACCCCCTAATAGCATGGAGGAATTTTTGAGGAAAGAGACTTCTAACTGATCCTAACATGTTTTAAATGTGGTGGATATGCATGGCAAAAATATGTTGAGGATTCAAGTGACCGAGTGATTCAAAATTTTCAAGGAGTAGAAAAAATTAAATTCTCAAGTTAACGTGTGGTTGTATCTTTACCTAAGCAAAACAAGCCACTTTTTGCCTATCCATAAAAATCACAGATAATTTTTGGAATTATTTCTCTCAGCATTTGTACATTTCCATTTTGGATGTTCAAATTTTTTTCAGGTCCAAACTTGAGTTTTCACTCTCCCATTTTTCTCGTAAACAAAAAAGTTATAAGGCAAATAGATCGCAACAAAATCAAAATTTTAGAGTTCATGTATACAAAAAAAATTGAAAACTTTAATAATTGTAAGTGAAGAAAATTATTTCTCACACTAAAACGAACTCGAAGGTTTTGTTATCCATGTTTGGGAAATTCCACTAGTACAACCCCGTAATAGGTTGGTGGAATTTTATAGGAAAGAGACTTATAACTGATCCTAACATGTTTTAAATCTGGTGGATGTTCGTGTGAGAAACAAGTTGAGGATGCAAGTGACCTAATGATCCAAAAATTTCAAGGTGTAGAAAAAATTAAATTCTATAGTTAAAGTGTGGTCAGATATTTACCAGAGTCAAACAACCCAATTTTTGCCTGACTTTAAAAATCATAGATATTTTTTGGTATTATGTCTCTCAGCATTTGTACATTTCCATTTTGGATGTAAATTTTTTTTTTCAGAACCAAACTTGTGTTTTCACTCTCCAATTTTTTTTGTAAAAAAAAGATATAAGGCAAATAGATCACAACAAAATGAAAATTTTAGAGTTCATGTATGCAAAAAACTTTGAACACTATAATAAATGTAAGTGAAGAAAACTATTTCCAGCACTAAAAATGAACTCCAAAGCTTTGTTATCCATGTTTAGGAAATTCCACTAGTACAACCCCCTAACAGCTTGGTGGATTTTATAGGAAAGAGACTACTAACTGATCCTATCATGTTTTAAATGCGGTGGATATGCATGCCAGAAACATGTTAAGGATGCAAGTGACCTAATGATGCAAAAATTTCAAAGAGTAGAAAAAATTAAATTCTCAGGTTAACGTGTGGTTGGATATTTACAAGAGCCAAACTACCCTCCTTTTGCCCAGCATTAAAACTCACAGATACTTTTTGGAATTATCTCTCTCAGCATTTGTCCATTTCCATTTTGGAAGTTCAAATTTTTTTTCTGATCCAAACTTGTCTTTTCACTCTCCCATTTTTCTCGTAAACAAAAAAGATATAAGGCAAATAGATCGCAACAAAATGAATATTGTAGAGTTCATGTATGCAAAAAAATTTGAAAACAATAATAAATGTAAGGGAAGAAAATTTCTTCACGCACTAAAAATAATCTCAGAATTTTTATTATCCATGTTAGGGAAATTCCACTAGTACAACCCCCTAATAGCTTGGTGGAATTTTATAGGAAAGAGAATTCTAACTGATCCCAACATGTTTTAAATGTGGTGGATATGCATGCCAGAAACATGTTGAGGGTGCAAGTGACCTAATGATCCAAAATATTTCAAGGAGTAGAAAAACTTAAATTCTCAAGTTAACATGTGGTTGGATATTTACATGAGCCAAACAAACCACTTTTTGCCTATCCATAAAAATCACAGATACTTTTTGGAATTATCTCTCTAAGCATTTGGGCATTTCCATTTTGGATGTGAATTTGTTTTTTCAGATCCAAATTTTAGTTTTCACTCTCCCATTTTCCTCGTAAACAAAAAAGATAAAAGGCAAATAGATCGCAACAAAATTTGAAAATTTTAGAGTTCATATATGCAATAAAATTTGAAAACTATAATAAATGTAAGTGAAGAAAATTATTTCATGCACTAAAAATGACCTCCAAAGTTTTGTTATCCATGTTTGGGAAATTCCACTAGTACAACCCCGCAATAGCTTGGTGGAATTTATAGGAAAGAGAATTCTAACTGATCCTAACATGTTTTAAATGTTGTGGATATGCATGCCAGAAACATGTTGAGGGTGCAAGTGACCTAGTGATCCAAAAATTTCAAGGTGTAGAAAAAATTAAATTCTCAAGTTAACGTGTGGTTGGATATTTACCAGAGCAAAACAAGCCACTTTTTGCCTATCCATAAAAATCACAGATAATTTTTGGAATTATTTCACTTAGAATTTGTGCATTTCTATTTTGGATGTTCAAATTTATTTTCAGGTGCAAACTTGAGTTTTTACTCTCCCATTTTTCTCGTAAACAAAAAAGTTATAAGGCAAATAGATCGCGATAGAATGAAAATTTTAGAGTTCATGTATGCAAAAAAATTATAAAACTATAATTATTGTAAGAGAAGAAAATTATTTCACGGACTAAAAATGAACTCGAAAGTTTTGTTATCCATGTTTCCGAAATTCCACTAGTACAACCCCGCAATAGCTTGGTGGAATTTTATAGGAAAGAGACTTCTAACTAATCCTAACATGTTTTAAAACTGGTGGATATGCGTGCGAGAAACAAGTTGAGGATGGAAGTGACCGAATGATCCAAAAATTCAAGGAGTAGATAAAATTAAATTCTCAAGTTAAAGTGTGGTTGGATATTTACCAGAGGCAAACAACCCCCTTTTTGCCTGTCCTTAAAAATCACAGATAATTTTTGGTATTATCTCTCTCAGCATTTGTGCATTTCCATTTTGGATGTAAAAATATTTTTTCAGATCCAAACTTGTGTTTTCACTCTCCCATTTTTCTCGTAAACAAAAAAGATATAAGGAAAATAGATCGCAACAAAATGAAAATTTTAGAGTTCATGTATGCAAAAAAAATTTTAACACTATAATAAATGTAAGTGAAGAAAACTATTTCATGCACTAAAAATTAACTCCAAAGTTTTGTTATCCATGTTTGGGAAATTCCACTAGTACAACCCCCTAATAGCTTGGTGGAATTTTATAGGAAAGAGACTTCTAACTGATCCTATCATGTTTTAAATGTGGTGGATATGCATGCCAGAAACATGTTAAGGATTCAAGTGACCTAATGATCCAAAAATTTCAAGGAGTAGAAAAAATTAAATTCTCAAGTTAACACATGGTTGGATATTTACAAGTGCCAAACAACCCACTTTTTGCCCACCCTTAAAACTCACATATACTTTTCTGAATTATCTCTCTCAACATTTGTCCATTTCCATTTTGGATGTTCAAATTTTTTTTTGATCCAAACTTGAGTTTTCACTCTCCCATTTTTCTTGTAAACAAAAAAGATATAAGGCAAATAGATCGCACAAAATGAAAATTTTAGAGTTCATGTATGCAAAAAATTTGAAAACTATATTAAATGTAAGAGAAGAAAATTATTGCACAGACTAAAAATGAACTCCAAAGTTTTGTTATCCATGTTTGGGAAATTCCACTAGTACAACCCCCTAATAGGTTGGTGGAATTTTAAAGGAAAGAGACTTCTAACTGATCCTAACATGTTTTCAATGTGGTGGATATGCATGCCAGACACATGTTGAGGATGCAAGTGTTCTAATGATCCAAAAATTTCAAGGAGTAGAAAAAATTAAATTCTCACGTTAACGTGTGGTTGGATATTTACGAGAGCAAAACAACCCAGTTTTTGCCTATCCTTTAAAATCATAGATACTTTTTTGAATGATCTCTCTCAGCATTTGTGCATTTCCATTTTGGATGTTCAGATTTTTTTCAGATCCAAACTTGAGTTTTCACTTTCCCATTTTTCTCATAAAACAAAAAAGATATAAGGCAAATAGATCGCTATAAAATAAAAATCTTAGAGTTCATCAATGCAAAAAAATTGAAAACTATAATAAATGTAAGTGAAGAAAATTATTTCATGCACTAAAAATGAACTCCAAAGTTTTGTTATCCATGTTTGGGAAATTCCTCTAGTACAACCCCCTAATAGCTTGGTGGAATTTTATAGGAAAGAGACTTCTAACTGATCCTATCATGTTTTAAATGTGGTGGATATGCATGCCAAAAACATGTTAAGGATGCAAGTGACCTAATGATCCAAAAATTTCAAGGAGTTCAAAAAATTAAATTCTCAGGTTAACGTGTGGTTGGATATTGAGAAGAGCCAAACTACCCACTTTTTGCCCAGCCTTAAAATTCAGAGATACTTTTTGGAATTATCTCTCTCTGCATTTGTCCATTTCCATTTTTGATGTTCAAATTTTTTTTCTGATCCAAACTTGAGTTTTCACTCTCCCATTTTTCTCGTAAACAAAAAAGATATAAGGCAAATAGATCGCAACAAAATGAATATTTTAGAGTAAATGTATGCAAAAAAATTTGAAAACTATAATAAATGTAAGGAAAGAAAATTTTTTCACGCACTAAAAATGAACTCGAAGGTTTTGTTATCCATGTTTGGGAAATTCCACTTGTACAACCCTCTAATAGTTTGGTGGAATTTTATAGGAAGGAGATTTCTAACTGATCCTAACATGTTTTAAATGTGGAGCATATGCATGCAAGAAAAATATTGAGGATGCAGGTGAACTAGTGATCCAAAAAATTCAAGGATAGAAAAAATTAAATTCTCAAGTTAACGTGTGGGTGGATATTTACCAGAGCAAAACAAGCCACTTTTTGCCTATCCTTAAAAATCACAGATACTTTTTGGAATTATCTCTCTCAGCATTTGTGCATTTCCATTTTTGATGTTCAAATTTTTTTTTTGGTTCAAACTTGAGTTTTCACTCTCCCACTTTTCTCGTAAACAAAAAAGATATAAGGCAAATTGATTGCATCAAAATTAAAATTTTAGAGTCCATGGAAGCAAAAAACTTTGAAAACTATAATAAATTTAAGTGCAGAAAATTATTTCACGCACTAAAAATGAACTCCAAAGTTTTGTTATCCATGTTACGGAAATTGCACTCGTACAACCCCCTAATTGCATGGTGGAATTTTGTAGGAAAGAGACTTCTAACTGATCCTAACATGTTTTAAATGTGGTGGATAAGCATGCCAGAAACATGTTGAGGATGCAAGTGACCTAATGATCCAAAAATTTCAAAGAGTTGAAAAAATTAAATTCTCAAGTTAACGTGTGGTCTGATATTTACCTGAGCCCAACGACCCATTTTTTGCCTATCTTAAAAAATCTCAGATACTTTTTGAAATTATATCTCTCAGCATTTGTGCATTTATTTTTTTGATCTTAAAGTTTTTTTTTCAGATCCTAACTAGAGTTTTCACGCTCCCATTTTTCTTGTAAACAAAAAAGATATAAGGCAAATAGATTACAACAAAATGAAAATTTTAGAATTCATGTATGCAAAAAAATTTGAAAACAATAATAAAATTAAATGAATAAAATTATTTCATGGACTAAAAATGAACTCCAAAGTTTTGCTATCCATGTTTGGGAAATTCCACTAGTACAACCCCCTAATAGCTTTGTGGAATTTAATTGGAAATATGCTTCTAACCGATCCTTAGATGTTTTAAATGTGGTGGATATACGCATGCTAGAAACATGTTGAGGATGCAAGTGACCTAATGTACCAATAATTTTAAGGAGTAGAAAAAATTAAATTCTCAAGTTAACGAGTGGTTGGATATTTACAAGATCCAAACAACCCACTTATTGCCTATCCTAAAAAATCATAGATATATTTTAGAATTATCTCTTTCAGCATTTGTGCATTTCCATTTTGGATGTTCAAATTTTTTTTAACATCCAAACTTGAACTTTCACTCTCCCATTTTTCTCATAAACAAAAAAGATATAAGGCAAATAGATCGCAATAAAATGAAAATTTTAGAGTTCATGTATGCAAAAAAATTTGAAACCTATAATAAATGTACTTGAAGAAAATTACTTCACGCACTAAAAATGAACTCCAAAGTTTTGTTATCCAAGTTTGGGAAATTACACTAGTACAAGTCCCTAATAGCTTGGTGGAATTTTATAGGAAGGAGCCTTCTAACTGATCCTAACATGTTATAAATGTAGTGGATATGCATGCCTGAAACATGTTGAGGATGCAAGTGACCCAATGATCCAAAAATTTCAAGTAGTAGAAAAAATTATTTTGACAAGTTAACGTGTGGTTGGATATTTACCAGAGCCAAACAACCCACTTTTTGCCTATCCTTAAAAATCACAGATACTTTTTGGAATTATCTCTCTCAGCATTTGTACATTTCCATTTTTTATGTTAATTTTTTTTTCAGATCCAAACTTGAGTTTTCACTCACCCATTTTTCTTGTACACAAAAAAGATAAAGGCAAATAGCAACAAAATGAAAACTTTAGAGTTCATGAATGCAAAAAAATTTGAACATTATAATAAATGTAAGTGAAGAAAATTATTTAACGCCCTAAAAATGAACTCCAATGTTTTGTTATCCATGTTTGGGAAATTCGACAAGTACAATCCCCTAATAGCTTGGTGGAATTTTATAGGACGGAGAATTCTAGCTGATCCTAACATGTTTTAAATGTGGTGGATATGCATGCCAGAAACATGTTGAGGATGCAAGTGACCTAATGATCCAAAAATTTCAAGGAGTAGAAAAAATTAAATTCTCAAGTTAAAGTGTGGTTTAATATTTACCAGAGCCAAACAACCCACTTTTTTTCTATCCTAAAAAATCACAGATACTTTTTGGAATTATATCGCTCAGCATTTTTGCATTTCCATTTTGGATGTTAAAATTTTTTTTCAAATCCAAACTTGAGTTTTCGCTCTCCTTTTTTTCTAGTAAAAAAAAAGATATAAGGCAAATAGATCGCATCAAAATAAAAATTTTAGAGTTCATGTATGCAAAAAAATTTGAAAACTATAATAACTATAAGTGAAGAAAATTATTTCACACACTAAAAATGAACTCCAAAGTTTTGTTATCCATGTTTGGGAAATTCCAATAGTAGAACCCCCTAATGGCACGGTGGAATTTTATAGGAAAGAGACTTCTAACTGATCCTAACATGTTTTAAATATGGTGGATATGCATGCCAGAAATATGTTGAGGATGCAATTGACCTACTGACCCAAAAATTTCAAGGAGTAGAAAAAATTAAATTCTCAAGTTAACGTGTGGTTGGATATTTACCAGCGCCAAACAATCCTCTATTTGCCTATCCTTAAAAATCATATATACTTTTTGGAATTATCTCTCTCAGCAATTGTGCATTTCCATTTTGGATGTTCAAATTTTTTTCAGGTCCAAACTTGAGTTTTCACTCTCCCATTTTCCTCGTAAACAAAAGAGATATAAGGCAAATAGATCGCAACAAAAAGAAACTTTTAGAGTTCATGTATGCAAAAAAAATTAAAACTATAATAAATGTAAGTGAAGAAAATTATTTCACGCACTAAAAATGAACTCAGAGGTTTTGTTATCCATGTTTGGGAAATTCCAGTAGTACAACCCCCAAATTGCTTGGTGGTAATTTATAGGAAAGAGACTTCTAACTGATCCTAACATGTTTTAAATGTGGTGGATATGCATGCCAGAAACATGTTGAGGATGCAAGTGACCTATTGATCCAAAAATTTCAAGGAGTAGAAAAAATTAAATTCTCAAGTTAACGTGTCGTTGGATATTTACCAGCGCCAAACAACCCACTATTTGCCTATCCTTAAAAATAACAGATAATTTTTAGAATTATCTATCTCAGCATTTGTGCATTTCCATTTTGGATGTTCAACTTTTTCATCAGGTCCAAACTTGCATTTTCACTCTCCCATTTTTCTCGTAAACAAAAAAGATATAAGGCAAATAGATCACAACAAAATGAAAATTTTAGACATCTAACTGATCCTCCAAGGTATTGTTATCCATGTTTGGGAAATTCCAGTAGTACAACCCCCTAATAGCTTGGTCGTATTTTATAGGAAAGAGACATCTAACTGATCCTAACATGTTTTCAATATGGTGGATATGCGTGCCAAAAACATGTTGAGGATGCAAGTGACCTAATCATCCAATAATTTCAAGGAGTAGAAAAAATTAAATTCTCAAGTAAACGTGTGGTTGGATATTTACCAGAGCCAAACAACCCACTTTTTGCCTATCCTTAAAAATCACAGATACTTTTTGGAATTATGTCTCTCAGTATTTGAGCATTTCCTTTTTGGATGTTCAAATATTTTTTCAAGTCAAAAATTGAGTTTTGACTCTCCCGTTTTTCTCGTAAACAAAAAAGATATAAGGAAAATAGATCGCAATAAAATCAAAATTTTAGAGTTCATGTATACAAAAAAAATTGAAAACTTTAATAATTGTAAGTGAAGAAAATTATTTCTCACACTAAAACGAACTCGAAGGTTTTGTTATCCATGTTTGGGAAATTCCACTAGTACAACCCCGTAATAGGTTGGTGGAATTTTATAGGAAAGAGACTTATAACTGATTCTAACATGTTTGAAATGTTGTGGATATGGGGCCAGAAACAAGTTGAGGATGCAAGTGACCAAATGATCCAGAAATTTCAAGGAGAAGAAAAAATTAAATTCTCAAGTTAACGTGTGGTTGAATATTTACCAGAGCAAAACAACCCACTTTTTGCCTATCCTTAAAAATCACAGATAATTTTTTAAATTATCTCTCTCAGGATTTGTGCATTTCCATTTTGGATGTTAATTTTTTTTTCTAGATCCAAACTTGAGTTTTCACTCACCCATTTTTCTCGTAAACAAAAAAGATATAAGCCAAAAAGATCGCAACAAAAAGAAAATTTTAGAAAACATGTATGCAAAAAAATTTGAACACTATAATAAATGTAAGTGAAGAAAATTATTTCACGCACTAAAAAAGAACTCCAAAGTTTTGTTCTCCATGTTTGAGAAATTTCACTAGTACAACCCCCAATAGCTTGGTGGAATTTTATAGGAAACAGACTTCTAACTGATCCTAACATGTTTTAAACGTGGTGGATATGCATGCCACAAACAGGTTGAGGATGAGAGTGACCTAGTGATCCCAAAATTTCAAGGAGTAGAAAAAATTAAATTCTCAAGTTAACGTGTGGTTTGAAATTAACCTAAGCCAAACAAGCCACTTTTTGCCTATCCTTAAAAATCACAATTACTTTTTGGAATTATCTCTCTCAGCATTTGTGCATTTCAATTTTGGATGTTCAAATTTTTTTTCAAGTCTAATATTGAGTTTTCACTTTCCCATTTTTCTCGTAAACAATAAAGATATAAGGGAAATAGATAGGAAAAAAATGAAAATTTTAGAGTTCATGTATGCAAAAAAATTTGAAAACTATAATAAATGTAAGTGAAGAAAATTATTTCATGCACTAAAAATTAACTCCAAAGTTTTGTTATCCATATTTGGGAAATTCACTAGTACAACCCGCTAATAGCTTGGTGGAATTTTATAGGAAAGTGACTTCTAACTGATCCTAATATGTTTTAAATGTGGTGGATATGCGTGCCAGAAACATGTTGAGGATGTTTTTTCCTAATGATCCAAAAATTTCAAGGAGTAGAAAAAATTAAATTCTCAAGTTAACGTGTGGTTGTATATTTACATGAGCAAAACAACCCACTTTTTGCCTATCCGTAAAAATCACAAACACTTTTTTAAATTATCTCTCTCAGCATTTGTGCATTTCCATTTTGGAAGGTAAATTTTTTTTCAGATCCAAACTTGAGTTTTCACTCTCCCATTTTTCTCGTAAACAAAAAGATATAAGGCAAATAGATCGCAACAAAATGAAAATTTTAGAGTTCTTGTATGCAAAAAAAAATTGAACACTATAATAAATGTAAGTGAAGAAAATTATTTCACGTACTAAAAATGAACTCCAAAGTTTTTCTATCCATGTTTGGGATACTCCACTAGTAGAACCCCAAATAGCTTGGTGGAATTTTATAGGAAAGAGACTTCTAACTGATCCTAACATGTTTTAAATGCGGTGGATATGCATGCCAGAAACAAGTTGAGGATGCAAGTGACCAAATGATCCAAAAATTTCAAGGAATAGAAAAAAATTAAATTCTCAAGTTAGCGTGTGATTGGAAATTAACCAGAGCCAATCAAGCCACATTTTGCCAATCCTTACAAACCACAGATACTTTTTGGAATTATCTCTCTCAGCATTTGTGCATTTCCATTTTGGATGTTCATATTTTTTTCAGATCCAAACTTGAGTTTTCACTCTCGCATTTTTCTCGTAAACAAAAAAGATATAAGGCAAATAGATCGAAAAAAATAAAAATTTTAGAGTTCATAAATGCAAAAAAAATTGAAAACTATAATAAATGTAAGTGAAGAAAATTATTTCATGCACTAAAAATCATCTCCAAAGTTTTGTTATCCATATTTGGGAAATTCCACTAGTATAACCCGCTAATAGCTTTGTGAAATTTTATAGGAAAGAGACTTTTAACTGATCCTAACATGTTTTAAATGTGTGGATATTTGTGCCAGAAACATGTTGAGGATGTTTTTTCCGAATGATCCAAAAATTTCAAGGAGTAGAAAAAATTAAATTCTCAAGTTAACGTGTGGTTGGATACTTACATGAGCAAAACAACCCACTTTTTGCCTATCCTTAAAAATCACAAATACTTTTTGGATTTATCTCTCTCAGCATTTGTGCATTTCCATTTTGGATGTTCAAATTTTTTTGAGATACAAACTTGAGTTTTCACTCTCCCATTTTTCTCGTAAACAAAAAAAATATAAGGCTAATAGATCGCAACAAAATGAAAATTTTAGAGTTCATGTAAACAAAAAAATTAGAACACTACAATAAAAGTAAGTGAAGTAAACTATTTCACGTACTAAAAATGAACTCAAAAGTTTTGTTATCCATGTTTGGGAAATTCCACTAGTACAACCCCCTAATAGCTTGGTGGAATTTTATAGGAAAGAGACTTCTAACTGATCCTAACATGTTTTAAATGTGGTGCATATGCATGCCAGAAACATATTGAGGATGCAAGTGACCTAGTGATCCTAAAATTTCTAGGAGTAGGAAATAGTAAATTGTCAAGTTAACATGTGGTTTGATTTTTACCAGAGCTAAACAAGCCACTTTTTGCCTCTCCTTAAATATCACAGATACATTTTGGAATTATCTCTCTCAGCATTTGTGCATTTCCATTTTTGTTGTTCATATTTTTTTTCAGATCCAAACTTCAGTTTTCACTCTCCCATTTTTCTCATAAACAAAAAAAATATAAGGCAAATAGATCGAAACAAAATGAAAATTTTAGAGTTCATGTATGCAAAAAAAATTGAAAACTATAATAAATGTAAGTGAAGAAAATTATTTCACGCACTAAAAATGAACACCAAGCTTTTGTTATGCATGTTTGGGAAATTCCATTAGTACAACCCCCTAAAAGCTTGGTGGAATTTTAAAGGAAAGAGACTTCTAACTGATCCTAACATGTTCTAAATGTGGTGGATATGCATGCAAGAAACATGTTGAGGATGCAAGTGACCTAATGATCCAACTATTTCAATGAGTATAAACAATTAAATTCTCAAGTTAACATGTGGTTGGATATTTACAAGAGCCAAACAACCCATTTTTTTCCTATCCTTAAAAAAGACAGATACTTTTTTGAATTATCTCTCTCAGCATTTGTGCATTTCCATTTTGAATGCTCAAATCTTTTTTCAGATACAAACTTGAGTTTTCACTCTCCAATTTTTTCGTAAACAATAAAGATATAATGCAAATAGATCGCAACAAAATGAAAATTTTAGAGTTCATGTAAGCAAAAAAATTTGAACAGTACAATAAAAGTAAGTGAAGCAAACAATTTCACGTACTAAAAATGAACTCAAACGTTTTGTTATCCATGTTTGGGAAATTCCACTAGTACAACCCCTTAATAGCTTGGTGGAATTTTATAGGAAAGAGACTTCTAACTGATCCTAATATGTTTTAAATGTGGTGGATATGCATGCCAGAAACATGTTGATGATGCAAGAGACCTAGTGATCCAAAACTTCAAGGAGTAGGAAAAAGTAAATTCTCAAGTTAACGTGTTGTTTGATATTTACGAGAGCTAAACAAGCCACTTTTTGCCTATCCTTAAAAATCACAGATACTTTTTAGAATTATCTTTCTCAGCATTTGTACATTTCCATTTTGGAATTTAAATTTGTTTTCAGGTCCAAACTTGAGTTTTCACTCTTCCATTTTTCTCGTAAACAAAAAAGTTATAAGGCAAATAGATCGCAAAAAAATGAAAATTTTAGAGTTCATGTATGCAAAAAAATTTGAACACTATAATAAATGTAAGTGAAGAAAATTATTTCACGCACTAAAAATGAACTCCAAAGTTTTGTTATCCATGTTATGGAAATTCCACTAGTAAAACCCCCTAATAGCTTGGTGGAATTTTATAGGAAAGAGACTTCTAACTGATCCTAACATGTTTTAAATGTGGTGGATATGCATTCCAGAAACATGTTGTGGATGCAAGATACCTAATGATAAAAAAATTTCAACAAGAAGAAAAAATTAAATTCTCTAGTTAACGCGTGGTTGGATATTTACAAGAGCATAACAACCCACGTTTTACATATCCTTAAAAATCACATATACTTTTTTGATTTATCTCTCTCTGCATTTTTGAATTTCCATTTTGGATGTTAAAATATATTTTCCGATCACTACTTGAATTTTCACTCTCCCATTTTTCTCGTAAAAAAAAAGGTATAAGGCAAATTGATCGCAACAAAATGAAAATTTTAGAATTCAACAATGCAAAAAACATTGAAAACTATAATAAAAGTAAGTGAAGAAAATTATTTCACGCACTAAAAATGAAATCCAAAGTTTTGTTATCCGTATTTGGGGAATTCCACTACTACAACCCCCTAATAGCTTGGTGGAATTTTATAGGAAAGAGACATCTAACTGATGCTAACATGTTTTTAATGTGGAGGATATGCTTGCCAGAAAGATGTTGAGGATGCAAGTGACCTAATGATCCAAAAATTTCAAGGAGTAGAAAAAATTAAATTCTCACGTTAACGTGTGGTTGGTTATTTACCAGAGCCCAACACCCAACTTTTTGCCTTTCCTTAAAAATCACAGATACTTTTTGGAATTATCTCTCTCAACATTTGTGAATTTTCATTTTTGATGTCAAATTTTTTTTTTCAGATCCAAACTTGAGTTTTCACTCTCCCATTTTTCTTGTAAACAAAAAAGATATAATGCAAATAGATCGCAACATAATGAAAAGTTTAGAGTTCATGTATGCAAAAAAATTTGAACACTATAGTAAATGTAGGTGAAGAAAATTATTTCACACACTAAAAATGAACTCCAAGGTTTTGTTATCCATGTTTGGGAAATTGCACTTGTACAACCTAGTAATAGTTTAGTGGAATTTTATAGGAAAGAGACTTCTAACTGATCCTAACATGTTTTAAATGTGGAGGATATGCGTGCCAGAAACAAGTTGAGGATGCAAGTGACCTAATGATCCAAAAATTCCAAGGAGTAGAAAAAATTAAATTCTAAAGCTAACATGTGGTTGGATATTTACCAGAGCAAAACAACCCACTTTTTGCATTTCCTTAAAAATCACTGATACTATTTGGAATTATCTCTCTTAGCATTTGTGCATTTCCATTTCCGATGTTAAATTTTTTTTTTCGGATCTAAACTTGAGTTTTCACTCTCCCATTTTTCTCGTAAACAAAAAAGATATAAGGCAAATAGATTGCAACAAAATGAAAATTTTAGAGTTCATGTATACAAAAATATTTGAACACTACAATAAAAGTAGGTGAAGAAAATTATTTCACGCACTAAAAATGAACTCCTAGGTTTTGTTATCCATGTTTGGGAAATTCCACTAGTACAACCCCGTAATAACTCGGTGGAATTTTATAGGAAAGAGACTTCTAACTGATCCTAACATGTTTTAAATGTGGTGGATATGCATGCCAGAAACATGTTGAGGATGCAAGTGACCTAGTGATCCAAAAATTTCGAGGAGTAGAAAAAATTAAATTCTCAAGTTAAAGTGGTTGGATATTTACCAGAGCCAAACAAGCCACTTTTTACCTATCCTTAAAAATCACTGATACTTTTTGGAATTATCTCTCTCACCATTTTTGCATTTCCATTTTGGATGTTCAAATTTTTTTTCAGGTTCAAACTTGAGTTTTCACTCTCCCATTTTTCTCGTAAACTAAAAAGTTATTAGGCAAATAGATCGAAACAAAATGAAAATTTTAGAATTCATGTATGCAAAAAAATTTGAAAATTATAATAAATGTATGTGGAGAAAATTATTTCACGCACTAAAGATGAACTCCAAGGTTTTGTTATCCATGTTTGGGAAATTCCACAAGTACAACCTCGTAATAGTTTGGTGGAATTTTATAGGAAAGAGACTTCTAACTGATCCTAACATGTTTTAAATGTGGAGGATATGCGTGCCAGAAACAAGTTGAGGATGCAAGTGACCAAATGATCCAAAAATTTCAAGGAGTAGAAAAAATTAAATTCTAAAGTTAACGTGTGGTTGGATATTTACCGGAGCAAAACAACCCACTTTTTGCCTATCCTGAAAAATCACTGATACTATTTGGAATTATCTCTCTCAGCATTTGTGCAATTCTATTCCCGATGTTAATTTTTTTTTCAGATCTAAACTTGAGTTTTCAATCTCCCATTTTTCTCGTAAACAAAAAAGATATAAGGCAAATAGATCGCAACAAAATGAAAATTTTAGAGTTCAAGTATACAAAAAAAATTGAACACTACAATCAAAGTAAGTGAAGAAAACTATTTCATGTACTAAAAATGAACCCCAAAGTTTTGTTATCCATGTTTGGGAACTTCCACTAGTACAACCCCCTAATAGCTTGGTGGATTTTTATAGGAAAGAGAATTCTAACTGAACCTAACAAGTTTTAAATGTGGTGGATATGCATGCCAGAAACATGTTGAGGATGCAAGTGACCTAGTGATCATAAAATTTCAAGGAATAGAAAAAATTAAATTTTCAATTTAACATGTGTTTGGATATTTACCAAAGCCAAACAACCCACTTTTTGCCTATCCATAAAAATCACAGATAATTTTTGATATTATCACTCTTAGCATTTGTGCATTTCCTTTTTGCATGTTAAAATATTTTTTGAGATCCAAACTTGAGTTTTCACTCTCCCATTTTTCTCGTAAACAAAAAAGATATAAGGCAAATAGATCGCAACAAAATGAAAATTTTAGAGTTCATGTATGCAAAAAATTTTGAACACTACAATAAATGTAAGTGAAGAAAACTATTTCACGTACTAAAAATGAACTCAAAAGTTTTGTTATCCATGTTTGGGAAATTTCACTAGTACAACCCCCTAATAGCTAGGAGGAATTTCGTAGGAAAGAGACAGCTAACTAATCCTAACATGTTTTAAATGTGGTAGATATTCATGCCAAAAACATGTTGAGGATGCAAGTGAACTAGTGATCCAAAAATTTCAAGGAGTAGAAAAAATTAAATTTTCAAGTTAACGAGTGGTTGGATATTTACCTGAGCCTCACAAGCCACATTTTGCTTATCCTTAAAAATCACAGATACTTTTTGGAATTATCTCTTTTAGCATTTGTACTTTTCCATTTTGGATGTTAAATTTTTTTTTCAGGTCCAAACTTGAGTTTTCACTCTCCCATTTTTCTTGTAAACAAAAAAGATATAAGGCAAATAGATCCCAGCAAAATGAAAATTTTAGTGTTCATGTATGCAAAAAAATTTTAAAACTATAATAAATGTAAGTGAAGAAAATTATTTAGTGGACTAAAAATGAACTCCAAAGTTTTGTTATCCATGTATGGGAAATTCCACTAATACAACCCCCTAATAGCTTGGTAGAATTTTATAGGAAAGAGACTTCTAACTGATCCTAACATGTTTTAAAAGTGGAGGATATGCATGCCAGAAACTTGTTGAGGATGCAAGTGACCAAATGATGCTAAAATTTCAAGTAGTAGAAAAAATTAAATTCTCAAGTTAACGTGTGGTTGAATATTTACCAGAGCATAACAAGCCACTTTTTTCCTATCCTTAAAAATCACAAATAAATTTTGGAATTATTTCTCTTAGCATTTGTGCATTTCCATTTTGGATGTTCAAATTTTTTTTCAGGTCCAAACTTAAGTTTTCACTCTCCGATTTTTCTCGTAAACAAAAAAGTTATAAGGCAACTAGGTCGCAACAAAATGAAAATTTAAGAGTTCATGTATGCAAAAAAATTTGAAAACAATAATAATTGTAAGTGAAGAAAATTATTTCACGCACTAAAAATGAACTCGAAGGTTTTGTTATCCATGTTTTGGAAATTCCATTAGTACAACCCCCTAATAGCTTGGTGGAATTTTGTAGGAATGAGACTTCTAACTGATCCTATCATGTTTTAAATGTGGTGGATAAGCATGCCAGAAACTTGTTGAGGCTGCAAGTGACCTAATGATCCAAAAATTTCAAGGATTAGAAAAAATTAAATTCTCAAGTTAACGTGTGGTAGGATATTTACCTAAGCAAAACAACCCACTTTTTGCGTGTCCTTAAAAATCACAGATACTTTTTGGTATTATCTCTCTCAGGATTTGTGCATTTCCATTTTGGATGTTCAAATTTTTATTCAGATCCAAACTTTTGTTTTCACTCTCCCATTTTTCTCGTCAACAAAAAAGATATAAGGCAAATAGATCGCAACAAAATGAAAATTTTAGAGTTCATGTATGCAAAAAAAATTTTGAACACTACAATAAATGTAAGTGAAGAAAATTATTTCACAAACTAAAAATGAACTCCAAAGTTTAGTAATCCATGTTTGGGAAATTCCACTAGTACAACCCCCTAATAGCTTGGTGGATTTTTATATGAAAGGGACTTCTAAGTAATCCTCACATGTTTTAAATGTGGTGGCTAGGTGTGCTAGAAACATGTTGAGGATGCAGGTGACCTAATGATCCAAAAATTTCAAAGAGAAGAAAAAAATAAATTCTCAAGATATCGTGTGGTTGGATATTTACGAGAGCCAAACACCCCACTTATTGCCTATCCTTTAAAATCACAGATACTTTTTGGAATTATCTCTCTCAGAATTTGTACATTCCATTTTGGATGTTAAGATTTTTTTTAAGATCCAAACTTGAGTTTTCACTCTCCCATTTTTCTCGTAAACAAAAAGATATAAGGGAAACAGATCGCAACAAAATGAAAATTTTAGAGTTCATGTATGCAAAAAAAATTGAAAACTATAATTAATGTAAGTGAAGAAAATTATTTCACACACTAAAAATGAGCACCAAAGTTTTGTTATCCATGTTTGGGAAATTCCACTAGTACAACCCCCTAATAGCTTGGTGGAAGTTTATAGGAAAGAGACTTCTAACTGATAATCACATGTTTTAAATGTGGTGGCTTGGTGTGCCAGAAACAAGTTGAGGATGCCAGTGACCTAATGATCAAAAAATTTCAAAGAGTAGAAAAAATTAAATTCTCAAGTTAAGGTGTGGTTGGATATTTAGCAGAGCAAAACAAGCCACTTTTTGCCTTTCCTTAAAAATCACAGATAATTTTTGGAATTATTTCTTGCAGCATTTGTGCATTTCCATTTTGGATGTTAAAATTTTTATTCAGATCCAAACTTTTATTTTCACTCTCCCATTTTTCTCGTCAAAAAAAAAGATATAAGGCAAATAGATCGCAACAAAAAGAAAATTTTAGAGTTCATGTATGCAAAAAAAATTTCAACACCACAATAAATGTAAGTGAAGAAAATTATTTCACAAACTAAAAAGGAACTCCAAAGTTTTGTTATCCATGTTTGGGAAATTTCACTAGTACAACCCCCTAATAACTTGGTGGAGTTTTATATGAAAGGGACTTCTAAGTAATCCTCACATGTTTTAAATGTGGTGGCTAGGTGTGCTAGAAACATGTTGAGGATGCAAGTGACCTAATGATCCAAAAATTTCAAGGAGAAGAAAAAATTAAATTCTCAAGTTATCGTGTGGTTGGATATTTACCAGAGCCAAAAAACCCACTTTTTGCCAATCCTATAAAATCACAGATACTTTTTGGTATTATCTCTCTCAGCATTTGTGCATTTCCATTCTGGATGTTGAAATTTTTATTCAGATCCAAACTTGTGTTTCTACTCTCCCATTTTACTTGTAAACAAAAAACATATAAGGCAAATAGATCGCAACAAAATGAAAATTTTAGAGTTCATGTATGCTAAAAAATTTGAACACTATAATAAATGTAAGTGAAGAAAATTATATCACGCAATAAAAATGAACTCCAAAGTTTTGTTATCCATGTTTGGGAAATTCCACTAGTACAACCCCCAAATAGCTAGGTGGAATTTTATAGGAAGGAGACTTCTAACTGATCCGAACATGTTTTAAATGTGGTGGATATGCATGTCAGATACATGTTGAGGATTCAAGTGACCTAATGATCAAAAAATTTCAAGGGGTAGAAAAAATTAAATTCTCAAGTTAACGTGTGGTTGGATACTTACTAGAGCCAAACAACCCACTTTTTACCTATCCTTAAAAATCACAGATATTTTTTGGAATTATCACTCTCAGCATTTTGGCATTACCATTTTAGATGTTAAATTTTTTTTTTAGATCCAAACTTGAGTTTTCTCTCTCCCATTTTTCTCAAAAAAAAAAAAGATATAAGGCAAAAAGATCGTAACAAAATGAAAATTTTAGAGTTCATGTATGCAAAAAATTTTGAAAACTATAATAAATGTCTGTGAAGAAAATTATTTCACGCACTAAAAATGAACTCTAAAGTTTTGTTATCCATCTTTGGGAAATTCCACTAGTCAACCCTTTAATAGCTTGGTGGAATTTTATAGGAAAGAGACTTCTAACTAATCCTAACAAGTTTTAAATGTGGTGGATATGTAGGCCAGAAAAAAGTTGAGGATGCAAGTGACCTAATGATCCAAAAATTTCAAGGAGTAGAAAAAATTAAATTCTCAAGTTAACGTGTTGTTTGATATTGACCAAAGCAAAACAAACAACTTTTTGCCTTTCCAAAAAAATCATAGATACTTTTTTGAATTATCTCTCTCAACATTACTGCATTATCATTTTGGATGTTAAATGTTTCTTTCAGATCCAAACTTGAGTTTTCACTCTCCCATTTTTCTCGTAAACAAAAAAGATATAAAGGAAGTAGATCACAACAAAATGAAAATTTTAGTGTTCATGTATGGAAAAAATTTTGAAAACTATAAGAAATATACGTGAAGAAAATTATATCACGCACTAAAAATGAACTCCAAGGTTTTGTTATCCATGTTTGGGAAACTCCACTAGTACAACCCCCTAATAGCTTGGTGAAATTTTATAGGAAAGAGACTTCTAACTCAACCTAACATGTTTTAAATGTGGGGGATATGCATGCAAAAAACATTTTGAGGATGCAAGTGACCTAATGATCCAAAAATTTCAAGCAGTAGAAAAAATTAAATTCTCAAGTTAACGTGTGGTTGGATATTTACCAGATCCAAACAACCAACTTTTTGCCTATCCTTAAAAATCACAGATACTTTTTGGAATTATCTCTCTCAACATTTGTACATTTCCATTTTGGATGTTAATGCTTTTTTTTCAGATCCAAACTTCAGTTTTCACTCTCCCATTTTTCTCGTAAACAAAAAAGATGTAAGGCAAATAGATCGCAACAAAATGAAGATTTTAGAGTTCGTGTATGCAAAAAAATTTGAAAACTATAATAAATGTAAATGAAGAAAATTATTTCACGCACTAAAAATGAACTCCAAAGTTTTGTTATCGATGTTTTGGAATTTCCACTCATACAACCCCCTAATAGCTTGGTGGAATTTTATAGGAAAGAGACGTCTAACTGATCCTAACATGTTTTAAATGTGGTGGATATGCATGCCAGAAAAAAAGTTGAGGATGCAAGTGACCTAATGATCCAAAAATTTCATGGAGTAGAAAATATTAAATACTCAAGTTAACATGTGGTTGGATATTTACATGAGCCAAACAACCAAGTTTTTGTCTATCCTTAAAAATCACATATACTTTTTGGAATTCTCTCTCTTCGCATTTGTGCTTTTCCATTTTGGATGTTAAATTTTTTTTACTCATCCAAACTTGAGTTTTCACTCTCCCATTTTTCTCGTAAACAAAAGAGATATAAGGCAAATAGATCACAACAAAATGAAAATTTTAGAGTTTGTGTATACAAAAAAATTTGAACACTACAATAAATGTAAGTGAAAAAAACTATTTCACGTACTAAAAATGAACTCCAAAGTTTTGTTATCCATGATTGGGAAATTCAAAAACTACAACCCCCTAATAGCTTGGTGGAATTTTATTGGAAAGAGACTTCTAACTGATCCTAACATGTTTAAAATGTGGTGTATATGCGTGCCAGAAACATGTTGTGGATGCAAGTACCTAGTGATCCAAAAATTTCAAGGAGAAGAAAAAATTAAATTTTCAAGTTAACGTGTGGTTGAATATTTACTAGAGCCAAAAACCCCACTTTTTGCCTATCCTTAAAAATGACAGATACTTTTTGGAATTATCTCTCTCAACATTTGTGCATTTCCATTTTGGATGTTCAAATTTTTTTTCTGGTCCAAACTTGAGTTTTCACTCTCCCATTTTTCTCGTAAACAAAAAAGTTATAAAGCAAATACATCGCAACAAAATGAAAATTTTATAGTTCATGTATGCAATAAAATTTCTAAACTATAATAATTGTAAGTGAAGAAAATTATTTCACGCACTAAAATTGAATCCTAGGTTTTGTTATCAATGTTTGGGAAATTCCACTTGTACAACCCCATAATAACTTGGTGGAATTTATAGGAAAGAAACTTCTAACTGATCCTAACATGTTTTAAATGTGGTGGATGTGCGTGCCAAAAACAACTTGAGGATGCAAGTGACCTAATGATCCAAAAAATTCAAGGAGTAGAAAAAAATAAATTCTCAAGTTAATGTGTGGTTGGATATTTACCAGAGCCAAACAACCCACTCTTTGCCTGTCCTTAAAAATCACAGATACTTTTTGGAATTATCTCTCTTAGCATTTTTGCATTTCCAATTTTCGATGTTCAAATTTTTTTCAGATCCAAACTTGTGTTTTTACTCTCCCATTTTTCTCATAAACAAAAAAGATATAAGGCTAATAGATCGCAACAAAATGAAAATTTTAGAGTTCATGTATGGAAAAAAATTTGAACACTAAAATAAATGTAAGTGAAGAAAATAATTTCACAAACTAAAAATGAACTCCAAAGTTTTGTTGTCCACGTTCTGAAAATTCCACTAGTATAACCCCCTAATAAGTCGGTGGAATTTTATAGGAAAGAGACTTCTAACTAATCCTCACATATTTTAAAGGTGGTGGCTAGGTGTGCGAGAAACATGTTGAGGATGCAAGTGACCTTATGATCCAAATTTTTCAAGGAGAAGATACATGTTGAGGATTCAAGTGACCTAATGATCAAAAAATTTCAAGGGGTAGAAAAAATTAAATTCTCAAGTTAACGTGTGGTTGGCTACTTACCAGAGCCAAACAACCCACTTTTTGCCTATCCTTAAAAATCACAGATATTTTTTTCAATTATCTCTCTCAACATTTGTGCATTTCTATTTTGGATGTTAAGATTTTTTTTAAGATCCAAACTTGAGTTTTCACTCTCCCATTTTTCTCGTAAACAAAAAAGATATAAGCCAACTAGATCGCAACAAAATGAAATTTTTAGAGTTCATGTATGCAAAAAAATTTGAAAACTATAATAAATGTAAGTGAAGAAAATTATTTCATGCACTAAAAATGACCTCCAATGCTTTGTTATCCATGTTTGGGAAATTCCACTAGTACAACCCCCTAATAGCTTGGTGGAATTTTATTGGAAAGAGACATCTAATTGATCCTAACATATTAAATTTTCAAGTTAACGTGTGGTTGGATATTTACCAGAGCCAAAAACCCCACTTTTTGCCTATCCTTAAAATTGACAGATACTTTTTGGAATTATCTTTTCAACATTTGTGCATTTCCATTTTGGATGTTAAGATTTTTTTTAAGAACCAAACTTGAGTTTTCACTCTCCCATTTTTCTCGTAAACAAAAAAGATATAAGGCAACTAGATCGCAACAAAATGAAAATTTTAGAGTTCATGTATGCAAAAAAGTTTGAAAACTATAATAAATGTAAGTGAAGAAAATTATTTCATGCACTAAAAATGACCTCCAAAGTTTTGTTATCCATGTTTGGGAAATTCCACTAGTACAACCCCCTAATAGCTCAGTGGAATTTTATAAGAAAGAGACTTCTAACTAATCCTCACATATTTTAAATGTGGTGGCTAGGTGTGCGAGAAACATGTTGAGGATGCAAGTGACCTAATGATCCAAAATTTTCAAGGAGTAGAAATAATTAAATTCTCAAGTTAACGTGTGGTTGGATATTTACCAGAGCAAAACAAGCCACTTTTTGCTAATCCTTAAAAATCATAGATACTTTTTGGAATTATCTCTCAACATTTGTGCATTTCAATTTTGGATGTTCAAATTTTTTTTCAGGTCCAAACTTGAGATTTCACTCTTCCATTTTTCTCATCAAAAAAAACTTTATAAGGCAAGTAGCTCGTAACAAAATGAAAATTTTAGAGTGCATGTATGCAAAAAAAAATTGAAAACTATAATAATTGTAAGTGAAGAAAATTATTTCACGCACTAAAATTGAATCCTAGGTTTTGTTATCAATGTTTGGGAAATTCCACTTGTACAACCCCATAATAACTTGGTGGAATTTATAGGAAAGAGACTTCTAACTGATCCTAACATGTTTTAAATGTGGTGGATATGCGTGCCAGAAACAACTTGAGGATGCAAGTGACCTAATGATCCAAAAAATTCAAGGAGTAGAAAAAATTAAATTCTCAAGTGAATGTGTGGTTGGATATTTACCAGAGCCAAACAACCCACTTTTATTCTGTCCTTAAAAATCACAGATACTTTTTCAAATTATCTCTCTCAACATTTGTGCATTTTCATTTTGGATGTTCAAATTTTTTTTCAGATCCAAACTTCTCTTTTCACTCTCCCATTTTTCTCGTAAACAAAAAAGATATAAGGCATATAGATCGCAACAAAATGAAAATTTTAGAGTTCATGTATGCAAAAATATTTCAACACTATAATAAATGTAAGTGAAGAAAATTATTTCACGCACTAAAAATGAACTCCAAAGTTTTGTCATCCATGTTTGGGAAATTCCATTAGTACAGCCCCCTAATAGCTTGGTGGAATTTTATTGGAAAGAGACTTCTAACTGATCCTAACATGTTTTAAATGTGGTGGATTTGCATGCCTGAAACATGTTAAGGATGCAAGTGACCTAATGATCCAAAAATTTCAAATAGTAGAAAAAATTAAATTCACATGTTAACGTGTGGTTGGATATTTACCAGAGCCAAACAAGCCATGTTTTGCCTATCCTTAAAAATCACAGATACTTTTTGGAATTATCTCTGTCAATATTTTTTCATTTCCATTTTGGATGTTAAATTTTTTGTTCAGATCCAAACTTGAGTTTTCACTCTCCCATTTTCTTGTAAAAAAAAAAAAGATATAAGGCAAATAGATCGCAACAAAATGAAAATTTTAGAATTCATGTATGCAAAAAAAATTGAAAACTATACTAAATGTAAATGAAGAAAATTATTTAACAGATTAAAAATGAACTTTAAAGTTTTTTTATCCATGTTTGTGAAATTCCATTATTACAACCCCGTAATAGCTTGGTGGAATTTTATAGGAAAGAGACTTCTAACTGATCCTAACATGTTTTAAATCTGGTGGATGTTCATACGAGAAACAAGTTGAGGATGCAAGTGACCTAATGATCCAAAAATTTCAAGGTGTAGAAAAAATTAAATTCTCAAGTTAAAGTGTGGTCGGATATTTACCAGAGCCAAACAACCCACTTTTTGCATGACCTTAAAAATCACAAATACTTTTTGGTATTATGTCTCTCAGCATTTGTGCATTTCCATTTTGGATGTAAATTTTTTTTTTTTCAGAACCAAACTTGTGTTTTCACTCTCCAATTTTTCTTGTAAAAAAAAGAAAAGATATAAGGCAAATAGATCGCAACAAAATGAAAATTTCAGAGTTCATGCATGCAAAAAAATTTGAACGCTATAATAAATGTAAGTGAAGAAAGCTATTTCCAGCACTAAAAATGAACTCCAAAGTATTGTTATCCGTGTTTGGGAAATTCCACTAGTACAACCCCCTAATAGCTTGGTGGAATTTTATAGGAAAGAGACTTCTAACTGATCCTATCATGTTTTAAATGTGGTGGATATGAATGCCAGAAACATGTTAAGCATGCAAGTGACCTAATGATGCAAAAATTTCAAGGAGTAGAAAAAATTAAATTCTCAGGTTAACGTGTGGTTGGATATTTACAAGAGCCAAACTGCCCAATTTTTGCCCAGCCTTAAAACTCACAGATACTTTTTGGAATTATCTCTCTCAGCATTTGTCCATTTCCATTTTGGATGTTCAAATTTTTTTTCTGATCCAAACTTGTGTTTTTACTCTCCCATTTTTCTCGTAAACAAAAAAGATATAAGGCAAATAGATTGCAATAAAATGAATATTGTAGAGTTCATGTATGTAAAAAAATTTGAAAACTATAATAAATGTAAGGGAAGAAAATTTTTTCACGCACTAAAAATGATCTCAAAATTTTTGTTATCCATGTTAGGGAAATTCCACAAGTACAACCCCCTAATAGCTTGGTGGAATTTTATAGGAAAGAGAATTTTAACTGATCCTAACATGTTTTAAATGTGGTGGATATGCATGCCAGAAACATGTTGAGGGTGCAAGTGACCTAATGATCCAAAATATTTGAAGGAGTAGAAAAAATTAAATTCTCAAGTTAACAAGTGGTTGGATATTTATATGAGCCAAACAAACCGCTTTTTGCCTATCCATAAAAATCACGGATACTTTTTGAAATTATCTTTCTAAGCATTTGGGCATTTCCATTTTGGATGTGAAATTTTTTTTTTTAGATCCAAATTTGAGTTTTCACTCTCCCTTTTTTCTCGTAAACAAAAAAGATAAAAGGCAAATAGATCACAACAAACAGAAAATTTTAGAGTTCATGTATGCAAAAAATTTGAACACTACAATAAATGTAAGAGAAGAAAACTATTTCACGTACTAAAAATGAACTCCAAAGTTTTGTTATTCATGTTTGGGAAAATTCACTAGCACAACCCCCTAATAGCATGGAGGAATTTTGTAGGAAAGTGACTTCTAACTGATCCTAACATGTTTTAAATGTGGTGGATATGGATGCCAAAAACATGTTGAGGATGCAAGTGACCTAGTGATCCAAAAATTTCAAGGAGTAGAAAAAATTCAATTCTCTAGTTAACGTGTGGCTGGATATTTACAGGAGCAAAACAAGCCACTTTTTGCCTATCCATAAAAATCACAGATAATTTTTGGAAATGTTTCTCTCAGCATTTGTGCATTTCCATTTTGGATGTTCAAATTTTTTTTCAGGTCCAAACTTGAGTTTTCACTCTCCCAATTTTCTCGTAAACAAAAAAGTTATAAGGCAAATAGATCGCAACAAAATGAAAATTTTAGAGTTGATGTATGCAAAAAAATTATAAAACTATAATAATTGTAAGAGAAGAAAATTATTTCACACACTAAAAATGAACTCGAAGGTTTTGTTGTCCATGTTTGGGAAATTCTACATGTACAACCCCGCAATAGCTTGGGGGAATTTTATAGGAAAGAGACTTCTAACTGATCCTAACATGTTCTAAATGTGGTGGATATGCATGCAAGAAACATGTTGAGGATGGAAGTGACCTAATGATCCAAAAATTTCAAAGAGTTGAAAAAATTAAATTCTCAAGTTAACATGTGGTTGGATATTTACCAGAGCCAAACAACCCACTTTTTTCCTATCCTTAAAAAACACAGATACTTTTTGGAATTATCTCTCTCAGCATTTGTGCATTTCCATTTTGGACGTTCAAATGTTTTTTCAGATCCAAACTTGAGCTTTCACTCTCTTTGTTTTCTTGTAAACAAAAAAGATATAACGCAAATAGATCACAACAAATTGAAAATTTTGGAGTTCATGTATGGAAAAAAATTTGAAAACTATAATAAATGTAAGGGAAGAAAATTATTTCACGCACTAAAAATGAACTCAAAAGTTTTGTTCTCCATGTTTGGGAAATTCCACTAGTACAACCCCCTAATAGCTTGGTGGAATTTTATAGGAAAGAGACTTCTAACTGATCCTAACATCTTTTAAATGCGGTGGATGTGCATGCACGAAACATGATGAGGGTGCAAGTGAACTAATGATCCAAAATATTTCAAGGAGTAGAAATAAATAAATTCTCAAGTTAACATGTGGTTGGATATTTACCAGAGCCAAACAACCCACTTTTTGTCTATCCATAATAATCACAGATACTTTTTGGAATTATCTCTCTCAGCATTTGTGAATTTCCATTTTAGATGTCAATTTTTTTTTTCAGATCCAAACTTGAGTTTTCACTCTCCCATTTTTCTCGTAAAAAAATAAAGATATAAGGCAAATATATCACAACAAAATGAAAATTTTAGAGCTCAAGTATCCAAAAAATTTGAAGACTACAATAAATGTAAATGAAGAAAACTATTTCTCGTACTAAAAATGAACTCCAAAGTTTTGTTATCCATGTTTGGGAAATTCCACTAGCACAACCCCCTAATAGATTAGAGGATTTTTTTAGGAAAGAGACTTCAAACTGATCCTAACATGTTTTAAATGTGGTGGATATGCATGGCAAAAACATGTTGCGAATTCAAGTGACCGAGTGATTCAAAAATTTCCCAAACATGGATAACAAAACCTTGGAGTTCATTTTTAGTGCGTGAAATAATTTTCAATTGTTTTTGTTTACATCGACTCTAAAATTTTCATTTTGTTATGCTTTATATCTTTTTTTGTTTCAGAGAAAAATAGGGGAGTGAAAACCCAAAGTTTGGAACTGAAAAAAAATTTGAACATCCAAAAAATGCTGAGAGAGATAGTTCCAAAAAGTATCTGTGATTTTTAAGGATAGGCAAAAAGTGGGTTGTTTGGCTCTGGTAAATATCCAACCACTTGAGAATTTGATTTTCTCTACTTGAAATTTTTTATTCATTAGGTCCATTTGCAACCTCAACATATTTCTGGCATGCATATCCACCACACTTAAAGCATGTTAGGATCAGTTAGGAGTCCCTTTCCTTTAAAATTCCACCAAGCATATTATTAGGGGTTGTACTAGTCGAATTTCCAAAACATGGATAACAAAATCTTGGAGTTCATTTTTAGTGCGTGAAATAATTTTCGAATTTTTTTTGCATACATGGACTCTAAAATTTTAATTTTGTTATGCCTTATATCTTTTTTTCTTTACGAGAAAAATGGGGGAGTGAAAACTCAACTTTTGATGTGAAAATAAATTTAAACATCCAAAAAATGCTGAGAGAGAAAGATCCAAAAAGTATCTGTGATTTTTAAGGATAGGCAAAAAGTGGGTTGTTTCGCTCTGCTAAATATCCAACAGTTGAGAATTTGATTTTTTCTACTCCTTGAAATATTTGGATCATTAAGTCCACTTGCATCCTCAACATGTTTCTGGCATGCATATCCACCACAATTAAAGCATGTTAGGATCAGTTAGAAGTCCCTTTCCTATAAAATTCCACCAAGCTTATTATTAGGGGTTGTACTAGTGGAATTTCCCAAACATGGATAACAAAACCTTGGAGGTCATTTTTAGTGTGTGAAATAATTTTCAATTTTTTTTTGCCTACATGGAATCTAAAATTTTCATTTTGTTATGCCTGATATCTTTTTTTGTTTAAGAGAAAAATAGGGGAGTGAAAACTCAAGTTTGGATCTGAAAACAAATTTGTACATCCAAAAAATTCTGAGAGAGATAGTTCCAAAAAGTATCTATGATTTTTAAGGAAAGGCAAAAAGTGGGTTGTTTGGCTCTGGTAAATATCCAACCACTTGAGAAATTGATTTTTTCTAATCCTTGAAATTTCAGGATCATTAGGTCCAGTTGCATCCTCAACATGTTTCTGGCATGGATATCGACCACACTTAAAGCATGTTAGGATCAGTTAGAAATCCCTTTCCTATAAAATTCCACCAAGCTTATTAGTAGGGGTTGTACTAGTCGAATTTCCCAAGATGGGATAACAAAACCTTGGAGTTCATTTTTAGTGCGTGAATTAATATTTAAATTTTTTTTGCATACATGGACTCTAAAATTTTCATTTTGTTGTGCCTTATATCTTTTTTTGTTTACGAGAAAAATGGGGGAGTGAAAACTCAAGTTTGGATCTGAACACATATTTGAACATCCTAAAAATGCTGAGAGAGATAGTTCCAAAGAGTATCTGTGATTTTTAAGGATAGAAAAAAAGTGGGTTGTTTGGCTCTGGTAAATATCCAACGACTTGAGAATTTGATTTTTTCTACACCTTGAAATTTTTGGATCATTAGGTCCACTTGCATCCTCAACATGTTTCTGGCATGCATATCCACCACACTTAAAGCATGTTAGGATCAGTTAGAAGTCCCTTTCCCATAAAATTCCACCAAGCTTATTATTAGGGGTTGTACTAGTGGAATTTCCAAACATGGACAACAAAACCTCGGAGATCATTTTTAGTGTGTTAAATAATTTTCAAATTTTTTTTGCATACATGGACTCTAAAATTTTCATTTTGTTATGCCTTATATCTTTTTTTGTTTACGAGAAAAATGGGGGAGTGAAAACTCGAGTTTGGATCTGAAAACAAATTTGAACATCCAAAAAATGTTGAGAGAGATAGTTCCAAAAAGTATCAGTGACTTTTAAGAATAGGCAAAAAGTGGGTTGTTTGGCTCTAGTAAATATCCAACCACTTGAGAATTTGATTTTTTCTACTCCTTGAAATTTTTGGATCATTAGGGCCACTTGCATCCTCAACATGTTTCTGGCATGCATATCCACCACACTTAAAGCATGTAAGGATCAGTTAGAAGTCCCTTTCCTATAAAATTCCACCAAGCTTATTATTATGGGTTGTGCTAGTGGAATTTCTGAAACATGGATAACAAAATGTTGGAGTTCATTTTTAGTGCGTGAAAGAATTTTCAATTTTTTTTGGCATATTTGGACTCTAAAATTTTCATTTTGATATGCCTTATATGTTTTTTTATTTACGAGAAAAATAGCGGAGTGAAAACTCAAGTTTGGATCTGAAAACAAATTTGAACATCCAAAAAATGCTGAGAGATATAGTTCCAAAAAGTATCGGTGACTTTTAAGAATAGGCAAAAAGTGGGTTGTTTGGCTCTGGTAAATATACAACCACTTGAGAATTTGATTTTTTCTACTCCTTGAAATTTTTGGATCATTAGGTCCACTTGCATCCTCAACATGTTTCTGGCATGCATATCCACCACACTTAAAGCATGTTAGGATCAGTTAGAAGTCCCTTTCCTATAAAATTCCACCAAGCTTATTATTAGGGGTTGTACTTGTGGAATTTCCCAAACATGGAAAACCAAACCTTGGAGTTCATTTTTAGTGTGTGAAATAGTTTTCAAATTTTTTTTGCATACTTGGACACTAAAATTTTCATTTTGTTATGCCTTATATCTTTTTTTGTTTACGAGAAAAATGGGGGAGTGAAAACTCAAGTTTGGATCTGAAAATAAATTTGAACATCCAAAAAATACTGAGAGAGAAAGATCCAAAACTATCGGTGATTTTAAAGGATAGGCATAAAGTGGGTTGTTTTGCTCTGGTAAATATTCAACCACTTGAGAATTTGATTTTTTCTACTCCTTGCAATTTTTGGATCATTAGGTCCACTTGCATCCTCAACATGTTTTTGGCACGCATATCCAGCACACTTAAAGCATGATAGGATCAGTTAGAAGTCCCTTATCTATAAAATTCCACCAAGCTTATTATTAGGGGTTGTACTAGTGGAATTTCCCAAACATGGATAACAAAACCTTGGAGTTCATTTTTAGAGTGTGAAATAATTTTCAATTTTTTTTTGCCTACATGGACTCTAATATTTTCATTTTGTTATGCCTTATATCTTTTTTTGTTTATGAGAAAAATGGGGGAGAGATAACTCAAGTTTGGATCTGAAAACAAATTTGAACATCCAAAAAATGCTAAGAGAGATAGTTCCAAAAAGTATCTGTGTTTTTTAAGGATTGGCAAAAAGTGGATTGTTTGGCTCTGGTAAATATCCAACCACTTGGGAATTTGATTTTTTCTACTCCTTGAAATTTTTGGATCATTAGGTCCACTTGCATCCTCAACATGTTTCTGGCATGCATATCCACCACACTTAAAGCATGTTAGGATCAGTTTGAAGTCCATTTTCTCTAAAATTCCACCAAGCTTATTATTAGGAGTTGTACTAGTGGATTTTCCCAAACATGGATAACAAAACCTTGGAGGTCATTTTTAGTGTGTGAAATAGTTTTCAAATTTTTTTTGCATACTTGGACTCTAAAATTTTCATTTTGTTATGCCTTATATCTTTTTTTCTTTACGAGAAAAATGGGGGAGTGAAAACTCAAGTTTGGATCTGAAAATAAATTTGAACATCCAAAAAATGCTGAGAGAGAAAGATCCAAAACTATCTGTGATTTTAAAGGATAGGCAAAAAGTGGGTTGTTTTGCTCTGGTAAATATTCAACCACTTGAGAATTTGATTTTTTCTACTCCTTGCAATTTTTGGATCATTAGGTCCACTTGCATCCTCAACATGTTTTTGGCACGCATATCCAGCACACTTAAAGCATGTTAGGATCAGTTAGAAGTCCCTTATCTATAAAATTCCACCAAGCTTATTATTAGGGGTTGTACTAGTGGAATTTCCCAAACATGGATAACAAAACCTTGGAGTTCATTTTTAGTGCGTGAAATAATTTTCAATTTTTTTTTGCCTACATGGACTCTAAAATTTTCATTTTGTTATGCCTTATATCTTTTTTTGTTTATGAGAAAAATGGGGGAGAGATAACTCAAGTTTGGATCTGAAAACAAATTTGAACATCCAAAAAATGCTGAGAGAGATAGTTCCAAAAAGTATCTGTGTTTTTTAAGGATTGGCAAAAAGTGGGTTGTTTGGCTCTGGTAAATATCCAACCACTTGAGAATTTGATTTTTTCTACTCGTTGAAATTTTTGGAACATTAGGTCCAGTTGCATCCTCAACATGTTTCTAGCATGCATAACCACCACACTTAAAGCATGTTAGGATCAGTTAGAAGTCCCTTTCCTATAAAATTCCAGCAAGCAAATTATTAGGGGTTGTACAAGTGGAATTTCCCAAACAAGGATAACAAAACATTGGAGTTCATTTGTAGTGCATGAAATAATTTTAAATTTTTTTTTGCATACATGGACACTAAAATTTTCATTTTGGTATGCCGTATTGTTTTTTTTTGTTTACTAGAAAAATGGGGGAGTGAAAACTCAAGTTTGGATCTGAAAACAAATTTGAACATCCAAAAAATGCTGAGAGAGATTGTTCCAAAGAGTATTTGTGATTTTTAAGGATAGGCAAAAAGTGGGTTGTTTGGCTCTGGTAAATATCCAACCACATGAGAATTTGATTTTTTCTACTCCTTGAAATTTTTGGTTCATTTGGTCCTCTTGCATCCACAACATGTTTCTTGTATGCATATCCACCACACTTAAGCATGTTAGGATCAGTTAGAAGTCCCTTTCCTATAAAATTCCACCAAGCTTATTATTAGGGGTTGTACAAGTGGAATTTCCCAAACATGGAAAGCAAAACCGTGTAGTTTATTTTTAGTGCGTGAAATAATTTTCAAATTTTTTTAGCATACTTGGACTCTAAAATTTTTATTTTGTTTTGGCTTATATCTTTTTTTGTTTACGAGAAAAATGGGGGAGTGAAAACTCAAGTTTTGATCTTAAAACAAATTTGAACGACCAAAAAATGTCGAGAGAGATAGTTCCAAAAAGTACCTGAGATTTTTAAGGATAGGAAAAAAGTGGGTTGTTTGGCTCTGGTAGATATCCAACCACTTGAGAATTTGATTTTTTCTACTCCTTGAAATTTTTGGATCATTAGGACCACTTGCATCCTCAACATGTTTCTGGCATGCATATCCACCACACTTAAACCATGTTAGGATTAGTTAGAATTCCCTTTCCTATAATATTCCACCAAGCTTATTATTAGGGGTTGTACTAGTAGAATTTCCCAAACATGGATAACAAAACCTTGGTGTTCATTTTTAGTGCGTGAAATAATTTTCAAATTTTTTTTGCATACATGGACTCTAAAATTTTCATTTTGTTATGCCTTATTGTTTTTTTTGTTTACGAGAAAAATGGGGGAGTGAAAACTTAAGTTTGGATCTGAAAACAAATTTGAACATCCAAAAAATGCTGAGAGAGATAGTTCCAAAAAGTATCTGTGATTTTTAAGGATAGGCAAAAAGTGGGTTGTTTAGCTCTGGTAAATATCCAACCACTTGAGAATTTGATTTTTTCTACTCCTTGAAATTTTTGGATCATTAGGTCTACTTTCATCCTCAACATGTTTCTGGCATGCATATCCACCACACTTAAAGCAAGTTAGGATCTGTTACAAGTCCCTTTCCTATAAAATTCCACCAAGCTTATTATTAGGGGTTGTACTTGAGGACTTTCCAAGACAAGGATAACAAAAACTTGGAGTTCATTTTTAGTGCGTAAAATAATTTTCAAATTTTTTTTGCATACATAGACTCTAAAATTTTCATTTTGTTATGCCTTCTGTCGTTTTTTGTTTACAAGAAAAATAGGGGAGTGAAAATTCCAAGTTTGGATCTGAAAACAAATTTGAACATCCAAAAAATTATGAGAGAGATAGTTCCAAAACGTATCTGTGATTTTTAAGGATAGGCAAAAAGTGGGTTGTATGGCTCTGGAATATATCCAACCACTTGAGAATTTCATTTTTTCTACTCCTTGAAATTTTTGGATCATTAGGTCCACTTGCATCCTTAACATGTTTCTGGCATGCATGTCCACCACACTTCAAGCATGTTAGGATCAGTTAGAAGCCCTTTCCTATAAAATCCCACCATGCTTATTATTAGGGGTTGTACTAGTGGAATTTCCCAAACATGGATAACAAAACCTTGGAGTTCATTTTTAGGGCGAGAAATAATTATCAAATTTTTTTTGCATACATGGACTCTAAAATTTTCATTTGGTTATGCCTTATATCTTTTTTTTTACGAGAAAAATGGGGGAGAGAAAACTCAAGTTTGGATCTAAAAACAAATTCAAACATCCAAAAAATGCTGAGAGAGATAGTTCCAAAAAGTATCAATGATTTTTAAGGATAGGTAAAAAGTGGATTGTTTGGCTCTGGTAATTATCCAACCACTTGAGAATTTGATTTTTTCTACTCCTTGAAATTTTTGGATCATTAGGTCCACTTGCATCCTCAACTTGTTTCTCGCATGCATATCCACCACACTTTAAGCATGATAGGATCAGTTAGAAGTCCCTTTCCCATAAAATTAAACCAAGCTTATTATTAGGGGTTGTACTAGTGGAATTTCCCAAACATGGATAGCAAAACCTTCGAGTTCATTGTTAGTGCGTGAATTAATTTTCAAATTTTTTTTTGCATACATGGACTCTAAAATTTTAATTTTGTTATGCCTTATATCTTTTTTTGTTTACGACAAAAATGAGGGAGTGAAAACTGAAGTTTGGATCTGAAAACAAATTTGAACATCCAAAAAATCCTGAGAAAGATAGTTCCAAAAAGTATATGTGATTTTTAAGGAAAGGCAAAAAGTGGGTTGTTTGGCTCTTGTAAATATCCAACCACTTGAGAATTTGATTTTTTCTACTCCTTGAAAATTTTGGATCATTAGGTCCACTTGCATCCTCAACATGTTTCTGGCATGCATATCCACCACACTTAAACCATGTTAGGATTAGTTAGAATTCCCTTTCCTATAATATTCCACCAAGCTTATTATTAGGGGTTGTACTAGTGGAATTTCCCAAACATGGATAACAAAACCTTGGTGTTCATTTTTAGTGCGTGAAATAATTTTCAAATTTTTTTTGCATACATGGACTCTAAAATTTTCATTTTGTTATGCCTTATTGTTTTTTTTGTTTACGAGAAAAATGGGGGAGTGAAAACTTATGTTTGGATCTGAAAACAAATTCAAACATCCAAAAAATGCTGAGAGAGATAGTTCCAAAAAGTATCAATGATTTTTAAGGATAGGTAAAAAGTGGATTGTTTGGCTCTGGTAATTATCCAACCACTTGAGAATTTGATTTTTTCTACTCCTTGAAATTTTTGGATCATTAGGTCCACTTGCATCCTCAACTTGTTTCTCGCATGCATATCCACCACACTTTAAGCATGATAGGATCAGTTAGAAGTCCCTTTCCCATAAAATTAAACCAAGCTTATTATTAGGGGTTGTACTAGTGGAATTTCCCAAACATGGATAGCAAAACCTTCGAGTTCATTGTTAGTGCGTGAAATAATTTTCAAATTTTTTTAGCATACTTGGACTCTAAAATTTTTATTTTGTTTTGGCTTATATCTTTTTTTGTTTACGAGAAAAATGGGGGAGTGAAAACTCAAGTTTTGATCTTAAAACAAATTTGAACGACCAAAAAATGTTGAGAGAGACAGTTCCAAAAAGTACCTGAGATTTTTAAGGATAGGAAAAAAGTGGGTTGTTTGGCTCTGGTAGATATCCAACCACTTGAGAATTTGATTTTTTCTACTCCTTGAAATTTTTGGATCATTAGGACCACTTGCATCCTCAACATGTTTCTGGCATGCATATCCACCACACTTAAACCATGTTAGGATTAGTTAGAATTCCCTTTCCTATAATATTCCACCAAGCTTATTATTAGGGGTTGTACTAGTGGAATTTCCCAAACATGGATAACAAAACCTTGGTGTTCATTTTTAGTGCGTGAAATAATTTTCAAATTTTTTTTGCATACATGGACTCTAAAATTTTCATTTTGTTATGCCTTATTGTTTTTTTTGTTTACGAGAAAAATGGGGGAGTGAAAACTTAAGTTTGGATCTGAAAACAAATTTGAACATCCAAAAAATGCTGAGAGAGATAGTTCCAAAAAGTATCTGTGATTTTTAAGGATAGGCAAAAAGTGGGTTGTTTAGCTCTGGTAAATATCCAACCACTTGAGAATTTGATTTTTTCTACTCCTTGAAATTTTTGGATCATTAGGTCTACTTTCATCCTCAACATGTTTCTGGCATGCATATCCACCACACTTAAAGCAAGTTAGGATCTGTTACAAGTCCCTTTCCTATAAAATTCCACCAAGCTTATTATTAGGGGTTGTACTTGAGGACTTTCCAAGACAAGGATAACAAAAACTTGGAGTTCATGTTTAGTGCGTAAAATAATTTTCAAATTTTTTTTGCATACATAGACTCTAAAATTTTCATTTTGTTATGCCTTCTGTCGTTTTTTGTTTACAAGAAAAATAGGGGAGTGAAAATTTCAAGTTTGGATCTGAAAACAAATTTGAACATCCAAAAAATTATGAGAGAGATAGTTCCAAAACGTATCTGTGATTTTTAAGGATAGGCAAAAAGTGGGTTGTATGGCTCTGGAATATATCCAACCACTTCAGAATTTCATTTTTTCTACTCCTTGAAATTTTTGGATGATTAGGTCCACTTGCATCCTTAACATGTTTCTGGCATGCATGTCCACCACACTTCAAGCATGTTAGGATCAGTTAGAAGCCCTTTCCTATAAAATCCCACCATGCTTATTATTAGGGGTTGTACTAGTGGAATTTCCCAAACATGGATAACAAAACCTTGGAGTTCATTTTTAGGGCGAGAAATAATTATCAAATTTTTTTTGCATACATGGACTCTAAAATTTTCATTTGGTTATGCCTTATATCTTTTTTTTTACGAGAAAAATGGGGGAGAGAAAACTCAAGTTTGGATCTAAAAACAAATTCAAACATCCAAAAAATGCTGAGAGAGATAGTTCCAAAAAGTATCAATGATTTTTAAGGATAGGTAAAAAGTGGATTGTTTGGCTCTGGTAATTATCCAACCACTTGAGAATTTGATTTTTTCTACTCCTTGAAATTTTTGGATCATTAGGTCCACTTGCATCCTCAACTTGTTTCTCGCATGCATATCCACCACACTTTAAGCATGATAGGATCAGTTAGAAGTCCCTTTCCCATAAAATTAAACCAAACTTATTATTAGGGGTTGTACAAGTGGAATTTCCCAAACATGGATAGCAAAACCTTCGAGTTCATTGTTAGTGCGTGAATTAATTTTCAAATTTTTTTTTGCATACATGGACTCTAAAATTTTAATTTTGTTATGCCTTATATCTTTTTTTGTTTACGACAAAAATGAGGGAGTGAAAACTGAAGTTTGGATCTGAAAACAAATTTGAACATCCAAAAAATGCTGAGAAAGATAGTTCCAAAAAGTATATGTGATTTTTAAGGAAAGGCAAAAAGTGGGTTGTTTGGCTCTTGTAAATATCCAACCACTTGAGAATTTGATTTTTTCTACTCCTTGAAAATTTTGGATCATTAGGTCCACTTGCATCCTCAACATGTTTCTGGCATGCATATCCACCACACTTAAACCATGTTAGGATTAGTTAGAATTCCCTTTCCTATAATATTCCACCAAGCTTATTATTAGGGGTTGTACTAGTGGAATTTCCCAAACATGGATAACAAAACCTTGGTGTTCATTTTTAGTGAGTGAAATAATTTTCAAATTTTTTTTGCATACATGGACTCTAAAATTTTCATTTTGTTATGCCTTATTGTTTTTTTTGTTTACGAGAAAAATGGGGGAGTGAAAACTTAAGTTTGGATCTGAAAACAAATTCAAACATCCAAAAAATGCTGAGAGAGATAGTTCCAAAAAGTATCAATTATTTTTAAGGATAGGTAAAAAGTGGATTGTTTGGCTCTGGTAATTATCCAACCACTTGAGAATTTGATTTTTTCTACTCCTTGAAATTTTTGGATCATTAGGTCCACTTGCATCCTCAACTTGTTTCTCGCATGCATATCCACCACACTTTAAGCATGATAGGGTCAGTTAGAAGTCCCTTTCCCATAAAATTAAACCAAGCTTATTATTAGGGGTTGTACTAGTGGAATTTCCCAAACATGGATAGCAAAACCTTCGAGTTCATTGTTAGTGCGTGAATTAATTTTCAAATTTTTTTAGCATACTTGGACTCTAAAATTTTTATTTTGTTTTGGCTTATATCTTTTTTTGTTTACGAGAAAAATGGGGGAGTGAAAACTCAAGTTTTGATCTTAAAACAAATTTGAACGACCAAAAAATGTTGAGAGAGATAGTTCCAAAAAGTACCTGAGATTTTTAAGGATAGGAAAAAAGTGGGTTGTTTGGCTCTGGTAGATATCCAACCACTTGAGAATTTGATTTTTTCTACTCCTTGAAATTTTTGGATCATTAGGTCCTGTTGCATCCTCAACATGTTTTTGGCATGCATATCCACCATACTTAAAGCATGTTAGGATCAATTAGAAGTTCCATTCCTATAAAATTCCACCAAGCTTATTATTAGGGGTTGTACTAGTGGAATTTCCCAAACATGGATAACAGAACCTTGGAGTTCATTTTTAGTGCATGAAATAATTTTCAATTTTTTTTTGCATACATGGACTCTAAAACTTTCATTATGTTCTGCCTTATTGTTTTTTTTTTGTTTATGAGAAAAATGGGGGACTGAAAACTCAAGTTTGGATCTGAAAACAAATTTGAACATCCAAAAAATGCTGAGAGAGATTCTTCCAAAGAGTATCTGTGATTTTTAAGGATAGGCAAAAAGTGGTTTGTTTGGCTCTGGTAAATATCCAACCACTTGAGAATTTGATTTTTTCTACTCCTTGAAATTTTTGGATCATTAGGTCCACTTGCATCCTCAACTTGTTTCCAGCATGCATATCCACCACACTTACAGCAAGTTAGGATCAGTTAGAAGTCCCTTTCCCAAAAAATTCCACCAAGCTTATTATTAGGGGTGGTACTAGTGGAATTTCCCAAACATGGATAGCAAATCCTTGGAGTTCATTTTTAGTGCGTGAAATAATTTTCAAATATTTTTTTGCATACATGGACTCTAAAATTTTCATTTTGTTATGCCTTATATCTTTTTTTGTTTATGAGAAAAATGGGGGAGTGAAAACTCAAGTTTGGATCTGAAAAAAAAATTTGAACATCGAAAAAATGCTGAGAGAGATAGCTCCAAAAAGTATCTATGATTTTTAAGGACAGGCAAAAAGTGGGTTGTTTGGCTCTGGTAAATAACCAACCACTTGAGAATTTGATTTTTTCTACTCCTTGAAATTTTTGGATCATTAGGTCCACTTGCATCCTCAACATGATTATGGCATACATATCCACCACACTTAAAAGCATGTTAGGATCAGTTAGAAGTCACTTTCCTATAAAATTCCACCAAGCTTATTATTAGGGGTTGTACTAGTGGAATTTCCCAAACATAGATAACAAAACGTTGGAGTTCTTTTTTGTGCGTGAAATAATTTAAAATTTTTTTTTGCGTACATGGACTCCAAAATTTTCATTTTGTTATGCTTTATTGCTTTTTTCGTTTACGAGAAAAATGGGGGAGTGAAAACACAAGTTTGGATCTAAAAACCAATTTGAACAGCCAAAAAATGCTGAGAGAGATAGATCCAAAAAGTATCTGTGATTTTTAAGGACAGGCAAACAGTGGGTTGTTTGGCTCTGCTTCCAACCACTTGAGAATTTGATTTTTTCTACTCGAAATTTTTGGGTCATTAGGTCCACTTGCATCCTCAACATGTTTCTGGCATGCATATCCACCACACTTAAAGCATGTTAGGATCTGTTAGAAGTCCCTTTCCTACAAAGTTCCACCAAGCTTATTATTAGGGGTTGATCTAGTGGAATTTCCCATACATGGATTTAAAAACCTTGGAGTTCATTTTTAGTGCGTGAAAAAATTTTCAATTTTTTTTTGCATTCAAGGACTCTAAAATTTTCATTTTTTTATGCCTTATAACTTTTTTTGTTTACGAGAAAAATGGGGAAGTGAAAACTCAAGTTTGGATCTGAAAACAAATTCAAACATCTAAAAAATGCTGAGAGAGATAGTTCCAAAAAGTATCTGTGGTTTTTAAGGATAGGCAAAAAGTGGATTGTTTGGCTCAGGTAAATATGCAACCACTTGAGAATTTGATTTTTTCTACTCCTTGAAATTTTTGGATCATTAGGTCCACTTGCATCCTCAACTTGTTTCTGGCATGCATATATACCACACTTAAAGCATGTTTGGATATTTTAGAAGTCCCTTTCCCATAAAATTCCACCGAGCTTATTATTAGGGGTTGTACTAGTGGAATTTCCCAAACATGGATAGCAAAACCTTGGAGTTCATTTTTAGTGCGTGAAATAATTTTCAAATTTGTTTTTGCATGCATGGACTCTAAAATTTTCATTTTGTTATGCCTTATATCTTTTTTTGTTCACGAGAAAAATGGGGGAGTGAAAACTCAAGTTTGGATTTGAAAACAAATTTGAACTTCCAAAAAAATGCTGAGAGAGATAGTTCCAAAAAGTATCTATGAGTTTTAAGGTTAGGCAAAAAGTGGGTTGTTTGGCTCTGGTAAAATATCCGACCACTTGAGAATTTGATTTTTTCTACTCCTTCAAATTTATGGATCATTAGGTCCACTTGCATCCTCAACATGTTTCTGGCATACATATCCACCACACTTAAAGCATGTTAGGATCAGTTGGAAGTCCCTTTCCTATAAAATTCCAACAAGCTTATTATTAGGGATTGTACTAGTGCAATTTCAAAAACATGGATAGCAAAACCTTGGAGTTCTTTTTAGTGCGGGAAATAATTATAAATTTTTTTTGCATACATGGACTTCAAAATTTTCATTTTTTTATGCTTTATTGCTTTTTAGTTTACGAGAAAAATGGGGGAGTGAAAACTCAAGTTTGGATTTGAAAAAAAATTTGAACAGCCAAAAAATGCTGAGAGAGATAGATCCAAAAAGTATCTGTGATTTTTAAGGACAGGCAAAAAGTGGGTTGTTTGGTTCTGGTAAATATCCAACCACTTGAAAATTTGATTTTTTCTACTCGAAATTTTTGGATCATTAGGTCCTCTGGCATCCTCAACATGTTTCTGGCATGCATATCCACCACACTTAAAGCATGTTAGGATAAGTTAGAAGTCCCTTTCCTATAAAATTCCACCAAGCTTATTATTAGGGGTTGAACTAGTGGAATTTCCCAAACATGGATTTAAAACCTTGAAGTTCATTTTTTGTGGGTCAAATAATTTTCAAATTTTTTTTGCATACAAGGACTCTTAAATTTTCATTTTTTTATGCCTTCTATCATTTTTTGTTTACAAGAAAAATGGGGGAGTGAAAACTCAAGTTTGGATCTGAGAACAAATTCGAACATCCAAAAAATGATGACAGAGATTGTTCCAAAAAGTATCTGTGATTTTTAAGGACAGGCAAAAAGTGGGTTGTTTGGCTCTTGTAAATATCCAACCACTTGAGAATTTGATTTTTTCTACACGAAATTTTTGGATTATTAGGTCCACTTGCATCCTCAACATGTTTCTGGCAAGCATATCCACCACACTTAAAGCATGTTAGGATCAGTTAGAAGTCCCTTTGCTATAAAATTCCACCAAGCTTTTTATTTGGGGTTGAACTAGTGGAATTTCCCAAACATGGATTTAAAAACCTTGGAGTTCATTTTTGGTGAGTGAAATAATTTTCAATTTTTTTTTGCATACATGGACTCTAAAATTTTCATTTTGTTATGCCTTATATCTTTTTTTTTTTACGAGAAAAATGGGGGAGTGAAAACTGAAGTTTGGATTTGAAAACAAATTCGAACATCCAAAAAATGCTGAGAGAGATAGTTCCAAAAAGAATATGTGTTTTTTTAAGAATAGGCAAAAAGTTGGTTGTTTGGCTCTCGTAAATTTATCCAACCACTTGAGAATTTAATTTTTTCTACTCCTTGAAATTTTTGGATCATTAGGTCAACCTGCATGCTCAACATGTTTCTGGCATGCATATCCAGCACACTTAAAGCATGTTAGGATCAGTTAGAAGTCCCTTTCCCATAAAATTCCACCAAGCTTATTATTAGGGGTTGTACTAGTGGAATTTCCCAAACATGGATAGCAAAACCTTGGAGTTCATTTTTAGTGCGTGAAATAATTTTAAAATTTTTTTTTGCATACATGGACTCTTAAATTTTCATTTTGTTTTGCCTTATACCTTTTTTTGTTTACGAGAAAAATGGGGGAGTGAAAACTCAAGTTTGGATCTGAAAACAAATTTGAACATCCAAAAAATGCTGAGAGAGATAGTTCCAAAAAGTATCTGTGATTTTTAAGGATAGGCAAAAAGTGGGTTGTTTGGCTCTCGTAAATATCCAACCACTTGAGAATTTGATTTTTTCTACTCCTTGAAATTTTTGGATCATTAGGTCCACTTGCATCCTCAACACGTTTTTGGCATACATATCCACCACACTTAAAGCATGTTAGGATCAATTAGAAGTCCCTCTCCTATAAAATTCCACCAAGCTTATTATTAGGGGTTGTACTAGTGGAATTTCCCAAACATAGATAACAAAACCTTGGAGTTCTTTTTTGTGCGTGAAATAATTTTAAATTTTTTTTTGGATACATGGACTCCAAAATTTTCATTTTGTTATGCTTTATTGGTTTTTTAGTTTACGAGAAAAATGGGGGAGTGAAAACTCAAGTTTGGATCTGAAAACAAATTCGAACATCCAAAAAATGCTGAGAGAGATAGTTCCAAAAAGTATCTGTGATTTTTAAGGACAGGCAAAAAGTTGGTTGTTTTGCTCTCGTATATATCCAACCAGTTGAGAATTTGATTTTTTGTACTCCTTGAAATTTTTGGATCATTAGGTCCACTTGCATCCTCAACACGATTTTGGCATACATATCCACCACACTTAAAGCATGTTAGGATCAATTAGAAGTCCCACTCCTATAAAATTCCACCAAGCTTATTATTAGGGGTTGTACTAGTGGAACTTCCCAAACATAGATAACAAAACCTTGGAGTTCTTTTTTCTGCGTGAAATAATTTTAAATTTTTTTTTGCATACACGGACTCCAAAATTTTCATTTTGTTATGCTTTATTCCTTTTTTTGTTTACGAGAAAAATGGGGGAGTGAAAACTCAATTTTGGATCTGAAAACAAATTCGAACATCCAAAAAATGCTGAGAGAGATAGTTCCAAAAGGTATCTGTGATTTTTAAGGACAGGCAAGAAGTTGGTTGTTTTGCTCTCGTATATATCCAACCAGTTGAGAATTTGATTTTTTCTACTCCTTGAAATTTTTGGATCATTAGGTCCAGTTGCATCCTCAACACGTTTTTGGCATACATATCCACCACACTTAAAGCATGTTAGGATCAATTAGAAGTCCCTCTCCTACAAAATTCCACCAAGCTTATTATTAGGGGTTGTACTAGTGGAATTTCCCAAACATAGATAACAAAACCTTGGAGTTCTTTTTTGTGCGTGAAATAATTTAAAATTTTTTTTTGCATACATGGACTCCAAAATTTTCATTTTGTAATGCTTTATTGCTTTTTTTGTTTCCGAGCAAAATGGGGGAGTGAAAACTCAAGTTTGGATCTGAAAAAAATTCGAACATCCAAAAAATGCTGAGAGATAGTTCCAAAAAGTATCTGTGATTTTTAAGGACAGGCAAAAAGTTGGTTGTTTTTCTCTCGTATATATCCAACCACCTGAGAATTTGATTTTTTCTACTCCTTGAAATTTTTGGATCATTAGGTCCACTTGCATCCTCAACTTGTTTCTGGCATGCATATATACAACACTTAAAGCATGTCTGGATCTGTTAGAAGTCCCTTTCCCATAAAATTCCACCAAGCTTATTATTAGGGGTTGTACTGGTGCAATTTCCCAAACATGGATAGCAAATCCTTGGAGTTCATTTTTAATGCGTGAAATAATTTTCAAATATTTTTTTGCATACATGGACTCTAAAATTTTCATTTTGTTATGCCTTATATCTTTTTTTGTTTACGAGAAAAATGGGGGAGTGAAAACTCAAGTTTGGATATGAAAAAAAATTTGAAAATCAAAAAATGCTGAGAGAGATAGTTCCAAAAAGTATCTGTGATTATTAAGGATAGGCAAAATGTGGGTTGTTTGGCTCTCGTAAATATCCAACCATTTGAGAATTTGATTTTTTCTACTCCTTGAAATTTTTGGATCATTAGGTCCACTTGCATCCTCAACATGTTTATGGCATACATATCCACCACACTTAAAGCATGTTCGGATCAGTTAGAAGTCACTTTCCTATAAAATTCCACCAAGCTTATTATTAGGGGTTGTACTAGTGGAATTTCCCAAACATGGATAACAAAACCTTGAAGTTCTTTTTAAGTGCGTGAAATAATTTAAAATTTTTTTTTGCATACATGGACTTCAAAATTTTCATTTTGTCATGCCTTAGTGCTTTTTTTGTTTACGAGAAAAATGGGGGAGTGAAAACTCAAGTTTGGATCAGAAAACAAATTTTAACAGCCAAAAAATGCTGAGAGAGATAGATTCAAAAAGTATCTGTGATTTTTAAGGATAGGCAAAAAGTGGGTTGTTTAGCTCTGGTAAATATCCAACCACTTGAGAATTTGATTTTTTCTACTCGAAATTTTTGGGTCATTAGGTCCACTTGCATCCTCAACATGTTTCTGGCATGCATATCCACCACATTTAAAGCATGTTAGGATCAGTTAGAAGTCCCTTTCCTATAAAATTTCACCAAGCTTTTTATTTGGGGTTGAACTAGTGGAATTTCCCAAACATGGATTTAAAAACCTTGGAGTTCATTTTTGGTGAGTGAAATAATTTTCAATTTTTTTTTGCATACATGGACTCTAAAATTTTCATTTTGTTAGGCCTTATATCTTTTTTTGTTTACGAGAAAAACGGGGGAGTGAAAACTGAAGTTGGGATTTGAAAACAAATTCGAACATCCAAAAAATGCTGAGAGAGATAGTTCCAAAAAGAATATGTGTTTTTTTAAGAATAAGCAAAAAGTGGGTTGTTTGGCTCTCATAAATTTATCCAACCACTTGAGAATTTAATTTTTTCTACTCCTTGAAATTTTTGGATCATTAGGTCCACCTGCATGCTCAACATGTTTCTGGCATGCATATCCAGCACACTTAAAGCATGTTAGGATCAGTTAGAAGTCCGTTTCCCATAAAATTCCACCAACCTTATTATTAGGGGTTGTACTAGTGGAATTTCCCACACAAGGATAGCAAAACCTTGGAGTTCATTTTGAGTGCGTGAAATAATTTTCAAATTTTTTTTTGCATACATGGACTCTAAAATTTTCATTTTGTTATGCCGTATAGCTTTTTTTGTTTACGAGAAAAATGGGGGAGTGAAAACTCAAGTTTGGATCTGAAAACAAATTTGAACATCCAAAAAATGCTGAGAGAGATAGTTCCAAAAAGTATCTGTGATTTTTAAGGATAGGCCAAAAGTAGATTGTTTGGCTCTGGTAAATATGCAACCACTTGAGAATTTGATTTTTTCTACTCCTAGAAATTTTTGGATCATTAGGTCCACTTGCATCCTCAACTTGTTTCTGGCATGCATATATACAACACTTAAAGCATGTCTGGATCTGTTAGAAGTCCCTTTCCCATAAAATTCCACCAACCTTATTATTAGGGGTTGTACTAGTGGAATTTCCCAAACATGGATAGCAAAACCTTGGAGTTCATTTTTAGTGCGTGAAATAATTTTCAAATTTGTTTTTGCATACATGGACTCTAAAATTTTCATTTTGTTATGCCTTATATCTTTTTTTGTTTACGAGAAAATTGGGGGAGTGAAAACTCAAGTTTGGATCTGAAAACAAATTTTAACTTCCAAAAAATGTTGAGGGAGATAGTTCCAAAAAGTATCTGTGATTTTTAAGGATAGGCAAAAAGTGGGTTGTTTGGCTCTGGTAAAATATCCGACCACTTGAGAATTTAATTTTTTCTACTCCTTGAAATTTTTGGATCATTAGGTCCACTTGCATCCTCAACATGTTTCTGGCATACATATCCACCACACTTAAAGCATGTTAGGATCAGTTGGAAGTCCCTTTCCTATAAAATTCCATCAAGCTTATTATTAGGGGTTGTACTAGTGCAATTTCCAAAACATGGATAACAAAACCTTGGAGTTCTTTTTAGTGCGGGAAATAATTATAAATTTTTTTTGCATACATGGACTTCAAATTTTTCATTTTGTTATGCTTTATTGCTTTTTTGTTTACGAGAAAAATGGGGGAGTGCAAACTCAAGTTTGGATTTGAAAAAAAATTTGAACAGCCAAAAAATGCTGAGAGAGATAGATCCAAAAAGTATCGGTGATTTTTAAGGACAGGCAAAAAGTGGGATGTTTGGATCTGGTAAATATCCAACCACTTGAAAATTTGATTTTTTATACTCGAAATTTTTGGATCATTAGGTCCAGTTGCATCCTCAACATGTTTCTGGCATGCATATCCACCACACTTAAAGCATGTTAGGATCAGTTAGAAGTCCCTTTCCTATAAAATTCCACCAAGCTTATTATTAGGGGTTGAACTAGTGGAATTTCCCAAACATGGATTTAAAAACCTTGAAGTTCATTTTTAGTGCGTCAAATAATTTTCAATTTTTTTTGGATACATGGACTCTAAAATTTTCATTTTTTTATGCCTTCTATCTTTTTTTGTTTACTAGAAAAATGGGGGAGTGAAAACTCAAGTTTGGATCTGAAAACAAATTCGAACATTGAAAAAATGATGTGAGAGATAGTTCCAAAAAGTATCTGTGATTTTTAAGGACAGGCAAAAAGTGGGTAGTTTGGCTTTGGTAAATATACAACCACTTGAGAATTTGATTTTTTCTACCCGAAATTTTTGGATTATTGGGACCACTTGCATCCTCAACATGTTTCTGGCAAGCATATCCACCACACTTAAAGCATGTTAGGATCAGTTAGAAGTCCCTTTCGTATAAAATTCCACCAAGGTTTTTATTTGGGGTTGAACTAGTGGAATTTCCCAAACATGGATTTAAAAACCTTGGAGTTCATTTTTGGTGAGTGAAATAATTTTCAATTTTTTTTTGCATACATGGACTCTAAAATTTTCATTTTGTTATGTCTTATATCTTTTTTTGTTTACGAGAAAAATGGGGGAGTGAAAACTGAAGTTTGGATCTGAAACCAAATTCAAACATCCAAAAAATGCTGAGAGAGATAGTTCCAAAAAGAATATGTGTTTTTTAAGAATAGGCAAAAAGTGGGTTCTTTGGCTCTCGTAAATATATCCAACCACTTGAGAATTTAATTTTTTCTACTCCTTGAAATTTTTGGATCATTAGGTCCACTGGCATCCTCAAAATGTTTCTGGCATGCATATCTAGCACACTTAAAGCATGTTAGGATCAGTTAGAAGTCCCTTTCCCATAAAATTCCACCAAGCTTATTATTAGGGGTTGTACTAGTGGAATTTCGCAAACATGGATAGCAAAACCTTGGAGTTCATTTTTAGTGCGTGATATAATTTTCAAATTTTTTTTTGCATACGTGGACTCTAAAATTTTCATTTTGTTATGCCTTATACCTTTTTTTTTACGAGAAAAATGGGGGAGTGAAAACTCAAGTTTTGATCTGAAAACAAATTTGAACATCCAAAAAATGCTGAGAGAGATAGTTCCAAAGAGTATCTGTGATTTTTAAGGATAGGCAAAAAGTGGGTTGTTTGGCTCTCGTAAATATCCAACCACTTGAAAATTTGATTTTTTCTACTCGAAATTTTTGGATCATTAGGTCCTCTTGCATCCTCAACACGTTTCTGGCATGCATATCCACCACACTTAAAGCATGTTAGGATAAGTTAGAAGTCCCTTTCCTATAAAATTCCACCAAGCTTATTATTAGGGGTTGAACTAGTGGAATTTCCCAAACATGGATTTAAAAACCTTGAAGTTCATTTTTAGTGCGTCAAATAATTTTCAAATTTTTTTTGCATACATGGACTCTAAAAGTTTCATTTTTTTATGCCTTCTATCTTTTTTTGTTTTCTAGAAAAATGGGGGAGTGAAAACTCGAGTTTGGATCTGAAAACAAATTCGAACATCCAAAAAATGATGACAGAGATTGTTCCAAAAAGTATCTGTGATTTTTAAGGACAGGCAAAAAGTGGGTTGTTTGGCTCTGGTAAATATCCAACCACTTGAGAATTTGATTTTTTCTACACGAAATTTTTGGATTATTAGGTCCACTTGCATCCTCAACATGTTTCTGGCAAGCATATCCACCACACTTAAAGCATGTTAGGATCAGTTAGAAGTCCCTTTGCTATAAAATTCCACCAAGCTTTTTATTTGGGGTTGAACTAGTGGAATTTCCCAAACATGGATTCAAAAACCTTGGAGTTCATTTTTGGTGAGTGAAATAATTTTCAATTTTTTTTTGCATACATGGACTCTAAAATTTTCATTTTGTTATGCCTTATATCTTTTTTTGTTTACGAGAAAAATGGGGGAGTGAAAACTGAAGTTTCGATTTGAAAACAAATTCGAACATCCAAAAAATGCTGAGAGAGATAGTTCCAAAAAGAATATGTGTTTTTTTAAGAATAGGCAAAAAGTTGGTTGTTTGGCTCTCGTAAATTTATCCAACCACTTGAGAATTTAATTTTTTCTACTCCTTGAAATTTTTGGATCATTAGGTCCACCTGCATCCTCAACATGTTTCTGGCATGCATATCCAGCACACTTAAAGCATGTTAGGATCAGTTAGAAGTCCCTTTCCCATAAAATTCCACCAAGCTTATTATTAGGGGTTGTACTAGTGGAATTTCCCAAACATGGATAGCAAAACCTTGGAGTTCATTTTTAGTGTGTGAAATAATTTTCAAATTTTTTTTTGCATACATGGACTCTAAAATTTTCATTTTGTTTTGCCTTATACCTTTTTTTGTTTACGAGAAAAATGGGGGAGTGAAAACTCAAGTTTGGATCTGAAAACAAATTTGAACATCCAAAAAATGCTGAGAGAGATAGTTCCAAAAAGTATCTGTGATTTTTAAGGATAGGCAAAAGTGGCTTGTTTGGCTCTGGTAAATATCCAACCACTTGAGAATTTGATTTTTTCTACTCCTTGAAATTTTTGGATCATTAGGTCCACTTGCATCCTCAACACGTTTTTGGCATACATATCCACCACACTTAAAGCATGTTAGGATCAAATAGAAGTCCCTCTCCTATAAAATTCCACCAAGTTTATTATTAGGGGTTGTACTAGTGGAATTTCCCAAACATAGATAACAAAACCTAGGAGTTCTTTTTTGTGCGTGAAATAATTTTAAATTTTTTTTTGCATACATGGCCTCCAAAATTTTCATTTTGTTATGATTTATTGCTTTTTTTGTTTACGAGAAAAATGGGGGAGTGAAAACTCAAGTTTGGATATGAAAACAAATTCGAACATCCAAAAAATGCTGAGAGAGATAGTTCCAAAAAGTATCTGTGATTTTTAAGGACAGGCAAAAAGTTGGTTGTTTTGCTCTCGTATATATCCAACCAGTTGAGAATTTGATTTTTTCTACTCCTTGAAATTTTTGGATCATTAGGTCCACTTGCATCCTCAACACGTTTTTGGCATACATATCCACCACACTTAAAGCATATTAGGATCAATTAGAAGTCCCTCTCCTACAAAATTCCACCAAGCTTATTATTAGGGGTTGTACTAGTGGAATTTCCCAAACATAGATAACAAAACCTTGGAGTTCTTTTTTGTGCGTGAAATAATTTTAAATTTTTTTTTGCATACATGGACTCCAAAATTTTCATTTTGTTATGCTTTATTGCTTTTTTTGTTTACGAGAAAAATGGGGGAGTGAAAACTCAAGTTTGGATCTGAAAACAAATTCGAACATCCAAAAAATGGTGAGAGAGATAGTTCCAAAAAGTATCTGTGATTTTTAAGGACAGGGAAAAAGTTGGTTGTTTTGCTCTCGTATATATCCAACCAGTTGAGAATTTGATTTTTTCTACTCCTTGAAATTTTTGGATCATTAGGTCCACTTGCATCCTCAACACGTTTTTGGCATACATATCCACCACACTTAAAGCATGTTAGGTTCAATTAGAAGTCCCTCTCCTACAAAATTCCACCCAGCTTATTATTAGGGGTTGTACTAGTGGAATTTCCCAAACATAGATAACAAAACCTTAGAGTTCTTTTTTGTGCGTGAAATAATTTAAATTTTTTTTTTGCATACATGGACTCCAAAATTTTCATTTTGTAATGCTTTATTGCTTTTTTTGTTTACGAGAAAAATGGGGGAGTGAAAACTCAAGTTTGGATCTGAAAACAAATTCGAACATCCAAAAAATGCTGAGAGAGATAGTTCCAAAAAGTATCTGTGATTTTTAAGGACAGGCAAAAAGTTGGTTGTTTTTCTCTCGTATATATCCAACCACTTGAGAATTTGATTTTTTCTACTCCTTGAAATTTTTGGATCATTAGGTCCACTTGCATCCTCAACTTATTTCTGGCATGCATATATACAACACTTAAAGCATGTCTGGATCTGTTAGAAGTCCCTTTCCCATAAAATTCCACCAAGCTTATTATTAGGGGTTGTACTAGTGGAATTTCCCAAACATGGATAGCAAAACCTTGGAGTTCATTTTTAGTGCGTGAAATAATTTTCAAATTTGTTTTTGCATTCATGGACTCTAAAATTTTGATTTTGTTATGCCTTATATCTTTTTTTGTTTACGAGAAAATTGGGGGAGTGAAAACTCAAGTTTGGATCTGAAAACAAATTTTAACTTCCAAAAAATGTTGAGAGAGATAGTTCCAAAAAGTATCTGTGATTTTTAAGGATAGGCAAAAAGTGGGTTGTTTGGCTCTAGTAAAATATCCGACCACTTGAGAATTTGATTTTTTCTACTTCTTGAAATTTTTGGATCATTAGGTCCACTTGCATCCTCAACATGTTTCTGGCATACATATCCACCACACTAAAGCATGTTAGGATCAGTTGGAAGTCCCTTTCCTATAAAATTCCAACAAGCTTATTATTAGGGGTTGTACTAGTGCAATTTCCAAAACATGGATAACAAAACCTTGGAGTTCTTTTTAGTGCGGGAAATAATTATAATTTTTTTTTGCATACATGGATTCCAAAATTTTCATTTTGTTATGCTTTATTGCTTTTTTGTTTACGAGAAAAATGGGGGAGTGCAAACTCAAGTTTGGATTTGAAAAAAAATTTGAACAGCCAAAAAATGCTGAGAGAGATAGATCCAAAAAGTATCTGTGATTTTTAAGGACAGGCAAAAAGTGGGATGTTTGGATCTGGTAAATATCCAACCACTTGAAAATTTGATTTTTTATACTCCAAATTTTTGGATCATTAGGTGCACTTGCATCCTCAACATGTTTCTGGCATGCATATCCACCACACTTAAAGCATGTTAGGATCAGTTAGAAGTCCCTTTCCTATAAAATTCCACCAAACTTATTATTAGGGGTTGAACTAGTGGAATTTCCCAAACATGGATTTAAAAACCTTGAAGTTCATTTTTAGTGCGTCAAATAATTTTCAAATTTTTTTTGCATACATGGACTCTAAAATTTTCATTTTTTTATGCCTTCTATCTATTTTTGTTTACTAGAAAAATGGGGGAGTGAAAACTCAAGTTTGGATCTGAAAACAAATTCGAACATTGAAAAAATGATGAGAGTGATAGTTCCAAAAAGTATCTGTGATTTTTAAGGACAGGCAAAAAGTGGGTTGTTTGGCTTTGGTAAATATCCAACCACTTGAGAATTTGATTTTTTCTACACGAAATTTTTGGATTATTAGGTCCACTTGCATCCTCAACATGTTTCTGGCAAGCATATCCACCATACTTAAAGCATGTTAGGATCAGTTAGAAGTCCCTTTGCTATAAAATTCCACCAAGCTTTTTATTTGGGGTTGAACTAGTGGAATTTCCCAAACATGGATTTAAAAACCTTGGAGTTCATTTTTGGTGAGTGAAATAATTTTCAATTTTTTTTTGCATACATGGACTCTAAAGTTTTCATTTTGTTATGCCTTATATCTTTTTTTGTTTACGAGAAAAATGGGGGAGTGAAAACTGAAGTTTGGATTTGAAAACAAATTCGAACATCCAAAAAATGCTGAGAGAGATAGTTCCAAAAAGAATATGTGTTTTTTTAAGAATAGGCAAAAAGTGGGTTGTTTGGCTCTCGTAAATTTATCCAACCACGTGAGAATTTAATTTTTTCTACTCCTTGAAATTTTTGGATCATTAGGTCCACCTGCATCCTCAACATGTTTCTGGCATGCATATCCAGCACACTTAAAGCATGTTCGGATCAGTTAGAAGTCCCTTTCCCATAAAATTCCACCAAGCTTATTATTAGGGGTTGTACTAGTGGAATTTCCCAAACATGGATAGCAAAACCTTGGAGTTCATTTTTAGTGCGTGAAATAATTTTCAAATTTTTTTTTGCATACATGGACTCTAAAATTTTCATTTTGTTTTGCCTTATACCTTTTTTTGTTTACGAGAAAAATGGGGGAGTGAAAACTCAAGTTTGGATCTGAAAACAAATTTGAACATCCAAAAAATGCTGAGAGAGATAGTTCCAAAAAGTATCTGTGATTTTTAAGGATAGACAAAAAGTGGGTTGTTTGGCTCTCGTAAATATCCAACCACTTGAGAATTTGATTTTTTCTACTCCTTGAAATTTTTGGATCATTAGGTCCACTTGCATCCTCAACACGTTTTTGGCATACATATCCACCACACTTAAAGCATGTTAGGATCAATTAGAAGTCCCTCTCCTATAAAATTCCACCAAGCTTATTATTAGGGGTTGTACTAGTGGAATTTCCCAAACATAGATAACAAAACCTTGGAGTTCTTTTTTGTGCGTGAAATAATTTTAAATTTTTTTTTGCATACATGGACTCCAAAATTTTCATTTTGTTATGCTTTATTGCTGTTTTTGTTTACAAGAAAAATGGGGGAGTGAAAACTCAAGTTTGGATCTGAAAACAAATTCGAACATCCAAAAAATGCTGAGAGAGATAGTTCCAAAAAGTATCTGTGATTTTTAAGGACAGGCAAAAAGTTGGTTGTTTTGCTCTCGTATATATCCAACCAGTTGAGAATTTGATTTTTTCTACTCCTTGAAATTTTTGGATCATTAGGTCCACTTGCATCCTCAACAGGTTTTTGGCATACATATCCACCTCATTTAAAGCATGTTAGGATCAATTAGAAGTCCCTCTCCTACAAAATTCCACCAAACTTATTATTAGGGGTTGTACTAGTGGAATTTCCCAAACATAGATAACAAAACCTTGGAGTTCTTTTTTGTGCGTGAAATAATTTTAAATTTTTTTTGCATACATGGACTCCAAAATTTTCATTTTGTAATTCTTTATTGCTTTTTTTGTTTACGAGAAAAATGGGGGAGTGAAAACTCAAGTTTGGATCTGAAAACAAATTTGAACATCCAAAAAATGCTGAGAGAGATAGTTCCAAAAAGTATCTGTGATTTTTAAGGACACGCAAAAAGTTGGGTGTTTTTCTCTCGTATATATCCAACCACTTGAGAATTTGATTTTTTCTACTCCTTGAAATTTTTGGATCATTAGGTCCACTTGCATCCTCAACTTGTTTCTGGCATGCATATATACAACACTTAAAGCATGTCTGGATCTGTTAGAAGTCCCTTTCCCATAAAATTCCACCAAGCTTATTATTAGGGGTTGTACTGGTGGAATTTCCCAAACATGGATAGCAAATCCTTGGAGTTCATTTTTAATGCGTGAAATAATTTTCAAATATTTTTTTGCATACATGGAGTCTAAAATTTTCATTTTGTTATGCCTTATATCTTTTTTTGTTTACGAGAAAAATGGGGGAGTGAAAACTCAAGTTTGGATATGAAAACAAATTTGAACATCAAAAAATGCTGAGAGAGATAGTTCCAAAAAGTATCTGTGATTTTTAAGGATAGGCAAAATGTGGGTTGTTTGGCTCTCGTAAATATCCAACCATTTGAGAATTTGATTTTTTCTACTCCTTGAAATTTTTGGATCATTAGGACCACTTGCATCCTCAACATGTTTCTGGCATACATATCCACCACACTTAAAGCATGTTAGGATCAGTTGGAAGTCCCTTTCCTATAAAATTCCATCAAGCTTATTATTAGGGGTTGTACTAGTGCAATTTCCAAAACATGGATAACAAAACCTTGGAGTTCTTTTTAGCGCGGGAAATAATTATAAATTTTTTTTGCATACATGGACTTCAAAATTTTATTTTTGTTATGCTTTATTGCTTTTTTGTTTACGAGAAAAATGGGGGAGTTCAAACTCAAGTTTGGATTTGAAAAAAAATTTGAACAGCCAAAAAATGCTGAGAGAGATAGATCCAGAAAGTATCGGTGATTTTTAAGGACAGGAAAAAAGTGGGATGTTTGGATCTGGTAAATATCCAACCACTTGAAAATTTGATTTTTTATACTCGAAATTTTTGGATCATTAGGTCCACTTGCATCCTCAACATGTTTCTGGCATGCATATCCACCACTCTTAAAGCATGTTAGGATCAGTTAGAAGTCCCTTTCCTATAAAATTCCACCAAGCTTATTATTAGGGGTTGAACTAGTGGAATTTCCCAAACATGGATTTAAAAACCATGAAGTTCATTTTTAGTGCGTCAAATAATTTTCAATTTTTTTTGCATACATGGACTCTAAAATTTTCATTTTTTTATGCCTTCTATCTTTTTTTGTTTACTAGAAAAATGGGGGAGTGAAAACTCAAGTTTGGATCTGAAAACAAATTTGAACATCGAAAAAATGATGTGAGAGATAGTTCCAAAAAGTATCTGTGATTTTTAAGGACAGGCAAAAAGTGGGTAGTTTGGCTTTGGTAAATATACAACCACTTGAGAATTTGATTTTGTCTACACGAAATTTTTGGATTATTAGGTCCACTTGCATCCTCAACATGTTTCTGGCAAGCATATCCACCACACTTAAAGCATGTTAGGATCAGTTAGAAGTCCCTTTCGTATAAAATTCCACCAAGGTTTTTATTTGGGGTTGAACTAGTGGAATTTCCCAAACACGGATTTAAAAACCTTGGAGTTCATTTTTGGTGAGTGAAATAATTTTCAATGTTTTTTTTTGCATACATGGACTCTAAAATTTTCATTTTGTTATGTCTTATATCTTTTTTTGTTTACGAGAAAAATGGGGGAGTGAAAACTCAAGTTTGGATCTGAAAACAAATTCGAACATCCAAAAAAAGCTGAGAGAGATAGTTCCAAAAAGAATATGTGTTTTTTAAGAATAGGCAAAAAGTGGGTTGTTTGGCTCTCGTAATTTTATCCAACCACTTGAGAATTTAATTTTTTCTACTCCTGGAAATTTTTGGATCATTAGGTCCACTTGCATCCACAAAATGTTTCTGGCATGCATATCCAGCACACTTAAAGCATGTTAGGATCAGTTAGAAGTCCCTTTCCCATAAAATTCCACCAAGCTTATTATTAGGGGTTGTACTAGCGGAATTTCGCAAACATGGATAGCAAAACCTTGGAGTTCATTTTTAGTGCGTGATATAATTTTCAAATTTTTTTTTGCATACGTGGACTCTAAAATTTTCATTTTGTTATGCCTTAAAGCTTTTTTTGTTTACGAGAAAAATGGGGGAGTGAAAACTCAAGTTTTGATCTGAAAACAAATTTGAACATCCAAAAAATGCTGAGAGAGATCGTTCCAAAGAGTATCTGTGATTTTTAAGGATAGGCAAAAAGTGGGTTGTTTGGCTCTCGTAAATATCCAACCACTTGAGAATTTGATTTTTTCTACTCCTTGAAATTTTTGGATCATTAGGTCCACTTGCATCCTCAACACGTTTTTGGCATACATATCCACCACACTTAAAGCATGTTAGGATCAGTTAGAAGTCCCTCTCCTATAAAATTCCACCAAGCTTATTATTAGGGGTTGTACTCGTGGAATTTCCCAAACATAGATAACAAAACCTTGGAGTTCTTTTTTGTGCGTGAAATAATTATAAATTTGTTTTTGCATACATGGACTCCAAAATTTTCATTTTGTTATGCTTTATAGCTTTTTTTGTTTACGAGAAAAATGGGGGAGTGAAAACTCAAGTTTGGATCTAAAAACAAATTTGAACTGCCAAAAAATGCTGTGAGAGATAGATCCAAAAAGTACATGTGATTTTTAAGGACAGGCAAAAAGTGGGTTGTTTGGCTCTGCTAAATATCCAACCACTTGAAAATTTGATTTTTTCTACTCGAAATTTTTGGGTCATTAGGTCCACTTGCATCCTCAACATGTTTCTGGCATGCATATCCATCACATTTAAAGCATGTTTGGATCAGTTAGAAGTCCCTTTCCAACAAAATTCCACCAAGCTTATTATTAGGGGTTGAACTAGTGGAATTTCCCAAACATGGATTTAAAAACCTTGGAGTTCATTTTTATTGCGTGAAAAAATTTTCAATTTTTTTTTGCATACATGGACTTTAATATTTTGATTTTTTTATGCCTTATAACTTTTATTGTTTACGAGAAAAATGGGTGAGTGAAAACTCAAGTTTGGATCTGGAAACAAATTCGAACATCCAAAAAATGCTGAGAGAGATAGTTCCAAAAAGTATCTGTGATTTTTAAGGATAGGCAAAAAGTGGATTGTTTGGCTCTGGTAAATATTCAACCACTTGAGAATTTGATTTTTCCTACTCCTTGAAATTTTTTGATTATTAGGTCCACTTGCATCCTCAACTTGTTTCTGGCATGCATATATACAACACTTAAAGCATGTCTGGATCTGTTAGAAGTCCCTTTCCCATAAAATTCCACCAAGCTTATTATTAGGGGTTGTACTAGTGGAATTTCCCAAACATGGATAGCAAAACCTTGGAGTTCATTTTTAGTGCGTGAAATAATTTTCAAATTTGTTTTTGCATACATGGACTCTAAAATTTTCATTTTGTTATGCCTTATATCTTTTTTTGTTTACGAGAAAATTGGAGGAGTGAAAACTCAAGTTTGGATCTGAAAAAAAATTTTAACTTCCAAAAAATGTTGAGAGAGATAGTTCCAAAAAGTATGTGTGATTTTTAAGGATAGGCAAAAAGTGGGTTGTTTGGCTCTAGTAAAATATCCAACCACTTGAGAATTTGATTTTTTCTACTCCTTGAAATTTTTGGATCATTAGGTCCACTTGCATCCTCAACATATTTCTGGCATACATATCCACCACACTTAAAGCATGTTAGGATCAGTTGGAAGTCCCTTTCCTATAAAATTCCAACAAGCTTATTATTAGGGGTAGTACTAGTGCAATTTCCAAAACATGGATAACAAAACCTTGGAGTTCTTTTTAGTGCAGGAAATAATTATAAATTTTTTTTGCATACATGGATTTCAAAATTTTCATTTTGTTATGCTTTATTGGTTTTTTGTTTACGAGAAAAATGGGGGAGTGCAAACTCAAGTTTGGATCTAAAAACAAATTTGAACTGCCAAAAAATGCTGTGAGAGATAGATCCAAAAAGTATCTGTGATTTTTAAGGACAGGCAAAAAGTGGGATGTTTGGATCTGGTAAATATCCAACCACTTGAAAATTTGATTTTTTCTACTCCAAATTTCTGGGTCATTAGGTGCACTTGCATCCTCAACATGTTTCTGGCATGCATATCCACCACACTTAAAGCATGTTAGGATCAGTTAGAAGTCCCTTTCCTATAAAATTCCACCAAGCTTATTATTAGGGGTTGAACTAGTGGAATTTCCCAAACATGGATTTAAAAACCTTGAAGTTCATTTTTAGTGCGTCAAATAATTTTTAAATTTTTTTTGCATACATGGACTTTAATATTTTCATTTTTTTATGCCTTATAACTTTTATTGTTTACGAGAAAAATGGGGGAGTGAAAACTCAAGTTTGGATCTGGAAACAAATTCGAACATCCAAAAAATGCTGAGAGAGATAGTTCCAAAAAGTATCTGTGATTTTTAAGGATAGGCAAAAAGTGGATTGTTTGGCTCTAGTAAATATTCAACCACTTGAGAATTTGATTTTTCCTACTCCTTGAAATTTTTTGATCATTAGGTCCACTTGCATCCTCAACTTGTTTCTGGCATGCATATATACAACACTTAAAGCATGTATGGATCTGTTAGAAGTCCCTTTCCCATAAAATTCCACCAAGCTTATTATTAGGGGTTGTACTAGTGGAATTTCCCAAACATGGATAGCAAAACCTTGGAGTTCATTTTTAGTGCGTGAAATAATTTTCAAATTTGTTTTTGCATACATGGACTCTAAAATTTTCATTTTGTTATGCCTTATATCTTTTTTTGTTTACGAGAAAATTGGGGGAGTGAAAACTCAAGTTTGGATCTGAAAACAAATTTTAACTTCCAAAAAATGTTGAGAGAGATAGTTCCAAAAAGTATCTGTGATTTTTAAGGATAGGCAAAAAGTGGGTTGTTTGGCTCTAGTAAATGATCCAACCACTTGAGAATTTGATTTTTTCTACTCCTTCAAATTTTTGGATCATTAGGTCCACTTGCATCCTCAACATGTTTCTGGCATACATATCCACCACACTTAAAGCATGTTAGGATCAGTTGGAAGTCCCTTTCCTATAAAATTCCAACAAGCTTATTATTAGGGGTAGTACTAGTGCAATTTCCAAAACATGGATAACAAAACCTTGGAGTTCTTTTTAGTGCAGGAAATAATTATAAATTTTTTTTGCATACATGGATTTCAAAATTTTCATTTTGTTATGCTTTATTGCTTTTTTGTTTACGAGAAAAATGGGGGAGTTCAAACTCAAGTTTGGATTTGAAAAAAAATTTGAACAGCCAAAAAATGCTGAGAGAGATAGATCCAAAAAGTATCTGTGATTTTTAAGGGCAGGCAAAAAGTGGGATGTTTGGATCTGGTAAATATCCAACCACTTGAAAATTTGATTTTTTATACTCCAAATTTTTGGCTCATTAGGCGCACTTGCATCCTCAACATGTTTCTGGCATGCATATCCACCACACTTAAAGCATGTTAGGATCAGTTAGAAGTCCCTTTCCTATAAAATTCCACCAAACTTATTATTAGGGGTTGAACTAGTGGAATTTCCCAAACATGGATTTAAAAACCTTGAAGTTCATTTTTAGTGCGTCAAATAATTTTCAAATTTTTTTTGCATACATGGACTCTAAAATTTTCATTTTTTTATGCCTTCTATCTATTTTTGTTTACTAGAAAAATGGGGGAGTGAAAACTCAAGTTTGGATCTGAAAACAAATTCGAACATTGAAAAAATGATGAGAGTGATAGTTCCAAAAAGTATCTGTGATTTTTAAGGACAGGCAAAAAGTGGGTTGTTTGGCTTTGGTAAATATCCAACCACTTGAGAATTTGATTTTTTCTACACGAAATTTTTGGATTATTAGGTCCACTTGCATCCTCAACATGTTTCTGGCAAGCATATCCACCATACTTAAAGCATGTTAGGATCAGTTAGAAGTCCCTTTGCTATAAAATTCCACCAAGCTTTTTATTTGGGGTTGAACTAGTGGAATTTCCCAAACATGGATTTAAAAACCTTGGAGTTCATTTTTGGTGAGTGAAATAATTTTCAATTTTTTTTTGCATACATGGACTCTAAAGTTTTCATTTTGTTATGCCTTATATCTTTTTTTGTTTACGAGAAAAATGGGGGAGTGAAAACTGAAGTTTGGATTTGAAAACAAATTCGAACATCCAAAAAATGCTGAGAGAGATAGTTCCAAAAAGAATATGTGTTTTTTTAAGAATAGGCAAAAAGTGGGTTGTTTGGCTCTCGTAAATTTATCCAACCACGTGAGAATTTAATTTTTTCTACTCCTTGAAATTTTTGGATCATTAGGTCCACCTGCATCCTCAACATGTTTCTGGCATGCATATCCAGCACACTTAAAGCATGTTCGGATCAGTTAGAAGTCCCTTTCCCATAAAATTCCACCAAGCTTATTATTAGGGGTTGTACTAGTGGAATTTCCCAAACATGGATAGCAAAACCTTGGAGTTCATTTTTAGTGCGTGAAATAATTTTCAAATTTTTTTTTGCATACATGGACTCTAAAATTTTCATTTTGTTTTGCCTTATACCTTTTTTTGTTTACGAGAAAAATGGGGGAGTGAAAACTCAAGTTTGGATCTGAAAACAAATTTGAACATCCAAAAAATGCTGAGAGAGATAGTTCCAAAAAGTATCTGTGATTTTTAAGGATAGACAAAAAGTGGGTTGTTTGGCTCTCGTAAATATCCAACCACTTGAGAATTTGATTTTTTCTACTCCTTGAAATTTTTGGATCATTAGGTCCACTTGCATCCTCAACACGTTTTTGGCATACATATCCACCACACTTAAAGCATGTTAGGATCAATTAGAAGTCCCTCTCCTATAAAATTCCACCAAGCTTATTATTAGGGGTTGTACTAGTGGAATTTCCCAAACATAGATAACAAAACCTTGGAGTTCTTTTTTGTGCGTGAAATAATTTTAAATTTTTTTTTGCATACATGGACTCCAAAATTTTCATTTTGTTATGCTTTATTGCTGTTTTTGTTTACAAGAAAAATGGGGGAGTGAAAACTCAAGTTTGGATCTGAAAACAAATTCGAACATCCAAAAAATGCTGAGAGAGATAGTTCCAAAAAGTATCTGTGATTTTTAAGGACAGGCAAAAAGTTGGTTGTTTTGCTCTCGTATATATCCAACCAGTTGAGAATTTGATTTTTTCTACTCCTTGAAATTTTTGGATCATTAGGTCCACTTGCATCCTCAACAGGTTTTTGGCATACATATCCACCTCATTTAAAGCATGTTAGGATCAATTAGAAGTCCCTCTCCTACAAAATTCCACCAAACTTATTATTAGGGGTTGTACTAGTGGAATTTCCCAAACATAGATAACAAAACCTTGGAGTTCTTTTTTGTGCGTGAAATAATTTTAAATTTTTTTTGCATACATGGACTCCAAAATTTTCATTTTGTAATTCTTTATTGCTTTTTTTGTTTACGAGAAAAATGGGGGAGTGAAAACTCAAGTTTGGATCTGAAAACAAATTTGAACATCCAAAAAATGCTGAGAGAGATAGTTCCAAAAAGTATCTGTGATTTTTAAGGACACGCAAAAAGTTGGGTGTTTTTCTCTCGTATATATCCAACCACTTGAGAATTTGATTTTTTCTACTCCTTGAAATTTTTGGATCATTAGGTCCACTTGCATCCTCAACTTGTTTCTGGCATGCATATATACAACACTTAAAGCATGTCTGGATCTGTTAGAAGTCCCTTTCCCATAAAATTCCACCAAGCTTATTATTAGGGGTTGTACTGGTGGAATTTCCCAAACATGGATAGCAAATCCTTGGAGTTCATTTTTAATGCGTGAAATAATTTTCAAATATTTTTTTGCATACATGGAGTCTAAAATTTTCATTTTGTTATGCCTTATATCTTTTTTTGTTTACGAGAAAAATGGGGGAGTGAAAACTCAAGTTTGGATATGAAAACAAATTTGAACATCAAAAAATGCTGAGAGAGATAGTTCCAAAAAGTATCTGTGATTTTTAAGGATAGGCAAAATGTGGGTTGTTTGGCTCTCGTAAATATCCAACCATTTGAGAATTTGATTTTTTCTACTCCTTGAAATTTTTGGATCATTAGGACCACTTGCATCCTCAACATGTTTCTGGCATACATATCCACCACACTTAAAGCATGTTAGGATCAGTTGGAAGTCCCTTTCCTATAAAATTCCATCAAGCTTATTATTAGGGGTTGTACTAGTGCAATTTCCAAAACATGGATAACAAAACCTTGGAGTTCTTTTTAGCGCGGGAAATAATTATAAATTTTTTTTGCATACATGGACTTCAAAATTTTATTTTTGTTATGCTTTATTGCTTTTTTGTTTACGAGAAAAATGGGGGAGTTCAAACTCAAGTTTGGATTTGAAAAAAAATTTGAACAGCCAAAAAATGCTGAGAGAGATAGATCCAGAAAGTATCGGTGATTTTTAAGGACAGGAAAAAAGTGGGATGTTTGGATCTGGTAAATATCCAACCACTTGAAAGTTTGATTTTTTATACTCGAAATTTTTGGATCATTAGGTCCACTTGCATCCTCAACATGTTTCTGGCATGCATATCCACCACTCTTAAAGCATGTTAGGATCAGTTAGAAGTCCCTTTCCTATAAAATTCCACCAAGCTTATTATTAGGGGTTGAACTAGTGGAATTTCCCAAACATGGATTTAAAAACCATGAAGTTCATTTTTAGTGCGTCAAATAATTTTCAATTTTTTTTTGCATACATGGACTCTAAAATTTTCATTTTTTTATGCCTTCTATCTTTTTTTGTTTACTAGAAAAATGGGGGAGTGAAAACTCAAGTTTGGATCTGAAAACAAATTTGAACATCGAAAAAATGATGTGAGAGATAGTTCCAAAAAGTATCTGTGATTTTTAAGGACAGGCAAAAAGTGGGTAGTTTGGCTTTGGTAAATATACAACCACTTGAGAATTTGATTTTGTCTACACGAAATTTTTGGATTATTAGGTCCACTTGCATCCTCAACATGTTTCTGGCAAGCATATCCACCACACTTAAAGCATGTTAGGATCAGTTAGAAGTCCCTTTCGTATAAAATTCCACCAAGGTTTTTATTTGGGGTTGAACTAGTGGAATTTCCCAAACACGGATTTAAAAACCTTGGAGTTCATTTTTGGTGAGTGAAATAATTTTCAATGTTTTTTTTTGCATACATGGACTCTAAAATTTTCATTTTGTTATGTCTTATATCTTTTTTTGTTTACGAGAAAAATGGGGGAGTGAAAACTCAAGTTTGGATCTGAAAACAAATTCGAACATCCAAAAAAAGCTGAGAGAGATAGTTCCAAAAAGAATATGTGTTTTTTAAGAATAGGCAAAAAGTGGGTTGTTTGGCTCTCGTAATTTTATCCAACCACTTGAGAATTTAATTTTTTCTACTCCTGGAAATTTTTGGATCATTAGGTCCACTTGCATCCACAAAATGTTTCTGGCATGCATATCCAGCACACTTAAAGCATGTTAGGATCAGTTAGAAGTCCCTTTCCCATAAAATTCCACCAAGCTTATTATTAGGGGTTGTACTAGCGGAATTTCGCAAACATGGATAGCAAAACCTTGGAGTTCATTTTTAGTGCGTGATATAATTTTCAAATTTTTTTTTGCATACGTGGACTCTAAAATTTTCATTTTGTTATGCCTTAAAGCTTTTTTTGTTTACGAGAAAAATGGGGGAGTGAAAACTCAAGTTTTGATCTGAAAACAAATTTGAACATCCAAAAAATGCTGAGAGAGATCGTTCCAAAGAGTATCTGTGATTTTTAAGGATAGGCAAAAAGTGGGTTGTTTGGCTCTCGTAAATATCCAACCACTTGAGAATTTGATTTTTTCTACTCCTTGAAATTTTTGGATCATTAGGTCCACTTGCATCCTCAACACGTTTTTGGCATACATATCCACCACACTTAAAGCATGTTAGGATCAGTTAGAAGTCCCTCTCCTATAAAATTCCACCAAGCTTATTATTAGGGGTTGTACTCGTGGAATTTCCCAAACATAGATAACAAAACCTTGGAGTTCTTTTTTGTGCGTGAAATAATTATAAATTTGTTTTTGCATACATGGACTCCAAAATTTTCATTTTGTTATGCTTTATAGCTTTTTTTGTTTACGAGAAAAATGGGGGAGTGAAAACTCAAGTTTGGATCTAAAAACAAATTTGAACTGCCAAAAAATGCTGTGAGAGATAGATCCAAAAAGTACATGTGATTTTTAAGGACAGGCAAAAAGTGGGTTGTTTGGCTCTGCTAAATATCCAACCACTTGAAAATTTGATTTTTTCTACTCGAAATTTTTGGGTCATTAGGTCCACTTGCATCCTCAACATGTTTCTGGCATGCATATCCATCACATTTAAAGCATGTTTGGATCAGTTAGAAGTCCCTTTCCAACAAAATTCCACCAAGCTTATTATTAGGGGTTGAACTAGTGGAATTTCCCAAACATGGATTTAAAAACCTTGGAGTTCATTTTTATTGCGTGAAAAAATTTTCAATTTTTTTTTGCATACATGGACTTTAATATTTTGATTTTTTTATGCCTTATAACTTTTATTGTTTACGAGAAAAATGGGTGAGTGAAAACTCAAGTTTGGATCTGGAAACAAATTCGAACATCCAAAAAATGCTGAGAGAGATAGTTCCAAAAAGTATCTGTGATTTTTAAGGATAGGCAAAAAGTGGATTGTTTGGCTCTGGTAAATATTCAACCACTTGAGAATTTGATTTTTCCTACTCCTTGAAATTTTTTGATTATTAGGTCCACTTGCATCCTCAACTTGTTTCTGGCATGCATATATACAACACTTAAAGCATGTCTGGATCTGTTAGAAGTCCCTTTCCCATAAAATTCCACCAAGCTTATTATTAGGGGTTGTACTAGTGGAATTTCCCAAACATGGATAGCAAAACCTTGGAGTTCATTTTTAGTGCGTGAAATAATTTTCAAATTTGTTTTTGCATACATGGACTCTAAAATTTTCATTTTGTTATGCCTTATATCTTTTTTTGTTTACGAGAAAATTGGAGGAGTGAAAACTCAAGTTTGGATCTGAAAAAAAATTTTAACTTCCAAAAAATGTTGAGAGAGATAGTTCCAAAAAGTATGTGTGATTTTTAAGGATAGGCAAAAAGTGGGTTGTTTGGCTCTAGTAAAATATCCAACCACTTGAGAATTTGATTTTTTCTACTCCTTGAAATTTTTGGATCATTAGGTCCACTTGCATCCTCAACATATTTCTGGCATACATATCCACCACACTTAAAGCATGTTAGGATCAGTTGGAAGTCCCTTTCCTATAAAATTCCAACAAGCTTATTATTAGGGGTAGTACTAGTGCAATTTCCAAAACATGGATAACAAAACCTTGGAGTTCTTTTTAGTGCAGGAAATAATTATAAATTTTTTTTGCATACATGGATTTCAAAATTTTCATTTTGTTATGCTTTATTGGTTTTTTGTTTACGAGAAAAATGGGGGAGTGCAAACTCAAGTTTGGATCTAAAAACAAATTTGAACTGCCAAAAAATGCTGTGAGAGATAGATCCAAAAAGTATCTGTGATTTTTAAGGACAGGCAAAAAGTGGGATGTTTGGATCTGGTAAATATCCAACCACTTGAAAATTTGATTTTTTCTACTCCAAATTTCTGGGTCATTAGGTGCACTTGCATCCTCAACATGTTTCTGGCATGCATATCCACCACACTTAAAGCATGTTAGGATCAGTTAGAAGTCCCTTTCCTATAAAATTCCACCAAGCTTATTATTAGGGGTTGAACTAGTGGAATTTCCCAAACATGGATTTAAAAACCTTGAAGTTCATTTTTAGTGCGTCAAATAATTTTTAAATTTTTTTTGTATACATGGACTTTAATATTTTCATTTTTTTATGCCTTATAACTTTTATTGTTTACGAGAAAAATGGGGGAGTGAAAACTCAAGTTTGGATCTGGAAACAAATTCGAACATCCAAAAAATGCTGAGAGAGATAGTTCCAAAAAGTATCTGTGATTTTTAAGGATAGGCAAAAAGTGGATTGTTTGGCTCTAGTAAATATTCAACCACTTGAGAATTTGATTTTTCCTACTCCTTGAAATTTTTTGATCATTAGGTCCACTTGCATCCTCAACTTGTTTCTGGCATGCATATATACAACACTTAAAGCATGTCTGGATCTGTTAGAAGTCCCTTTCCCATAAAATTCCACCAAGCTTATTATTAGGGGTTGTACTAGTGGAATTTCCCAAACATGGATAGCAAAACCTTGGAGTTCATTTTTAGTGCGTGAAATAATTTTCAAATTTGTTTTTGCATACATGGACTCTAAAATTTTCATTTTGTTATGCCTTATATCTTTTTTTGTTTACGAGAAAATTGGGGGAGTGAAAACTCAAGTTTGGATCTGAAAACAAATTTTAACTTCCAAAAAATGTTGAGAGAGATAGTTCCAAAAAGTATCTGTGATTTTTAAGGATAGGCAAAAAGTGGGTTGTTTGGCTCTAGTAAATGATCCAACCACTTGAGAATTTGATTTTTTCTACTCCTTCAAATTTTTGGATCATTAGGTCCACTTGCATCCTCAACATGTTTCTGGCATACATATCCACCACACTTAAAGCATGTTAGGATCAGTTGGAAGTCCCTTTCCTATAAAATTCCAACAAGCTTATTATTAGGGGTAGTACTAGTGCAATTTCCAAAACATGGATAACAAAACCTTGGAGTTCTTTTTAGTGCAGGAAATAATTATAAATTTTTTTTGCATACATGGATTTCAAAATTTTCATTTTGTTATGCTTTATTGCTTTTTTGTTTACGAGAAAAATGGGGGAGTTCAAACTCAAGTTTGGATTTGAAAAAAAATTTGAACAGCCAAAAAATGCTGAGAGAGATAGATCCAAAAAGTATCTGTGATTTTTAAGGGCAGGCAAAAAGTGGGATGTTTGGATCTGGTAAATATCCAACCACTTGAAAATTTGATTTTTTATACTCCAAATTTTTGGCTCATTAGGCGCACTTGCATCCTCAACATGTTTCTGGCATGCATATCCACCACACTTAAAGCATGTTAGGATCAGTTAGAAGTCCCTTTCCTATAAAATTCCACCAAGCTTATTATTAGGGGTTGAACTAGTGGAATTTCCCAACCATGGATTTAAAAACCATGAAGTTCATTTTTAGTGCGTCAAATAATTTTTAAATTTTTTTTGCATACATGGACTCTTAAATTTTCATTTTTTAAGCCTTCTATCTATTTTTGTTTACTAGAAAAATGGGGGAGTGAAAACTCAAGTTTGGATCTGAAAACAAATTCGAACATTGAAAAAATGATGAGAGAGATAGTTCCAAAAAGTATCTGTGATTTTTAAGGACAGGCAAAAACTGGGTTGTTTGGCTTTGGTAAATATCCAACCACTTGAGAATTTGATTTTTTCTACACGAAATTTTTGGATTATTAGGTCCACTTGCATCCTCAACATGTTTCTGGCAAGCATATGCACCACACTTAAAGCATGTTAGGATCAGTTTGAAGTCCCTTTCCTATAAAATTCCACCAAGCTTTTTATTTGGGGTTGAACTAGTGGAATTTCCCAAACATGGATTTAAAAACCTTGGAGTTCATTTTTGGTGAGTCAAATAATTTTCAATTTTTTTTTGCATACATGGACTCTAAAATTTTCATTTTGTTATGTCTTATATCTTTTTTTGTTTACGAGAAAAATGAGGGAGTGAAAACTCAAGTTTGGATCTGAAAACAAATTCGAAAATCCAAAAAATGCTGAGAGAGATAGTTCCAAAAAGAATATGTATTTTTTAAGAATAGGCAAAAAGTGGGTTGTTTGGCTCTCGTAAATATATCCAACCACTTGAGAATTTAATTTTTTCTACTCCTTGAAATTTTTGGATCATTAGGTCCACTTGCATCCTCAACATGTTTCTGGCATGCATATCCAGCACACTTAATGCATGTTAGGATCAGTTAGAAGTCCCTTTCCCATAAAATTCTACCAAGCTTATTATTAGGGGTTGTACTAGTGGAATTTCCCAAACATGGATAGCAAAACCTTGGAGTTCATTTTTAGTGCGTGAAATAATTTTCAAATTTTTTTTGCATACGTGGACTCTAAAATTTTCTTTTTGTTAAGCCTTATACCTTTTTTTGTTTACGAGAAAAATGGGGGAATGAAAACTCAAGTTTTGATCTGAAAAAAAATTTGAACATCCAAAAAATGGTGAGAGAGATAGTTCCAAAAAGTATTTGTGATTTTTAAGGATAGGCAAAAAGTGGGTTGTTTGGCTCTCGTAAATATCCAACCACTTGAGAATTTGATTTTTTCTACTCCTTGAAATTTTTGGATCATTAGGTCCACTTGCATCCTCAACACGTTTTTGGCATACATATCCACCACAGTTAAAGCATGTTAGGATCAGTTAGAAGTCCCTCTCCTATAAAATTCCACCATGCTTATTATTAGGGGTTGTACTCGTGGAATTTTCCAAACATAGATAACAAAACCTTGGAGTTCTTTTTTGTGCGTGAAATAATTTTAAATTGTTTTTTGCTTACATGGACTCCAAAATTTTCATTTTGTTATGCTTTATTGCTTTTTTTGTTTAGGAGAAAAATGGGGGAGTGAAAACTCAAGTTTGGATCTGAAAACAAATTTGAACAGCCAAAAAATGCAGAGAGAGATAGATCCAAAACTTATCTGTGATTTTTAAGGGCAGGCAATAAGTGGGTTGTTTGGCTCTCGTAAATATCCAACCACTTGAGAATTTGATTTTTTCTACTCGAAAATTTTGAATCATTAGGTCCACTTGCATCCTCAACATGTTTCTGGCATGCATATCCACCACACTTAAAGCATGTTATGATCAGTTAGAAGTCCCTTTCCTACAAAATTCCACCAAGCTTATTATTAGGGGTTGAACTAGTGGAATTTCCCAAAGATGGATTTAAAAACCTTGGATTTCATTTTTACTGCGTGAAAAAATTTTCAAATTTTTTTTGCATACGTGGACTCTAAAATTTTCATTTTTTTATGCCTTATATCTTTTATTGTTTACGAGAAAAATGGGGGAGTGAAAACTCAAGTTTGGATCTGAAAACAAATTCGAACATCCCAAAAAAGCTGAGAGAGATAGTTCCAAAAAGTATCTGTGATTTTTAAAGATAGGCAACAAGTGGATTGTTTGGCTCTAGTAAATATCCAACCACTTGAGAATTTGATTTTTTCTACTCCTTGAAATATTTGGATCAATAGGTTCACTTGCATCTTCAACTTGTTTCTGGCATGCATTTACACCACACTTAAAGCATGTTAGGATCAATTACTAGTCCTTTTCCCATAAAATTCCACCATGCTTATTTTTAGGGGTTGTACCTGTGGAATTTCCCAAACATGGATAGAAAAACCTTGGAGTTCATTTTTAGTGCGATAAATAATTTTCCAATTTTTTTTGCATACATGGACAATAAAATATTCATTTTGTTATGCCTTATATCTTTTTTTTGTTTACGAGAAAAATGGGGGAGTGAAAACACAAGTTTGTATCTAAAAACAAAATTGAACATCCAAAAAATGCTGAGAGAGATAGTTCCAAAAAGTATCTGTGATTTTTAAGGATAGGAAAAAAGTGGGTTGTTTGGCTCTAGTAAGATATCCAACCACTCGAGAATTTGATTTTTTCTACTCCTTGAAATTTTAGGATCATTAGGTCCACTTGCATCCTCAACAAGTTTCTGGCATGCATATCCACCACACTTAACGCATGTTAGGATCAGTGAGAAATCCCTTTCCTATAAAATTCCACCGAGCTTATTATTAGGGGTTGTAGTAGTGGAATTTCCCAAACATGGATAACAAAACCTTGGAGTTCATTTTTAGTGCGTGAAATAATTTTCAATTTTTTTTTGCATACATGGACTCTAAAATTTTCATTTCATTATGCCTTTTATCTTTTTTTTTTTATGAGAAAAATGGGGGAGTGAAAACTCAAGTTTGGATCTGAAAACAAATTTGAACATCCAAAAAATGCTGAGAGAGATAGTTCCAAAAATATCTGTGATTTTTAAGGATAGGCAAAAAGTGGGTTGTTTGGCTCTGGTAAATATTCAACCACTTGAGAATTTGATTTTTTCTACTGCTTGAAAATTTTGGATCATTAGGTCCACTTGCATCCTCAACATGTTTCTGGCATGCATATCCACCACACTTAAAGCATGTTAGGATCAGTTAGAAGTCCCTTTCCTATAAAATTCCACCAAGCTTATTATTAGGGGTTGAACTAGTGGAATTTCCCAACCATGGATTTAAAAACCATGAAGTTCATTTTTAGTGCGTCAAATAATTTTTAAATTTTTTTTGCATACATGGACTCTTAAATTTTCATTTTTTAAGCCTTCTATCTATTTTTGTTTACTAGAAAAATGGGGGAGTGAAAACTCAAGTTTGGATCTGAAAACAAATTCGAACATTGAAAAAATGATGAGAGAGATAGTTCCAAAAAGTATCTGTGATTTTTAAGGACAGGCAAAAACTGGGTTGTTTGGCTTTGGTAAATATCCAACCACTTGAGAATTTGATTTTTTCTACACGAAATTTTTGGATTATTAGGTCCACTTGCATCCTCAACATGTTTCTGGCAAGCATATGCACCACACTTAAAGCATGTTAGGATCAGTTTGAAGTCCCTTTCCTATAAAATTCCACCAAGCTTTTTATTTGGGGTTGAACTAGTGGAATTTCCCAAACATGGATTTAAAAACCTTGGAGTTCATTTTTGGTGAGTCAAATAATTTTCAATTTTTTTTTGCATACATGGACTCTAAAATTTTCATTTTGTTATGTCTTATATCTTTTTTTGTTTACGAGAAAAATGAGGGAGTGAAAACTCAAGTTTGGATCTGAAAACAAATTCGAAAATCCAAAAAATGCTGAGAGAGATAGTTCCAAAAAGAATATGTATTTTTTAAGAATAGGCAAAAAGTGGGTTGTTTGGCTCTCGTAAATATATCCAACCACTTGAGAATTTAATTTTTTCTACTCCTTGAAATTTTTGGATCATTAGGTCCACTTGCATCCTCAACATGTTTCTGGCATGCATATCCAGCACACTTAATGCATGTTAGGATCAGTTAGAAGTCCCTTTCCCATAAAATTCCACCAAGCTTATTATTAGGGGTTGTACTAGTGGAATTTCCCAAACATGGATAGCAAAACCTTGGAGTTCATTTTTAGTGCGTGAAATAATTTTCAAATTTTTTTTGCATACGTGGACTCTAAAATTTTCTTTTTGTTAAGCCTTATACCTTTTTTTGTTTACGAGAAAAATGGGGGAATGAAAACTCAAGTTTTGATCTGAAAAAAAATTTGAACATCCAAAAAATGGTGAGAGAGATAGTTCCAAAAAGTATTTGTGATTTTTAAGGATAGGCAAAAAGTGGGTTGTTTGGCTCTCGTAAATATCCAACCACTTGAGAATTTGATTTTTTCTACTCCTTGAAATTTTTGGATCATTAGGTCCACTTGCATCCTCAACACGTTTTTGGCATACATATCCACCACAGTTAAAGCATGTTAGGATCAGTTAGAAGTCCCTCTCCTATAAAATTCCACCATGCTTATTATTAGGGGTTGTACTCGTGGAATTTTCCAAACATAGATAACAAAACCTTGGAGTTCTTTTTTGTGCGTGAAATAATTTTAAATTGTTTTTTGCTTACATGGACTCCAAAATTTTCATTTTGTTATGCTTTATTGCTTTTTTTGTTTAGGAGAAAAATGGGGGAGTGAAAACTCAAGTTTGGATCTGAAAACAAATTTGAACAGCCAAAAAATGCAGAGAGAGATAGATCCAAAACTTATCTGTGATTTTTAAGGGCAGGCAATAAGTGGGTTGTTTGGCTCTCGTAAATATCCAACCACTTGAGAATTTGATTTTTTCTACTCGAAAATTTTGAATCATTAGGTCCACTTGCATCCTCAACATGTTTCTGGCATGCATATCCACCACACTTAAAGCATGTTATGATCAGTTAGAAGTCCCTTTCCTACAAAATTCCACCAAGCTTATTATTAGGGGTTGAACTAGTGGAATTTCCCAAAGATGGATTTAAAAACCTTGGATTTCATTTTTACTGCGTGAAAAAATTTTCAAATTTTTTTTGCATACGTGGACTCTAAAATTTTCATTTTTTTATGCCTTATATCTTTTATTGTTTACGAGAAAAATGGGGGAGTGAAAACTCAAGTTTGGATCTGAAAACAAATTCGAACATCCCAAAAAAGCTGAGAGAGATAGTTCCAAAAAGTATCTGTGATTTTTAAAGATAGGCAACAAGTGGATTGTTTGGCTCTAGTAAATATCCAACCACTTGAGAATTTGATTTTTTCTACTCCTTGAAATATTTGGATCAATAGGTTCACTTGCATCTTCAACTTGTTTCTGGCATGCATTTACACCACACTTAAAGCATGTTAGGATCAATTACTAGTCCTTTTCCCATAAAATTCCACCATGCTTATTTTTAGGGGTTGTACCTGTGGAATTTCCCAAACATGGATAGAAAAACCTTGGAGTTCATTTTTAGTGCGATAAATAATTTTCCAATTTTTTTTGCATACATGGACAATAAAATATTCATTTTGTTATGCCTTATATCTTTTTTTTGTTTACGAGAAAAATGGGGGAGTGAAAACACAAGTTTGTATCTAAAAACAAAATTGAACATCCAAAAAATGCTGAGAGAGATAGTTCCAAAAAGTATCTGTGATTTTTAAGGATAGGAAAAAAGTGGGTTGTTTGGCTCTAGTAAGATATCCAACCACTCGAGAATTTGATTTTTTCTACTCCTTGAAATTTTAGGATCATTAGGTCCACTTGCATCCTCAACAAGTTTCTGGCATGCATATCCACCACACTTAACGCATGTTAGGATCAGTGAGAAATCCCTTTCCTATAAAATTCCACCGAGCTTATTATTAGGGGTTGTAGTAGTGGAATTTCCCAAACATGGATAACAAAACCTTGGAGTTCATTTTTAGTGCGTGAAATAATTTTCAATTTTTTTTTGCATACATGGACTCTAAAATTTTCATTTCATTATGCCTTTTATCTTTTTTTTTTTATGAGAAAAATGGGGGAGTGAAAACTCAAGTTTGGATCTGAAAACAAATTTGAACATCCAAAAAATGCTGAGAGAGATAGTTCCAAAAATATCTGTGATTTTTAAGGATAGGCAAAAAGTGGGTTGTTTGGCTCTGGTAAATATTCAACCACTTGAGAATTTGATTTTTTCTACTGCTTGAAAATTTTGGATCATTAGGTCCACTTGCATCCTCAACATGTTTCTGGCATGCATATCCACCACACTTAAAGCATGTTAGGATCAGTTAAAAGTCCCTTTCCTATAAAATTCCACCCAGCTTATTATTAGGGGTTGTACTAGTGGAATTTTCCAAACATGTATAACAAAACCTTGGAGTTCATTTTTAGTGCGTGAAATAATTTTCGAATTTGTTTTCCATACGTGGACTCTAAAATTTTCATTTTGTAATGCCTTATATGTCTTTTTGTTTACGAGAAAAATGGGGGAGTGAAAACTCAAGCTTGGATCTGAAAAAAAATTTGAACCTCCAAAAGATGCTGAGAAAGATAGTTCCAAAGAGTATCTGTCATTTTTAAGGATAGGCAAAAAGTGGGTTGTTTGACTCTGGTAAATATCCAACCACTTGAGAATTTGATTTTTTCTACTCCTTGAAATTTTTGGATCATTAGGTCCACTTGCATCCCGAACATGTTTCTTGCATGCATATCCACCACATTTAAAGCTTGTTAGGATAATTTAGAAGTCCCTTTCCTATAAAATTCCACCAAGCTTATTATTAGGGGTTGTACTAGTGGAATTTCCAAAACATGGATAACAAAACCTTGGAGTTCATTTTTAGTGCGTGATATAATTTTCAATTTTTTTTTGCTTTCTTGGACTCTATAGTTTTCATTTTGGTATGCCTTATATCTTTTTTATTTTACGAGAAAAAAGGGGGAGCTAAAAATCGAGTTTGGATCTGAAAAAAAATTTGAACAGCCAAAAAATGCTGAGAGAGATAGTTCCAAAAGGTATCTGTGATTTTTAAGGATAAGCAAATAGTGGGTTGTTTGGTTTTGGTAAATATCCAACCACTTGAGAATTTGATTTTTTATACTCCTTGAAATTTTTGGATCATTAGGTGGACTTGCATCCTCAACATGTTTTTGGCATGCATATCCGCCACACTTAAAGCATGTTAGGATAAGTGAGATGTCCCTTTCCTATAAAATTCCACCAAGCTTATTATTAGGGGTTGTACTTGTGGAATTACCCAAACATGGATAACAAAACCTGGGAGTTCATTTTTAGTGCGTGAAATAGTTTTCAAATTTTTTTTGCACACATGGACTCCAAAATGTTCATTTTGTTATGCCTTATATCTTTTTTTGTTTACGAGAAAAATGGGGGAGGGAAAACACTTGTTTAGATCTGAAAACAAATTTGAACATCCAAAAAATGCTGAGAGAGATAGTTCCAAAAAGTATCTGTGATTTTTAAGGATAAGCAAAAAGTGGGTTGTTTGGTTCTGGAAAATATCCAACCACTTGAGAATTTGATTTTTTCTACTCCTTGAAATTTTTGGATCATTTGGTCCACTTGCATCCTCAACATGTTTCTTGCATGCATATCCACCACACTTAAAGCATGTTAGGATCAGTTAGAAGTCCCTTTGATATAAAATCCCACCAGGCTTATTATTAGGGGTTGTACTAGTGGAATTTCCCAAACCTGGATAACCAAACCTTGGAGTTCTTTAAAGTGCATGAAATAATTTGAAAATTTTTTTAGCATACATGGACTCCAAAATTTTCATTTTGTTATGCCTTATTGCTTTTTTTTTTTTTACGGGAAAAATGGGGGAGTGAAAACTCAAGTTTGGATCCGAAAACAAATTTGAAAAGCCAAAAAATGCAGAGAGAGATAGATTAAAAACGAATCTGTGATTTTTAAGGACAGGAAAAAAGTGGGTTCTTTGGCTCTGGTAAATATCCAACCACTTGAGAATTTGATTTTTTCTACTCGAAATTTTTGGATCATTAGGTCCACTTGCATCCTCAACATGTTTCTGGCATGCGTATCCACCACACTTAAAGCATGTTAGGATCAGTTAGAAGTCCCTTTCCTATAAAACTCCACCAAGTTTATTATTAGGGGTTGAAATAGTGGAATTTCCCAAACATGGATTTAAAAACCTTGGAGTTCCTTTTTGGTGCTTGAAATAATTTTCAAATTTTTTTTGCATACATGGACTCTAAAATTTTCATTTTTTAATGCCTTATATATGTTTTTGTTTACGAAAAAAATGGGGGAGTGAAAACTTAAGTTTGGATCTGAAAACAAATTCGAACATCCAAAAAATGCTGAGAGAGATAGTTCCAAAAAGTATCTATGTTTTTTAAGGACAGGCAAAAAGTGGGTTGTTTGGCTCTGGAATATATCCAACCGCTTGAGAATTTCATGTTTTCTACTCCTTGAAATTTTTGGATCATTAGGACCACTTGCATCCTCAACATGTTTCTTGCATGCATATCCACCACACTTAAAGCATGTTAGGATCAGTTAGAAGTCCCTTTCCCATAAAATTCCACGAAGCTTATTATTAGGGGTTGTACTAGTGGAATTTCCCAAACATGGATAGCAAAACCTTAGAGTTCATTTTTAGTGCGTGAAATAATTTTCAAATTTTTTTTTGCATACATGGTCTCTAAAATTTTTATTTTGTTATGCCTTATATCTTTTTTTGTTTACGAGAAAAATGGGGGAGTGAAAACTCAAGTTTGGATCTGAAAACAAATTTGAACATCCAAAAAATGCTGAGAGAGATAGTTCCAAAAAGTATCTGTGATTTTTAAGGATAGGCAAAAAGTGGGTTGTTTGGCTCTGGTAAATATCCAACCACTTGAGCATTGGATTTTTTCTACTCCTTGAAAATTTTGGATCATTAGGTCCACTTGCATCCTCAACATTTTTCTGGCATACATATCCACCACACTTAAAGCATGTTAGGATTAGTTAGAAGTCCCTTTCCTATAAAATTCCACAAAGCTTATCATTAGGGGTTGTACTAGTGCAATTTCCCAAACATGGATAAAAAAACCTTGGAGTTCTTTTCAGTGCGTGAAATAATTTTAAAATTTTTTTTGCATACATGGACTCCAAAATTTTAATTTTGTTGTGCTTTATTGCTTTTTTTGTTTACGAGAAAAATGGGGGAGTGAAAACTCAAGTTTGGATCTGAAAGCAAATTTGAACAGCCAAAAAATGCTAAGAGAGATAGTTCCAAAGAGTATCTGTGATTTTTAAGGATAGGCAAAAAGTGGGTTGTTTGGCTCTAGTAAATATCCAACCACTTGAGAATTTGATTTTTTCTACTCCTTGAAATTTTTGGATCATTAGGTCCACTTGCATCCTCAACATGTTTTTGGGATGCATATCCACCACACTTAAAGCATGTTAGGATCAGCTAGAAGTCCGTTTCCATTAAATTTTCACCAAGCTTATTATTATGTGTTGTACTAGTGAAATTTCCCAAACATGGATAACAACACCTTCGAGTTCATTTTTAGTGCATGAAATAAGTTTCAATTTTGTTTTTGCCTACATGGACTCAAAAATTTTCATTTAGTTATGCCTTATATCTTTTTTTGTTAACGCGAAAAATGGGGGAGTGAAAACTCCTGTTTGGATCTGAAAACAAATTTGAACATCCAAAAAATGCTGAGAGAGATAGTTCCATAGAGTATCTGTGATTTTTAAGGATAGGCAAAAAGTGGGTTGTTTGGCTCTGGTAAATATCTAACCACTTGAGAATTTGATTTTTTCTACTCCTTGAAATTTTTGGATCATTACGTCCACTTGCATCCTCAACATGTTTCTGGCATGCATATCCACTACACTTAAAGCATATAAGGATCTGTTACAAGTCCCTTTCCTATAAATTTCCACCAAGCTTACTAATCGGGGTTGTATTAGTGGAATTTCCCAAAGATGGATAACAAAACCTTGGAGTTCATTTTTAGTGCGTGAAATAATTTTCAATTTTTTTTTGCATACATGGACTCCAAAATTTTCATTTCATTATGCCTTTTAACTTTTTTTGTTTATGAGAAAAATGGGGGAGTGAAAACTCAAGTTTGGATCTGAAAACAAATTTGAACATCCAAAAAATGCTGAGAGAGATAGATCCAAAAAGTATCTGTGATTTTTAAGGATTGGCAAAAAGTGGGTTGTTTGGCTCTGGTAAATCCAACCACTTGAGAATTTGATTTTTTCTACTCCTTATAATTTTTGGATGATTAGGTCCACTTGCATCCTCAACATGTTTCTGGCATGCATATCCACCACACTTAAAGCATGTTAGGATCTGTTAGAAGTACCTTTTCCTATAAAATCTACCAAGCTTATTATTTGGGGTTGTACTAGTGGAATTTGCCAAACATGGATAACAAAACCTAGGAGTTCATTTTTAGTGCATGAAATAATTTCCAATTTTTTTTGCATACTTGGACTCCAAAATTTTTATTTTGTTATGCCATATATCTTTTTTTGTTTAGGAAAAAAATGGGGGAGTGAAAACTCAAGTTTGGATCTGAAAACAAATTTGAACATCAAAAAAATGCTGAGAGAGATAGTTCCAAAAAGTATCTGTGATTTTTAAGGATAGGCAAAAAGTGGGTTGTTTGGCTCTGGTAAATATCCAACCACTTGAGAATTTAATTTTTTCTGCTCCTTCAAATTTTTGGATCATTAGGTCCACTTGCATCCTCAATATGTTTCTGGCATGCATATCCACCACACATAAACCATGTTAGGATCAGTTAGAAGTCCCTTTCCTATAAAATTCCACCAAGCTTATTTTTACGAGTTGTACTAGAGGAATTTCCCAAACATGGATAACAAAACCTTGGAGTTCATTTTTAATGCGTGAAATAATTTTCAAATTTTTTTTGCATACATGGACTCTAAAATTTTCATTTTGTTATGCCTTATATCTTTTTTTGTTTACGAGAAAAATGGGGGAGTGAAAACTCAAGTTTGGATCTGAAAAAAAATTACAACATCCAAAAAATGCTAAGAGAGATAGTTCCAAAGAGTATCTGTGATTTTTAAGGATAGGCAAAAAGTGGGTTGTTTGGCTCTGGTAAATATCCAACCACTTGAGAATTTGATTTTTTCTACTCCTTGAAATTTTTGGATCATTAGGTCCACTTGCATCCTCAACTTGTTTCTGGCATGCATATCCACCACACTTAAAGCATGTTTGGATCACTTAGAAGTCCCTTTCCTATAAAATTCCACCAAGCTTATTATTAGGGGTTGTACTAGAGGAATTTCCCAAACATGAATAAGAAAACCTTTGAGTCCATTTTAAGTGCGTGAAATAATTTTTAAATTTTTTTTGCATACATGGACTCTAAAATTTTCATTTTGTTATGCCTTATATCTTTTTTTGTTTACGAGAAAAAGGGGGGAGTGAAAACTCAAGTTTGGATCTGAAGACAAATTTGAACATCCAAAAATTGATGAGAGAGATAGTTCCAAAGAGTATCTGTGATTGTTAATGATAGGCAAAAAGTGGGTTGTTTGGCTCTGGTAAATATCCAACCACTTGAGAATTTGATTTTTTCTACTCCTTTGAATTTTTTGGATCATTAGGTCCACTTTGCATTCCCAACATGTTTCTGGCATGCATATCCACCACACTTAAAGCATGTTAGGATCAGTTAGAAGTCCCTTTCCTATAAAATTCCACCAAGCTTATTATTAGAGGTTGTACTAGTGGAATTTCCGAAACATTGATAACAAAACCTTGGATTTCATTTTTTGTGCATGAAATAATTTTCAATTTTTTTTTGCATACATGGACTCTAAAATTTTCATTTTGTTATGCCTTATATCTTTTTTTGTTTACGAGATAAATGGGGGAGTGAAAACTCAAGTTTGGATCTGAAAAAAAATTTGAACATCCAAAAAATTCTGAGAGACATATTTCCAAAAAGTATTTGTGATTTTTAAGGATAGGCAAAAAGTGGGTCGTTTGGCTCTGGTAAATATCCAACCACTTGAGAATTTTATTTTTTCTACTCCTTGAAAAATTTGGATCATTAGGTCCACTTGCATCCTCAACATGTTTCTGGCATGCATATCCACCACACTTAAAGCATGTTAGGATCTGTTAGAAGTCCCTTTTCCTAAAAAATTCCACCAAGCTTATTATTAGGGGTTATACTATTGGAATTTCCCAAACATGCAAAAAAAAACTTGGAGTTCACTTTTAGTGCATAAAATAATTTTCAATTTTTTTTTGCATACATGGACTCTTAAATTTTCATTTAGTTATGCCTTATATCTTTTTTTGTTTACAAGAAAAATGGGGGAGTGAAAACTCATGTTTGGATCAGAAAACAAATTTGAACATCCAAAAAATGCTGAGAGAGATAGTTCCAAAGAGTATATCTGATTTTTAAGGATAGGCAAAAAGTTGGTTGTTGGACTCTGGTAAATATCCAACCACTTGAGAATTTGATTTTTTCTACTCCTTGGAATTTTTGGATCATTAAGTCCACTTGCATCCTCAACATTTTTTTGGCATGCATATCCACCACACTTAAAACATGTTACGATCTGTTAGAAGTCCCTTTCCTAAAAAATTCCACCAAGCTTACTATTGGGATTTCCCAAACATGGATAACAAAACCTTGGAGTTCATTTTTAGTGCGTGAAATAATTTTCAATTTTTTTTTGCAAACATGGACTCTAAAATTTTCATTTTGTTATGCCTTTATCTTTTTTTGTTTACGAGAAAAATGGGGGAATGAAAAGTCCAAGTTTGGATCTGAAAACAAATTTGAACATCCAAAAAATGCTGAGAAAGATAGATCCAAAAAGAATCTGTGATTTTTAAGGATAGGCAAAAAGTCGGTTGTTTGGCTCTGGTAAATATCCAACCACTTGAGAATTTGATTTTATCTACTCCTTGAAATTTTTGGATCATTAGGTCCACTTGCATCCGCAACATGTTTTTGGCATGCATATCCACCACACTTAAAGCATGTTAGGATCTGTTAGAAGTCCCTTTTCCTATAAAATCTACCAAGCTTATTATTAGGGGTTGTAGTAGTGGAATTTCCCAAACATGGATAACAAAACCTTGGAGTTCATTTTTAGTGCATGAAATAATTTTCAAATTTTTTTTGCATACAAGGACTCCAAAATTTTTATTTCATTATGCCTTATATCTTTTTTGGTTTACGAGAAAAATGGGGGAGTGAAAACTCAAGTTTGGATCTGAAAAAAAATTTGAACATCCAAAAAATGCTGAGAGTGATAGTTCCAAAATGTATCTGTGATTTTTAAGGATAGGCAAAAAGTGGGTTGTTTGGCTCTGGTAAATATCCAACCACTTGAGGATTTGATTTTATCTACTCTTTGAAATTTTTGGATCATTAGGTCCACTTGCATCCTCAACATGTTTCTGGCATGCATATCCACCACACTTAAAGCATATTAGGATCTGTTAGAAGTCCCTTTCCTATAAAATTCCACCAAGCTTACTATTGGGGGTTTTACTAGTGGAATTTCCCAAACATGGATAACAAAATCTTGGAGTTCATTTTTAGTGAGTGAAATAATTTTCAAATTTTTTTTGCATACATGGACTCTAAAATTTTCATTTTGTTATGCCTTGTATCTTTTTTTGTTTACGAGAAAAATGGGGGAGTGAAAACTCAAGTTTGGATCTGAAAACAAATTTCAAAATCCAAAAAATATTGAGAGAGATAGTTCCAAAAAATATCTGTGATTTTTAAGGAAAGGCAAAAAGTGGGTTGTTTGGCTCTTGTAAATATCCAACCACTTGAGAATTTGATTTTTTCTACTCCTTGATATTTTTGGATCAATAGGTCCACTTGCAGCCTCAACTTGTTTTTGGCATGCATATCCACAACACTTAAAGCATTTTTGGATCAGTTAGAAGTCCCTTTCCTTTAAAATTCCACCAAGCTTATTATTAAGGGTTGTACTAGTGGAATTTCCCAAACATGGATAACAAAACCTTGGAGTTCATTTTTTGTGCGTGAAATAATTTTCAATTTTTTTTTCATACATGGACTCTAAAATTTTCATTTTATTATGCCTTATATCTTTTTTGGTTTACAAGAAAAATGGGGGAGTGAAAAATGGGCTCTGGTAAATATCCAACCACTTGAAACTTTTTGCCTATCCTTAAAAATCATAGATACTTTTTGGGTCTATCTCTCTCAGCATTTTTTGGATGTTCAAATTTGTTTTCAGATCCAAACATGGAGTTTTCACACCCCCCCCCCCCCCCCCCCCCCCCCCCCCCCCCCCCCCATTTTTCTTGTAAACAAAAAAAGATAAAGGCATAACAAAATGAAAATTTTAGAGTCCATGTATTCAAAAAAATTTTGAAAATTACTTCACGCACTAGAAGCAAACTCCAAGGTTTTGTTATCCATGTTTGGGAAATTCCACTAGTAGAACCCCCAATAGTAAGCTTGGTGGAATTTTATAGGAAAGGGACTTCTAACAGATCCTAACATGCTTTAAGTGTGGCGGATATGCATGCTAGAAACATGTTGAGGATGCAAGTGGACATAATGATCCAAAAATTTCAAGGAGTAAAAAAAATCAAATTCTCAAGTGGTTGGATATTTACCAGAGCCCAACAACCCACTTTTTCCTTATCCTTAAAAATCTCAGATACTCTTTGGAACTATCGCTCTCAAAATTTTTTGGATGTTCAAATTTGTTTTCAGATTCAAACTTGAGTTTTACCTCCTCCATTTTTCTCGTAAACAAAACAAGATATAAGGCATAAAAAAATAAAAATTTTGGAGGCCATGTATGAAAAAAAAATTTGAAAATTATTTCATGCACTAAAAATGAACTCCAAGGTTTTGTTATCCATGTTTGGCAAATTCCACTAGTACAACTCCTAATAAAAAGCTTGGTAGATTTTATAGGAAAAGGGACTTCTCACAGATCTTAACATGCTTTAAGTGTAGTGGATATGCATGCAAGAAACATGTTGAGGATGCAAGTGGACCTAATGATCCAAAAATTTCATGGAGTAGAAAAAATCAAATTCTCAAGTGGTTGGATATTTACAAGAGCCAAGGAACCGACTTTTTGCCTATCCGTAAAAATCACAGATACTTTTTGGATCTATCTCTCTCAGCATTTTTCGGATGTTCAAATTTTTTTTCTGACCCAAACTTGGAGTTTTCACTCCCCCATTTTTCTCGTAAACAAAAAAAGATAAAGGGATAACAAAATGAAAATTTTAGAGTCCATGTATGCAAAAAAAATTTGAAAATTATTTCACGCACTAAAAATAAACTCCAAGGTTTTGTTATCCATGTTTGGGAAATTCCACTAGTAGAACCCCCAATAGTAAGCTTGGTGGAATTTTATAGGAAAGGGACTTCTAACAGATCCTAACATGCTTTAAGTGTGGTGGATATGCATGCCAGAAACATGTTGAGGATGCAAGCGGACTTAATGATCCAAAATTTTCAAGGGGTCAAAAAAATCAAATTCTCAAGTGGTTGGATATTTACCAGAGCCAAACAACCAACTTTTTGCCTATCCTTAAAAATCATTGATACTCTTTGGAACTATCTCTCTCAGCATTTTTTGGATGTTCAAATTTTTTTTCAGATCCAAACATGAGTTTTCACTCCCCCATTTTTCTCGTAAAAAAAAAAATAAGGCATAACTAAATTAAAATTTTAGAGTCAATGTAAGCAAAAAAAAAAATTAAAATTATTTTACGCACTAAAAGTGAACTCCAAGTTTTTTCTTCCATGTTTGGGAAATTCCACTAGCAAAACCCCTAATAATATGCTTGGTGGAATTTTGTAGGAAAAGGGACTTCTAACAGATCCTAACATGCTTTAAGTGTGGTGGATATGCATCCCAGAAACATGATGAGGATGCAAGTGGACCTAATGATCCAAAAATTTCAAGGAGTAGAAAAAATCAAATTCTCGAGTGGTTGGATATTTACCAGAGCCAAACGACCCACTTTTTGCCTATCCTTAAAAATCACAGATACTTTTTGAAACTATCTCTCTCAGCATTTTTTGGATGTTCAAATTTATTTTCAGATCCAAACTTGAGTTATCACTGCCCCATTTTTCTCGTAAAAAAAAAAGATATAAGGCATAACAAAATGAAAATTTTAGAGTCCATATATGCAAAAAAAATTTGAAAATTATTTCATGCACAAAAAATGAACTCCAAGGTTTTGTTATCAATGTTTGGGAAATTCCACTAGTACAACCCGTAATAATAAGCTTGGTGGAATTTTAAAGGAAAGGGACTTCTAACTGATCCTAACATGCTTTAAGTGTGGTGGATATGCATGCCAGAAACATGTTGGGGATGCAAGTGGACCTAATGATCCAAAAATTTCAAGGAGTAGAAAAAATCAAATTCTCAAGTGGTTGGATATTTACCAGAGCCAAACAACCCACTTTTTGCCTATCCTTAAAAATCACAGATACTCTTTGGAGCTATCTCTCTCAGCATTTTTTGGATGTTCAAATTTGTTTTCAGATCCAAACTTGAGTTTTCACTCCCCCATTTTTCTCGTAAACAAAAAAAGTTATAAGGCATAACAACATGAAAATTTTAGAGTCCATGTATGCAAAAAAAATTTGAAAATGATTTCATGCACTAAAAATGAACTCCAAGCTTTTGTTATCCATGTTTGGGAAATTCCACTTGTACAACCCCTAATAATAAGATTAGTTGAATTTTATAGGAAAGGAACTTCTAACTGATCCTAAAATGCTTTAAGTCTTGTGGATATGCATGCCAAAAACAAGTTGAGGAAGCAAGTCGACCTAATGATCCAAAAATTTCAAGGAGTAGAAAAAATTAAATTCACAAGTGGTTGCATATTTACCAGAGCCAAACAACCCACTTTTTGCCTATCCTTAAAAATCACAGATACTTTTTGGAACATCTATCTCAGCATTTTTTGGATGTTCAAATTTTTTTTCAGATTCAAACTTGAGTTTTCACTCCCCCATTTTTCTCGTAAACAAAAAAAGATACAAGGCGTAACAAAATGGAAATTTTAGAGTCCATGTATGCAAAAAAAATTTGAAAATTATTTCACGCACTAAAAATGAACTCCAAAGTTTTGTTATCCATGTTTGGCAAATTCCAGTAGTACAACCCCTAATAATAAGCTTGGTAGATTTTATAGGAAAAGGGACTTCTAACAGATCTTAACATGCTTTAAGTGTGGTGGATATGCATGCCAGAAACATATTAGGATGCAGTGGACCTAATTATCCAAAATTTCAAGGAGTAGAAAAAATCAAATTCTCAAGTGGTTGGATATTTACCAGAGCCAAACAACCAACTTTTTGCCTATCATTAAAAATCACAGATACTTTTTGGATCTATCTCTCTCAGCATTTTTTGGATGTTCAAATTTTTTTTCAGATCCAAACTTGGAGTTTTCACTCCCCCATTTTTCTTGTAAACAAAAAAAAGATAAAGGCATAACCAAATGAAAATTTTAGAGTCCATGTATGCAAAAAAAATTTGAAAATTATTTCACGCACTGAAAATAAACTCTAAGGTTTTGTTATCCATGTTTGGGAAATTCCACTAGTAGAACCCCCAATAGTAAGCTTGGTGGAATTTTATAGGAAAGGGACTTCTAACAGATCCTAACATGCTTTAAGTGTGGTGGATATGCATGCCAGAAACATGTTGAGGATGCAACTGGACCTATTGATCCAAAAATTTCAAGGAGTCGAAAAAATCAAATTCTCAAGTGGTGTGATATTTACTAGAGCCAAACAACCCACTTTTTGCCTATCCTTAAAAATCACAGATACTCTTTGGAACTATCTCTCTCAACATATTTTGGATGTTCAAATTTTTTTTCAGATCCAAACTTGAGTTTTTACTCCCCCATTTTTCTCTTAAAAAAAAAAAAGATATAAGGCATAACTAAATTAAAATTTTAGAGTCCATGTATGCAAAAAAAAATTTTAAATTATTTTACGCACTAAAAGTGAACTCCAAGTTTTTTCTTCCATGTTTGGGAAATTCCACTAGTACGACCCCTAATAATATACTTGGTGGAATTTTATAGGAAAAGGGACTACTAACAGATCCTAACATGCTTTAAGTGTGGTGGATTTGCATCCCAGAAACATGTTGAGGATGCAAGTGGACCTAATGATTCAAAAATTTCAAGGAGTAGAAAAAATAAAATTCTTAAGTGGTTGGATATTTACCAGAGCCAAACGACCCACTTTGCCTATCCTTAAAAATCACAAATAGTTTTTGGAACTATCTCTCTCACCATTTTTTGGATGTTCAAATTTGTTTTCAGATCCAAACTTGAGTTTGCACTCCCCCATTTTTCTCGCAAACAAAAAAAGATATAAGGCATAACAAAATGAAAATTTTAGAGTCCATGTAGGCAAAAAAAATTTGAAAATTATTTCATGCACAAAAAATGAACTCCATGGTTTGGTTATCCATACTTGGGAAATTCCACTAGTACAACCCCTAATAATAAGCTTGGTGGAATTTTAAAAGAAAAGGGACTTCTAACAGATCCTAACACGCTTTAAGTGTGGTGGATATGAATGCCAGAAACATGTTGAGGATGCAAGTGGACCTAATGATCCAAAAATTTTGAGTTGAAAAAATCAAGTTCTCAAGTGGTTCGATATTTACCAGAGCCAAACGACCCACTTTTTGGCTATCCTTAAAAATCACAAATAGTTTTTGGAACTATCTCTCTCAGCATTTTTTGGATGTTCAAATTTATTTTCAGACCCAAACTTGAGTTTTCACTCCCCCATTTTTCTCGTAAACAAAAAAAGATATCGGGCATAACAAAATGAAAATTTTAGAGTCCATGTATGCCAAAAAAATTTGAAAATTATTTCATGCAAAAAAAATGAACTCCAAGGTTTTGTTATCCATGTTTGGGAAATTCTACTAGTACAACCCGTAATAATATGCTTAGTGGAATTTTATAGGAAAGGGACTTCTAACTGATCCTAACATGCTTTAAGTGTGCTGGATATGCATGCCAGAAACATGTTGGGGATGCAAGTGGACCTAATGATACAAAATTTTCAAGGAGTAGAAAAAATCAAATTCTCAAGTGGTTGGATATTTACCAGAGCTAAACAACCCACTTTTTACCTATCCTTAAAAATCACAGATACTCTTTGGAACTATCTCTCTCAGCATTTTTTGGATGTTCAAATTTGTTTTCAGATCCAAACTTGAGTTTTCACTCCCCATTTTTCTTGTAAACAAAAAAAGTTATAAGGCATAACAAAATGAAAATTTCAGAGTCCATGTATGCAAAAAAAATTTGAAAATTATTTCATGCACTAAAAATGAACTCCAATTTTTTGTTATCCATGTTTGGGAAATTCCACTAGTACAACCCCTAATAATAAAGCTTGGTGGAATTTTATAGGAAAGGGACTTCTAATTGATCCTAAAATGCTTTAAGTGTTGTGGATATGCATGCCAAAAACAAGTTGAGCATGCAAGTCGACCTAATGATCCAAAAATTTCAAGGAGTAGAAAAAATCAAATTCAAAAGTGGTTGCATATTTACTAGAGCCAAACAACCCACTTTTTGCCTATCCTTAAAAATCACAGATACTTTTTGGAACATCTCTCTCAGCATTTTTTGGATGTTCACATCTGTTTTCCGATCCAAACTTGAGTTTTCACTCCCCCATTTTTCTCGTAAACAAAAAAAGTTACAAGGCATAACAAAATGGAAATTTTAGAGTCCGTGTATGCAAAAAAAAGTTGATAATTATTTCACGCACTAAAAATGAACTCCAAGGTTTTGTTATCCATGTTTGGGAAATTCCACTAGTACAACCCCTAATAATAAGCTTGGTGGAATTTTATAGGAAAGGGACTTCTAACTGATCCTACCATGCTTTAAGTGTGGTGGATATGCATGCTAGAAACATGTTGTGGATGCAAGTGGACCTAATGATCCAAAAATTTAAAGGAGTAGAAAAAATCAAATTCTCAAGTGGTTGGATATTTGCCAGAGCAAAACAACCGACTTTTTGCCTGTCTTTCAAAATCACAGATACTTTTTGGAACTATCTGTCTCAGCATTTTTTGGATGTTCAAATTTGTTTTCAGATCCATACTTGATTTTGCCCTCCCCCATTCTTCTCGTAAACTAAAAAAGATATAAGGCATAACAAAATGAAAATTTTAGAGTCCTTGTATGCAAAAAAAATTTGAAAATTATTTCACGCACTAAAAATGAACTCCAAAGTTTTGTTATCCATGTTTGGGAAATTCCACAAGTACAACCCCTAATAATAAGCTTGGTGGAATTTTATAAGAAAAGGGACTTCTAACTGATCCTAACATGCTTTTAGTGTGGTGGGTATGCATGCCAGAAATATGTTAAAGATGCAAGTGGACCTAATGATCCAAAAATTCCGAGTAGAAAAAATCAAATTCTCAAGTGGTTGGATATTTACCAGAGCCAAACAACCCACTTTTTGCCTATCATTAAAAATCACAAATATTTTTTGGAACTATCTCTCTCAGCATTTTTTGGATTTTATTATTTGATTCCAGATCCAAACTTGAGTTTTCACTCCTCCATTTTTCTCGTAAACAAAAAAAGATATAAGGCATAACAAAATGAAAATTTTAGAGTCCATGTACGCAAAAAAAATTTGAAAATTATTTCCCGCACTAAAAATGAACACCAAGGATTTGTTATCCATGTTTGGGAAATTCCACTAGTAAAACCCAAATAATAAGCTTGGTGGAATTTTATCGGAAAGGAACTTCTAACTGATCCTTACCTGCATTAAGTGTGGTGGGTATGCATGCCAGAAACATTTTGAGGATGCAAGTGGTCCTAATGATCCAAAAATTCCAAAGAGTAGAAAAAATCAAATTCTCAATTGGTTGGATATTTACCAGAGCCAAACAACCCACTTTTTTCCTATCATTAAAAATCACATATACTTGTTGGAACTATCAATTTCAGTATTTTTTGGATGTTCAAATTTGTTTTCAGATCCAAGCTTGAGTTTCCACTCCCCCATTTTTCTCGTAAACAAAAAAAGATATAAGGCATAACAAAATGAAAATTTCAGAGTCCATGTATGCAAAAAAAATTTGAAAATTAGTTCACGCACTCAAAATGAACTCCAAGGTTTTGTTATCCATGTTTGGGAAATTCCACTAGTAAACCCCAAACAAAAAGCTTGGTGAAATTTTATAGGAAAGGGACTTCTAACAGATTCTAACATGCTTTAATTTTGGTGGATATGCATGCCAGAAACATGTTGAGGATGCAAGTGGACCTAATGATCCAAAAATTTCAAGGAGTAAAAAAAATCAAATTCTCAAGTGGTTGGATATTTACCAGAGCCAAACAACCCACTTTTTGCCTATCCATAAAAATCACTGATACTTTTTGGAATTATCTCGCTCAACATTTTTTGGATGTTCAAATTTGTTTTCAGATCCAAACTTGAGTTTTCACTCCCCCATTTTTCTCGAAAACAAAAAAAGATATAAGGCATAACAAAATGAAAATTTTAGAGTCCTTGTATGCAAAAAAATTTGAAAATTATTTCACGCACTAAAAATGAACTCGAAGGTTTTGTTATCCATGTTTGGGAAATTCCACTACTACAACCCTTAATAATAAGCTTGGTGGAATTTTATAGGAAAGGGACTTCTAACTTATCCTAACATGCTTTAAGTGTGGTGGATATGCATGCCAGAAACATCTTGAGGATGCAAGTGGACCTAATGATCCAAAAATTTCAAGGAGTAGAAAATATCAAATTCTCAATTGGTTGGATATTTACCGGAGCCAAACAACCAACTTTTTTCCTATCCTAATAAATGACAGATACTTTTTGGAACTATCTCTCTTAGCATTTTTTTTATGTTCAAATTTGGTTTCAGATCCAAACTTGAGTTTTCACTCCCCCATTTTTCTCGTAAACAAAAAAAGATATAGGCATAACAAAATGGAAATTTTAGAGTCCATGTAGGCAAAAAAAAATTTGGAAATTATTTCATGCACTAAGAATGAACTCCAAGGTTTTGTTCTCCATGTTTGGCAAATTCCACCAGTACAACCCCTAATAATAAGCTTGGTGGAATTTTGTAGGAAAGGGACTTCTAACTTATCCTACCATGCTTTAAGTGTGGTAGATATGCATGCCAAAAATATCTTGAGGATGCAAGTGGACCTAATGATCCAAAAATTTCAAGGAGTAGAAAAAATCAAATTCACAAGTGGTTGGACATTTACCAGAGCCAAACAACCCACTTTTTGCCTATTCTTAAAAACCACATATACTTTTCTGAACTATCTCTCTCAGCATTTTTTGGATGTTCAAATTTGTCTTCAGATCCAAACTTGAGTTTTCACTCCCCCATTTTACTCGTAAACAAAAAAAGATATGAGGCATAACAAAATGGAAATTTTAGAGTCCATGTATGCAAAAAAACATTTGAAAATTATTTCACACACTAAAAATGCACTCCAAGGTTTTGTTATCCATGTTTGGGAAATTTCACTAGTACAACCACTAACAACAAGCTTGGTGGAATTTTATAGGAAAGGGACTTCTAACTGATCCTAACATGCTTTACATGTGGTGGATATGCATGCCAGAAACATGTTGAGGATGCAAGAGGACCTAATGATCCAAAAATTTCAAGGAGTAGAAAAAATCAAATTCTCAAGTGGTTGGATATTTACCAGAGCCAAACAACCCACTTTTTGCCAGTCCTTAAAAATCACTGATACTTTTTGGAACTATCTCTCTCAGCATTTTTTGGTTATTCAAATTTGTTTTCAGATCGAAACTTAAGTTTTAACTCCCCCTTTTTTCTCGTAAACGAAAAAAGATATAAGGCATAACAAAATGAAAAGTTTAGAGTCCATGTATGATAAAAAAATTTGAAAATTATTTCACGCACTAAAAATCAACTCCTAGTTTTTGTTATCCATGTTTGGGAAATTCCACTAGTACAACCCCTAATAATAAGCTTGGTGGAATTTTATAGGAAAGGGACTTCTAACTGAACCAAACATGCTTTTAAGTGTGGTGGATATGCATGCCAGAAACATGTTGAGGATGCAAGATGACCTAATGATCCAAAAATTTCAAGGAGTAGTAAAAATCAAATTCTCAAGTGGTTGGATATTTACCAGAGCCAAACAACCAAATTTTTGCCTATCCTTTAAAATCACAGATACTTTTTGGAACTATCTCTCTCAACATTTTTTGGATGTTCAAAGTTTTTTTTCAGATCCAAACTTGAGTTTTCACTCCCCCATTTTTCTCGTAAACAAAGAAAGATATATGGCATAACAAAACGAAAATTTTAGAGTCCTTGTATGCAAAAAAAATTTGAAAATTATTTCACACACTAAAAATGAACTCCAAGGTTTTCTTATCCATGTTTGGGAAATTCCACAAGTACAACCCCTAATAATAAGCTTGGTGGAATTTTATAGGAAAGGGACTTCTAACTTATCCTAACATGCTTTAAGTGTGGTGGATATGCATGCTAGAAACATCTTGACGATGCAAGTGGACCTCATGATCCAAAAATTTCAAGGAGTAGAAAAAATCAAATTCTCAAGTGGTTGGATATTTACATGTGCCAAACAACCCACTTTTTGCCAATCCCTAAAAATCACAGATACTTTTTGGAACTATCTCTCTCAGCATTTTTTGGATGTTCAAATTTGTTTTCATATCCAAACTTGAGTTTTCACTCCCCCATTTTTCTCGTAAACAAAACAAGATATAAGACCTAACAAAATGAAAATTTTAGAGTCCTTGTATGAAAAAAAATTTGAAAATTATTTCACGCACTAAAAATGAACTTCAAGATTTTGTTAACCATGTTGGGGAAATTCTACTAGTACAACCCCTAATAATAAGCTTGGTGGAATTTTATAGGAAAGTGACTTCTAACTGATCCTAACATGCTTTAAGTGTGGTGGGTATGCATGCCAGAAATATGTTGCGGATGCAAGTGGACCTATTGATCCAAAACTTTCAAGGAGTAGAAAAAATCAAATTCTGAAGTGGTTGGATATTTACTAGAGCAAAACAACCCACTTTTTGCCTGTCCTAAAAAATCATAGATAATTTTTGGTACTATCTCTCTCAGCATTTTTTGGATGTTCAAATTTGTTTTCAGATCCAAACTTGAGTTTTCACTCCCCCATTTTTCTCGTAAACAAAAAAAGATATAAGTCGTAACAAAAGGAAAATTTTAGAGTCCACGTATGCAAAAAAACCTAGAAAATTTTTTCACGCACTAAAAATGAACTCCAGGGTTTTGTTATCCATGTTTGGGAAATTCCGCTAGTACAACCCCTAATAATAAGCTTGGTGGAATTTTATAGGAAAAGGGACTTCTAACTGATCCTAACATGCTTTCAGTGTGGTGGATATGCATGCCAGAAACATGTTGAGGATGCAAGTGGACCTAATGACCCAAAAATTTTGAGTAGAAAATATCAAATTCTCAAGTGGGTGGATATTTACCAAAGCCAACCAACCCATGTTTTGCCTATGCTTAAAAATCATAGATACTTTTTGGAACTATCTCTCTCAGCATTTTTTGGATGTTCAAATTTTTTTTCAGATCCAAACTTGAGTTTTCACTCCCCCATTTTTCTCGTAAACAAAAAAAGATATAAGGCATAACAAAATGAAAATTTTAGAGTCCATGTATGCAAAACAAAATTTTAAATTATTTCACGCACTAAAAATGAACTCAAAGGTTTTGTTATCCATGTTTGGGAAATTCCACTAGTACGACCCCTAATAATAAGCTTGGTGGAATTTTATAGGAAAAGGGACTTCTAACTAATCCTAACATGCTTTAAGTGTGGTGGATTTGCATACCCGAAACATGTTGAGGATGCAAGTAGACCTAATGATCCAAAAATTTCAAGGAGTAGAAAAAATTAAATTCTCAAGTGGTTGGATATTTACTAGAGCCAAACATCCCACTTTTTGCCTGTCCTTAAAAATCACAGATACTTTTTGGAACTATCTCTCTATTAATTTTTTGGATGTTCAAATTTGTTTTCAGATCCAAACTTGAGTTTTCACTCCCCCATTGTTCTCGTAAACAAAAAAAGATATAAGGCATAACAAAGTGAAAATTTTAGAGTCCATGTATGCAAAAAAAATTTGAAAATTATTTCACGTACTAAAAAATGAACTCCAAGGTTTTGTTATCCATGTTTTGGAAATTCCACTAGTACAACCCTTAATAATAAGCTTGGTGGAATTTTATAGGAAAAGGGACATCTAACTGATCCTAACATGCTTTAAGTGTGGTGGATATGCATGCTAGAAAATATTTGAGGATGCATGTGGACCTAATGATCCAAAAATTTCAAGGAGTAGAAAAAATCAAATTCACAAGTGGTTGCATATTTACTAGAGCCAAACAACCCACTTTTTGCCTTTCCTTAAAAATCACAGATACTTTTTGGAACTATCTCTCTCAGCATTTTTTGGATGTTCAAATTTGTTTTCTGAACATAACTTGAGTTTTCAATCCCCCATTGTTCTCGTAAACAAAAAAAGATATAAGGCGTAACAAAATGAAAATTTAGGACTCTACGTATGGAAAAAAAATTTGAAAATTATTTTATGCACTAAAAATGAACTCCAAGGTTTTGTTATCCATGTTTGGGAAATTCCACTCGTACAACCCCTAATAATAAGTTTGGTGGAATTTTATAAGAAAGTGACTTCTAACTGATCCTGACATGCTTTAAGTGTGGTGGATATGCATGCCAGCAACATCTTGAGGATGCAAGTGGACCTAATGATTCAAAAATTACAAGGAGTAGAAAAAATCAAATTCTCAAGTGGTTGGATATTTACCAGAGCCAAACAACCCACTTTTTTCCTATCCTTAAAAATCACAGAAACTTTTTGGAACTATCTGTCTCTGGATTTTTTTGCTGTTGAAATTTGTTTTCAGATCCAAACTTGAGTTTTCACTCCAACATTTTTCTCCTAAAAAAAAAATGATATGAGGCATAACAAAATGGAAATTTTAGAGCCCATGTATGCAAAAAAAAAAATTTGAAAATTATTTCACGCACTAAAAATGAACTCCAAAGTTTTGTTCACCATATTCCAGAAATTCCACTAGTACAACCCCTAATAATAAGCTTGGTGGAATTTTATAGGAAAGGGACTTCTAACTGATCCTACCATGCTTTAAGTGTGGTGGATATGCATGCCAGAAACATCTTGAGGATGCAAGTGGCCTAATGATCCAAAAATTTTAAGGAGTAGAAAAAATAATATTCTGAAGTGGTTGGACATTTACCAGAGCCAAACAACCCACTTTTTGCCTATCCTTATAAACCACAGATACTTTTTGGAACTATCTCTCTCAGCATTTTTTGGATATTCAAATTTGTCTTCAGATCCAAATTTGAGTTTTCACTCCCCCTTTTTTCTCGTAAAAAAAGAGATGTAAGGCATAACAAAATGAAAATTTTAGAGTCCATGTATGCAAAAAAAAAATTGAAAATTATTTCACGAACCAAAAATGAACTCCAAGGTTTTGTTATCCATGTTTGGGAAATTCCACTAGTACAACCCCTAATAATAAGCTTGGTGGAATTTGAAAGGAAAAGCGACTTCTTACTGATCCTAACATGCTTGAAGTGTGGTGGGTATGCATCCCAAAAACATTTTGAGGATGCAAGTGGACCTAATGATCCTAAAATTTCAAGGAGTAGAAAAAATCAAATTCTCAAGGACTTGGATATTTACATGAGCCAAACAACCCACTTTTTTCCTGTCCTTAAAAATCACAAATAATTTTTGGAACTATATCTTTCAGTATTTTTTGGATGTTCAAATTTGTTTTCAGATCCAAACTTGAGTTTTCACTCCCTCGTTTTTCTCGTAAACAAAAAAAGATATAAGGCATAACAAAATGAAAATTTTAGTGTCCATGCATGCAAAAAAATTTTGAAAATTATTTCACGCTCTAAAAAGGAACTGCAAGGTTTTGTTATCCATGTTTGGGAAATTCCACTAGTACAACCCCTAATAAGAAGCTTGGTGGAATTTTATAGGAAAGGGACTTCTAACTGATCCTAACATGCTTTAAGTGTGGTGGATATGCATGACAGAAACATGTTGAGGTTGCAAGCGGACCTAATGATCCAAAAATTCCGAGTAGAAAAAATCAAATTCTCAAGTGGTTGGATACTAACCAAAGCCAAACAACCCACTTTTTGACTATCATTAAAAGTCAAAGATACTTTTTGGAACTATCTCTCTCAGTATTTTTTGGATGTTCAAATTTGTTTTTAGGTCCAAATTTGAGATTTCACTCCCCCGTTTTCTCGTAAACAAAAAAAGATATAAGGCATAACAAAATAAAAATTTTAGAGTCCATGTATGCCAAAAAAAATTGAAAATTATTTCACACGCTAAAAATGAACTCCAAGGTCTTGTTATCCATGTTTGGGAAATTCCACTAGTACAACCCCTAATAATAAGCTTGGAGGAATTTTATAGGAAAGGGACTTCTAATTGATCCTAACATGGTTTAAGTGTGGTGGATATGCATCCCAGAAACATGTCGAGGATGCAAGTTGACCTAATGATCCAAAATTTTCAAGGAGTAGAAAAAATAAAATTCTCAAGTGGTTGGATATTTACCAGAGCCAAACAACCCACTTTTTGCCTATCCTTTAAAATCACAGATATTTTTTGGAACTATCTCTCTCAGCATTTTTTGGATGTTCAAATTTGTTTTCAGATCCAAACTTGAGTTTTCACTCCTCCATTTTTCTCGTAAACAAAAAAAAGATATAACGCATAGCAAAATGAAAATTTTAGAGTACATGTATGCATAACAAATTTAAAAATTTTTTCACGCACTAAAAATAAACTTCAAGGTTTTGTTATCCATGTTTGGGAAATTCCACTACTACAACCCCTAATAATAAGCTTGGTGGAATTTTATCGAAAAAGGGACTTCTAACAGATCCTAACATGCTTTAAGTGTGGTGGATATGCATGCCAGAAACATGTTGAGGATGCAAGGAGACCTATTGATCCAAAAATTTCAAACGAATAGAAAAAATCAAATTCTCAAGTGGTTGGATATTTACCAACGCCAAACAACCCACATTTTGCCTATCCTTAAAAATCACAGATACTTTTTGGAACTATCTCTCTCAGCATTTTTTGGATGTTCATATTTGTTTTCAGATCCAAACTTGAGTTTTCACTCCCCCATTTTTTTCGTAAACAAAAAAAGATATAAGGCATAACAAAATGATAATTTTAGAGTCCATGTATGCAAAAAAAAAATTGAAAATTATTTCACGCACTTAAAATGAAGTCAAAGGTTTTGTTATCCATGTTTGGGAAATTCCACTAGTACAACCCCTAATAATAAGCTTGGTGGAATTTGATAGGAAAAGGGTCTTCTAACTGATCCTAACATCCTTTAAGTGTGGTGGGTATGCATCCCAGAAACATGTTGAGGATGCAAGTGGACCTAATGATCCAAAAATTTCAAGGACTAGAAAAAATCAAATTCTCAAGTGGTTGGATATTTATCTGAGCCAAACAACCCACTTTTTGCCTGTCCTGAAAAATCTCAGATACTTTTTAGAACTATCTCTCTCAGCATTTTTCGGATGTTCAAATTTTTTTTCAGATCCAAACTTGAGTTTTCACTACCCCATTTTTCTCGTAAACAAAGAAAGATATAAGGCATAACAAAATGAAAATTTCGGAGTCCAAGTATGCAAAAGAAATTTGAAAATATTTCACGCACTAAAAATGAATTCAAAGATATTGTTAGTCATGTTTGGGAAAATCCACTAGTACAACCCCTAATAATAAGCTTGGTTGAATTTTATAGCAAAGGGACTTCTAACTGATCCTAACATGCTTTAAGTGTGGTGGAGATGCATGCCAGAAACATGTTGAGGATGCAAGTGGACCTAATGATCCAAAAATTTCAAGGAGTAGAAAAAATCAAATTCTCAAGTGGTTGGATATTTACATGAGCCAAACAACCCACTTTTTGCCTGTCCTTAAAAATCACAGATAATTTTTGGAACTATCTCTCGCAATATTTTTCTGATGTTCAATTTTTTTTTCAGATCCAAACTTGAGCTTTCACTCCGTCATTTTTCTCGTAAACAAAAAAAGATATAAGGCATAACAAAATGAAAATTTTAATGTCCAAGTATGCTAAAAAAAAATTTAAATTATTTAACGCTCTAAAAAGGAACTGCAAGGTTTTCTTATCCATGTTTGGGAAATTCCACTAGTACAACCCCTAATAAGAAGCTTGGTGGAATTTTATAGGAAAGGGACTTCTAACTGATCCTAACATGCTTTAAGTGTGGTGGATATGCATGCCTGGGACATGTTGAGGATGCAAGTGGACCTAATGATCCAAAAATGCCGAGTAGGAAAAATCAAATTCTCAAGTGGTTGGATATTTACCAAAGCCAAACAACCCACTTTTTGCCTATCATTAAAAATCACAGATACTTTTTGGAACTATCTCTCTCAGTATTTTTTGATCTTCAAATTTTTTTTCAGATCCAAAGTTGAGTTTTAACTCCCCCATTTTTCTCGCAAACAAAAAAAGATATATGGCATAACAAAATGAAAATTTTAGAGTCCATGTATGCCAAAAAAAATAGAAAATTATTTCACACACTAAAATGGAACTCCAAGGTCTTCTTATCCATGCTCGGGAAATTCCACTAGTACAACCCCTTATAATAAGATTGGTGGAATTTTATAGGAAAGGGACTTCTAACTAATCCTAACATGGTTTAAGTGTGGTGGATATGCATGCCAGAAACATGTCGAGGATGCAAGTTGTCCAAATGATCCAAAAATTTCAAGCAGTTGAAAAAATGAAATTCTGAAGTGGTTGGATATTTACTAAAGCCAAACAACCCACTTTTTGCCTATCCTTAAAAATCACAAAAAATTTTTGGAACTATCTCTCTCAGCATTTTTTGGATGTTCAGATTTGTTTTCAGATCCAAACTTGAGTTTTCACTCCCCCATTTTTCTCGTAAACAAAAAAAGATATAAGGCATAACAAAATAAAAATTTTAGAGTCCATGTATCCAAAAAAATTTAAAACTTATTTCACGCACTAAAAATTAACTTCAAGGTTTTGTTATCCATGTTTGGGAAATTCCACTAGTACAACCCCTAATAATAACCTTGGTGGAATTTTATGGGAAAAGGGACTTCTAACTGATCCTAACATGCTTTAAGTGTGGTGGATATGCATGCCAGAAACATGTTGAGGATGCAACTGGACTTATTGATCCAAAAATTTCAAAGGAGTAGAAAAAATAAAATTCTCAAGTGGTTGGATATTTACCAAAGCCAAACAACCCACTTTTTGTCTCTATCTCTCTCAGCTTTTTTTGGATGTTCAGATTTTTTTTCAGATCCAAACTTGAGTTTTCTGTCCCCCATTTTTCTCGTAAACAAAAAAAGATATAAGGCATAACAAAATGAAAATTTTAGAGTCCATGTATCCAAAAAAAATTTGAAAATTATTTCATGCTCTAAAAAGGTACTGCAAGGTTTTGTTATCCATGTTTGGGAAATTCCACTAGTACAACCCCTAACATGAAACTTGGTGGAATTTTATAGGAAAGGGACTTCTAACTGATCCTAACATGCTTTAAGTGTGGTGGATATGCGTGCCAGGGACATGTTGAGGTTGCAAGTGGACCTAATGATCCAAAAATTCCGAGTAGAAAAAATCAAATTCTCAAGTGGTTGGATATTTACCAAAGACAAACAACCCACTTTTTGCTTATCATGAAAAATCACAGATACTTTTTGGAACTATCTCTCTTAGTATTTTTTTGATGTTCAAATTTTTTTTTAGATCGAAACTTGAGATTTCACTCCCCCGTTTTTTCGTAAACAAGAAAACATATAAGGCATAACAAAATGAAAATTTTAGAGTCCATGTATGCCAAAAAAATTAGAAAATTATTTCACGCACTAAAAATGAACTCCAAGGTCTTGTTATCCATGTTTGGGAAATTCCACTAGTACAACCCCTAATAATAAGCTTGGTGGAATTTTATAGGAAAGGGACTTCTAACTGATCCTAACATGGTTAAAGTGTGGTGGATATGCATGCTGGAAACATGTCGAGGATGCAAGTTGACCTAATGATCCAAAAAATTCAAGGAGTAGAAAAAATCAAATTCTCAAGTGGTTGGATATTTACCAGAGCCAAACAACCCACTTTTTTCCTATCCTTAAAAATCACAGATACTTTTCGGAACTATCTCCCTCAGCATTTTTTTGGTGTTCAAATTGGTTTTCAAAGCCAAACTTGTGTTTTCACTCCCCCATTTTTCTCGGAAACAAAAAAAGGTATAAGGCATAACAAAATGAAAATTTTAGAGTCCATGTATGCAAAAAATATTTGAAAATTATTTCACGCACTAAAAATAAACTCCTAGGTTTTGTTATCCATGGTTGGGAAATTCCACTAGTACAACCCCTAATAATAAGCTTGGTGGAATTTTATAGGAAAAGGGACTTCTAACTGATCCTAACATGCTTTAAGTGTGGTGGATATGCATGCCAGAAACATGTTGAGGATGTAAGTGGACCTATTGGTCCAAAAATTTCAAAGGAGTAGAAAAAATATAATTCTCAAGTGGTTGGATATTTACCAAAGCCACACAACCCACTTTTTGCCTATCCTAAAAAATCACATATACTTTTTGGAACTATCTCTCTCAGCATTTTTTGGATGTTCAGATTTGTTTTCAGATCCAAACTTGAGTTTTCACTCCCCCATTTTTCTCGTTAACAAAAAAAGATATAAGGCATAACAAAATGAAAATTTTAGAGTCCATGTATGCAACAAAAATTTGAAAATTATTTCACGCACTAAAAATGAACTCCAAGGTTTTGTTATCTATGTAGGGAAATTCCACTAGTACAACCCCTAATAATAAGCTTGGAGGAATTTTAAAGGAAAGGGACTTCTAACTGATCCTAACATGCATTAAGTGTGGTGGATATGCATGCCAGAAACATGTTGAAGATGCAAGTGGACCTAATGATCCAAAAATTTCAAGGAGTAGAAAAAATCAAAGTCTCAAGTGGTTGGATATTTACCAAAGCCAAACTACCCACTTTTTGCCTGTCTTTCAAAATCACAGAGACTTTTTGGAACTATCTCTCTCAGCATTTTTTGGATATTCAAATTTGTTTTCAGATGCAAAATTGAGTTTCCACTCCCCCATTTTGGTCGTAAACAAAAAAAGATATAAGGCATAACAAAATGAAAATTTTAGAGTCCATGTATGCAAAAAAAATTTGAAAGTTATTTCACGCTCTAAAAATGAACTGCCAGGTTTTGTTATCCATGTTTGGGAAATTTCACTAGTACAACCCCTGATAATAAGCTTGGTGGAATTTTATAGGAAAGGGACTTCTAACTGATCCTAACATGCTTTAAGTGTGGTGGATATGCATGCCTGGGACATGTTGAGGATGCAAGTGGACCTAATGATCCAAAAATTCCGAGTATAAAAAATCAAATTCTCAAGTGGTTGGATATTTAGCAGAGCCAAACAACCACTTTTTGCCAATCCTTAAAAATCACAGATACTTTTTGGAACTATCTCTCCCAGCATTTTTTGGATGTTCAAATTTGTTTTCAGATCCAAACTTGAGTTTTCACTACCCCATTTTTCTCGTAAACAAAAAAAGATATAAGGCATAACAAAATTTAAATTGTAGAGTCCATGTATGCAAAAAAAATTGGAAAATTATTTCACTCACTAAAAGTGAACTCCAAGGTTTTGTTATCCATGTTTGGGAAATTCCACTAGTACAACACCTAATAATAAGCTTGGCAGAATTTTATAGGAAAAGGGACTTCTAACTGATCCTAATATGCTTTAAGTGTGGTGGATATGCATGCCAGAAACATATTGAGGATGCAAGTGGACCTATTAATCCAAAAATTTCTAAGGAGTAGAAAAAATCAAATTCTCAAGTGGTTGGATATTTACCAGAGCCAAACAACCCACTTTTAGCCTATTCTTAAAAATAACAGATATATTTTGGAACTATCTCTCTCAGCATTTTTGCACGTTCAAATTTGTCTTCAGATCCAAACTTGAGTTTTCACTCCCCCATTTTTCTCGTAAACAAAAAAAGATATAAGGCATAAAAAAATGAAAATTTGAGAGTCCATGTATGCAAAAAAAATTTGAAAATTATTTCACTCACTAAAAATGAACTCCAAGGTTTTGTTATCCATGTTTGGGAAATTCCACTAGTACAACCCCTAATAATAAGCTTGGTGGAATTTTATAGGAAAAGGGACTTCTAACTGATCCTAACATGCTTTAAGTGTGGTGGATATGCATGCCAGAAACCTGTTGAGGATGCAAGCGGACCTAATGATCCTAAAATTCTGAGTAGAAAAAATCAAATTCTCAAGTGGTTGGATATTTACCAGAGCCAAACCACCCACTTTTAACCTATCCTTAAAAATCACAGATAGTTTTTGGAACTATCTCTCTCAGTATTTTTTGGATGTTCAGATTTGTTTTCAGATCCAAACTTGAGTTTTCACTCCCCCATTTTTCTTGTAAAAAAAAAAAATATATAAGGCATAACAAAATGAAAATTTTAGAGTCCATATATGCAAAAAAATTTGAAAATTATTTCACGCCCTAAAAATGAACTCCAAGGTTTTGTTATCCATGTTTGGGATATTCCACTATTACAACCCCTAATAATAAGCTTGGTGGAATTTTATAGGAAAGGGACTTCTAACTGATCCTAACATGCTTTAAGTGTGGTGGATATGCGTGCCAGAAACATGTTGAACATGCAAGTGGACCTAATGATCCAAAAATTGCAAGGAGTAGAAAAAATCAAATTCTCAAGTGGTTGGATATTTACCAGAGCCAAACAATCCACTTTTTGCCTATCATAAAAAATTACTGACACTTTTTGGAACTATCTCTCTCAGTATTTTTTTGATGTTCAAATTTGTTTTCAGATCCAAACTTGAGTTTTCACTCCTCCATTTTCTCGTAAACAAAAAAAGATATAAGGCGTAAGAAAATGAAATTTTTAGAGTCCACGTATGCAAAAAAAATTTGAAAATTATTTCATGCACTAAAAATGAACCCCAAGGTTGTGTTATCCATGTTTGGGAAATTCCACCAGTACAACCCCAAATAATAAGCTTGGTCGAATTTTATAGGAAAGGGACATCTAATTGATCCTAACATGCATTAAGTGTGGTGGATATGCATGCCAGAAAGATGTTGAGGATGCAAGCGGACCTAATGTTCCAAAAATTTCAAGGAGTAGAGAAAATCAAATTCTCAAGTGGTTGGATATTTACTAGAGCCAAACAACCCACTTTTTACCGGTCCTTATAAATCACAGATACTCTTTGGAACTATCTCTCTTAGCATTTTTTGGATGTTCAAATTTGTTTTCAGATTCAAACTTGGGTTTTCACTCCCCCATTTTTCTCGTTAGCAAAAAAAGATATAAGGAATAACAAAATGAAAATTTTAAGAGTCCATGCATGCAAAAAAAATTGGAAAATTATTTCACGCACTAAAAATGAACTCCAAGGTTTTGTTATCCATGTTTGGGAAATTCCACTAGTACAACCTCTGATAAAAAGCTTGGTGGAATTTTATAGGAAAGGGACTTCTAACTGATCCTAACATGCTTTAAGTGTGGTGGATATGCATGCCAGGGACATGTTGAGGATGCAAGTGGACCTAATCATCCAAAAATTTCAAGGTATAGAAAAAATCAAATTCCCAAGTGGTTGGATACTTACCAGAGCCAAACTACCCACTTTTTGCCTGTCTTTCAAAATCACAGATACTTTTTGGAACTATCTCTCTCAGTATTTTTTTTATGTTCAAATTTGTTTTCAGATCCAAACTTGAGATTTCACTCCCCCATTTTCTTGTAAACAAAAAAAGATATAAGGCAACATAACAAAATGAAAATTTTAGAGGTCATGTATGCCAAAAAAATTTGAAAATTATTTCACGAACTAAAAATGAACTCCAAGATTTTGTTATCCATGTTTGGGAAATTTCACTAGTACAACCCCTGATAATAAGCTTGGTGGAATTTTATAGGAAAGGGACTTCAAACTGATCCTAACATGCTTTAAGTGTGGTGGGTAAGCATGCCAAAAACATGTTGAGGATGCAAGTGGACCTATTGATCCAAAAATTTCTAAGGAGTAGAAAAAATAGAATTCTCAAGTGGTTGGATATTTACCTGAGCCAAACAACCCACTTTTAGCCCATCCTTAAAAATCTCAGATACTTTTTGGAACTATCTCTCTCAGTATTTTTTGGATGTTCAAATTTGTCTTCAGATCCAAACTTGAGTTTTCACTCCACCATTTTTTTCGTAAACAAAAAATGATATAAGGTATTACAAAATGAAAATCTTAGAGTCCATGTGTGCAAAAAAAATTTGAAGGTTATTTCAAGCACTAAAAATGAACTTCAAGGTTTTGTTATCCATGTTTGGGAAATTCCACTAGTACAACCAATAATAATAAGCTAGGTGGAATTTTATTGGAAAAGGGACTTCTAATTGATCCTATCATGCTTTAAGTGTGGTGGATATGCATGCCAGAAACATGTTGAGGATGCAAGTGGACCTATTGATCCAAAAATTTCAAGGAGTAGAAAAAATCAAATTCTGAAGTGGTTGGATATTTACCAGAGCCAAACAACCCACTTTTTGCCTTTGCCTAAAAATGACAGATACTCTTTGGAACTATGTCTCTCAGCATTTTTTGGATGTTAAAATTTTTTTTCTGATCCAAACTTGAGTTTTCACTCCCCCATTTTTTTCATAAACAAAAAATGATATTAGGCATAACAAAATGAAAATAGTAGAGTCCATGTATGAGAAAAAAATTTGAAAATTATTTCATGCACTAAAAATGAACTCCAAGGTTTTTTTATCCATGTTTGGGAAATTCCACTAGTACAACCCCTAATAATAAGCTTGGTAGTATTTTAGAGGAAAGGGACTTTTAACTGATCCGAACATGCTTTAAAAGTGGTGGATATGCATGCCAGAAACATGTTGAGGTTGCAAGTGGACCTAATGATCCAAAAATTTCAAGGAGTAGAAAAAATCAAATTCTCAAGTGGTTGGAAAATTACCAGAGCCAAACAACTCACTTTTTGCCTATCCTAAAAAATCACAGATACTCTTCAGAACTATCTCTCTCAGCATTTTTTGGATGTTCAAATTTGTTTTCTAATCCAAACTTGAGTTTTCACTCCCCCATTTTTCTCGTAAACAAAAAAAGATATAAGGCATAACAAAATGAAAATTTTAGAGTCCATGTATGCCAAAAAAATTTGAAAATTATTTCACACACTAAAAATGAACTCCAAGGTTTTTTTATCCATGTTTGGGAAATTCCACTAGTACAACCCCTAATAATAAGCTTGGTAGTATTTTTGAGGAAAGGGACTTTTAACTGATCCGAACATGCTTTAAGAGTGGTGGATATGCATGCCAGAAACATGTTGAGGTTGCAAGTGGACCTAATGATCCAAAAATTTCAAGGAGTAGAAAAAATCAAATTCTCAAGTGGTTGGAAAATTACTAGAGCCAAACAACTCACTTTTTGCCTATCCTTAAAAATCACAGATACTCTTCGGAACAATCTCTCTCAGCATTTTTTGGATGTTCAAATTTTTTTTCTAATCCAAACTTGAGTTTTCACTCCCCCATTTTTCTCGTAAACAAAAAAAGATATAAGGCATAACAAAATGAAAATTTTAGAGTCCATGTATGCAAAAAAAATTTGAAAATTATTTCACGCACTAAAACTGAACTCCAAGGTTTTGTTATCCATGTTTGGGAAATTCCACTAGTACAACCCCTAATAATAAGTTTGGTGGAGTTTTATAGGAAAGGGACTTTTAACTGATCCTAACATGCTTTAAGTGTGGTGGATATGCATGCCAGAAACAGGTTGAGGATGCAACTTGACCTAATGATCCAAAATTTTAAAGGAGTAGAAAAAATCAAATTATCAAGTGGTTGGATATTTACCAAAGCTATACAACCCACTATTTGCCTATCTTTAAAAATCACAGATACTCTTTCGCACTATCTCTCTCAGCATTTTTTGGATGTTGAAATTTGTTTTCAGGAATAAACTCGAGTTTTCACTCCCCCATTTTTCTCGTAAACAAAAAAAGATATAAGGCATAACAAAATGAAAATTTTATAGTCCATGCATGCAAAAAATATTTGAAAATTATTTCAAGCACTAAAAATGAACTCCAAGGTTTTGTTATCCATGTTTGGGAAATTCCACTAGTTCATCCCCTAATAATAAGCTTGGTGGAATTTTACAGGAAAGGGACTTCTAACTAATCCTAACATGCTTTAAGTGTGGTGGATATGCATGCCAGAAACATGTTGACGATGCAAGTGGTCCTAATGATCCAAAAATTTCAAGGAGTAGAAAAAATCAAATTCTCAAGTGGCTAGATATTTACTAGAGCCGAACAACCCACTTTTAGCCTATCATTAAAAATCACAGATACTCTTTGGAACTAGCTCTCTCAGCATTTTTTGGATGTTCAAATTTGTTTTCTGATCCAAACTTGAGTTTTCACTCCCCCATTTTTCTCATAAACAAAAAAAGATATAAGGAATAACAAAATGAAAATTTTAGAGTCCATGTATGCAAAAAAAATTTGAAAATTATTTCACGAACTAAAAATGAACTGCAAGGTTTTGTTATCCACGTTTGGAAAATTCCGCTAGTACAACCCCTACTAATAAGTTTGGTGGAATTTTATAGGAAAGGGACTTTTAACTGATCCTAACATGCTTTAAGTGTTGTGGATATCCATGCCAGAAACATTTGAGGATGCAACTGGACCGAATGATCCAAAAATTTCAAGGAGTAGAAAAAATCAAATTCTCAAGTGGTTGGATATTTACCAGATCTAAACAACCCACTTTTTGCCTATCTTTAAAAATCACAGATACTTTTTGGAACTATCTCTCTCAGCATTTTTTGGATGTTAAAATTTCTTTTTAGATCCAAACTTGAGTTTTCACTCCCCCATTTTTCTCGTAAACAAAAAAAGATATAAGGCATAACAAAATGAAAATTTTAGAGTCCATGCATGCAAAAAAAAATTAAAAATTATTTCACGCACTAAAAATCAAATCCAAGGTTTTGTTATCCGTGTTTGGGAAAGTCCACTAGTACAACCCCAAATAATAAGCTTGGTGGAATTTTGTAGGAAAGGAACTTCTAACTGATCCTAAAATGCTGGAAGTGTGGTGGATATGCATGCAAGAAACATGTTGAGGTTGCAAGTGCACCTAATGATCAAAAAATTTCAAGGAGTAGAAAAAATCAAATTCTCATGTGGCTGGATATTTACTAGAGCCAAACAACCCACTTTTAGCCTATCATTAAAAATCACAGATACTCTTTGGAACTATCTCTCTCAGCATTTTTTGGATGTTCAAATTTGTTTTCTGATCCAAACTTGAGTTTTCACTCCCCCATTTTTCTCATAAACAAAAAAAGATATAAGGAATAACAAAATGAAAATTTTAGAGTCCATGTATGCAAAAAAAATTTGAAAATTATTTCACGCACTAAAAATGAACTCCAAGGTTTTGTTATCCACGTTTGGGAAATTCCAATAGTACAACCCCTAATAATAAGCATGGTGGAATTTTATAGGAAAGGGACTTCTAACTGATCCTAACATCCTTTATGTGTGGTGGGTATGCATGCCAGAGACATGTTGAGGATGGAAGTGGACCTAATGATCCAAAAATTTCAAGGAGTAGAAAAAATCAAATTGTCAAGTGGTTGGATATTTACCAAAGCCAAACAACCCACTTTTTGGCTATCCTTAAAAATCACAGATACTCTTTTGGAACTATCTCTCTCAGCATTTTTTGTATGTTCAAATTTATTTTGAGATCCAAACTTGAGTTTTCGCTCCCCCATTTTTCTCGTGAACAAAAAAAGAAATCATTCATAACAAAATGAAAATTTTAGAGTCCATGTATGCAAAAAAAATTATAAAATTATTTCACGCACTAAAAATGAACTCCAAGGTTTATTTATCCATGTTTGGGAAATTCCACTAGTACAACCCCTAATAATAAGCATGGTGGAATTTTATAGGAATGGTCTTCTAACTGATCCTAACATGCTTTAGGTGTGGTGGATATGCATGTCAGAAACATGTTGAGGATGCAAGTGGACCTAATGGTCCAAAAATTTCAAGGAGTAGAAAAAATCAAATTCTCAAGTGGTTGGATATTTACCAGAGCCAAACAACCAACTTTTTGCCTGTCCTTAAAAATCACAGATACTCTTTTGAACTATCTCTCTCAACATTTTTTGGATGTTAAAATTTATTTTCAGATCCGAACTTGAGTTTTCACTCCCCCATTTTTCTCGTAAACAAAAAAAGATATAAGGCATAACAAAATGAAAATTTTAGAGTCCATGTATGCAAAAAAAATTTGAAAATTATTTCACGCACTAAAGATGAACTCCAAGGTTTTGTTATCCATGTTGGGGAAATTCCACTAGTACAACCCCTATTAATAAGCTTGGTGGAATTTTATAGGAAAGCGTCTTCTAACTGATCCTAGCATGCTTTAAGTGTGGTGGATATGCATGCCAGAAATATGTTGAGGATGCAAGTGGACCTAATGATCCAAAAATTTTCGAGTAGAAAAAATGAAATTCTCAAGTGGTTGGATATTGACCAGAGCCAAACAACCCACTTTTAGCCTATCGTTAAAAATCACAGATACTCTTTGGAACTATCTCTCTCAGCATTTTTTGGATGTTCAAATTTGTTTTCTGATCCAAACTTGAGTTTTCACTACTCCATTTTTCTCGTAAACAAAAAAAGATATAAGGAATAAAAAAATGAAAATTTTAGAGTCCATGTATGCTCAAAAAATTTGAAAATTATTTCACGTACTAAAAATGAACTCCAAGGTTTTGTTATCCACGTTTGGAAAATTCCACTAGTACAACCCCTACTAATAAGTTTGGTGGAATTTTATAGGAAAGGGATTTTTAACTGATCCTAACATGCTTTAAGTGTTGTGGATATGCATGCCAGAAACATTTGAGGATGCAACTGGACCGAATGATCCAAAAATTCCGGGGAGTAGAAAAAATCAAATTCTCAAGTGGCTAGATATTTACTAGAGCCGAACAACCCACTTTTAGCCTATCATTAAAAATCACAGATACTCTTTGGAACTAGCTCTCTCAGCATTTTTTGGATGTTCAAATTTGTTTTCTGATCCAAACTTGAGTTTTCACTCCCCCATTTTTCTCATAAACAAAAAAAGATATAAGGAATAACAAAATGAAAATTTTAGAGTCCATGTATGCAAAAAAAATTTGAAAATTATTTCACGAACTAAAAATGAACTGCAAGGTTTTGTTATCCACGTTTGGAAAATTCCGCTATTACAACCCCTACTAATAAGTTTGGTGGATTTTTATAGGAAAGGGACTTTTAACTGATCCTAACATGCTTTAAGTGTTGTGGATATCCATGCCAGAAACATTTGAGGATGCAACTGGACCGAATGATCCAAAAATTTCAAGGAGTAGAAAAAATCAAATTCTCAAGTGGTTGGATATTTACCAGATCTAAACAACCCACTTTTTGCCTATCTTTAAAAATCACAGATACTTTTTGGAACTATCTCTCTCAGCATTTTTTGGATGTTAAAATTTCTTTTTAGATCCAAACTTGAGTTTTCACTCCCCCATTTTTCTCGTAAACAAAAAAAGATATAAGGCATAACAAAATGAAAATTTTAGAGTCCATGCATGCAAAAAAAAATTGAAAATTATTTCACGCACTAAAAATCAAATCCAAGGTTTTGTTATCCGTGTTTGGGAAAGTCCACTAGTACAACCCCAAATAATAAGCTTGGTGGAATTTTGTAGGAAAGGAACTTCTAACTGATCCTAAAATGCTGGAAGTGTGGTGGATATGCATGCCAGAAACATGTTGAGGTTGCAAGTGCACCTAATGATCAAAACATTTCAAGGAGTAGAAAAAATCAAATTCTCATGTGGCTGGATATTTACTAGAGCCAAACAACCCACTTTTAGCCTATCATTAAAAATCACAGATACTCTTTGGAACTATCTCTCTCAGCATTTTTTGGATGTTCAAATTTGTTTTCTGATCCAAACTTGAGTTTTCACTCCCCCATTTTTCTCATAAACAAAAAAAGATATAAGGAATAACAAAATGAAAATTTTAGAGTCCATGTATGCAAAAAATATTTGAAAATTATTTCACGCACTAAAAATGAACTCCAAGGTTTTGTTATCCACGTTTGGGAAATTCCAATAGTACAACCCCTAATAATAAGCATGGTGGAATTTTATAGGAAAGGGACTTCTAACTGATCCTAACATCCTTTATGTGTGGTGGGTATGCATGCCAGAGACATGTTGAGGATGGAAGTGGACCTAATGATCCAAAAATTTCAAGGAGTAGAAAAAATCAAATTGTCAAGTGGTTGGATATTTACCAAAGCCAAACAACCCACTTTTTGGCTATCCTTAAAAATCACAGATACTCTTTTGGAACTATCTCACTCAGCATTTTTTGTATGTTCAAATTTATTTTGAGATCCAAACTTGAGTTTTCGCTCCCCCATTTTTCTCGTGAACAAAAAAAGAAATCATTCATAACAAAATGAAAATTTTAGAGTCCATGTATGCAAAAAAAATTATAAAATTATTTCACGCACTAAAAATGAACTCCAAGGTTTATTTATCCATGTTTGGGAAATTCCACTAGTACAACCCCTAATAATAAGCATGGTGGAATTTTATAGGAATGGTCTTCTAACTGATCCTAACATGCTTTAAGTGTGGTGGATATGCATGTCAGAAACATGTTGAGGATGCAAGTGGACCTAATGGTCCAAAAATTTCAAGGAGTAGAAAAAATCAAATTCTCAAGTGGTTGGATATTTACCAGAGCCAAACAACCCACTTTTTGCCTGTCCTTAAAAATCACAGATACTCTTTTGAACTATCTCTCTCAACATTTTTTGGATGTTAAAATTTATTTTCAGATCCGAACTTGAGTTTTCACTCCCCCATTTTTCTCGTAAACAAAAAAAGATATAAGGCATAAGAAAATGAAAATTTTAGAGTCCATGTATGCAAAAAAAATTTGAAAATTATTTCACGCACTAAAGATGAACTCCAAGGTTTTGTTATCCATGTTGGGGAAATTCCACTAGTACAACCCCTATTAATAAGCTTGGTGGAATTTTATAGGAAAGCGTCTTCTAACTGATCCTAGCATGCTTTAAGTGTGGTGGATATGCATGCCAGAAATATGTTGAGGATGCAAGTGGACCTAATGATCCAAAAATTTTCGAGTAGAAAAAATGAAATTCTCAAGTGGTTGGATATTGACCAGAGCCAAACAACCCACTTTTAGCCTATCGTTAAAAATCACAGATACTCTTTGGAACTATCTCTCTCAGCATTTTTTGGATGTTCAAATTTGTTTTCTGATCCAAACTTGAGTTTTCACTCCTCCATTTTTCTCGTAAACAAAAAAAGATATAAGGAATAAAAAAATGAAAATTTTAGAGTCCATGTATGCTAAAAAAATTTGAAAATTATTTCACGTACTAAAAATGAACTCCGAGGTTTTGTTATCCACGTTTGGAAAATTCCACTAGTACAACCCCTACTAATAAGTTTGGTGGAATTTTATAGGAAAGGGATTTTTAACTGATCCTAACATGCTTTAAGTGTTGTGGATATGCATGCCAGAAACATTTGAGGATGCAACTGGACCGAATGATCCAAAAATTCCAGGGAGTAGAAAAAATCAAATTCTCAAGTGGTTGAATATTTACCAAATCTAAACAACCCACTTTTTGCCTATCCTTAAAAATCACAGATACTCTTTGGAACTATCTCTCTCAGCATTTTTTGGATGTTGCAATTTGTTTTCAAATCCAAACTTGAGTTTTCACTCCCCCATTTTTCTCGTAAACAAAAAAAGATATAAGGCATAACAAAATGAAAATTTTAGAGTCCATGTATGCAAAAACAATTTGAAAACTATTTCACGCACTAAAAATGAACTCCAAGGTTTTGTTATCCAAGTTTGGGAAATTCCACTAGTACAACCCCTAATAATAAGCTTGGTGGAATTTTCTAGGAAAGGGACTTCTAACTGATCGTAACATGCTTTAAGTGTGGTGGATATGCTTGCCAGAAACAGGTTGAGGATGAAAGTAGACCTATTGATCCAAAAATTTCAAGGAGTATAAAAAATAAAATTCTTAAGTTGTTGGATATTTACCAAAGCGAAACAACCCACTTTTTGCCTATCCTTAAAAATCATAGAGAGTTTTTGGAACTATCTCTCTCAGCATTTTTGGGATGTTGAAATTTATTTTCAGATCCAAAATTGAGTTTTCACTCCCCCATTTTTCTCGTAAACAAAAAAAGATATAAGGCATAACAAAATGAAAATTTTAGAGTCCACGTATGCAAAAAAAAATTGAAACTTATTTCACACACTAAAAATGAACTCCAAGGTTTTGTTATCCATGTTTGGGAAATTCCACTAGTACAACAACCCCTAATAATTAGCTTGGTGAAATTTTATAGGAGAGGGACTTCTAACTTATCCTAACATACGTTAAGTGTGGTGGATATGCATGCCAGAAACATGTTGAGGATGCAAGGGGACCTAATGATCCAAAATTTTGAAGGAGTAGAAAAAATCAAATTCTCAAGTGGTTGGATATTTACGAGAGCCTAACAACCCACTTTTTTCCTATACTTAAAAATTAAAGATACTTTTTGGAACTATCTCTCTCAGCATTTTTTGGATGTTCCAATTTGTTTTTAGATCCAAACTTGGAGTTTTCACTCACCTATTTTTCTCGTAAACAAAAAAAAATATAAGGCATAACAAAATGAAAATTTTAGAGTCCATGTATGCAAAAAAAAATTGAAAATTATTTCACGCACTAAAAATAAACTCCAAGGTTTTGTTGTCCATGTTTGGAAAATTCCACTAGTACAACCCCTAATAATAAGCTTGGTGAAATTTTATAGGAAAGGGACTACTAACTAATCCTAACATGCTTTAAGTGTGGTGGATATGCATGCCAGAAACATGTTGGGGATGCAAGTGGACCTAATGATTCAAAAATTTCGAGTAGAAAAATTCAAATTCTCAAGTGGTTGGATATTTACCAGAGCCAAACCACCCACTTTTTGCCTATCCTTAAAAATCACAGATACTCTTTGGAACTATCTCTCTCAGCATTTTTGGATGTTCAAATTTGTTTCCAGATCCAAACTTGAATTTTCACTCCCCCATTTTTCTCGTAAACACAAAAAGATATAAATAATCATAAAATGAAAATTTTAGAGTCCATGTATGCAAAAAAAAATTGAAAATTATTTCACGCACAAAAAATCAACTCCAAGGTTTTGTTATACGTGTTTGGGAAAGTCCACTAGTACAACCCAAAATAATAAGCTTGGTGGAATTTTGTAGGAAAGGGACTTCTAACAGATCCTAAAATGCTTGAAGTGTGGTAGATATGAATGCCAGAAACATGTTGAGGATGCAAGTGCACCTAATGATCCAAAAATTTCAAGGAGTAGAAAAAATCAAATTCTCAAGTGGTCGGATATTTACGAGAGCCAAACAACCCACTTTTTTCCTATCCTTAACAATCATAGATACTCTTTGGAACTATCTCTCTCAACATTTTTTGGATGTTCGTATTTTTTTTCAGATCCAAACTTGAGTTTTTACTCCCCCATTTTTCTCGTAAACAAAAAAAGATATAAGGCATAACAAAATGAAAATTTTAGAGTCCATGCATGCAAACAAAATTTGAAAATTATTTCACTGATTAAAAATGAACTCCAAGGGTTTGTTATCCATGTTTGGGAAATTCCAATAGTACAACCCCTAATAAAAAGCTTGGTGGAATTTTATAGGAAAGGGACTTCTAACTGATCCTAATATGCTTTATGTGTGGTGGGTATGCATGCCATAAACATGTTGAGGATGGAAGTGGACCTAATGATCCAAAAATTTCAAGGAGTAGAAAAAATGATATTCTCAAGTGGTTGGATATTTACCAAAGCCAAACAACCCACTTTTTGCCTATCCTTAAAAATCACAGATACTCTTTTGGAACTATCTCTTTCAGCATTTTTGGATGTTCAAATTTGTTTTCAGATCCGAACTTGAGTTTTCACTCCCCCATTTTTCTCGTAAACAAAAAAAAATAAGGATTACAAAATAAAAATTTTAGAGACCATGGATGCAAAAAAAAATTTGAAAATTATTTCACGCACTAAAAAATGAACTCCATGGTTTTGTTATCCATGTTTGCGAAATTCCACAAGTACAACCCCTAATAATAAACTTGGTGGAATTTTATAAGAAAGGGACTTCTAACTGATCCTAACATGCTTTAAGTGTGGCGGATATGAATGCCAGAAACATGTTGAGGATGCAAGTGGACCTAATGATCCAAAAATTTCAAGGAGTATAAAAAATCAAATTCTCCAGTGGTTGGATATTTACCAGAGCCAGACAACCCACTTTTTGCCTATCCTTAAAAATCACAGATATTCTTTGGAACTATCTCTCTTAGCATTTTTTGGATGTTCAAATTTGTTTTCAGATCAAAACTTGAGTTTTCACTCCCCCATTATTCTCGTAAACAAAAAAAGATATAAGGCATAACAAAATGAAAATTTTAGAGGCCATGTATGCAAAAAAAAATTTGAAATTGTTTCACGCACTAAAAATCAACTCGAAGGTTTTGTTATCCATGTTTGGGAAATTCCACTAGTACAACCCCTAATAATGAGTTTGGTGGAATTATATACGAAAGGGACTTCCAACTGATCCTAACATGCTTTAAGTGTGGTGGATATGCATGCCAGAAACATGTTGAGGATGCAATGGGACCTAATGATCCAAAAATTTGAAGGAGTAGAAAACATAAGATTCTCAAGTGGTTGGATATTTACCAGAGCCAAACAACCCACTTTTTGCCTATCCTTAAAAATGATAGATACTTTTTGGAACTATCTCTCTCAGCATTTTTTGGATGTTCCAATTTGTTTTCAGATCCAAACTTGGAGTTTTCACTCCCCCATTTTTCTCATAAACAAAAAAAAATATATGGCATAACAAAATGATAATTTTAGAGTGCATTTATGCAAAAAAAATTTAAAAATTATTTCACGCACAAAAAATGAACCCCAAGGTTTTGTTGTCTACATTTGGGAAATTCTACTAGTACAACCCCTAATAATAAGTTTGGTAAAATTTTATAGGAAATGGACTACTAACCGATCCAAACATGCTTTAAGTGTGGTGGATATGCATGCCAGAAACATGTTGGGGATGCAAGTGGACCTAATGATTCAAAAATTTCAAGGAGTAGAAAAAATCAAATTCTCAAGTGGTTGGATATTTACCAGAGCCAAACCACCCACTTTTTGCCTATCCTTAAAAATCACAGATACTCTTTGGAACTATCTCTCTCAGCATTTTTGGATGTTCAAATTTGTTTTCAGATCCAAACTTGAGTTTTCACTCCCCCATTTTTCTCGTAAACAAAAAAAGATATAAAACATCATAAAATGAAAATTTTACAGTCCATGGATGCAAAAAAAAAATAGAAAATTATTTCACGCACTAAAAATGAACTCCAAGGTTTTGTTATCCATGTTTGGGAAATTCCACTAGTACAACCCTTTATAATAAGCTTGGTGGAATTTTATAGGAAAGGGACTCCTAACTGATCCTAACATGATTTAAGTGTGGTGGATCTGCATGCCACAAACATGTTGAGGATGCAAGTGGACCTAATGAATCAAAAATTTCAAGGAGTAGAAAAAATCAAATTCACAAGTGGTTGGATATTTACCAAAGCCAAACAACCCACTTTTTTCCTATCCTTAAAAAGCGCTGGTACTCTTTGGAACTATCTCTCTAAGCATTTTTTGGATGTTCAAATTTGATTTCAGATCTAAACTTGAGTTTTCACTCCCCCATTTTTCTCGTAAACAAAAAAAGATATAAGGCATAACAAAATGAAAATTTTAGAGTCCATGTATGCAAAAAAAAAAAAATTGAAAATTATTTCACGCACTTAAAATCAACTCCAAGGTTTTGTTATCCGTGTTTGGGAAAGTCCACTAGTACAACCGCAAATAATAAGCTTGGTGGAATTTTGTAGGAAAGGGACATCTAACTGATCCTAAAATGCTTGGAGTGTGGTGGATATGCATGCCAGAAACATGTTGAGGATGCAAGTGGACCTATTGATCCAAAAAGTTCAAGGAGTAGAAAAAATCAAATTCTCAAGTGGTCGGATATTTACGAGAGCCAAACAACCCACTTTTTCCCTATCCTTAAAAATCACAGATACTCTTTGGAACTATCTCTCTCAGCATTTTTTGGATGTTCAAATTTTTTTTCAGATCCAAACTTGAGTTTTCACTCCCCCATATTTCTCGTAAAGAAAAAAAGATATAAGGCATAACAAAATGAAAATTTTAGAGTCCATGCATGCAAACAAAATTTGAAAATTATTTCACTCACTAAAAATGAACTCCAAGGTTTTGGTATCCATGTTTGGGAAATTCCAATAGTACAACCCCTAATAATAAGCTTGGTGGAATTTTATAGGAAAGGGACTTCTAACTGATCCTAACATGCTTTATGTGTGGTGGGTATGCATGCCAGAAACAAGTTGAGGATGGAAGTGGACCTAATGATCCAAAAATTTCAAGGAGTAGAAAAAATCAAATTCTCTTGTGGTTGGATATTTACCAAAGCCAAACAACCCACTTTTTGCCTTTCTTTAAAAATCATAGATACTCTTTTGGAACTATCTCTCTGAGCATTTTTTGGATGTTCAAATTTTTTTCACATCCAAACATGAGTTTTCACTCCCCCATTTTTCTCGTGAACAAAAAAAGATTTCATGCATAACAAAATGAAAATTTTAGAGCCCAAGTATGCAAAAAAAATTATAAAATTATTTCATGCACTAAAAATGAACTCCAAGGTTTATTTATCCATGTTTGGGAAATTCCACTAGTACAACCCCAAATAATAAGCTTGGTGGAATTTTATAGGAAAGGTCTTCTAACTGATCCTAACATGCTTTAAGTGTGGTGGATATGCTTGTCAGAAACATGTTTAGGATGAAGTGGACCAAATGATCCAAAAATTTCAAGGAGTAGAAAAAATGAAATTCTCAAGTGGTTGGATATTTACCAGAGCCTAACAACCCACTTTTTGCCTATCCTTAAAAATCACAGATACACTTTGGAACTATCTCTCTTAGCATTTTTTGGATGTTCAAAATTGTTTTCAGATCCAAACTTGATTTTTCACTCCCCCATTTTTCTCGTAAACAAAAACATATATAAGGCATAACAAAATGCAAATTTTAGAGTCCATGTATGCAAAAAAAATTTGAAAATTATTTCACGCACTAAAGATGAACTCCAAGGTTTCGTTATCCATGTTTGGGAAATTCCACTAGTACAACCCCTAATAATAAGCTTGGTGGAATTTTATAGGAAAGCGTCATCTAACTGATCCTAACTTGCTTTAAATGTGGTGGATATGCATGCCATAAACATGTTGAGGATGCAAGTGGACCTAATGATCCAAAAATTTCAAAGAGTAGAAAAACTGAAATTCTCAAGTGTTTGGATTTTTACCAGAGCCAAACAACCCACTTTTTGCCTATCCTTAAAAATCAGAGATACTCTTTGGAACTATCTCTCTCAGCATTTTTTGGATGTTCAAATTTGTTTTCAGGTCCAAACTTGAGTTTTCAGTCCCCCATTTTTCTTGTAAACAAAAAAAGATATAAGGCAGAACAAAATGAAAATTTTTGAGCCCATGAATGCAAAAAAAATTTGAAAATTATTTCACACACTAAATATGAACTCCAAGGTTTTGTTATCCATGTTTGGATAATTCCACTAGTACAACAACCCCAAATGATACGCTTGGTGGAATTTTATAAGAAAGGGAGTTCTAACTGATTCTAACATGCTTTAAGTGTGGTGGATATTCATGCCAGAAACATGTTGAGGATGCAAGTGGACCTAATGATCCAAAAATTTCAAGGAGAAGAAAAAAATTAAATTCTCAAGTGCTTGGATATTTACCAGAGCCAAACAACCTACTTTTTGCCTATCCTTAAAAATCACAGATACTTTTTGGAACTATCTCTCTCAACATTTTTTGGATGTTCAAATTTGTTTTCTGATCTAAAGTTGGAGTTTTCACTCCCCCATTTTTGTCGAAAACTAAAAAAGATATAAGGCATAACGGAATGAAAATTTTATAGTCCATGTATGGCAAAAATATTTGAAAATTATTTCATGCACTAAAAATGAACTCCAAGGTTTTGTTATCCATGTTTGGGAAATTTCACTAGTACAACCCCTAATAATAAGCTCGGTCGAATTTTATCGGAGAGGGACTTCTAACTTATCCTAACAAGCTTTAAGTGTGGTGGATATGCATGCCAGAAACATTTTAAGGATGCAAGTGGACCTAATGATCCAAAAATTTCAAGGAGTAGAAAAAAATCAAATTCTCAAGTGCTTGGATTTTGACCAGAGCCAAATAACCCACTTTTTGGCTATCCTTAAAAATCACAGGTACTCTTTGGAACTATCTCCCTCAGCATTTTTTGGATGTTCAAATTTGTTTTCAAATCCAAACTTGAGTTTTCACTCCCCCATTTTTTTTGTAAACAAAAAAAAATATAAGGCATAACAAAATGAAAATTTTAGAGTCCATGTAGGCAAAAAAAAATTGAAAATTATTTCACGCACGAAAAACTGAACTCCATGGTTTTGATATCCATGTTTGGGAAATTCCACTAGTACAACCCCTAATAATAAGCTTGGTGGAATTTTATAGGAAAGGGACTTCTAACTGATCTTAACATGCTTTAAGTGTGGTGGATATGCATGCCAGAAACATGTTGAGGATGCAAGCGGACCTAATGATCCAAAAATTTCAAGGTGTAGAAAAAATCAAATTCTCAAGTGGTTGGATATTTACTTGAGCCAAACAACCCATTTTTTGCCTATCCTTAAAAATCACAGACACTCTTTGGAACAATCTCTCTCAGCATTTTTTGGATGTTCATATTTGTTTTCTGATCCAAACTTGAGTTTTCACTCCCCCATTTTTCTCGTAAACAAAATGAGATATAAGGCATAACAAAAAGAAAATTTTAGAGTCCACGTATGAAAAAAAAATTGAAAATTATTTCATGCACTAAAAATGAACTCCAAGGTTCTGTTATCCATGTTTGGGAAATTCCACTAATACAACCCCTAATCATAAGCTTGGTGGAATTTTATAGGAAAGGGACTTCCAACGGATCCTAACATGCTTTAAGTGAGGTGGATATGCATGCCAGAAACATGTTGAGGATCCAAGCGGACTTAATGATCCAAAAATTTCAAGGAGAAGAAAAAATCAAATTCTCAAGTGGTTGGATATTTACCAGAGCCAAACAACCCACTTTTTTCCTGTCCTTAAAAATCACAGATACTCTTTGGAACGATCTCTCTCAGCATTTTTTGGATGTTTAAATTTTTTTTCAGATTCAAACTTGGGTTTTCACTCCTCCATTTTTCTCGTAAACAAATAAAGATATAACAAAATGAAAATTTTAGAGTCCATCCATGACAAAAAAATTTGAAAATTATTTCACGCACTAAAAATGAACTCCAAGGTTTTGTTATCCATGTTTGGGAAATTCCACTAGTACAACCCCTAATAATAAGCTTGGTGGAATTTTATAGGAAAGGGACATCTAATTGATCCTAATATGCTTTAAGTGTGGTGGATCTGCATGCCAGAAACATGCTGAGGAAGCAAGTGGACCTAATGAATCAAAAATTTCAAGGAGTAGAAAAAATCAAATTCTCAAGTGGTTGGATATTTACCAAAGCCAAACAACCCACTTTTTGCCTATCCTTAAAAATTACTGGTACTCTTTGGAACTATCTCTCTAAGCACTTTTTGGATGTTCAAATTTGTTTTCAGTTCCAAACTTGAGTTTACACTCCCCCGTTTTTCTCGTAAACAAAAAAAGATATAAGGCATTACAAAATGAAAATTTTAGAGTCCATGTATGCAAAAAAAATTTTAATTTATTTCACGCTCTAAAAATGAACTCCATGGTTTTGTTATCCATGTTTGGGAAATTCCACTAGTACAACCCCTAATAATAAGCTTGGTGGAATTTTATAGGAAAGAGACTTCTAATTGATCCTAACATGCTTTACGTGTAGTGGATATGCATGCCAAAAACATGTTGACGATGCAAGTGTACCTAATGATCCAAAAATTTCATGGAGTAGAAAAAATCAAATTCTGAAGTGGTTGGATATTTACCAGAGCCAAACAACCCACTTTTTGCCTGTCCCAATAAATCACAGATACTCTTTCGAACTATCTCTCTCAGCATTTTTTGGATGTTCAAATTTGTTTTCAGATTCAAACTTGGGTTTTCACTCCCCCATTTTTCTCGTAAGCAAAAAAAGATATAAGGCATCACAAAATGAAAATTTTAGAGTCCATGCATGCAAAAGCAATTTGAAAATTATTTCACGCACTAAAAGTGAACTCCAAGGTTTTGTTAACCATGTTTGGGAAATTCCACTAGTACAACCCCAAATAATAAGCTTGGTGGAATTTTATAGGAAAGGGACTTCTAACTGATCCTAACATGCTTTAAGTGTGGTGGATATGCATGCCAGAAATATATTGAGGATTCAAGTTGACCTAATGATCCAAAAATTTGAAGGAGTAGAAGAAATCAAATTCTCAAGTGGTTGGATATTTACCAAAGCCAAACAACCCACTATTTGCCTATCCTTAAAAATCACAGATACTCTTTGGAACTATCTCTCTCATTTGGTGGATGTTCAAATTTGTTTTCAGATCCAAACTTGAGTTTTCACTCCCCCATTTTTATCGTGAACAAAAAAAGATATCAGGCATTACAAAATGAAAATTTTAGAGTCCACGTATGAAAAAAAAATTGAAAATTATTTCATGCACTAAAAATGAACTCCAAGGTTTTGTTATCCATGTTTGGGAAATTCCACTAGTACAACCCCAAATCATAAGCTTGGTGGAATTTTATAGGAAAGGGACTTCTAACTGATCCTAACACGCTTTAAGTGAGGTGGATATGCATGCCAGAAACATGTTGAGGATGCAAGCGGACCTAATGATCCAAAAATTTCAAGGAGTAGAAACAATCAAATTCTCAAGTGGTTGGATATTTACTTGAGCCAAACAACCCATTTTTTGCCTATCCTTAAAAATCACAGACACTCTTTGGAACAATCTCTCTCAGCATTTTTTGGATGTTCAAATTTGTTTTCAGATCGAAACTTGAGTTTTCACTCCCCCATTTTTCTCGTAAACAAAAAGAGATATAAGGCATAACAAAATGAAAATTTTAGAGTCCATGTATGAAAAAAAAATTGAAAATTATTTCATGCAGTAAAATTGAACTCCAAGGTTCTGTTATCCATGTATGGGAAATTCCACTAGTACAACCCCAAATCATAAGCTTGGTGGAATTTTATAGGAAAGGGACTTCTAATTGATCCTAACATGCTTTAAGTGAGGTGGATATGCATGCCAGAAACATGTTGAGGATGCAAGTGGACCTAATGATCCAAAAATTTCAAGGAGAAGAAAAAATCAAATTCTCAAGTGGTTGGATATTTACCAGAGCCAAACAACCCACTTTTTTCCTGTCCTTGAAAATCACAGATAATCTTTGGAACTATCTCTCTCAGCATTTTTTGGATGTTTAAATTTGTTTTCAGATTCAAACTTGGGTTTTCACTCCTCCATTTTTCTCGTAAACAAAAAAAGATATAAGGCATAACAAAATGAAAATTTTAGACTTCATCCATGCAAAAAAAATTTGAAGATTATTTCACGCACTAAAAAGGAACTCCAAGGTTTTGTTATCCATGTTTGGGAAATTCCACTAGTACAACCCCAAATAATAAGCTTGGAAGAATTTTATAGGAAAGGGACTTCTAACTGATCCTAACATGCTTTAAGTGTGGTGGATCTGGATGCCAGAAACATGTTGACGATGCAAGTGGACCTAATGAATCAAAAAATTCAAGGAGTAGAAAAAATCGAATTCTCAAGTGGTTGGATATTTACCAAAGCCAAACAACCCTCTTTTTGCCTATCCTTAAAAATTACTGGTACTCTTTGGAACTATCTCTCTAAGCATTTTTTGGATGTTCAAATTTGTTTTCAGTTCCAAACTTGAGTTTACACTCCCCCATTTTTCTCGTAAACAAAAAAAGATATAAGGCATTACAAAATGAAAATTTTAGAGTCCTTGTATGCAAAAAAATTTTGAAAATTATTTCACGCACTAAAAATGAACTCCATGGTTTTGTTATCCATGTTTGGGAAATTCCACTAGTACAACCCCTAATAATAAGCTTGGTGGAATTTTATAGGAAAGAGACTTCTAATTGATCCTAACATGCTTTACGTGTGGTGGATATGTGTGCCAGAAACATGTTGAGGATGCAAGTGTACGTAATGATCCAAAAATTTCAAGGAGTAGAAAAAATCAAATTCTGAAGTGGTTGGATATTTACATGAGCCAAACAACCCACTTTTTGCCTGTCCTTATAAATCACAGATACTCTTTTGAACTATCTCTCTCAGCATTTTTTGGATATTCAAATTTGTTTTCAGATTCAAACTTGGGTTTTCACTCCCCCATTTTTCTCTTTAGCTAAAAAAGATATAAGGCATAACAAAATAAAAATTTTAGAGTCCATGCATGCAAAAACAATTTGAAAATTATTTCACGCACTAAACGTGAACTCCAAGGTTTTGTTATCCATGTTTGGGAAATTCCACTAGTACAACCCCTAATAATAAACTTGGTGGAATTTTATAGGAAAGGGACTTCTAACTGATCCTGACATGTTTTAAGTGTGGTGGATATGCATGCCAGAAATATATTGAGGATGCAAGTTGACCTAATGATCCAAAAATTTCAAGGAGTAGAAAAAACCAAATTCTCAAGTGGTTGGATAGTTACCAATGCCAAACAACCTACTATTTGCCTATCCTTAAAAATCAGAGATACTCTTTGGAACTATCTCTCTCAGCATTTGGTGGATGTTCAAATTTGTTTTCAGATCCAAACTTGAGTTTTCACTCCCCCATTTTTCTCGTGAACAAAAATAGATATCAAGCATTACAAAATGAAAATTTCAGAGTCAATGTATGCAAAAAAAATTTGAAAATTATTTCACGCACTAAAAATGAACACTATGGTTTTGTTATCCATGTTTGGGAAATTCCACTAGTACAACCCCTAATAATAAGCTTGGTGGAATTTTATAGGAAAGGGACTTCTAACTGATCCTAACAAGCTTTAAGTGTGGTGGATATGCATGCCAGAAACATGTTGAGGATGCAAGTGGACCTCATGATCCAAAAACATCAAAGAGTAGAAAAAATCAAATTCTCAAGTGGTTGGATATTTACGAGAGCTAAACAACCCACTTTTTGCCTGTCCTTAAAAATCACAGATACAATTTAGAACTATCTCTCTCAGTATTTTTTGCATTTTCAAATTTGTTTTCAGATTCAAACTTGGGTTTTCAGTCCCCCATTTTTCTCGTAAACATAAAAAGATATAAGGCATAACAAAATGAAAATTTTAGAGCCCATGCATGCAAAAAAAATTTAAAATTATTTCACGCACTAAAAATGAACTCCAAGGTTTTGTTGTCCATGTTTGGGAAATTCCACTAGTACAACCCCTAATAATAAGCTTGGTGGAATTTTATAGGAAAGGGACTTCTACCTGATCCTACCATGCTTCAAGTGTGGTGGATATTCATGCCAGAAACATGTTGAGGATGCAAGTGGACCTAATGAATCAAAAATTTCAAGGAGTAGAAAAAATCAAATTCTCTAGTGGTTGGATATTTACCAAAGCCAAACAACCCACTTTTTGCCTATCCTTAAAAATCACTGGTACTCTTTGGAACTATCTCTATAAGCATTTTTTGGATGTTCAAATTTGTTTTCAGTTCCAAACTTGAGTTTTCACTCCCCCATTTTTCTCGTAAACAAAAAAAGATATAAGGCATAACAAAATGAAAATTTTAGAGTCCATGTAGGCAAAAAAAAATGAAAATTTATTTCACGCACTAAAAACTGAACTCCATGGTTTTGATATCCATGATTGGCAAATTCCACTAGTACAACCCCTAATAATAAGCTTGGTGGAATTTTATAGGAAAGGGACTTCTAACTGATCCTAACATCCTTTAAGTGTGGTGGATATGCATGCCAGAAACATGTTGAGGATGAAAGTGGACCTAATGATCCAAAAATTTCAAGGAGTAGAAAAAATGAAATTCTCAAGTGGTTGGATATTTACTTGTGCCAAACAACCCATCTTTTGCCTATCCTTAAAAATCACAGACACTCTTTGGAACATCTCTCTCAGCATTTTTTGGATGTTCATATTTTTTTTCAGATCCAAACTTGAGTTTTCACTCCCCCATTTTTCTCGAAAACAAAAAAAGATATAAGGCATAACAAAATGAAAATTTTAGATTCCATGTATGAAAAAAAAATTGAAAATTATTTCATGCATTGAAAATGAACTCCAAGGTTCTGTTATCCATGTTTGGGAAATTCCACTAGTACAACCCCTATTCATAAGCTTGGTGGAATTTCATAGGAAAGGGACTTCTAACTGATCCTAACATGCTTTAAGTGTGGTGGATATGCATGCCAGAAACATGTTGTGGATGCAAGTGGACCTAATGATCCAAAAATTTCAAGGAGTAGAAAAAATCAAATTCTGAAGTGGTTGGATATTTACGAGAGAAAAATAACCCACTTTTTGCCTATCCTTAAAAATCACAGGTACGTTTTGGAACTATCTCCCTCAGCAATTTTTGGATGTTCAAATTTGTTTTCAGATCCAAACTTGAGTTTTCACTCCCCCAATTTTCTCGTAAACAAAAAAAGATATAAGGCATAACAAAATGAAAATTTTAGAGTCCATGTACGCCAAAAAAATTTGAAAATTATTTCACCCACTAAAACTGAACTCCAAGTTTTTGTTATCCATGTTTGGGTAATTTCTCTAGTACAACCCCTAATAATAAGCTTGGTGGAATTTTATAGGAAAGGGAGTTCTAACTGATCTTAACATGCTTTAAGTGTGGTTGATATGCTTTCCAGAAACATGTTGAGGATGCAAGTGGACCTAATGATCCAAAAATTTCAAGGAGAAGAAAAAATCAAATTCTTGTGTGGTTGGATATTTACCAGAGCCAAATAACCCACTTTTTGCCTGTCCTTAAAAATCATAGATACTCTTTGGAACTATCTCTCTCAGCATTTCTTAGATGTTCAAATTTGTTTTCAGATTCAAACTTGGATGTTCACTCCCTCATTTTTCTCGTAAACAAAAAAAGATATAAGGCATAACAAAATAAAAATTTTAGAGTCCATGCATGCAAAAAAAATTTGAAAATTATTTCACGCACTAAAAATGAACTCCAAGGTTTTGTTATGCATGTTTGGGAAATTCCACTAGTACAACCCCTAATAATAAGCTTGGTGGAATTTTATAGGAAAGGGACTTCTAACTGATCCTAACATGCTTTAAGTGTGGTGGATATGCATGCCAGAAACATTTTGAGGATGCAAGTGGACCTAATGATCCAAAATTTTCAAGGAGTAGAAAAAATCAAATTCTCAAGTGGTTGGATATTTACCAGAGCCAAACAACCCACTTTTTGCCTGTCCTTAAAAATCACAGATACTCTTTTGAACTATCTCTCTCAGCATTTTTTGGATGTTCAAATTTGTTTTCAGATCCAAACTTGAATTTTCACTCCCCCATTTTTCACTTAAACAAAAAAAGATATAAGGCAAAACAAAATGAAAATTTTAGAGTCTATGTATGCAAAAAAAATTTGAAAATTATTTCACGCACTGAAAATGAACTCCAAGGTTTTGTTCTCCATGTTTGGGAAATTCCACTAGTACAACCCCTAATAATAAGCTTGGTGGAATTTTATAGGAAAGGAACTTCTAACTGATCCTAACATGCTTTAAGTGTGGTGGATATGCATGCCAGAAACTTGTTGAGGATGAAAGTGGACCTAATGATCCAAAAATTTCAAGTACAAAAAATCAAAATCTCAAGTGGTTGGTTATTTACCAGAGCCAAACAACCCACGTTTTGCCTATCCTTAAAAATCACAGATACTCTTTGGAACTATCTCTCTCAACATTTTTTGGATGGTTAAATTTGTTTTCAGATCCAAACTTGAGTTTTCACTCCCCCATTTTTCTACTAAACAAAAAAAGATATAAGGCATAACAAAATGAAAATTTTAGAGTCCATGCATGCAAAAAAAATTTGAAAATTATTTCACGCACTAAAAATGAACTCCAAGGTTATGTTATCCATGTTTGGGAAATTCCACTACTACAACCCCTAATATTAAGCTTGGTGGAATTTTATAGGAAAGGGACTTCTAACTGATCCTAACATGTTTTAAGTGTGGTGGATATGCATGCCAGAAACATGTTCAGGATGCAAGTGGACCTAATGATCCAAAAATTTCAAGGAGTAGAAAAAATCAAATTCTCAAGTGGTTGGATATTTACCAGAGACAAACAACCCACTTTTTTCCATTCATTAAAAATCACAGATACTCTTTGGAACTATCTCTCTCAGCAATCTTTGGATGTTCAAATTTGTTTTCAGATTCAAACTTGGGTTTTCACTCCTCCATTTTTCTCGTAAACAAAAAAAGATATAAGGCATAACAAAATGAAAATTTTAGAGTCCATGTAGGCAAAAAATATTTGAAAATTATTTCACGCACTTAAAACTGAACTCCATAGTTTTGATATCCATGTTTGGGAAATTCCACTAGTACAACCCCTAATAATAAGCTTGGTGGAATTTTATAGGAAAGGGACTTGTAACTGATCTTAACATGCTTTAAGTGTGGTGGATATGCATACCAGAAACATGTTGAGGATGCAAGCGGACCTAATGATCCAAAAATTTCAAGGAGTAGGAAAAATCAAATTCTCAATTGGTTGGATATTTACCAGAGCCAAAAATTCCACTTTTTCCCTGTCATTAAAAATCACAGATACTCTTTGGAACTATCTCTCTCAGCATTTTTTGGATGTTCAAATTTGTTTTCAGATCCAAACTTGAGTTTTCACTCCCCCATTTTTCTCTTAAACAAAAAAAGATATAAGGCAAAACAAAATAAAAATTTTAGAGTCTATGTATGCAAAAAAAATTTGAAAATTATTTCACGCACTGAAAATGAACTCCAAGGTTTTGTTCTCCATGTTAGGGAAATTCCACTAGTACAACCCCTAATAATAAGTTTGGTGGAATTTTATAGGAAAGGAACTTCTAACTGATCCTAACATGCTTTAAGTGTGGTGGATATGCATGCCAGAAACTTGTTGAGGATGAAAGTGGACCTAATGATCCAAAAATTTCAAGTACAAAAAATCAAAATCTCAAGTGGTTGGATATTTACCAGAGGATGAAAGTGGACCTAATGATCCAAAAATTTCAAGTACAAAAAATTAAAATCTCAAGTGGTTGGATATTTACCAGAGCCAAACAACCCACTTTTTGCCTATCCTTAAAAATCACAGATACACTTTGGAACTATCTCTCTCAGCATTTTTTGGATGTTTAAATTTGTTTTCAGATCCAAACTTGAGTTTTCACTCCCCCATTTTTCTCGTAAACGAAAAAAGAAATAAGGCATAACAAAATGAAAATTTAAGAGTCCATGCATGCAAAAAAAATTTGAAAATTATTTCACGCACTAAAAATGAACTCCAAGGTTATGTTATCCATGTTTGGGAAATTCCACTAGTACAACCCCTAGTAATAAGCTTGGTGGAATTTTATAGGAAAGGGACTTCTAACTGATCCTAACATGCTTTAAGTGCGGTGGATATGCATGCCAGAAACATGTTGAGGATGCAAGTGGACATAATGATCCAAAATTTTCAAGGAGTAGAAAAAATCAAATTCTCAAGTGGTCGGATATTTACCAGAGCCAAACAACCCACTTTTTGCCTGTCCTTAAAAATCACAGATACTCTTTGGAACTATCTCTCTCAGCATTTTTTGGATGTTCAAATTTGTTTTCAGATCCAAACTTGAGTTTTCACTCCCCCATTTTTCTCGTATACAAAACAAGATATGAGGCATAACAAAATGAAAATTTTTTAAAGTCTATGTAGGCAAAAAAAATTTGAAAATTATTTCACGCACTGAAAATGAACTTAAGGGTTTTGTTCTCCATGTTCGGGAAATTCCACTAGTACAATCCCTAATAATAAGCTTGGTGGAATTTTATAGGATAGGGACTTCTAACTTATCCTAACATGCTTTAAGTGTGGTGGATATGCATGCCAGAAACATGTTGAGGATGAAAGTGGACCTAGTGATCCAAAACTTTCGAGTAGAAAAAATCAAAATCTCAAGTGGTTGGATATTTACCAGAGCCAAACAACCCACTTTTTGCCTATCCTTAAAAATCATAGATACTCTTTGGAACTATCTCTCTCAGCATTTTTTGGATGTTCAAATTTGTTTTCAGATCCAAACTTGAGTTTTCACTCCCCCATTTTTCTCGTAAACAAAAAAACACATAAGGCATAACAAAATAAAAATTTTAGAGTCCATGCATTCAAAAAAAATTTGAAAATAATTACACGCACTAAAAATGAACTCCAAGGTTTTGTTATCCATGTTTGGGAAATTCCACAAGTACAACCCCTAAAAATAAGCTTGGTGGAATTTTATAGGAAAGGGACTTCTAAATGATCCTAACATGCTTTAAGTGTGGTTGATATGCTTGCCAGAAACATGTTGAGGATGCAAATGGACCTTATGATCGAAAATTTTCTAGGAGTAGAAAAAATCAAATTCTCACGTGGTTGGATATTTACGAGAGCCAAACAACCCACTTTTTTCCTATCCTTAAAAATCACAGATACTCTTTGGAACTATCTCTCTCAGCATTTTTTGGATGTTCAAATTTGTTTTCAGATTAAAACTTGGGTTTCACTCCCCCATTTTTCTCTTAAACAAAAAAAGATATAAGGCATAACAAAATGAAAATTTTAGAGTCCATGCATGCAAAAAAAATTTGAAAATTATTTCACGCACTAAAAATGAACTCCAAGGTTTTATATACATGTTTGGGAAATTCCACTAGTACAACCCCTAATAGTAGGCTTGGTGGAATTTTATAGGAAAGGGACTTCTAACTGATCCTAACATGCTTTAAGTGTGGTGGATACGCATGCCAGAAACATGTTGAGGATGCAAGTGGACCTAATGATCCAAAAATTTCAAGGAGTAGAAAAAATCAAATTCTCAATTGGTTGGATAATTACCGGAGCCAAATAACCCACTTTTTGCCTATCCTTAAAAATCACAGATACTCTTTGGAACTATCTCTCTCAGCATTTTTTGGATGTTCAAATTTGTTTTCAGATTAAAACTTGGGTTTCACTCCCCCATTTTTCTCTTAAACAAAAAAAGATATAAGGCATAACAAAATGAAAATTTTAGAGTCCATGCATGCAAAAAAAATTTGAAAATTATTTCACGCACTAAAAATGAACTCCAAGGTTTTATATACATGTTTGGGAAATTCCACTAGTACAACCCCTAATAGTAGGCTTGGTGGAATTTTATAGGAAAGGGACTTCTAACTGATCCTAACATGCTTTAAGTGTGGTGGATACGCATGCCAGAAACATGTTGAGGATGCAAGTGCACCTAATGATCCAAAAATTTCAAGGAGTAGAAAAAATCAAATTCTCAAGTGGTTGGATATTTACCAGAGCCAAACAACCCACTTTTTTCCTGTCATTAAAAATCACAGATACTCTTTGGAACTATCTCTCTCAGCATTTTTTGGATGTTCAAATTTGTTTTCAGATTCAAACTTTGGTTTTGACTCCCCCATTTTTCTCGTAAACAAAAAAAGATATAAGGCATAACAAAATGAAAATTTTAGAGTCCATGTAGGCAAAAAAAATTTGAAAATTATATCACGCAATTAAAACTGAACTCCCTGGTTTTGATATCCATGTTTGGGAAATTCCACTAGTACAACCCCTAATAATAAGCTTGGTGGAATTTTATAGGAAAGGGACTTCTAACTGATCTTAACATGCTTTAAGTGTGGTGGATATGCATACCAGGAACATGTTGAGGATGCAAGCGGACCTAATGATCCAAAAATTTCAAGGAGTAGGAAAAATCAAATTCTCAAGTGGTTGGATATTTACTTGAGCCAAACAACCCATTTTTTGCCTATCCTTAAAAATCGCAGACACTCTTTGGAACAATCTCTCTAAGCATTTTTTGGATGTTCATGTTTGTTTTCAGATCCAAACTTGAGTTTTCACTCCCCCATTTTTCTCGTAAAGAAAAAAAGAAATAAGGCATAAGAAAATGAAAATTTAGGAGTCCATGTATGAAAAAAAAATTGAAAATTATTTCATGCACCAAAAATGAACTCCAAGGTTCTGTTATCCATGTTTGGGAAATTCAACTAGTACAACCCCTAATCATAAGCTTGGTGGAATTTTATAGGAAAGGGACTCCTAATTGATCCTAACATGCTTTAAGTGTGGTGGATATGCATGCCAGAAACATGTTGTGGATGCAAGTGGACCTAATGATCCAAAAACTTGAAGGAGTAGAAAAATTCAAATTCTGAAGTGGTTGGATATTTACCAGACCAAAATAACCCACTTTTTGCCTATCCTTAAAAGTCACAGGTACTTTTTGGAACTATCTCTCTCAGTATTTTTCGGATGTTCAAATTTGTTTTTAGATCCAAACTTGAGTTTTCACTTCCCCAATTTTCTCGTAAACAAAAAAAGATATAAGGCAAAAAAAATGAAAATTTTAGAGTCCCTGTACGCCAAATAAATTTGAAAATTATTTCACGCACTAAAAATGAACTCCAAGTTTTTGTTATCCATGTTTGGGAAATTCCTCTAGTACAACCCCAAATAATAAGCTTGGTGGAATTTTATAGGAAAGGGAGTTCTAACTGATCTTAACATGCTTTAAGTGTGGTTGATATGCTTGCCAGAAACATGTTGAGGATGCAAGTGGACCTAATGATTCAAAAATTTCAAGGAGTAGAAAAAATCAAATTCTCAAGTGGTCGGATATTTACCAAAGCCAAACAACCCACTTTTTGCCTGTCCTTAAAAATCACAGATACTCTTTGGAACTATCTCTCTCAGCATTTTTTGGATGTTGAAATTTGTTTTCAGATCCAAACTTGAGTTTTCACTCCCCCATTGTTCTCGTAAACAAAAAAACATATAAGGCATAACAAAATGAAAATTTTAGAGTCCATGCATGCAAAAAAAATTTTAAAATTAATTCACGCACTAAAAATGAACTCCAAGGTTTTGTTATCCATGTTAGGGAAATTCCACTAGTACAACCCCTAATAATAAGGTTGGTGCAATTTTATAGGAAAGGGACTTCTAACTGATTCTAACATGCTTTAAGTGTGGTGGATATGCATGCCAGAAACATTTTGAGGATGCAAGTGGACCTAACGATCCAAAATTTTCAAGGAGTAGAAAAAAACAAATTCTCAAGTGGTTGGATATTTACCTGAGCCAAACAACCCACTTTTTGCCTTTCCTTAAAAATCACAGATACTCTTTCGAACTATCTCTCGCAGCATTTTTTGGATGTTCAAATTTGTTTTCAGATCCAAACATGAGTTTTCACACCCCCATTTTTCTCGTAAACAAAAAAATATATAAGGCATCACAAAATGAAAATTTTAGAGTCTATGTATGCAAAAAAAATTTGAAAATTATTTCACGCACTGAAAATGAACTCCAAGGTTTTGTTTTCCATGTTTGGGAAATCCCACTAGTACAACCCCTAATAATAAGCTTGGTGGAATTTTATAGGAAAGGGACTTCTAACTGATCCTAACATGCTTTAAGTGTGGTGGATATGCATGCCAGAAACATGTTGAGGATGCAAATGGACCTTATGATCGAAAATTTTCTAGGAGTAGAAAAAATCAAATTCTCACGTGGTTGGATATTTACGAGAGCCAAACAACCCACTTTTTTCCTATCCATAAAAATCACAGATACTCTTTGGAACTATCTCTCTCAGTATTTTTTGGATGTTCTAATTTCTTTTCAGATCCAAACTTGAGTTTTTGCTCCCCCATTTTTCTTGTGCACTAAAACACATATAAGGCATAGCAAAATGGAAATTTTAGAGTCCATGTATGCAAAAAAAATTTGAAAATTATTTCACGCACTAAAAATGAACTCCAAGGTTTTGTTATCCATTATTGGGAAATTCCACTAGTACAACCCCTAAAAATGAGTTTGGGGGAATTTTATAGGAAAAAGACTTCTAACTGATCCTAACATGCTTTAAGTGTGGTGGATATGCATGCCAGAAACATGTTGAGGATGCAAGTGGACCTAATGATCCAAAAATTTCAAGGAGTAGAAAAAATCAAATTCTCAAGTGGTTGGATATTTACCAGAGCCAAACAACTCAGTTTTTGCCTATCCTTAAAAATCACAGATACTTTTTGGAACTATCTCTCGCAGCATTTTTTGGATGTTCAAATTTGTTTTCAGATCCAAACTTGAGTTTTCACTCCCGCATTTTTCTCATAAACAAAAAAAGATATAAGGCATAACAAAATGGAAATTTTAGAGTCCATGTATACAAAAAAAATTTGAAAATTATTTCAAACACTAAAAATGAACTCCAAGGTTTTGTTATCTAAGTTTGGGAAATTCACTAGTACAACCCCTAATAATAAGCCTTGTGGAATGTTTTAGGAAAGAGACTTCTAACTGATCCTAACATGCTTTAAGTGTGGTGGATATGCATGCCAGAAACATGTTGAGGATGCAAGTGGACCTAATGATGCTAAAATTTCAAGGAATAGAAAAAAATCAAATTCTCAAGTGGTTGGATATTTACCAGAGCCAAACAACCCACTTTTAGCCTATCCTTAAAAATCACAGATACTCTTTGGAACTATCTCTCTCAGCATTTTTTGGATGTTGAAATTTGTTTTTAGATCCAAACTTGAGGTTTCACTCACCCATTTTTCTCGTAAACAAAAAAAGATATAAGGCATAACAAAAGGAAAATTTTGGAGTCCATATATACAAAAAAAATTTAAAAAATATTTCACGCACTAAAAATGAACTCCAACATTTTGTTATCCATGTTTGGGAAATTCCACTAGTACAACGCTTAATAATGACTTTGGTGGAATTTTATAGGAAAAGGACTTCTAACTAATCCTAACATGCTTTCAGTGTGGTGGATATGCCTGCCAGAAACATATTGAGGATGCAAGTGAACCAAATGATCCAAAAATTTCTAGGAGTAGAAAAAATCAAATTCTCAAGTGGTTGGATATTTACCATAGCCAAACAACCCACCTTTTGCCTACCCTTAAAAATCACTGATACTCTTTGGAACTATCTCTCTGAGCATTTTTTGGATGTTCAAATTTGTTTTCAGATCCAAACTTGAGTTTTCACTCCCCCATTTTTCTCTTAAACAAAAAATGATATAAGGCATAACAAAATGAAAATTTTAGAGTCCATGTATACAAAAAAAATTTGAAAATTATTTCACGCACCAAATATGAACACCAAGGTTTTGTTATCCATGTTTGGAAATTTCACTAGTACAACCCCTAATAATGAGTTTGGTAGAATTTTATAGGAAAAGGACTTCGAACTGATCCAAACATGCTTTAAGTGTGGTGGATATGCATGCCAGAAACATGTTGAGGATGCAAGTGGAGCTAATGATCCAAAAATTTCAAGGAGTAGAAAAAATCAAATTCTTAAGTGGTTGGAAAATTACCAGAGCCAAAAAACTCAATTTTTCTGAATCCTTAAAAATCACAGATACTTTTTGGAACTATCTCTCTCAGCATTTTTTGGATGTTCAAATTTGTTTTCAGATCCAAACATGAGTTTTCACTCGCCCATTTTTCTCGTAAACAAAAAAATATATAAGGCATAACAAAATGGAAATTTTAGAGTCCATGAATGCAAAAAAAATTTGAAAATTATTTCACACTCTAAAAATGAACTTCAAGGTTTTGTTATCCAAATTTGGGATATTCACTAGTACAACCCCTAATAATAAGTTTGATGGAATTTTTTAGGAAATGGACTTCTAACTGATCCTAACATGCTTTAAGTGTGGTGGATATGCATGCTAGAAACATGTTGAGGATGCAAGTGGACCTAATGATCCAAAATTTTCATTGAGTAGAAAAAATGAAATTCTCAAGTGGATGGATATTTACCAGAGCCAAACAACCCACATTTTGCTTATGCTTAAAAATCACAAATGCTTTTTGGAACTATCTCTCTCAGCATTTTTTGGATGTTCAAATTTGTTTTCAGATGCAAAATTGAGCTTTCACTCTCCCATTTTTCTTGTAAAAAAAAACGATATATGGCATAACAAAGCTAAAATTTTAGAGTCCTTGTATGCAAAAATAATTAAAAAATTATTTCACGCAGAAAAAATGAACTCCAAAGTTTTGTTAACCATGTTTGGGAAATTCCACTAGTACAACCCCTAATAATAAGCTTGGTGCATTTTTATAGGAAAGGGACTTCTAACTGATCCTAACATTCTTTAAGTGTGGTGGATATGCATGCCAGAAACATGTTGAGGATGCAAGTGGACCTAATGATCCAAAAATTTCAAGGAGTAGAAAAAATCAAATTCTCAAGTGGTTGGATATTTACCAGAGCCAAACAACCAACTTTTTGCCTATCCTTAAAAATCATACATACTCTTTGGAACTATCTCTCTCAGCCTTTTTTGGATGTTCAAATTTTTTTTTAGTTCGAAACTTGAGTTTTCACTCCCCCATTTTGCTCGTAAACAAAAAAAGATATCAGGCATAACAAAATGAAAATTTTAGAGTCCATGTATACAAAAAATATTTGAAAATTGTTTCACGCACTAAAAATGAACACCAAGGTTTTGTTATCCATGTTTGGAAAATTCCACTAGTACAACCCCTAATAATGAGTTTGGTGGAATTTTATAGGAAAGGGACTTCTAACTGATCGTAACATGCTTTAAGTATGGTGGATATGGATGCCAGAAACATGTTGAGGATGCAAGAGGACCTAATGATCCAAAAATTTCAAGGAGTATAAAAAATCAAATACTCAAGTGGTTGGATATTTACCAGAGCAAAACAACTCACTTTTTGCCTATCCTTAAAAATCACAGATACTTTTTGGAACTATCTCTCTCAGCATTTTTTGGATGTTCAAATTTGTTTTCAGATCCAAACTTGAGTTTTCACTCCCCCATTTTTCTCGTAAACAAAAAAAGATATAAGACATAACAAAATGAAAATTTTAGAGTCCATGAATGCAAAAAAAATTTGAAAATTATTTTACGCAGTAAAAATGAACACCAAGGTTTTGTTATCGATGTTTGGGAAATTCCACTAGTACAACCCCTAATAGTAAGCTTGGTGGAATTTTATAGGAAAGGGACTTCTAACTGATCCTAATGTTGTTTAAGTGAGGTGGATATACATGTTGAGGATGCAATTGGACCTAATGATGCAAAAATTTCAAGGTGTAGAAAAAATCAAATTCTCAAGTGGTTGGATATTTACCAGAGCCAAACAACCTACTCTGTGCCTATTCTTAAAAATCATAGATACTCTTTGGAACTATAACTCTCAACTTTTTTTGGATGTTCAAATTTTTTTTCAAATCCAAACTTGAGTTTTCACTCCCCCATTTTTCTCTTAAACAAAAAAAGATATTTGGCATAACAAAATGAAAATTTTAGAGTCCATGCATGCAAAAAAATTTTGAAAATTATTTCATGCACTAAAAATGAACTCCAAGGTTTTTTTATCCAAGTTTGGGAAATTCACTAGTAGAACCCCTAATAATAAGCTTGGTGGAATTTTATAGGAAAGGGACTTCTAACTGATCCTAACATGCTGTAAGTCTGGTGGATATACATGCAAGAAACATGTTGAGGATGCAAATGGACCTTATGATCAAAAAATTTCAAGGAGTAGAAAAAATCAAATTCTCAAGTGGTTGGATATTTACCAAAGCCAAACAACCCACTTTGTGCCTATACTTATAAATCATAGATACTTTTTCGAACTATCTCTCCCAGCTTTTTTTGGATGTTCAAATTTTTTTTCAGATCCAAACTTGAACTTTCACTCCACCTTTTTTCTCTTAAAAAAAAAAGATATTAGGCATAAAAAAATGAAAATTTTAGAGTCCATGTATGCAAAAAAATTTGAAAATTATTTCACGCGCTAAAAATGAACTCCAAGGTTTTGTTATCCAAGTTTGGGAAATTCACTAGTACAACCCCTAATAATAAGCTTGGTGGAATTTTATAGGAAAGTGACTTCTAACTGACCCTAGCATGATTTAAGTGTGGTCGATATGCATGCCAGAAACATGTTGAGGATTCAAGAGGTCCTTATGATCCAAAAATTTCAAGGAGTAGAAAAAATCAAATTCTCAAGTTGTTTGATATTTACCAGAACCAAACAACCCACTTTTTGCCTCTCCAAAAAAATCACAGATACTTTTGGAATTATCTTTTTCAGCATTTTTTCGATGTTCAAATTTGTTTTCTGTTCCAAACTTGGAGTTTTCACTCACCCATTTTACTCGTAAACAAAAAAAGATATAAGGCATAACAAAATGAAAATTTTAGAGTCCATGTATGCAAAAAAAAATTGAAAATTGTTTCACGCACTAAAAATGAACTCCAAGGTTTTGTTATCAATGTTGGGGAAATTCCACTTGTACAACCCCTAATAATGAGTTTGGTGGAATTTTATAGGAATGGGACTTCTAACTGATCCTAACATGCTTGAAGTGTGGCGGATATGGATGCCAGAAACATGTTGAGGATGCAAGTGGACCTAATGATCCAAAAATTTCAAGGAGTAGGAAAAAGGAAATACTCAAGTGGTTGGATATTTACCAGAGCAAAACAACTCAGTTTTTGCCTATCCTTAAAAATCACAGATACTTTTTGAAACTATCTCTCTGAGCATTTTTTGGATGTTCAAATTTGTTTTCAGATCCAAACTTGAGTTTTCTCTCCCCGATTTTCCTCGTAAACAAAAAAAGATATAAGGCATAACAAATTGAAAATATTAGAGTCCATGAATGCAAAAAAAATTTGAAAATTATTTTACTCAGTAAAAATGAATTCCAAGGTTTTGTTATCGATGTTTGGGAAATTCCACTAGTACAACCCCTAATAATAAGCTTGGTGGAATTTTACAGGAAAGGGACTTCTAACTGATCATAACATGCTTTAAGTGTGGTGGATATACATGCAAGAAACATGTTGAGGATGCAAGTGGACCTAATGAACCAAAAATTTCAAGGAGTAGAAAAAATCAAATTCTCAAGTGGTTGGATATTTACCAGAGCCAAACAACCCACTTTGTGCTTATCCTAAAAAATCACAGATACTCTTTGGAAGTATATCTTTCAGCATTTTTTGGATGTTCAAATTTTTTTTCAGATCCAAACTTGATTTTTCACTCCCCCATCTTTCTCTTAAACAAAAAAAGATATAAGCCATAACAAAATGAAAATTTTAGAGTCCATGTATGCAAAAAAAATTTGAAAATTATTTCATGCACTAAAAATGAACTCCAAGGTTTTGTTATCCATGTTTGGGAAATTGCACTAGTACAACCCCTAATAATAAGCTAGGTGGAATTTTATTGGAAAGGGACTTCTAACTAATCCTAGCATGCTTTAAGTGTGGTGGATATGCATGCCAGAAACATGTTGGGGATTCAAGTGGACCTTATGATCCAAAAAATTCAAGGAGTAGAAAAAATCAAATTCTCAAGTGGTTGGATATTTACCAGAGCCAAACAACCCACTTTTTGCCTATCCTTAAAAATCAAAGATACTTTTGGAACTATCTCTCTTAGCATTTTTTGGATGCTCAAATTTGTTTTCAGATCCAAACTTGGAGTTTTCACTCCCCAATTTTTCTCGTAAACTAAAAAAGATATAAGGCTTAACAAAATGAAAATTTTAGAGTCCATGTATGCAAAACAAATTTGAAAATTATTTCACGCACAAAAAATGAACTCCAAGGCTTTGTTATCCATGTTACGGAAATTTCACTAGTACAACCCCTAATAACAACCTTGGTGGAATTTTATAGCAAAGGGACTTCTAACTGATCCTAACATGCTTTAAGTGTGGTGGATATGCATGCCAGAAACATGTTGAGGATGCAAGTGGACGTAATGTTCCAAAAATTTCAAGGAGTAGAAAAAATCAAATTCTCAAGTGGTTGGATATTTACAAAAGACAAACAACCCACTTTTTGCCTATCCTAAAAAATCACAGATACTTTTGGAACTATCTATCTCAGCATTTTTTGGATGTTAAAATTTGTTTTAAGATCCAAACTTGGAGTTTTCACTCCCCCATTTTTCTCGTAAATAAAAAAAGATGTAAGGCATCCCAAAATGAAAATTTTAGAGTCCATGTATGCAAAAAAAATTGAAAATTATTTCACGCACTAAAAATGAACTCCAAGGCTTTGTTATCCATGTTATGGAAATTCCACTAGTACAACCCCTAATAACAACATTGGTGGAATTTTATAGGAAAGGGACTTCTAACTGATCCTAACATGCTTTAAGTGTGGTGGATATGCATGCCAGAAACATGTTGAGGATGCAAGTAAACCTAATGATCCAAAAATTTCAAGGAGTAGAAAAAAACATATTCTCAAGTGGTTGGATATTTACCAGAGGCAAACAACTCACTTTTTGCCTATCCTTAAAAATCACAGATACTTTTTGGAACTATCTCTCTCAGCATGTTTTGGATGTTCAAATATGTTTTCAGATGCAAACTTGAGCTTTCACTCTCCCATTTTTCTCGTAAACAAAAAAAGATATAAGGCATCACAAAATGAAAATTTTAGAGTCCATGAAGGCAAAAAAAATTTGAAAATTATTTCAAGCACTCAAAATGAACTCTAAGGTTTTGTTTTCCATGTTTGGGAAATTCCACAAGTACAACCCCTATTAATAAACTTGGTGGATTTTTTTAGGAAAAAGACTTCTAACTGATCCTAACATGCTTTAAGTGTGGTGGATATGCTTGCCAGAAACATGTTGAGGATGCAAGTGGACCTAATGATCGAAAAATTTCAAGGAGTAGAAAAAATTAAATTCTCATGTGGTTGGATATTTACCACAGCCAAACAACCCACTTTTTGCCTATCCATAAAAATCACAGATACTCTTTGGAACTATCTTTCTCAGCATTTTTTGGATGTTCAAATTTGTTTTCAGATCCAAACTTGACTTTTGACTCCATTTTTCCCGTAAACAAAAAACGATATAAGGCATCACAAAATGAAAATTTTAGAGTCCACGTATACTAAAAAAATTGAAAAAATATTTCACGCTGTAAAAATGAACTCCAAGGTTTTGTTAACCATGCTTGGGAAATTCCACTTGTAGAACCCCTAATAATAAGCTAGGTGCAATTTTATAGGAAAGGGACTTCTAACTGATCCTATCATGCTTTAAGTGTGGTGGATATACAATCTAGAAACATGTTGAGGATGCAAGTGGACCTAATGATCCAAAAATTTCGAGTAGAAAAAATCAAATTCTCAAGTGGTTGGATATTTACCAGAGCCAAACAACCCACTTTTTGCCTATCCTTAAAAATCACAGATACACTTTGGAACTATCTCTCTCAGCATTTTTTGGATGTTCAAATTTGTTTTCAGATCCAAACTTCAGTTTTCACTCCCCCATTTTTCTCTTAAACAAAAAAAGATATAAGGCATAACAAAATGAAAATTTTAGAGTCCATGTATGCAAAAAAAAATTGAAACTTATTTCATGCACTAAAAATGAACTCCAAGGTTTTGTTATCCATGTTTGGGAAATTCCACTAGTACAAGCCCTAATAATAATCCTGGTGGAATTTTATAGGAAAGGGACTTCTAACTGATCCTAACATGCTTTAAGTATGGTGGATATGCATGCCAGAAACATGTTGAGGATGCTAGTGGACCTAATGATCCAAAAATTTGAGGGAGTAGAAAAAATCAAATTCTCAAGTGGTTGGATATTTACCAGAGCCAAACAACCCACTTTTTGACTATCCTTAAAAATCACAAATACTTTTTGGAACTATCTCTCTCAGCATTATTTGTGTTTTCACTACCCCATTTTTCTCGTAAACAAAAAAAGATATAAGGCATCACAAAATGAAAATTTTAGAGTCCATGAATGCAAAAAAAATTTGAAAATTATTTCACGCACTCAAAATGAACTCCAAGCTTTTGTTATCCATGTTTGGGAAATTCCACTAGTACAACCCCTAATAATAAGCTTGGTGGAATTTTATAGGAAAGGGACTTGTAACTGATCCTAACATGCTTTAAGTGTGGTGGATATGCATGCCAGAAACATGTTGAGGATGCAAGTGGACCTACTGATCCAAAAATATCAAGGTGTAGAAAAAATCAAATTCTCAAGTTTACCAAAGCCAAACAACTCACTTTTTGCCTATCCTTAAAAATCACAGATACTTTTTGTAACTATCTCTCTCAGCATTTTTTGGATGTTCAAATTTGTTTTTAGATCGAAACTTGGAGTTTTCACTCCCCAATTTTTCTATTAAAAAAAAAGATATAAGGCATAACAAAATGAAAAATTTAGAGTCCATGTATGCAAAAAAAAATTGAAAATTATCTCACGCACTAAAAATGAACTCCAACGTTTTGTTATCCATGTTTGGGAAATTCCACTAGTACAACCCCTAATAATAAGCTTGGTGGAATTTTATAGGAAAGGGACTTCTAACTGATCCTAACATGCTTTAAGTGTGGTGGATATGCATGCCAGAAACATGTTGAGGATGCAAGTGGACCTAATGATCAAAAATTTCAGGGAGTAGAAAAAATCAAATTCTCAAGTGGTTGGATATTTACCAGAGCCAAAAAATCCACTTTTTTCCTGTCATTAAAAATCACAGATACTCTTTGGAACTATCTCTCTCAACATTTTTTGGATGTTAAAATTTCTTTTTAGATCCAAACTTGAGGTTTCACTCCCCCATTTTTCTCGTAAACAAAAAAAGATATAAGGCATAACAAAATGAAAAATTTAGAGGCCATGTATGCAAAAAAAAATATGGAAATTATCTCACGCAGTAAAAATGAACTCCAAGGTTTTGTTATCCATGTTTGGGAAATTCCACTAGTACAACCGCTAATAATAAGCTTGGTGGAATTTTATAGGAAAGGGACTTCTAACTGATCCTAACATGCTTTAAGTGTGGTGGATATGCATGCCAGAAACATGTTGAGGATGAAAGTAGACCTAATGATCCAAAAATTTCAAGGAGTAGAAAAAATCAAATTCTCAAGTGGTTGGATATTTACCAGAGCTAAACAACCCACTTTTTGCCTATCCTTAAAAATCACTGATTCTTTTTGGAACTATCACTCTTAGCATTTTTTGGATCTTCAAATTTGTTTTCAGATCCAAACATGGAGTTTTCACTCCACCATTTTTCTCGTAAACAAAAAAAGATATAAGGCATAACAAAACTAAAATTTTTGAGTCCATGTGTGCAAAAAAAAATTGAAAATTATTTCACGCACTAAAAATGATCTCCAAGGTTTTGTTATCCATGTTTGGGAAATTCCACTAGTACAACCCCTAATAATAAGCATGGTGGAATTTTATCGGAAAGGGACTTCTAACTGATCCGAACATGCTTTAAGTGTGGTGGATATGCATGGCAGAAACATGTTAAGGATGCAAGTGGACCTAATGATCCAAAAATTTCAAGGAGTAGAAAAAATAAAATTCTCAAGTGGTTGGATATTTACCAGAGTCAAACAACCCACTTTTTGCCAATACTTAAAAATCACAGATACTTTTTGGAACTATCTCTCTCAGCATTTTTTGGATGTTCAAATTTGTTTTCAGATCCAAACTTGGAGTTTTCACTCCACCATTTTTCTCGTCAACAAAAAAAGATATAACGCTTAACAAAATGAAAATTTTAGAGTCCATGCGTGCAAAAAAAATTTGAAAATTATATCATGCACTAAAAATGAATTCCAAGGTTTTGTTATCCATGTTTGGGAAATTCCACTAGTACAACCCCTAATAATAAGCTTGGTGGAATTTTATAGGAAAGGGACTTGTAACTGATCCTAACATGCTTTAAGTGTGGTGGATATGCATGCCAGAAACATGTTGAGGATGCAAGTGGACCTACTGATCCAAAAATATCAAGGAGTAGAAAAAATCAAATTCTCAAGTGGTTGGATATTTACCAGAAGCAAACAACCCACTTTTTACCTATTTTTAAAAATGGCAGATACATTTTGGAACTATCTCTCTTAGCATTTTTTGGATGTGGAAATTTCTTTTCAGATCCAAACTTGGAGTTTTCACTCCCCATTTTTCTCGAAAACAAAAAAAGATATGAGGCATAAAAAAATGAAAATTTTAGAGTCCATGTATGCAAAAAAAAGTTTATAATTATTTCACTGACTAAAAATGAACTCCAAGGTTTTGTTATCCATGTTTGGGAAATTCCACTAGTACAACCCCTAATAATAAGCTTGGTGGAATTTTATAGGAAAGGGACTTCTTACTGATCCTTACATGCTTTAAGTGTGGTGGATATGCATGCCAGAAACATGTTGAGGATGCAAGTGGACCTAATGATCCAAAAATTTCAAGGAGTAGAAAAAATCAATTTCTCAAGTGGTTGGATATTTACCAGAAGCAAACAACCCACTTTTTGCCTATCCTTAAAAGTCACAGATACATTATGGAACTTTCTCTCTTAGCATTTTTTCGATGTTCAAATTTGTTTTCAGATCCAAACTTGAGTTTTCACTCGCCCATTTTTCTCGTGAACAAAAAAAGATATAAGGCATAACAAAAATAAAATTTTAGAGTCCATGTATGCAAAAAAAATTTGAAAATTATTTCACGCACTAAAAATGAACTCCTAGGTTTTGTTATCCATGTTTGGGAAATTGCACTAGTACAACCCCTAATAATAAGCTTGGTGGAATTTTATAAGAAAGGGACTTCTAACTGATCCTAACATGCTTTAACTGTGGTAGATATGCATGCCAGAAACATGTTGAGGATGTAGGTGGACCTGATGATCCAAAAATTTCAAGGAGTAGAAAAAATCAAATTCTCAAGTGGTTGGATATTTACCAGAGCCAAACAACCTACTTTTTGCCTATCCTTAAAAATTACATATACTTTTTGGAACTATCTCTCTCAGCATTTTTTGGATGTTCAAATTTGTTTTCAGATCCAAACTTGAGATTTCACTCCCCCATTTTGCTCATAAACAAAAAAAGATATAAGGAATAACAAAATGAAAAATTTAGAGTCCATATATGCAAAAAAAAATTGGGAAATTATTTCACCCATTAAAAATGAAATCCTAGGTTTTGTTATCCATCTTTGGAAAATTTCGCTAGTACAACACCTAATAATAAGCTTGTTGGAATTTTATAGGAAAGGGACTTCTAACTGATCCTAACGTGCTTTAAGTGTGGTGGATATGCATGCCAGAAACATGTTGAGGATGCAAGTGGACCTAATGATCAAAAAATTTCAAGGAGTAGAAAGAAAAAAATTCTCAATTGGTTGGATATTTACCAGAGCCAAACAACCCACTTTTTGCCTATCCTTAAAAATCACAGATACTTTTTGGATTTGTCTCTGTAAGCATTTGTGCATTTCCATTTTGAATGTTCAGATTTGTTTTTAGATCCAAACTTGAGTTTTCTCTCTCCCATATTTCTCGTAAACAAAAAAGATGTAAGGCATAACAAAATGAAAATTTTAGAGTTCATGTATGCAAAAAAAATTTGAAAATTATTTCACGCACTGAAAATGAACTCCAAGGTTTTGTTATCCATGTTTGGGAAATTCCAACAGTACAACCCCTAATAATAAGCTTGGTGGAATTTTATAGGAAAGGGACTTGTAACTGATCCGAACATGCTTTAAGTGTGGTGGATTTGCATGCCAGAAACATGTTGAGGATGCAAGTGGACCTAATGATCGAAAAATTTCAAGGAGAAGAAAAAATCAAATTCTCAAGTGGTTGGATATTTATCAGAGCCAAACAACCCACTTTTTGCCTATCCTTAAAAATCACAGATACTTTTTGGAACTGTCTCTCTCGGCATTTGTGCATTTCCATTTTGGATGTTCAGATTTGATATTTGATCCAAACTTGAGTTTTCACTCTCCGATTTTTCTCGTAAACAAAAAAGATGTAAGGCATAACAAAACGAAAATTTAAGGGTTCAGGTATTAAAAAAAATGTGAAAATTTTTTGACGCACTAAAAATGAACTCCAAGGTTGTGTTATCCATGTTTGGTAAATTCCACTAGTACAACCTCTAATAATAATCTTGGTGGAATTTTATAGGAAACGGACTTCTATTGATCCTAACATGCCTTAGGTGTGGTGGATATGCATGCCAGAAACATGCTGAGCATGCAAGTGGACCTAATGATCCAAAAATTTCAAGGAGTAGAAAAAATCAAATTCTCAAGTGGTTGGATATTTACCTGAGCCAAACAACCCACTTTTTGCCTATCCTTAAAAATCACAGATACTTTTTGGAATTGTCTCTCTAAGCATTTGTGCATTTCCATTTTGGATGTTCAAATTTGCTTTTAGATCCAAACTTGAGTTTTCACTCTCCCATATTTCTCTTAAACAAAAACGATGTAAGGCATAACAAAATGAAAATTTTATAGTTCATGTATGCCAAAAAAATTTCAAAATTATTTGTCACAATTAAAATCAACTCCGAGGATTAGTTATCCATCCTTGGGAAATTCCACTAGTACAACCCCTCATAATAAGCTTGGCTGAATTTTATTGGAAAAGGGACTTCTAACTGATCCTAACATGTTTTAAGTGTCGTGGATATGCATGCCAGAAACATGTTGAGGATGCAAGTGGACCCAATGAAAGAAAAATTTCAAGGAGTAGAAAAAATCAAATTCTGGAGTGGTTCGATATTGACCAGAGCCAAACAAACCACTTTTTGCCTATCCTTAAAAATCACAGATACTTTTTGGAACTGTCTCTCTAAGCATTTGTGCATTTCCATTTTGGATGTTCAAATTTGTTTTTAGATCCAAACTTGAGTTTTCACAACCCCATTTTTCTCGTAAACAAAAAAGATGTCAGGCATAACAAAATGAAAATTTTAGAGTTCATGTACGAAAAAAAATAGAAAATTATATGACGCACTAAAAATAAACTCCAAGGTTACATTACCCATGTTTGGGAAATTCCACTAGTACAACCCCTAATAATAAGCTTGGTGGAATTTTATAGGAAAGGGACTTCTTACTGATCCAAACATGCTTTAAGTGTGGTGGATATGCATGCCAGAAACATGTTGAGGATGCAAGTGGACCTAATGGTCCAAAATTTTCAAGGAGTCGAAAAAATCAAATTCTCAAGTGGTTGGATATTGACTAGAGCCAAACAACCTACTTTTTGCCTATCCTTAAAAATCACAGATACTTTTTGGAACTGCCGCTCTAAGCATTTGTGCATTTCCATTTTGGATGTTCAGATTTTTTTTCAGATCCAAACTTGAGTTTTCACTCTCGCATTTTTCTCTGTAAACGAAAAAGATATAAGGCATAACAAAATGAAAATTTTAGAGTACATGTATGCAAAGAAAATGTGAAAATTTTTTGACGCACTAAAAATGATTTCCAAGGTTTTGTTATCCTTGTTTGGGAAATTCCACTAGTACAACCCCTAATAATAAGCTTGGTGGAATTTTATAGGAAAGGGACCTCTAACTGATCCTAACATGCTTTAAGTGAGGTGGATATGCATGCCAGAAACATGTTGAGGATGCAAGTGAACCTAATGATCCAAAAATTTCAAGGAGTAGAAAAACTCAAATTCTCAAGTGGTTGGATATTTACAGAGCCAAACAACCCACTTTTTCCCTTTCCTTAAAAATCACAGATACTTTTTGGAAATGTCTCTCTAAGCATTTGTGCAGTTCCATTTTGGATGTTCAGATTTGTTTTCAGATCCAAACTCTAGTTTTTACTTTCCGATATTTCTCGTAAACAAAAAAGATGTAAGGCGTAACAAAATGAAAATTTTAGAGTTCATGTATGCAAAAAAAATTTGAAAATTAATTGACGTACTAAAAATGAACTCCAAGGTTTTGATATCCATGTTTGGGAAATTCCAATAGCACAACCCCTAATAAAAAGCTTGCTGGTATTTTATAGGAAAGGGACTTGTAACTGATCCTAACAGGCTTTAAGTATGGTGGATATGCATGCCAGAAACATGTTGAGGATGCAAGTGGACCTAATGATCCAAAAATTTCAAGGAGAAGAAAAAATCAATTTCTGAAGTGGTTGGATATTTACCAAAGCCAAACAACCTACTTTTTACCTATCCTTAAAAATCACAGATACTTTTTGGAACTGTCTCTCTCAGCAATTGTGCATTTCAATTTTGGATGTTCAAATTTGATTTCAGATCCAAACTTGAGTTTTCACTCTCCCATTTTTCTCGTAAACGAAAAAGATGTAAGGCATAACAAAATGAAAATTTTAAAGTTCATGTTTGCAAAAGAAATTTGAAAATTATTTGACGCACAAAAAATGAACTCCAAGGTTATGTTATCCTTGTTTTGGAAATTCCACTAGTACAACCCCTAACAATAAGCTTGGTGGAATTTTATAGGAAAGGGACTTCTAATAGATCCTAACATGCTTTAAGTGTGGTGGATAAGCATGGCAGAAACATGTTGCGGATCCAAGTGGACCTAATGATCCAAAAATTTCAAGGAGTAGAAAAAATCAAATTCTCAAGTGGTTTGATATTTACCGCAGCCAAACAACCCACTTTTTGCCTATCTTTAAAAATGTCAGGCAGTTTTTTCAACTGTCTCTCTCAGCATTTGTGCATTTCCATTTTGGATGTTCAGATTTTTTTTTAGATCCAAACTTGAGTTTTCACTCTCCCATTTTTCTCGGAAGCAAAAAAGATGTAAGGCAAAACAAAACAAAAATTTTAGAATTCAAGTATTAAAAAAAAGTGAAAATTTTTTTACGCACTAAAAATGAACTCCAAGGTTTTGTTATCCATGTTTGGGAAATTCCACTAGTACAACCCCTAATAATAAGCTTGGTGGAATTTTATAGGAAAGTGACTTCTAGATGATCCTAACATGCTTTAACTGTGGTGGATATGCATGCCAAAAACATGTTCACGATGCAAGTGGACCTAATGATCCAAAAATTTCAAGGAATAGAAAAAATCAAATTCTCAAGTGGTTGGATATTTACCAGAGCCAAACAACCCACTTTTTACCTCTCGTTAAAAATCACGAATACTTTTTGAAACTGTCTCTCTTAGCATTTGGGCATTTTCATTTTAGATTTGTTTTCATATGCAAACTTGAGTTTTCACTCTTCCATTTTTCTCGTAAACAAAAAAGATGTAAGGAATAACAAAATGAAAATTTTAGAGTTCATGTATGCAAAAAAAATTTGAAAATTATTTTACTCAGTAAAAATGAATTCCAAGGTTTTGTTATCGATGTTTGGGAAATTCCACTAGTACAACCCCTAATAATAAGCTTGGTGGAATTTTACAGGAAAGGGACTTCTAACTGATCATAACATGCTTTAAGTGTGGTGGATATACATGCAAGAAACATGTTGAGGATGCAAGTGGACCTAATGAACCAAAAATTTCAAGGAGTAGAAAAAATCAAATTCTCAAGTGGTTGGATATTTACCAGAGCCAAACAACCCACTTTGTGCTTATCCTAAAAAATCACAGATACTCTTTGGAAGTATATCTTTCAGCATTTTTTGGATGTTCAAATTTTTTTTCAGATCCAAACTTGATTTTTCACTCCCCCATCTTTCTCTTAAACAAAAAAAGATATAAGCCATAACAAAATGAAAATTTTAGAGTCCATGTATGCAAAAAAAATTTGAAAATTATTTCATGCACTAAAAATGAACTCCAAGGTTTTGTTATCCATGTTTGGGAAATTGCACTAGTACAACCCCTAATAATAAGCTAGGTGGAATTTTATTGGAAAGGGACTTCTAACTAATCCTAGCATGCTTTAAGTGTGGTGGATATGCATGCCAGAAACATGTTGGGGATTCAAGTGGACCTTATGATCCAAAAAATTCAAGGAGTAGAAAAAATCAAATTCTCAAGTGGTTGGATATTTACCAGAGCCAAACAACCCACTTTTTGCCTATCCTTAAAAATCAAAGATACTTTTGGAACTATCTCTCTTAGCATTTTTTGGATGCTCAAATTTGTTTTCAGATCCAAACTTGGAGTTTTCACTCCCCAATTTTTCTCGTAAACTAAAAAAGATATAAGGCTTAACAAAATGAAAATTTTAGAGTCCATGTATGCAAAACAAATTTGAAAATTATTTCACGCACAAAAAATGAACTCCAAGGCTTTGTTATCCATGTTACGGAAATTTCACTAGTACAACCCCTAATAACAACCTTGGTGGAATTTTATAGCAAAGGGACTTCTAACTGATCCTAACATGCTTTAAGTGTGGTGGATATGCATGCCAGAAACATGTTGAGGATGCAAGTGGACGTAATGTTCCAAAAATTTCAAGGAGTAGAAAAAATCAAATTCTCAAGTGGTTGGATATTTACAAAAGACAAACAACCCACTTTTTGCCTATCCTAAAAAATCACAGATACTTTTGGAACTATCTATCTCAGCATTTTTTGGATGTTAAAATTTGTTTTAAGATCCAAACTTGGAGTTTTCACTCCCCCATTTTTCTCGTAAATAAAAAAAGATGTAAGGCATCCCAAAATGAAAATTTTAGAGTCCATGTATGCAAAAAAAATTGAAAATTATTTCACGCACTAAAAATGAACTCCAAGGCTTTGTTATCCATGTTATGGAAATTCCACTAGTACAACCCCTAATAACAACATTGGTGGAATTTTATAGGAAAGGGACTTCTAACTGATCCTAACATGCTTTAAGTGTGGTGGATATGCATGCCAGAAACATGTTGAGGATGCAAGTAAACCTAATGATCCAAAAATTTCAAGGAGTAGAAAAAAACATATTCTCAAGTGGTTGGATATTTACCAGAGGCAAACAACTCACTTTTTGCCTATCCTTAAAAATCACAGATACTTTTTGGAACTATCTCTCTCAGCATGTTTTGGATGTTCAAATATGTTTTCAGATGCAAACTTGAGTTTTCACTCTCCCATTTTTCTCGTAAACAAAAAAAGATATAAGGCATCACAAAATGAAAATTTTAGAGTCCATGAAGGCAAAAAAAATTTGAAAATTATTTCAAGCACTCAAAATGAACTCTAAGGTTTTGTTTTCCATGTTTGGGAAATTCCACAAGTACAACCCCTATTAATAAACTTGGTGGATTTTTTTAGGAAAAAGACTTCTAACTGATCCTAACATGCTTTAAGTGTGGTGGATATGCTTGCCAGAAACATGTTGAGGATGCAAGTGGACCTAATGATCGAAAAATTTCAAGGAGTAGAAAAAATTAAATTCTCATGTGGTTGGATATTTACCACAGCCAAACAACCCACTTTTTGCCTATCCATAAAAATCACAGATACTCTTTGGAACTATCTTTCTCAGCATTTTTTGGATGTTCAAATTTGTTTTCAGATCCAAACTTGACTTTTGACTCCATTTTTCCCGTAAACAAAAAACGATATAAGGCATCACAAAATGAAAATTTTAGAGTCCACGTATACTAAAAAAATTGAAAAAATATTTCACGCTGTAAAAATGAACTCCAAGGTTTTGTTAACCATGCTTGGGAAATTCCACTTGTAGAACCCCTAATAATAAGCTAGGTGCAATTTTATAGGAAAGGGACTTCTAACTGATCCTATCATGCTTTAAGTGTGGTGGATATACAATCTAGAAACATGTTGAGGATGCAAGTGGACCTAATGATCCAAAAATTTCGAGTAGAAAAAATCAAATTCTCAAGTGGTTGGATATTTACCAGAGCCAAACAACCCACTTTTTGCCTATCCTTAAAAATCACAGATACACTTTGGAACTATCTCTCTCAGCATTTTTTGGATGTTCAAATTTGTTTTCAGATCCAAACTTCAGTTTTCACTCCCCCATTTTTCTCTTAAACAAAAAAAGATATAAGGCATAACAAAATGAAAATTTTAGAGTCCATGTATGCAAAAAAAAATTGAAACTTATTTCATGCACTAAAAATGAACTCCAAGGTTTTGTTATCCATGTTTGGGAAATTCCACTAGTACAAGCCCTAATAATAATCCTGGTGGAATTTTATAGGAAAGGGACTTCTAACTGATCCTAACATGCTTTAAGTATGGTGGATATGCATGCCAGAAACATGTTGAGGATGCTAGTGGACCTAATGATCCAAAAATTTGAGGGAGTAGAAAAAATCAAATTCTCAAGTGGTTGGATATTTACCAGAGCCAAACAACCCACTTTTTGACTATCCTTAAAAATCACAAATACTTTTTGGAACTATCTCTCTCAGCATTATTTGTGTTTTCACTACCCCATTTTTCTCGTAAACAAAAAAAGATATAAGGCATCACAAAATGAAAATTTTAGAGTCCATGAATGCAAAAAAAATTTGAAAATTATTTCACGCACTCAAAATGAACTCCAAGCTTTTGTTATCCATGTTTGGGAAATTCCACTAGTACAACCCCTAATAATAAGCTTGGTGGAATTTTATAGGAAAGGGACTTGTAACTGATCCTAACATGCTTTAAGTGTGGTGGATATGCATGCCAGAAACATGTTGAGGATGCAAGTGGACCTACTGATCCAAAAATATCAAGGTGTAGAAAAAATCAAATTCTCAAGTTTACCAAAGCCAAACAACTCACTTTTTGCCTATCCTTAAAAATCACAGATACTTTTTGTAACTATCTCTCTCAGCATTTTTTGGATGTTCAAATTTGTTTTTAGATCGAAACTTGGAGTTTTCACTCCCCAATTTTTCTATTAAAAAAAAAGATATAAGGCATAACAAAATGAAAAATTTAGAGTCCATGTATGCAAAAAAAAATTGAAAATTATCTCACGCACTAAAAATGAACTCCAACGTTTTGTTATCCATGTTTGGGAAATTCCACTAGTACAACCCCTAATAATAAGCTTGGTGGAATTTTATAGGAAAGGGACTTCTAACTGATCCTAACATGCTTTAAGTGTGGTGGATATGCATGCCAGAAACATGTTGAGGATGCAAGTGGACCTAATGATCAAAAATTTCAGGGAGTAGAAAAAATCAAATTCTCAAGTGGTTGGATATTTACCAGAGCCAAAAAATCCACTTTTTTCCTGTCATTAAAAATCACAGATACTCTTTGGAACTATCTCTCTCAACATTTTTTGGATGTTAAAATTTCTTTTTAGATCCAAACTTGAGGTTTCACTCCCCCATTTTTCTCGTAAACAAAAAAAGATATAAGGCATAACAAAATGAAAAATTTAGAGGCCATGTATGCAAAAAAAAATATGGAAATTATCTCACGCAGTAAAAATGAACTCCAAGGTTTTGTTATCCATGTTTGGGAAATTCCACTAGTACAACCGCTAATAATAAGCTTGGTGGAATTTTATAGGAAAGGGACTTCTAACTGATCCTAACATGCTTTAAGTGTGGTGGATATGCATGCCAGAAACATGTTGAGGATGAAAGTAGACCTAATGATCCAAAAATTTCAAGGAGTAGAAAAAATCAAATTCTCAAGTGGTTGGATATTTACCAGAGCTAAACAACCCACTTTTTGCCTATCCTTAAAAATCACTGATTCTTTTTGGAACTATCACTCTTAGCATTTTTTGGATCTTCAAATTTGTTTTCAGATCCAAACATGGAGTTTTCACTCCACCATTTTTCTCGTAAACAAAAAAAGATATAAGGCATAACAAAACTAAAATTTTTGAGTCCATGTGTGCAAAAAAAAATTGAAAATTATTTCACGCACTAAAAATGATCTCCAAGGTTTTGTTATCCATGTTTGGGAAATTCCACTAGTACAACCCCTAATAATAAGCATGGTGGAATTTTATCGGAAAGGGACTTCTAACTGATCCGAACATGCTTTAAGTGTGGTGGATATGCATGGCAGAAACATGTTAAGGATGCAAGTGGACCTAATGATCCAAAAATTTCAAGGAGTAGAAAAAATAAAATTCTCAAGTGGTTGGATATTTACCAGAGTCAAACAACCCACTTTTTGCCAATACTTAAAAATCACAGATACTTTTTGGAACTATCTCTCTCAGCATTTTTTGGATGTTCAAATTTGTTTTCAGATCCAAACTTGGAGTTTTCACTCCACCATTTTTCTCGTCAACAAAAAAAGATATAACGCTTAACAAAATGAAAATTTTAGAGTCCATGCGTGCAAAAAAAATTTGAAAATTATATCATGCACTAAAAATGAATTCCAAGGTTTTGTTATCCATGTTTGGGAAATTCCACTAGTACAACCCCTAATAATAAGCTTGGTGGAATTTTATAGGAAAGGGACTTGTAACTGATCCTAACATGCTTTAAGTGTGGTGGATATGCATGCCAGAAACATGTTGAGGATGCAAGTGGACCTACTGATCCAAAAATATCAAGGAGTAGAAAAAATCAAATTCTCAAGTGGTTGGATATTTACCAGAAGCAAACAACCCACTTTTTACCTATTTTTAAAAATGGCAGATACATTTTGGAACTATCTCTCTTAGCATTTTTTGGATGTGGAAATTTCTTTTCAGATCCAAACTTGGAGTTTTCACTCCCCATTTTTCTCGAAAACAAAAAAAGATATGAGGCATAAAAAAATGAAAATTTTAGAGTCCATGTATGCAAAAAAAAGTTTATAATTATTTCACTGACTAAAAATGAACTCCAAGGTTTTGTTATCCATGTTTGGGAAATTCCACTAGTACAACCCCTAATAATAAGCTTGGTGGAATTTTATAGGAAAGGGACTTCTTACTGATCCTTACATGCTTTAAGTGTGGTGGATATGCATGCCAGAAACATGTTGAGGATGCAAGTGGACCTAATGATCCAAAAATTTCAAGGAGTAGAAAAAATCAATTTCTCAAGTGGTTGGATATTTACCAGAAGCAAACAACCCACTTTTTGCCTATCCTTAAAAGTCACAGATACATTATGGAACTTTCTCTCTTAGCATTTTTTCGATGTTCAAATTTGTTTTCAGATCCAAACTTGAGTTTTCACTCGCCCATTTTTCTCGTGAACAAAAAAAGATATAAGGCATAACAAAAATAAAATTTTAGAGTCCATGTATGCAAAAAAAATTTGAAAATTATTTCACGCACTAAAAATGAACTCCTAGGTTTTGTTATCCATGTTTGGGAAATTGCACTAGTACAACCCCTAATAATAAGCTTGGTGGAATTTTATAAGAAAGGGACTTCTAACTGATCCTAACATGCTTTAACTGTGGTAGATATGCATGCCAGAAACATGTTGAGGATGTAGGTGGACCTGATGATCCAAAAATTTCAAGGAGTAGAAAAAATCAAATTCTCAAGTGGTTGGATATTTACCAGAGCCAAACAACCTACTTTTTGCCTATCCTTAAAAATTACATATACTTTTTGGAACTATCTCTCTCAGCATTTTTTGGATGTTCAAATTTGTTTTCAGATCCAAACTTGAGATTTCACTCCCCCATTTTGCTCATAAACAAAAAAAGATATAAGGAATAACAAAATGAAAAATTTAGAGTCCATATATGCAAAAAAAAATTGGGAAATTATTTCACCCATTAAAAATGAAATCCTAGGTTTTGTTATCCATCTTTGGAAAATTTCGCTAGTACAACACCTAATAATAAGCTTGTTGGAATTTTATAGGAAAGGGACTTCTAACTGATCCTAACGTGCTTTAAGTGTGGTGGATATGCATGCCAGAAACATGTTGAGGATGCAAGTGGACCTAATGATCAAAAAATTTCAAGGAGTAGAAAGAAAAAAATTCTCAATTGGTTGGATATTTACCAGAGCCAAACAACCCACTTTTTGCCTATCCTTAAAAATCACAGATACTTTTTGGATTTGTCTCTGTAAGCATTTGTGCATTTCCATTTTGAATGTTCAGATTTGTTTTTAGATCCAAACTTGAGTTTTCTCTCTCCCATATTTCTCGTAAACAAAAAAGATGTAAGGCATAACAAAATGAAAATTTTAGAGTTCATGTATGCAAAAAAAATTTGAAAATTATTTCACGCACTGAAAATGAACTCCAAGGTTTTGTTATCCATGTTTGGGAAATTCCAACAGTACAACCCCTAATAATAAGCTTGGTGGAATTTTATAGGAAAGGGACTTGTAACTGATCCGAACATGCTTTAAGTGTGGTGGATTTGCATGCCAGAAACATGTTGAGGATGCAAGTGGACCTAATGATCGAAAAATTTCAAGGAGAAGAAAAAATCAAATTCTCAAGTGGTTGGATATTTATCAGAGCCAAACAACCCACTTTTTGCCTATCCTTAAAAATCACAGATACTTTTTGGAACTGTCTCTCTCGGCATTTGTGCATTTCCATTTTGGATGTTCAGATTTGATATTTGATCCAAACTTGAGTTTTCACTCTCCGATTTTTCTCGTAAACAAAAAAGATGTAAGGCATAACAAAACGAAAATTTAAGGGTTCAGGTATTAAAAAAAATGTGAAAATTTTTTGACGCACTAAAAATGAACTCCAAGGTTGTGTTATCCATGTTTGGTAAATTCCACTAGTACAACCTCTAATAATAATCTTGGTGGAATTTTATAGGAAACGGACTTCTATTGATCCTAACATGCCTTAGGTGTGGTGGATATGCATGCCAGAAACATGCTGAGCATGCAAGTGGACCTAATGATCCAAAAATTTCAAGGAGTAGAAAAAATCAAATTCTCAAGTGGTTGGATATTTACCTGAGCCAAACAACCCACTTTTTGCCTATCCTTAAAAATCACAGATACTTTTTGGAATTGTCTCTCTAAGCATTTGTGCATTTCCATTTTGGATGTTCAAATTTGCTTTTAGATCCAAACTTGAGTTTTCACTCTCCCATATTTCTCTTAAACAAAAACGATGTAAGGCATAACAAAATGAAAATTTTATAGTTCATGTATGCCAAAAAAATTTCAAAATTATTTGTCACAATTAAAATCAACTCCGAGGATTAGTTATCCATCCTTGGGAAATTCCACTAGTACAACCCCTCATAATAAGCTTGGCTGAATTTTATTGGAAAAGGGACTTCTAACTGATCCTAACATGTTTTAAGTGTCGTGGATATGCATGCCAGAAACATGTTGAGGATGCAAGTGGACCCAATGAAAGAAAAATTTCAAGGAGTAGAAAAAATCAAATTCTGGAGTGGTTCGATATTGACCAGAGCCAAACAAACCACTTTTTGCCTATCCTTAAAAATCACAGATACTTTTTGGAACTGTCTCTCTAAGCATTTGTGCATTTCCATTTTGGATGTTCAAATTTGTTTTTAGATCCAAACTTGAGTTTTCACAACCCCATTTTTCTCGTAAACAAAAAAGATGTCAGGCATAACAAAATGAAAATTTTAGAGTTCATGTACGAAAAAAAATAGAAAATTATATGACGCACTAAAAATAAACTCCAAGGTTACATTACCCATGTTTGGGAAATTCCACTAGTACAACCCCTAATAATAAGCTTGGTGGAATTTTATAGGAAAGGGACTTCTTACTGATCCAAACATGCTTTAAGTGTGGTGGATATGCATGCCAGAAACATGTTGAGGATGCAAGTGGACCTAATGGTCCAAAATTTTCAAGGAGTCGAAAAAATCAAATTCTCAAGTGGTTGGATATTGACTAGAGCCAAACAACCTACTTTTTGCCTATCCTTAAAAATCACAGATACTTTTTGGAACTGCCGCTCTAAGCATTTGTGCATTTCCATTTTGGATGTTCAGATTTTTTTTCAGATCCAAACTTGAGTTTTCACTCTCGCATTTTTCTCTGTAAACGAAAAAGATATAAGGCATAACAAAATGAAAATTTTAGAGTACATGTATGCAAAGAAAATGTGAAAATTTTTTGACGCACTAAAAATGATTTCCAAGGTTTTGTTATCCTTGTTTGGGAAATTCCACTAGTACAACCCCTAATAATAAGCTTGGTGGAATTTTATAGGAAAGGGACCTCTAACTGATCCTAACATGCTTTAAGTGAGGTGGATATGCATGCCAGAAACATGTTGAGGATGCAAGTGAACCTAATGATCCAAAAATTTCAAGGAGTAGAAAAACTCAAATTCTCAAGTGGTTGGATATTTACAGAGCCAAACAACCCACTTTTTCCCTTTCCTTAAAAATCACAGATACTTTTTGGAAATGTCTCTCTAAGCATTTGTGCAGTTCCATTTTGGATGTTCAGATTTGTTTTCAGATCCAAACTCTAGTTTTTACTTTCCGATATTTCTCGTAAACAAAAAAGATGTAAGGCGTAACAAAATGAAAATTTTAGAGTTCATGTATGCAAAAAAAATTTGAAAATTAATTGACGTACTAAAAATGAACTCCAAGGTTTTGATATCCATGTTTGGGAAATTCCAATAGCACAACCCCTAATAAAAAGCTTGCTGGTATTTTATAGGAAAGGGACTTGTAACTGATCCTAACAGGCTTTAAGTATGGTGGATATGCATGCCAGAAACATGTTGAGGATGCAAGTGGACCTAATGATCCAAAAATTTCAAGGAGAAGAAAAAATCAATTTCTGAAGTGGTTGGATATTTACCAAAGCCAAACAACCTACTTTTTACCTATCCTTAAAAATCACAGATACTTTTTGGAACTGTCTCTCTCAGCAATTGTGCATTTCAATTTTGGATGTTCAAATTTGATTTCAGATCCAAACTTGAGTTTTCACTCTCCCATTTTTCTCGTAAACGAAAAAGATGTAAGGCATAACAAAATGAAAATTTTAAAGTTCATGTTTGCAAAAGAAATTTGAAAATTATTTGACGCACAAAAAATGAACTCCAAGGTTATGTTATCCTTGTTTTGGAAATTCCACTAGTACAACCCCTAACAATAAGCTTGGTGGAATTTTATAGGAAAGGGACTTCTAATAGATCCTAACATGCTTTAAGTGTGGTGGATAAGCATGGCAGAAACATGTTGCGGATCCAAGTGGACCTAATGATCCAAAAATTTCAAGGAGTAGAAAAAATCAAATTCTCAAGTGGTTTGATATTTACCGCAGCCAAACAACCCACTTTTTGCCTATCTTTAAAAATGTCAGGCAGTTTTTTCAACTGTCTCTCTCAGCATTTGTGCATTTCCATTTTGGATGTTCAGATTTTTTTTTAGATCCAAACTTGAGTTTTCACTCTCCCATTTTTCTCGGAAGCAAAAAAGATGTAAGGTAAAACAAAACAAAAATTTTAGAATTCAAGTATTAAAAAAAAGTGAAAATTTTTTTACGCACTAAAAATGAACTCCAAGGTTTTGTTATCCATGTTTGGGAAATTCCACTAGTACAACCCCTAATAATAAGCTTGGTGGAATTTTATAGGAAAGTGACTTCTAGATGATCCTAACATGCTTTAACTGTGGTGGATATGCATGCCAAAAACATGTTCACGATGCAAGTGGACCTAATGATCCAAAAATTTCAAGGAATAGAAAAAATCAAATTCTCAAGTGGTTGGATATTTACCAGAGCCAAACAACCCACTTTTTACCTCTCGTTAAAAATCACGAATACTTTTTGAAACTGTCTCTCTTAGCATTTGGGCATTTTCATTTTAGATTTGTTTTCATATGCAAACTTGAGTTTTCACTCTTCCATTTTTCTCGTAAACAAAAAAGATGTAAGGAATAACAAAATGAAAATTTTAGAGTTCATGTATGCAAAAATAATTTGAAAATTATTTGACGCACTAAAAATGAACTCCAAGGTTTTGTTATCCATGTTTGGGAAATTCTACTAGTACAAGACCTAATAATAAGCTTGGTCGAATTTTATAGGAAAGGGACTTCTAACTGATCCTAACATGCTTTAAATGTGGTGGAAATGCATGCCAGAAACATGTTGAGGATGCAAGTGGACCTAATGATCCAAAAATTTCAAGGAGTAGAAAAAATCAAATTCTCAAGTGGTTGGGTATTTACCTGAGCCAAACAACCCACATTTTGCCTATCCTTAAAAATCACAGATACTTTTTGGAACTATCTCTCTCAGCATTTGTGCATTTCCATTTTGGATGTTCAAATTAGTTTTCAGATCCAAACTTGTGTTTTCACTCTCCCATTTTTCTCGTAAACAAAAAAGATGTAAGGCATAACAAAATGAAATTTTAGAGTTCATGTATGCAAAAAAAATTTGAAAATTATTTGACTCACTAAAAATGAACTCCAAGGTTTTGTTATCCATGTTTGGGAAATTCCACTAGCACAACCCCTAATAATAAGCTTGGTGGAATTTTGTAGGAAAGGGACTTCTAACTGATCCTAACATGCTTTAAGTGTGGTGGATATGCATGCCAGAAACATGTTGAGGATGCAAGTGGACCTAATGATCAAAAAATTTCAGGGAGTAGAAAAAATCAAATTCTCAAGTGATTGGATATTTACCAAAAGCAAACAACCCACTTTTTACCTCTCCTTAAAAATCACGAATACTTTTTGAAACTGTCTCTCTTAGCATTTGGGCATTTTCATTTTAGATTTGTTTTCATATGCAAACTTGAGTTTTCACTCTCCCATTTTTCTCGTAAACAAAAAAGATGTAAGGAATAACAAAATGAAATTTTAAAGTTCATGTACTCAAAAAAAATTTGAAAATTATTTGACGCACTAAAAATGAACTCCAAGGTTATGTTATCCATGTTTTGGAAATTCCACTAGTACAACCCCTAACAATAAGCTTGGTGGAATTTTATAGGAAAGGATCTTCTAATTGATCCTTACATGCTTTAAGTTTTGTGGATATGCATGCCAGAAACATGTTGCAGATGCAAGTGGACCTAATGATCCAAAAATTTCAAGGAGTAAAAAAAATCAAATTCTCAAGTGGTTTGATATTTACCGCAGCCAAACAACCAACTTTTTGCCTATCCTTAAAAATCACAAATACTTTTTGGAATTGCCTCTCGCAGCATTTGGGCATTTCCATTTTGGATGTTCAGATTTGTTTTCAGATCCAAACTTGAGTTTTCACTCTCCTATTTTTCTCGTAAACAAAAAAGATGTAAGGCATTACAAAATGAAAATTTTAGAGTTCATGTATGCAAAAATAATTTGAAAATTACTTGACGCACTAAAAATGAACTCCAAGGTTTTGTTATCCATCTGATGGAAATTCCACTAGTACAACCCTAATAATAAGCTTGGTTGAGTTTTACAGGAAAGGGACTTCTAACTGATCCTAACATGCTTTAAGTGTGGTGGATATGCATGCCAGAAACATGTTGAGGATGCAAGTGGACCTAATGAGCCAAAATTTTCAAGGAGTAGAAAAAATCAAATCTAAGTGGTTGGATATTTACAAGTGCGAAACAACCCACTTTTTGCCTATCCTTAAAAATCACAGATACTTTTTGGAACTGTCTCTCTCAGCATTTGTGCATTTCCATTTTGGATGTTCAGATTTTGTTTCAGATCCAAACTTGAGTCTTCACTCTCCCATTTTTCTCGTAATTAAAAAAGATGTCAGGCATAACAAAACGAAAATTTAAGAGTTCAAGTATTAAAAAAAATGTGAAAATTTTTTGACGCACTAAAAATGAACTCCTAGGTTTTGTTATTCATGTTTGGGAAATTCCACTAGTACAACCCCTAATAATAAGCTTGGTGGAATTTTATAGGAAACGGACTTCTAACTGATCCTAACATGCTTTTAAGTGTGGTGGATATGCATGCCAGAAACATGTTGAGGATTCAAGTAGACCTAATGATCCAAAAATTTCAAGGAGTAGAAAAAATCAAATTCTAAAGTGGTTGGATGTTGACCAGAGCCAAACAACCCACTTTTTGCCTATCCTTAAAAATCACAGATACTTTTTGGAACTGTCTCTCTAAGCATTTGTGTATTTCCATTTTGGATGTTAGATTTGTTTTCAGATCCAAACTTTAGTTTTCACTCTTCCATTTTTCTCATAAACAAAAACCATGTAAGGCATAACAAAATGAAAATTTTATAGGTCATGTATGCCAAAAAAATTTGAAAATTAATTGACGCAATTAAAATCAACTCCAAGGTTTTGTTTTCCTTCTTTGGGAAATTCCACTAGTACAACCCTTAATAATAAGCTTGGTTGAATTTTATTGGAAAAGGAACTTCAAACTGATCCTAACATGCTTTAAGTGTAGTGGATATGCATGCCAGAAACATGTTGAGGTTGCAAGTGGACCCAATGATCGAAAAATTTCAAGGAGTAGAAAAAATCAAATTCTGAAGTGGTTCGATATTGACTAGAGCCAAACAACCCAATTTTTGCCTATCCTTAAAAATCACAGATACTTTTTGGAACTGTCTCTCTCAGCATTTGTGCATTTCCATTTTGGATGTTCAAATTTGTTTTTAGATCCAAACTTGAGTTTTCACTCTCCCATTTTTCTCGTATACAAAAAAGATGTCAGGCATAACAAAATGAAAATTTTAGAGTTCATGCATGAAAAAAAACTAGAAAATTATTTGACGCACTAAAAATGAACTCCAAGGTTACGTTATCCATGTTTGCGAAATTCCACTAGTACAAGCCCTAACAATAAGCTTGGTGCAATTTTATTGGAAAGGGACTTCTTACTGATCCTAACATGCTTTAAGTGTGGTAGATAAGCATGCCAGAAACATGTTCGGATGCAAGTGGACCTAATGATCCAAAAATTTCAAGGAGTAGAAAAAATCAAATTCTCAAGTGGTTGGAAATTTACCGCAGCCAAACAACCCACTTTTTGCCTATCCTTAAAAATCACAAGTAGTTTTTGGAACTGTTTCTCTCTGCATTTGCCCATTTTTCTCGTAAACAGAAAAGATGTAAGACAAAACCAAACGAAAATTTTAGAGTTCAAGTATTAAAAAAAAATGTAAAAATTTGTTGACGCACTAAAAATGAACTCCAAGGTTTTGTTATCCATGTTGGGGAAATTCCACTAGTACAACCCTTAATAATAAGCTTGGTGGAATTTTATACGAAAGGGACTTCTAAGTGATCCTAACATGCTTTAAGTGAGGTGGATATGCATGCCAAAAACATGTTGAGGATTCAAGTGGACCTAATGATCCAAAAATTTGAAGGAGTAGAAAAATCAAATTCTCAAGTGGTTGGATATTTACCAGAGCCAAATAACCAACTTTTTGCCTGTCCTTAAAAATCTCAGATACTTTTTGGAACTGTCTCTCTCAGCATTTGTGCATTTCCATTTTGGATGTTCAGATTTGTTTTCAGATCCAAACATGATTTTTCACTCTCCCATTTTTCTCGTAAACAAAAAAGATGTAAGGAATAACAAAATGAAAATTTTAAAGTTCTTGCATGCAAAAAAAATTTAAAAATTATTCGACGCACTAAAAATAAACTCCAAGGTTTTGTTATCGATGTTTGCGAAATTCCACTAGTACAAGCCCTAATAATAAGCTTGGTGGAATTTTATTGGAAAGGGACTTCTAACTGATCCTAACATGCTTTAAGTGTGGTGGATATGCATTCCAGAAACATGTTGAGGATGCAAGTGGACCTAATGATCCAAAAATTTCAAGCAGTAGAAAAAATCAAATTCTCAAGTGGTTGGAAATTTACCAGAGCCAAACAACCCATTTTTTTCCTATCCTTAAAAATCACAGATACTTTTTGGAACTGTCTCTCTCAGGATTTGTGCATTTCCATTTTGGATGTTCAGATTTGTTTTTAGATCCAAACTTGAGTTTTCACTGTCCCATTTTTCTCGTAAACAAAAAAGATGTAAGTCATAACAAAATGAAAATTTCAGAGTTCATGTAAGCAAAAAAAATTTGAAAATTATATGACTCACTAAAAATGAACTCCACGGTTTTGTTATCCATGTTTGGGAAATACCACTAGTACAACCCCTAATAATAATCTTGGTGGAATTTTATAAGAAATGGACTTCTAACTGATCCTAACATGCTTTAAGTGTGGAGGATATGAATGCCAGAAACATGTTGAGGATGCAAGTGGACCTAAAGATCCAAAATTTTCAAGGAGAAGAAAAAATAAAATTCTCAAGTGGTTGGATATTTACCAGAGCCAAACAACCCACTTTTTGCCTATCCTTAAAAATCACAGATACTTTCTGGAATTGTCTCTCTAAGCATTTGTACATTTCCATTTTTGATGTTCAGATTTGTTTTCACATCCAAACTTGAGTTTTCACTCTCCCATTTTTCTCGTAAACAAAAAAGATGTAAGGCATAACAAAATGAAAATTTCAGAGTTCATGTATGCAAAAAAAATGTGAAAATTATTTGACCCACTAAAAATGAACTCCAACATTTTTTTATCCATCTTTGGGAAATTCCACAAGTACAACTCCTAATAATAAGCTTGGTGGAATTTCATAGGAAAGGGACTTCTAACTGATCCTAACATGCTTTAATTGTGGTGGTTATGCATGCCCGAAACATGTTGAGGATGCAAGTGGACCAAATCATTGAAAAATTTCAAGGAGTAGGAAAAATCAAATTCTCAAGTGGTTGGAAATTTACCAGAGCCAAACAACCCACTTTTTGCCTATCCTTAAAAACCACAGATACTTTTTGGAAGTGTCTCTCTCAGCATTTGTGCATTTCGTTTTTTGATGTTCACATTTTGTTTCAGATCCAAACTAGAGTTCTCACTCTCCCATTTATCTCGTCAACAAAAAAGATGTAAGGCATAACAAAATGAAAATTTTAGAGTTCATGTATGCAAAAAAATTAAAAATTATTTGACGCACTAATAATGAACTCCTAGGTTTTGTTATCCCTCTTTGGGAAATTCCACTAGTACAACCTCTAATAATAAGGTTGGTGGAATTTTATAGGAAAGGGAGTTCTAACTGATCCTAACATGCTTTAAGTGTGGTGGATATGCATGGCAGAAACATGTTGCGGATGCAGGTGGACCTAATGATCCAAAATTTTCAAGGAGTAGAAAAAATCAAATTCTCAAGTGATTGGATATTTACCAGAGCCAAACAACCCACTTTTTGGAGCTGTCTCTCTCAGCATTTGTGCATTTCCATTTTGGATGTTCTAATTTATTTTCAGATCCACACTTGACTTTTCACTGTCCCTTTTTCTCGTAAACAAAAAAGATGTAAGGCATAACAAAATGAAAATTTTAGAGTTCACGTATGCAAAAAAAATTGAAAATTATATGACGCAGTTAATATGAACTCCAGGGTTTTGTTATCCATATTTGGGAAATACCACTAGTACAACCCCTAATAATAAGCTTGGTGGAATTTTATCGGAAAGGGACTTCTAACTGATCCTAACATGCTTTAAGTGTGGTGGATATGCATGCCAGAAACATGTTGAGGATGCAAGTGGACCTAATGATCCAAAATTTTAAAGGAATAGAAAAAATCAAATTCTCAAGTGGTTGGATATTTAGTAGAGCCAAACAACCCACTTTTCGCCTATCATTAAAAATCACAGATTTTTTTTGGAGCTGTCTCTGTAAGCATTGGTGCATTTCCATTTTTGATGTTCAGATTTTGTTTCAGATCCAAACTTGAGTGTTCACTCTCCCATTTTTCTCGTAAACAAAAAAGATGTAAGGCATACCAAAATGAATATTTTAGAGTTCATGTATGCAAAAAAAATTTTAAAATTATTTGATGCACTAAAAAAGAACTCCACAGTTATGTTATCCGTGATTGGCAAATTTCACTAGTACAACCGCTAATAATAAGCTTGGTGGAAATTGATCGGAAAGGGACTTCTAACTGATCCTAACATCCTTTAAGTGTGGTGGATATGCATGCCAAAAACATGTTGAGGGTGCAAGTGGATGTAATGACCCAAAAATTTCAAGGAGTAGAAAAGATCAAATTCTTAAGTGGTTGGATATTTACCAGAGCCAAACAACCCACTTTTTGCCTACCCTTAAAAATCACAAATACTTTTTGGAACTGTCTCTCTCAGCATTTGTGCATTTCAATTTTGGATGTTCAGATTTGTTTTCATATCCAAACTTGAGTTTTCACTCTCCCATTTTTCTCGTAAACAAAAAAGATGTGAGGCATAACAAAATAAAACTTTTAGCGTTCATGTACGCAAAAAAAAATTTGAAAATTATAATGAACTCCAAGGTTTTGTTATCCATCTTTGGGAAATTTCACTAGTACAACCACTAATAATAAGCTTGGTGGAATTTTATAGGAAAGGGACTTCTAACTCATCCTAACATGCTTTGAGTGTGGTGGATATGCATGCCAGAAACATATTGAGGATGCGAGTGGACCTAAAGATCCAAAATTTTCAAGGAGTAGAAAAAATCAAATTCTCAAGTGGTTGGATATTTACCACAACCAAACAACCCTCTTTTTGCCTATCTTTAAAAATCATTGATAATTTTTGCAACTATCTCTCTATGCATTTGTACATTTCCATTTTGGATGTTCAAATTTGTTTTCACATCCAAACTTGAGTTTTCACTCTGCCATTTTTCTCGTAAACAAAAAAGATTTAAGGCATAACATAATGAAATTTTTAGAGTTCATGTATGCAAAAAAAATTTGAAAATTATTTGACACACTAAATATGAACTCCAAGGTTTTGTTATCCATCTTTGGGAAATTCCACTAGTACAACCCTTAATAATAAGCTTGGTGGAATTTTATAGGAAAGGGACTTCTAACTGATCCTAACATGCGTTAAGTGTGGTGCATAAGCATTCCAGAAACATGTTGAGGATGCAAGTGGACCTAATGACCAAAAATTTCAAGGAGTAGAAAAAATCAAATTCGCAAGTGGTTGGATATTTACTAGGGCCAAACAACCCACTTTTTTCCTATCCTTAAAAATCACTGGTACTTTTTGGAACAGTCTCTATCAGCATTTGTGCATTTCCATTTTGGATGTTCAAATTTGTTTTCACATCCAAACTTGAGTTTTCACTCTTCCATTTTTCTCGTAAACAAATAAGATATCAGGCATAACAAAATGAAAATTTTAGAGTTCAAGGATGCAAAAAAAATTTGAAAATTATTTGACACACTAAATATGAATTCCAAGGTTTTGTTATCCATCTTTGAAAAATTCCACTCATACAACCCCTAATAATAAGCTTGGTGGAATTTTATAGTAAAGGGACTTCTAATTGATCCTAACATGCTTGAAGTGTGGTTGATATGCATGCCATAAACATGTTGAGGATGCAAATGGACCAAATGATCCAAATATTTCAACGACTAGAAAAAATCTAATTCTCAAGTGGTTGGATATTTACCAGAGCCAAACAACCCACTTTTTGCCTATACTTAAAAATCACAAATACTTTTTGAAACTATCTCTCTCAGCATTTGTGGATTTCCATTTTGGATGTTCAGATTTTGTTTCAGATCCAAACTTGAGTTTTCACTCTCCCATTTTTCTCGTAAACAAAAAAGATGTAAGACTTAAAAAAATGAAAATTTTAGAGTTCATGTATGCAAAAAAAAAATGAAAATTATTTGACACACTAAATATGTACTTCAAGGTTTTGTTATCCATCTTTGGGAAATTCCACTAGTACAACCCCTAATAATAAGCTTGGTGGAATTTTATAGGAAAGGGACATCTAACTGATCCTAAGATGCTTTAAGTGTGGTGGATATGCATGCCAGAAACATATTGAGGATGCAAGTGGACCTAAAGATCCAAAAATTTCAAGGAGTAGAAAAAATCAAATTCTCAAGTGGTTGGATATTTACCTGAGCCAAAGAACCCACTTTTTGCCTATCCTTAAAAATCACAGATACTTTTTGGAATTGTCCCTCTCAGCATTTGTGGATATTCATTTTGGATGTTCAGATTTCGTTTCAGATCCAAACTTGAGTTTTCACTCTCGCATTTTTCTCGAAAACAAAAAAGTTGTAAGACATAAAATAATGAAAATTTTAGATTTCATGAATGCAAAAAAAAATTTAAAATTATTTGACGCACTAAAAATGAACTCCAAGGTTTTGTTATCCATGTTTGGGAAATTCCACTAGTACAACCCCTAATAATAAGCTTGGTGGAATTTTATAGGAAAGGGACTTCTAACTGTTCCTAACATGCTTTAAGTGTGGTGGATATGCATGCCAGAAACATGTTATGGATGCAAGTGGACCTAATGATCCAAAAATTTCAAGGTGTAGAAAAAATCAAATTCTCAAGACGTTGGATAATTAACAGAGCCAAACAACCCACTTTTTGCCTATCCTTAAAAATCACAGATACTTTTTGGAACTGTCTCTCTCAGCATTTGTGCATTTCCATTTTGGATGTTCAGATTTGTTTTCAGATCCAAACTTGAGTTTTCTCTCTCCCATTTTTCTCGTAAACAAAAAAGATGTAAGGCATAACAAAATGTAAATTTTAGAGTTCATGTATGCAAAAAAAAATTGAAAATTATTTGACGCTCTAAAAATGAACTCCAAGGTTTTGTTATCCATCTTTGGGAAATTCCACTAGTACAACTCCTAATAATAAGCTCGGTGGAAGTTTATAGGAAAGGAACTTCTAACTGATCCTAACATGCTTTAAGTGTGGTGATTATGCATGCCAGACACATGTTGAGGATGCAAGTGGACCTAATGATCCAAAAATTTCAAGGAGTATAAAATATCAAATTCTGAAGTGGTTGGATATTTACCAGAGCCAAACAACCCACTTTTTGCCTATCCTTAAAAATCACTGATACTTTTTTGAACTATCTCTCTCAGCATTTGTGCATTTCCATTTTGGATGTTCAGTTTATTTTTTAGATCCAAACTTGAGTTTTCTCTCTTCCTTTTTCTCGTAAACAAAAAAGATGGAAGGAATAACAAAATGAAAATTTTAGAGTTCATGTATGTAAAAAAAAACTGAAAATAATTTGACGCACAAGAAATGAACTCCAAGGTTTTGTTTTCAATGTTTGGGAAATTGCACTAGTACAACCCCTAATAAGAAGCTTAGTGGAATTTTATAGGAAAGGGACTTTTAACTGATCCTAAAGGGCTTTAATTGTGGTGGATATGCATGCCAGAAACATGTTGAGAATGCAAGTGCACCTAATGATCGAAAAATTTGAAGGAGTAGAAAAAATAAAATTCTTAAGTGGTTGGATAATTACTAGGGCCAAACAACCCACTTTTTGCCTATCCTTAAAAATTAGAGATACTTTTTGGAACTGTCTCTCTCAGCATTTGTGCATTTCCATTTTGGATGTTCAGATTTGTTTTCAGATCCAAACTTGAGTTTTCTCTCTCCCATTTTTCTCGTAAACAAAAAAGATGTAAGGCATAACAGAATGTAAATTTTAGTGTTAATGTATGCAAAAAAAAATTGAAATTTATTTGGCGCTCTAAAAATGAACTCCAAGGTTTTGATATCCATCTTTGGGAAATTCCACTAGCACAACCCCTAATAAGAAGCTTGGTGGAATTTTATAGGAAAGGGACTTCTAACTGATCCTAACATGCTTTAAGTGTCGTGGATATGCATGCAAGAAACATGTTGAGGATGCAAGTGGACCTAATGATCCAAAAATTAGAAGTAGTAGAAAAATAAAATTCTCAAGAGGTTGGATAATTACCAGAGCCAAACAACCCACTTTTCGCCTATCCTTAAAAATCACAGATACTTTTTGGAACTGTCTCTCTCAGCATTTGTGCATTTCCATTTTGGATGTTCAGATTTGTTTTCAGATCCAAACTTGAGTTTTCTCTCTCCCATTTTTCTCGTAAACAAAAAAGATGTAAGGCATAACAAAATGTAAATTTTAGTGTTCATGTAGGCAAAAAAAAATTGAAAATTATTTGATGCTCTAAAAATGAACTCCAAGGTTTTGTTATCCATCTTTGGGAAATTCCACTAGTACAACTCCTAATAATAATTCGGTGGAATTTTATAGGAAAGGGACTTCTAACTAATCCTAACAAGCTTTAAATGTGGTGGATATGCATGCTAGAAACATGTTGAGGATGCAAGTGGACCTAATGATCCAAAAATTTCAAGGAGTAGAAAAACTCAAATTCTCAAGTGCTTGGATATTTACCAGAGCCAAACAACCCACTTTTTGCTTATCCTTAAAAATCACAGATACTTTTTTTAACTATCTCTCTAAGCATTTGTGCATTTCCATTTTCGATGTTCAAATTTATTTTCCCAACCAAACTTGCATTTTCACTCTTTCATTTTTCTCGTAAACAAAAAAGATGTAAGGCATAAAAAAATAAAAATTTTAGTGTTCATGTATGCAAAAAACATTTGATAATTATTTGACACACTAACTACGAAATCCAAGGTTTTGTTATCCATCTTTGGGAAATTCCACTAGTACAACCGCTAATAATAAGCTTGGTGGAATTTGATAGGAAAGGGACTTCTAACTGATCCTAACATTCTTTAAGTGTGGTGGATATGCATGCCAGAAACATGTTGAGGATGCAAGTGGACCTAATAATCCAAAAATTTCAAGGAGTAGAAAAAATCAAATTGTCAAGTGGTTGGATATTTACCAGAGCCAAACAACCCACTTTTTGCCTATCCTTAAAAATCATAGATACTTTTTGGAACTGTCTCTATCAGCATTTGTGGATTTCCATTTTGGATGTTCAGATTTTGTTTCAGATCCAAACTTGAGTTTTCACTCTCCCATTTTTCTCGTAAACAAAAAAGAATTCAGACATAAAAAAATGAAAATTTCGGAGTTCATGTATGACAAAAAAATTTTAAAATTATTTGACGCACTAAAAATGAACTCCAAGGTTTTGTTATCCATGTTTGGGAAATTCCACTAGTACAACCCCTAATAATAAGCTAGGTGGAATTTTATAGGAAAGGGATTTCTAACTGATCCTAACACGCTTTAAGTGTGGTGAATATGCATGCCAGAAAAATGTTGAGGATGCAAGTGGACCTAATGATCCAAAAATTTCAAGGAGTGTAATAAATCATATTCTCAAGTGGTTGGATATTTACCTGAGCCAAGCAACCCACTTTTTACCTATCCTTTAAAATCACAGATACTTTTTGGAACTATCTCTCTTAGCATTTGTGCATTTCCATTTTGGATGTTCAAATTTTTTTTCTGATCCAAACTTGAGTTTTCATTCTCCCTTTTTCTCGTAAACAAAAAAGATGTAAGGAATAACAAAATGAAAATTTTAGAGTTCATGTATGCAAAAAAAAATTGAAAATTATTTGTCGCACTAGAAATGAACTCAAAGGTTTTGTTTTCCATGTATGGGAAATTCCACTAGTACAACCCCTAATAATAAGCTTGGTGGAATTTTATAGGAAAGGGACTTCTGGCTGATCCTAACATGCTTTAAGTGTGGTGGATATGCATGCTAGAAACATGTTGAGGATGCAAGTGGACCTAATGATCCTAAAATTTCAAAGAGTAGAAAAAATCTAATTCTCAAGTGGTTGGATATTTACAAGAGCCAAACATCCCACTTTTTGCCTCTCCTTAAAAATCATAGATACTTTTTGGAACTGTCTCTCTCAGCATTTGTGCATTTCCATTTTGGATGTTCAGATTTCTTTTCAGATCCAAACTTGAGTATTCACTTTCCCATTTTTCTCGTAAACAAAAAAAATGTAAGGCATAAAAAAATAAAAATTTTACTGTTCATGTATGCAAAAAAAAAATTGAAAATTATTTGACACACTAACTATGAAATCCAAGGTTTTGTTATCCATCTTTGGGAAATTCCACTAGTACAACCCCTAATAATAATCTTGGTGGAATTTTATAGGAAAGGGACTTCTAACTGATCCTAACTTGCTTTAAGTATCGTGGATATGCATGCCAGAAACATGTTGTGGTTGCAAGTAGACCTAATGATCCAAAAATATCAAGGAGTAGAAAAAATGAAATTCTCAAGTGGTTGGATATTTACCAGAGCCAAACATCCCACTTTTTGCCTATCCTTAAAAATCACTGATACTTTTTTGAACTATCTCTCTCAGCATTTTTGCACTTCCATTTTGGATGTTCAAATTTGTTTTTAGATCCAAATTTGAGTTTTCCCTTTTTCTCGTAAACAAAAAAAATGTAAGGAATAACAAAATAAAAATTTTAGAGTTCATGTATATAAAAAACAACTGAAAATAATTTGACGCACAAGAAATGAACTCCAAGATTTTGTTTTCCATGTTTGGGAAATTCCACAAGTACAACCCCTAATAAGAAGCTTGGTGGAATTTTATAGGAAAGGGACTTCTGACTAATCCAAACATGCTTTAAGTGTGGTGGATATGCATGCCAGAAACATGTTGTGAATGCAAGTGCACCTAATGATCAAAAAATTTGAAGGAGTAGAAAAAATAAAATTCTCAAGTGGTTGGATAATTACCAGAGCCAAACAACCCACTTTTTGCCTATCCTTAAAAATTAGAGATACTTTTTGGAACTGTCTCTCTCGGCATTTGTGCTTTTCCATTTTGGATGTTCAGATTTGTTTTCAGATCCAAACTTGAGTTTTCTCTCTCCCATTTTTCTCGTAAACAAAAAAGATGTAAGCCATAACATAATGTAAATTTTAGAGTTCATGTATGAAAAAAAAAATTAAAAAATAATTTGACACTCTAAAAATGAACTCCAAGGTTTTGTTATCCATCTTTGGGAAAATTCCACTAGTACTACCCCTAATAAGAAGCTTGGTGGAATTTTATAGGAAATGGACTTTTAACTGATCCTAACATGCTTTAAGTGGGGTGGATATGCATGCCAGAAACATGTTGAGGATGCAAGTGGACCTAATGATCAAAAAATTTCAAGGAGTAGAAAAAATAAAATTCTCAAGTGGTTGGATATTTACAAGAGCCAAACAACCCACTTTTTGCCTATCCTTAAAAATCACAGATACTTTTTGGAACTATCTCTCTCAGCATTTGTGGATTTCCATTTTGGATGTTCAGATTTTGTTTCAAATCCAAACTTGAGTTTTCACTCTCCCATTTTTCTCGTAAAGAAAAAAGAATTCAGACATATAAAAATGAAAATTTTAGAGTTCATGTATGACAAAAAAAATTAAAATTATTTGACACACTAAAAATGAACTCCAAGGTTTTGTTCTCCATCTTTGGGAAATTCCACTAGTACAACCCCTAATAATAAGCTTGGTGGAATTTTATAGGAAAGGGACTTCTAACTGATCCTAACATGCATTAAGTGTGGTGAATACTCATGCCAGAAACATGTTCAGGATGCAAGTGGACCTAATGATCCAAAAATTTTAAGGAGTATAAAAAATCATATTCTCAAGTGGTTGGATATTTACCAGAGCCAAACAACCCACTTTTTGCCTATCCTTAAAAATCACAGATACTTTTTGAAACTATCTCTCTCAGCATTTGTGCATTTCCATTTTGGATGTTCAAATTTGTTTTCAGATCCAAACTTGAGTTTTCATTCTCCCTTTTTCTCGTAAACAAAAAAGATGTAAGGAATAACAAAATGAAAATTTTAGAGTTCATGTATGCAAAAAAAAAATTGAAAATAATTTGACGCATTAGAAATGAACACCAAGGTTTTGTTTTCTCTGTTTGGGAAATTCCACTAGTACAATGCCTAATAATAAGCTTGGAGGAACTTTATAGGAAAGGGACTTCTAACTGATCCTAACATGCTTTAAAAGTGGTGGATATGCATGCCAGAAACATGTTGAGGATGCAAGTGGACCTAATGATCCAAAAATTTCGAGGAGTAGAAACAATCAAATTCTCAAGTGGTTGGAAATTTACCAGAGCCAAACAACTCACTTTTTGCCTATCCTTAAAAATCACAGATAGTTTTAGGAACTGTCTCCCTCAGCATTTGTGGATTTCCAATTTGGATGTTCAGATTTTTTCTCAGATCCAAACGCAAGTGGACCTAATGGTCCAAAAATTTCAAGGAGAAGAAAAAATCACAGATATTCTAGTGATTTGATATTTACCGGAGCCAAAGAACCCACTTTTTGCCTATCTTTAAAAATCACAGATAGTTTTTCGAACTGTCTCTCTCAGCATTTGTGCATTTCCATTTTGGATGTCCAGATTTGTTTTCAAATCCAAACTTGAGTTTCCACTCTCCCATTTTTCTCGTCAACAAAAAAGATGTAAGGCATAACAAAATTAAAATTTTAGAGTTCATGTAAGAAAAAAAAATTTTAACATTATTTGACTCACGAAAAATGAACTCCAAGGTTTTGTTATCCATGTTTGGGAAATTCCACTAGTACAACCCCTAATAATAAGCTTGGTGGAATTTTATAGGAAAGGGACTTGTAACTGATCCTAACATGCTTTAAGTTTGGTGGATATGCATGCCAGAAACATGTTGAGGATGCAATTGGACCTAATGATCCAAAAATTTCAAGGAGTAGAAAAAATCAAATGCTCAAGTGGTTGGATATTTACCAGTGTCAAACAACACACTTTTTGCCTATCCTAAAAAATCATAGATACTTTTTGGAACTTTTTCTCTCAGCATTTCTGCATTTCCATTTTGGATGTTCAGATTTGTTTTCAGATCCAAACTTGAGTTTTCACTCTCCCATTTTTCTCGTAAACAAAAAAGATGTAAGGCATAACAAAATGGAAATTTTAGAGTTCATGTATGCAAAAAAAATTGAAAATTATTTGACGCACTAAAAATGAACTCCAAGGTTTTGTTATCCATGTTTGGGAAATTCCACTAGTACAACCCCTAATAATAAGCTTGGTGGAATTTTATAGGAAAAGGGACTTCTAACTGATCCTAACGTGCTTGAAGTGTGGTGGATATGCATGCCAGAAACATGTTAGGATGCAAGTGGACCTAATGATCCAAAAATTTCAAGGAGTAGAAAAAATCAAATTCTCAAGTGATTGGATATTTACCAAGGCCAAACAACACCGTTTTTGCCTATCCTTAAAAATCACAGATACTTTTTGGAACTGTCTCTCTAAGCATTTGAGCATTTCCATTTTGGATGTTCAAATTTGTTTTCAGATCCAAACTTGAGTTTTCACTCTCCCATTTTTCTCGTAAACAAAAAAGATGTAAGGAATAACAAAATGAAAATTTTAGAGTTGATGTATGCAAAAAAAATTTGAAAATTATTTGACGCACTAAAAATGAACTCCAAGGTTATGTTATCCATGTTTAGGAAATTCCAATAGTACAACCCCTAATAATAAACTTGGTGGAATTTTATAGGAAAGGGACTTCTAACTGATCCTATAATGCTTTAAGTGTCGTGGATATTCTTGCCAGAAATATGTTGAGGATGCAAATGGACCTAATGATCAAAAAATTTCAAGGAGTAGAAAAAATCAAATTCTCAAGTAGTTGGATATTTACCAGAGCCAAACAACCCACTTTTTTCCTATCTTTAAAAATCACAGATACTTTTTGGACCTGTGTCTCTAAGCATTTGTGCATTTCCATTTTGGATGTCCAAATTTGTTTTTAGTTCCAAACTTGAGTTTTCACTCTCCCATTTTTGTCGTAAACAAAAAAGAAGCAAGGCATAACAAAATGAAAATTTTAGAGTTCATGCATGCAAAAAAATTTGGAAAATTATTTGACTTACTAAAAATGAACTGCAAGGTTATATTATCCATGTTCGGAAAATTCCACTAGTACAACCCCTAATAATAAGCTTGGTGGAATTTTATAGGAAAGGGACTTTGAACAGATCGTAACATGCATTAAGTGTGGTGGAAATGCATTCCAGAAACTACTTCAAGATGCAAATGGACCTAATGATCCAAAAATTTCAAGGAGTAGAAAAAATCAAATTCTCAAGTGGTTCGATAATTACCAAAGCCAATCAACCCACTTTTTGTCTATCCTTAAAAATCACAGATACTTTTTGGAATTGTGACTCTCAGCATTTGTGCATTTCCATTTTGGATGTTCAGATTTGTTTTCAGATCCAAACTTGAGTTTTCACTCTCCCATTTTTCTCGTAAACAAAAAAAGTAAGTCATAACAAAATGAAAATTTTAGAGTTCATGTATGCAAAAAAAAATTGAAAATTATTTGACGCACTAGAAATTTACTCCAAGGTTTTGTTTTCCATGTTTTGGAAATTCAACTAGTACAACCCCTAATAATAAGCTTGGTGGAATATAGTGGAAAGGGACTTCTAATTGATCCTAACATGCTTTAAGTGTGGTGGATATGCATGCCAAAAACATGTTGAGGATGCTAGTGGACCTAATGATTAAAAAATTTCAAGGAGTAGAAAAAGTCAAATTTACAAGTGGTTGGATATTTACCAGAGCCAAACAACACACTTTTTGCCTATCCTTAAAAATCACAGATACTTTTTGGAACTGTCTCTCTCAGCATTTTTGCATTTCCATTTTGGATGTTCAGATTTTTTACAGATCCAAACTTGAGATTTCACTCTCCCATTTTTCTCGTAAACAAAAAAGATGTAAGGCATAAAAAAATGAAAATTTTAGAGTTCATGTATGCAAAAAAAATGAAAATTATATGATGCACCAAAAATGAACTCCAAGGTTTTGTTATCCATCTATGGGAAATTCCACTAGTACAGCTCCTAATAATAAGCTTGGTGGAATTTTATAGGAAAGGGACTTCTAACTGATCCTAACATGCTTTAAGTGTGGTGGATATGCATGCCAGAATCATGTTGAGGATGCAAGTGGACCGAATGAACCAAAAATTTTAAGGAGTAGAAAAAATCAAATTCTCAAGTGATTGGATATTTACCATGGCCAAACAACACACTGTTTGCCCATCCTTAAAAATCACAGATACATTTTGAAACTGTCTCTCTAAGCATTTGTGCATTTCCATTTTGGATGTTCAAATTTGTTTTCAGATCCAAACTTGAGTTTTCACTCTCCAATTTTCTCGTAAATAAAAAAGATGTAAGGAATAACAGAATGAAAATTTTAGAGTTCATGAATGCAAAAAAAAATTGAAAATTATTTGACGCTCTAAAAATGAACTCCAAGGTTATGTTATCCATGTTTGGGAAAATCCAGTAGTTCAACCCCTAATAATAAACTTGGTGGAATTTTATAGAAAAGGGACTTCTAACTGATCCTATAATGCTTTAAGTGAGGTGGATATGCTTGCCAAAATCATGTTGAGGATGCAAGTGGACCTAATGACCCAAAAAATTCATGGAGTAGAAAAAATCAAATTCTCAAGTGGTTGGATATTTACCAGAGCCAAACAACCCACTTTTTTCCTATCCTTAAAAATCACAGATACTTTTTGGAACTGTCTCTCTAAGCATTTGTGCATTTCCATTTTGGATGTTCAAATTTGTTTTCAGTTCCAAACTTGAGTTTTCACTCTCCCATTTTTCTCGTAAACAAAAAAGATGTAAGGCATAACAAAATGAAAATTTTAGAGTTCATCTATGCAAAAAAAAATTTGAAAATAATTTGACATACTGAAAATGTACTCCAAGGTTATGTTATCCATGTTCAGGAATTTCCACTAGTACAACCCCTAATAATAAGCTTGGTGGAATTTTATAGGAAAGGGACTTTTAACTGATCCTAACATGCATTAAGTGTGGTGGAAATGCATGCAAGAAACAAGTTCAAGATGCAAATGGACGTAATGATCCAATTCTAAAGTGGTTGGATATTTACCAGAGCCAAACAACCCACTTTTTGCCTATCCTTAAAAATCACATAAACTTTTTGGAACTGTGTCTCTCAGTATTTGTGCATTTCCATTTTGGATGTTCAGATTTGTTGTCAGATCCAAACTTGCATGCCAGAAACATGTTGATGATGCAAGAGGACCTAATGATCCAAAAATTTCATGGAGTAGAAAAAATCACAGATATTCTAGTGATTGTATAATTACCAGAGCCAAACAACCCACTTTTTGCCTATCCTTAAAAATCACAGATACTTTTTCGAACTGTCTCTCTCAGCATTTGTGCATTTCAATTTTGGATGTTCAAATTTGTTTTCAGATCCACACTTGAGTTTTCAGTCTCCCTTTTCTCGTAAACAAAAACGATGTAAGGCATAACAAAATGAAAATTTTAGAGTTCATGTATGCAAAAAAAAAATAGACAATTATTTGACGCACCAAAAATGAACTCCAAGATTTTGTTATCCATCTTAGGGTAATTCCACTAGTACAACCCCTAATAATAAGTTGGTGGAATTTTATCGGAAAGGGACTTCTAACTGATCCTAACATGCTTTAAGTGTCGTGGATATGCTTGCCAGAAACATGTTGAGGATGCCAGAGGACCTAATGATCCAAAAATTTCAAGGAGTAGAAAAAATCAAATTCTCAAGTGGTTGGATATTTACCATAGCCAAACAACAAACTTTTTGCCTATCCTTAAAAATCACAGATACTTTTTGGAACTGTCTCTCTCAGCATTTGTGCATTTCCATTCTGGATGTTCAGATTTGTATTCAGATCCAAACTTGAGTTTTCACACTCCCATTTTTCTCGTAAACAAAAAAGATCTAAGGCATAATAAAATCAAAATTTTAGAGTTCATGTATGCAAAAAAAATTTGAAAATTATTTGACTCACTAAAAATGAACTCCAAGGATTTGTTATCCATGTTTTTGAATTTCCACTAGTACAACCCCTAATAATAAGCTTGGTGGAATTGTATAGGAAAGGGACTTCTAACTGATCCTAACATGCTTTAAGTGTGGTGGACATGCATGCCAGAAACACGTTGAGGATGTAAGTGGACCTAATGATCCAAAAATTTCAAGGAGTAGAAAAAATCACATTCTCAAGTGGTTGGATACTTACCAGAGCCAAACAACCCACTTTTTGCCTAACCTTAAAAATCACATATACTTTTTGGAACTATCTCTCTCAGCATTTTTGCATTTCCATTTTGGATGTTCAAATTTTTTTTCAGATCCACACTTGAGATTTTCACTCTCCCTTTTTCTCGTAAATGCAAATTTTAGAGTTCACGTATGCCAAAAATGAAAATTTTAGAGTTCACGTATGCCAAAAAAAATTTAAAATTATTTGACGGACTAAAAATGAACTCCAAGGTTTTGTTTTCTATCTTTGGGAAATTCCACTAATACAACCCCTAATAATAAGCTTGGTGGAATCTTATAGGAAATGGACATCTAACTGATCCTAACATTGTTTAAGTGTGGTGAATATGCATGCAAGAAACATGTTGAGGATGCAAGTGGACCTATCGATCCAAAAATTTCAAGGAGTAGAAAAAAACAAATTCTCAAGTGGTTGGATATTTACCAGAGCCAAACAACCCACTTTTTGCTTATCCTTAAAAATCACAGATACTTTTTGGAACTGTCTCTCTACGCATTTGTGCATTTCCATTTTGGATGTTCAGATTTGTTTTCAGATTGAAACCTGAGATTTCACTCTCCGATTTTTCTCGTAAACAAAAAAGAAGTAAGGCATAACAAAATGAAAATTTTAGAGATCATTTATGCAAAAAAAAATTGAAAATTATGTGACGGCCCAAAAATGAACTCCAAGGTTTTGTTATCCATCTTTGCGAAATTCCACTATTACAACCCCTCATAATAAGCTTGGTGGAATTTTATAGGAAAGGGACTTCTAACTGATCCTAACATGCTTTAAGTGTGGTGGATATGCTTGACAGAAACATGTTAAGGATGCGAGTGGACCTAATGATCCAAAAATTTCAAGGAGTAGAAAAAATCAAATTCTCTAGTGGTTGGATATTTACCATAGCCAAATAACACACTTTATGCGTATCCTTAAAAATAACAGATACTTTTTGGAACTGTCTCTCTCAGCATTTGTGCATTTCCATTTTGGCTGTTCAGATTTGTATTCAGATCCAAACTTGAGTTTTCACTCTCCCATTTTTCTCGTAAACAAAAAAGATGTAAGGCATAATAAAATCAAAATTTTAGAATTCAAGTATGCAAAAAAAATTTGAAAATTATTTGACTCACTAAAAATGAACTCCAAGGATTTGTTATCCATGTTTGGGAAATTCCACTAGTACAACCCCTAATAATAAGCTTGGTGGAATTTTACAGGAAAGGGACTTCTAACTGATCCTAACATGCTTTAAGTGCGGTGGATATGCATGCCAGAAACACGTTGAGGATGTAAGTGGACCTAATGATCCAAAAATTTCAACGACTAGAAAAAATCAAATTCTGAAGTGGTTGGATATTTACCAGAGCCAAACAACCCACTTTTTGCCTATCCTTTAAAATCACAGATACTTTTTCGAACTATCTCTCTCAGCATTTGTGCATTTCCCTTTTGGATGTTCAAATTTGTTTTCAGACCCACACTTGAGTTTTCACTCTCACTTTTTCTTGTAAACAAAAAAGATGTAAGGCATAACAAAATGAAAATTTTAGAGTTAATGTATGCAAAAAAAAATTGAAAATTATTTGACGCACTAAAAATGAATTCCCAGGTTTTGTTATCCTTGTTGGGGAAATTTCACTACTACAACCCCTAATAATAAGCTTGGTGGAATTTTATAGGAAAGGGACTTCTTACTGATCCTAACATGTTTAAAGTGTGGTGGAATTTGATAGGAAAGGGACTTCTAACTGATCCTAACATGCTTTAAGTATGGTGGATATGCATGCCAGAAACATGTTGAGGATGCAAGTGGACCTAATGATCCAAAAATTTCAAGGAGTAGAAAAAATCAAATTCTCAAGTAGTTGGATATTTACCAGAGCCAAACAACCCACTTTTTGCCTATCCTTAAAAATCACAGAATCTTTTGGGAACTGTCTCTCTCAGCATTTTTGCATTTCCATTTTGGATGTTAAGATTTGTTTTCAGATCCAAACTTGAGTTTTCACTCTCCCATTTTTCTCGTAAACAAGAAAGATGTAAGGCATAACAAAATGAAAATTTTAGAGTTCAGGTATGCAAAAAAAAAATTGAAAATTATTTGACGTAGCAAAAATGAACTCCATGGTTTTGTTATCCATCTTTGGGAAATTCCACTAGTACAACCCCTAATAATAAGCTTGGCGGAATTTTATAGGAAAGGGACTTCTAACTGATCCTAACATGCTTTAAGTGTGGTGGATATGCTTGCCAGAAACATGTTAAGGATGCAAGCGGACCTAATGATCCAAAAATTTCAAGGAGTAGAAAAAATCCAATTCTCAAGTGGTTGGATATTTACCATAGCCAAACAACACACTTTTTGCCTGTCCATAAAAATCACAGATACTTTTTGGAACTGTCTCTCTTAGCATTTGTGCATTTCCATTTTGGATGTTCAGATTTGTATTCAGATCCAAACTTGTGTTTTCACACTCCAGTTTTTCTCGTAACCAAAAATGATTTAAGGCATAATAAAATGAAAATTTTAGAGTTCATGTATGCAAAAAAAATTTGAAAATTATTTGACGCACTAAAAATGAACTCCAAGGGTTTTTTATCCATGTTTGGGAAATTCCACTAGTACAACCCCTAATAATAAGGTTGGTGGAATTTTATAGGAAAGGGACTTTTAACTTATCCTAACATGCTTTAAGTGTGGTGGATATGCATGCAAGAAACATGTTGAGGATGCAAGCGGACCTAATGATCCAAAAATTTCAAGGAGAAGAAAAAATCACAGATATTCTATTGATTGGATATTTGCTAGAGCCAAACAACCCACTTTTTGCCTATCCTTAAAAATCACAAATACTTTTTCGTACTGTGTCTCTGAGCATTTGTACATTTCCATTTTGGATGTTTAGACTTTGTTTCAGATCCAAACTTGAGATTTCACTCTCCCATTTTTCTCATAAACAAAAAAGATGTAAGGCATAACAAAATGAAAATTTTAGAGTTCAAGTATGCAAAAAAAATTTGAAAATTATTTGACTCACGAAAAATGAACTCCAAGGTTTTTTTATCCTTGTTTGGGAAATTCCTCTAGTACAACCCCTAATAATAAGCTTGGTTGAATTTTATTGGAAAGGGACTTCTAACTGATCCTAACATGCTTTAAGTGTGGTGGATATGCTTGCCAGAAACATGTTGAGGATGCAAGTGGACCTATTGATCCAAAATTTTCATGGAGTAGAAAAAATCAAATTCTCAAGTGGTTGGATATTTACCAGAGCCAAACAACCCACTTTTTTCCTATCCTGAAAAATCACAGATACTTTTTGGAACTGTCTCTCTCAGCATTTGTGCATTTCCATTTTGGATGTTCAGAATTTATTTCAGATCCAAACTTCAGTTTTCACTCTCTCATTTTTCTCATAAACATAAAAGATGTAAGGCATATCAGAATGAAAATTTTAGAGTTCATTTATGCAAAAAAAAATTTAAAAATTATTTGATGCACTAAAAATGAACTCCAAGGTTTTGTTATCCATGTTTGGGAAATTCCACTAGTCCAACCCCTAATAATAAGCTTGGTTGAATTTTATAGGAAAGGGGACTTCTAACTGATCCTAACATGCTTTTAGTGTGGTGGATATGCATGCCAGAAACATGTTGAGGTTGTAAGTGGACCTAATGATCTAAAAATTTCAAGGAGTAGAAAACATCAAATTCTCAAGTGGTTGGATATTTACCAGAGCAAAACAACCCACTTTTTGCCTATCCTTAAAAATCACAGAATCTTTTGGGAACTGTCTCTCTCAGCATTTGTGCATTTCCATTTTGGATGTTAAGATTTGTTTTCAGATCCAAACTGGAGTTTTCACTCTCCCATTTTTCTCGTAAACAAGAAAGATGTAAGGCATAACAAAATAAAAATTTTAGAGTTCAGGTATGCAAAAAAAAAATTGAAAATTATTTGACGTAGCAAAAATGAACTCCATGGTTTTGTTATCCATCTTTGGGAAATTCCACTAGTACAACCCCTAATAATAAGCTTGGTGGAATTTTATAGGAAAGGGACTTCTAACTGATCCTAACATGCTTTAAGTGTGGTGGATATGCTTGCCAGAAACATGTTAAGGATGCAAGTGGACCTAATGATCCAAAAATTTCAAGGAGTAGAAAAAATCCAATTCTCAAGTGGTTGGATATTTACCATAGCCAAACAACACACTTTTTGCCTGTCCATAAAAATCACAGATACTTTTTGGAACTGTCTCTCTTAGCATTTGTGCATTTCCATTTTGGATGTTCAGATTTGTATTCAGATCCAAACTTGCGTTTTCACACTCCAGTTTTTCTCGTAACCAAAAATGATTTAAGGCATAATAAAATGAAAATTTTAGAGTTCATGTATGCAAAAAAAATTTGAAAATTATTTGACGCACTAAAAATGAACTCCAAGAGTTTTTTAAGCATGTTTGGGAAATTCCACTAGTACAACCCCTAATAATAAGGTTGGTGGAATTTTATGGGAAAGGGACTTTTAAATGATCCTAACATGCTTTAAGTGTGGTGGATATGCATGCAAGAAACATGTTGAGGATGCAAGCGGACCTAATGATCCAAAAATTTCAAGGAGAAGAAAAAATCACAGATATTCTATTGATTGGATATTTGCTAGAGCCAAACAACCCACTTTTTGCCTATCCTTAAAAATCACAAATACTTTTTCGTACTGTGTCTCTGAGCATTTGTACATTTCCATTTTGGATGTTTAGACTTTGTTTCAGATCCAAACTTGAGTTTTCACTCTCCCATTTTTCTCATAAACAAAAAAGATGTAAGGCATAACAAAATGAAAATTTGAGAGTTCAAGTATGCAAAAAAAATTTGAAAATTATTTGACTCACGAAAAATGAACTCCAAGGTTTTTTTATCCTTGTTTGGGAAATTCCTCTAGTACAACCCCTAATAATAAGCTTGGTTGAATTTTATTGGAAAGGGACTTCTAACTGATCCTAACATGCTTTAAGTGTGGTGGATATGCTTGCCAGAAACATGTTGAGGATGCAAGTGGACCTATTGATCCAAAATTTTCATGGAGTAGAAAAAATCAAATTCTCAAGTGGTTGGATATTTACCAGAGCCAAACAACCCACTTTTTTCCTATCCTGAAAAATCACAGATACTTTTTGGAACTGTCTCTCTCAGCATTTGTGCATTTCCATTTTGGATGTTCAGAATTTATTTCAGATCCAAACTTCAGTTTTCACTCTCTCATTTTTCTCATAAACATAAAAGATGTAAGGCATATGAGAATGAAAATTTTAGAGTTCATTTATACAAAAAAAATTTAAAAATTATTTGATGCACTAAAAATGAACTCCAAGGTTTTGTTATCCATGTTTGGGAAATTCCACTAGTACAACCCCTAATAATAAGCTTGGTTGAATTTTATAGGAAAGGGGACTTCTAACTGATCCTAACATGCTTTTAGTGTGGTGGATATGCATGCCAGAAACATGTTGAGGATGTAAGTGGACCTAATGATCTAAAAATTTCAAGGAGTAGAAAAAATCAAATTCTCAAGTGTTTGGATATTTACCAGAGCCAAACAACCCACTTTTTGCCTATCCTTAAAAATCACAGATACTTTTTGGAAGTGTCTCTCTCAGAATTTGTACATTTCCATTTTGGATGTTCAGATTTTGTTTCAGATCCAAACTAGAGTTTTCACTCTCCCATTATTCTCGTAAACAAAAAAAATCTAAGGCATAACAAAATCAAAATTTTAGAGTTCATGCATGCCAAAAAAAATTTAAAATTATTTGACGCACTAAAAATGAACTCTAAGGTTTTGTTTTCTATCTTTGGGAAATTCCACTAATACAACCCCTAATAATAAGCTTGGTGGAATCTTATAGGGAAGGGACATCTAACTGATCCTAACATGCTTTAAGTGTGGTGAATATGCATGCAAGAAACATGTTGAGGATGCAAGTGGACCTAATGATCCAAAAATTTCAAGGAGTAGAAAAAATCAAATTCTCAAGTGGTTAGATATTTACCATAGCCAAACAACACACTTTTTGCCTTTCCTTAAAAATAACAGATACTTTTTGGAACTGTCTCTCTCAGCATTTGTGCATTTCCATTTTGGATGATCAGATTTGTTTTCAGATCCTAACTTGAGTTTTCACTCTCCCATTTTTCTCGTAAACAAAAAAGATGTAAGGCACAACAAAATGAAAATTTAAGAGTTCATGTATGCAAAAAAAATTGGAAAATTATATGATGCACCAAAAATGAACTCCAAGGTTTGGTTTTCCATGTTTGGGAAATTCCACAAGTACAACCCCTAATAATAAGCTTGGTGGAATTTAGTAGGAAAGGGACTTCTAACTGATCGTAACATGCTTTAAGTGTGGCGGATATGCATGCCAGAAACATGTTGAGGATGCAAGTGTACCTAATGATCCAAAAATTTCAAGGAGTAGAAAAAATCAAATTCTCAAGTGGTTGGATATTTACCAGAGCCAAACAACCCACTTTTTGCCTATCCTTAAAAATCACAGATACTTTTTGGAAGTGTCTCTCTCAACATTTGTGCATTTCCATTTTGGATGTTCAAATTTTGTTTCAGATCCAAACTTGAGTTTTCACTCTCCCATTATTCTCGTAAATAAAAAAGATTTAAGGCATAACAAAATGAAAACCCACTTTTTGCTTATCCTTAAAAATCACAGATACTTTTTGGAACTGTCTCTCTCAGCATTTGTGCTTTTCCATTTTGGATGTTAGGATTTGTTTTCAGATCGAAACTTGAGTTTTCACTCTCCCATTTTTCTCGTAAAAGAAAAAGATGTAAGGCATAACAAAATGAAAATTTAAGAGTTCATGTATGCAAAAAAAATTGGAAAATTATTTAATGCACTAAAAATGAACTCCAAGGTTTGGTTTTCCATGTTTGGGAAATTCCACAAGTACAACCCCTAATAATAAGCTTGGTGGAATTTTATAGGAAAGGGACTTCTAACTGATCCTAACATGCTTTAAGTGTGGTGGATATGCATGCCAGAAACATGTTGAGGATGCAAGTGGACCTAATGATCCAAAAATTTCAAGGAGTAGAAAAAATCAAATTCTCAAGTGGTTGGATATTTACCAGAGCCAAACAACCCACTTTTTGCCAATCGTTAAAAATCACAGATACTTTTTGGAAGTGTCTCTCTCAACATTTGTGCATTTCTATTTTGGATGTTCAGATTTTGTTTCAGATCCAAACTTGAGTTTTCACTCTCCCATTATTCTCGTAAACAAAAAATATTTAAGGCATAACAAAATGAAAATTTTAAAGTTCTTGTATGCAAAAAAAATGTTAAAATTATTTGACGCACTAAAAATGAACTCCAAGGTTTTGTTTTCCATCTTTGGGAAATTTCACTAATACAACCCCTAATAATAAGCTTGGTGGAATCTTATAGGAAAGGGACTTCTAACTGACCCTAACATGCTTTAAGTGTGGTGAATATGCATGCAAGAAACATGTTGAGGATGCAAGTGGACCTATTGATCCAAAAATTTCAAGGAGTAGAAAAGATCAAATTCTCAAGTGGTTGGATATTTACCAGAGCCAAACAACCCACTTTTTGCCTATCCTTAAAAATCACAGATACTTTTTGGAGCTGTCTCTCTCAGCATTTGTGCTTTTCCATTTTGGATGTTAGGATATTTTTTCAGATCCAAACTTGAGTTTTAACTCTCCCATTTTTCTCGTAAACAAAAAAGATGTAAGGCACAACGAAATGAAAATTTACGAGTACATATTTGCAAAAAAAAATGGAAAATTATTTGACGCACTAAAAATGAACTCCAAGGTTTGGTTTACCATCTTTGGGAAATTCCAGAAGTACAACCCCTAATAATAAGCTTGGTGGAATTTTATAGGAAAGGGACTTCTAACTGATCCTAACATGCTTTAAGTGTGGCGGATACGCATGCCAGAAACATGTTGACGATGCAAGTGGACCTAATGATCCAAAAATTTCAAGGAGTAGAAAAAATCAAATTCTCAAGTGGTTGGATATTACCAGAGCCAAACAACCCACTTTTTGCCTATTCTTAAAAATCACAGATACTTTTTGGAAGTGTCTCTCTCAACATTTGTGCATTTCCATTTTGGATGTTCAGACTTTGTTTCAGATCCAAACTTGAGTTTTCACTCTCCCATTATTCTCGTAAACAAAGAAATTTATGGCATAACAAAATGAAAATTTTAGAGTTCTTGTATGCAAAAAAAATTTTAAAATTACTTGACAAACTAGAAATGAACTCTAAGGTTTTGTTTTCCATCTTTGGGAAATTCCACTAATACAACCCCTAATAATAAGCTTGGTGGAATCTTATAGGAAAGGGACTTCTAACTGATCCTAACATGCTTTAAGTGTGGTGGATATGCATGCCAGAAACACGTTGAGGATCGAAGTGGACCTAATGATCCAAAAATTTCATGGAGTAGAAAAAATCAAATTCTCAAGTGGTTGGATATTTACCATAGCCAAACAACACACTTTTTGCCTATCCTTAAAAATAACAGATACTTTTTGGAACTGTCTCTCTCAGCATTTGTGAATTTCCATTTTGGATGTTCAGATTTGTTTTCAGATCCAAACTTGAGTTTTCACTCTCCCATTTTTCTCGTAAACAAAAAAGATGTAAGGCATAATAAAATGAAAATTTAAGAGTTCATGTACGCAAAAAAAATTGGAAAATTATATGACGCACCAAAAATGAACTCCAAGGTTTGGTTTTCCATGTTTGGGAAATTCCACAAGTACAACCCCACATAATAAGCTTGGTGGAATTTTATAGGAAAGGGACTTCTAACTGATCCTAACATGCTTTAAGTGTGGCGGATATGCATGCCAGAAACATGTTGAGGATGCAAGTGGACCTAATAATCCAAAAATTTCAAGGAGAAGACAAAATCAATTTCTCAAGTGGTTGGATATTTACCAGAGCCAAACAACCCACTTTTTACCTATCCTTAAAAATCACAGATCCTTTTTGGAAGTGTCTCTCTCAACATTTGTGCATTTCCATTTTGGATGTTCAGATTTTGTTTCAGATCCAAACTTGAGTTTTCACTCTCCCATTATTCTCGTAAACAAAAAAGATTTAAGGCATAACAAAATGAAAATTTTAGATTTCTTGCATGCAAAAAAAATTTTAAAATTATTTGACTCACTAAAAATGAACTCCATGGTTTTGTTTTCCATCTTTGGGAAATTCCACTAATAAAACCCCTAATAATAAGTTTGGTGGAATCTTATAGGAAAGGGACTTCTAACTGATCGTAACATGCTTTAAGTGTGGTGAATATGCATGCAAGAAACATGTTGAGGATGCAAGTGGACCTATTGATCCAAAAATTTCAAGGAGTAGAAAAAATCAAATTCACAAGTGGTTGGGTATTTACCAGAGCCAAACAACCCACTTTTTGCTTATCCTTAAAAATCACAGATACTTTTTGGAACTGTCTCTCTCAGCATTTGTGCATTTCCATTTTGGATATTAGGATTTGTTTTCAGATCGAAACTTGAGTTTTCACTCTCCCATTTTTCTCGTAAACAAAAAAGATGTAAAGCATAACAAAATGATAATTTAAGAGTTCAGGTATTCAAAAAAAATTGGAAAATTATTTGACGCACTAAAAATGAACTCCAAGGTTTGCTTTTGCATGTTTGGGAAGGGTTGTACTTGTGGAATTTTATAGGAAAGGGACTTCTAACTGATCCTAACATGCTTTAAATGTGGCGGATATGCATGCCAGAAACATGTTTAGGATCCAAGTGGACCTAATGATCCAAAAATTTCAAGGAGTAGAAAAAATCAAATTCTCAAGTGGTTGGATATTTACCAGAGCCAAACAACCCACTTTTTGCCTATCCTTAAAAATCACAGATACTTTTTGGAAGTGTCTCTCTCAACATTTGTGCATTTCCATTTTGGTTGTTCAGATTTTCTTTCAGATCCAAACTTGAGTTTTCACTCTCCCATTATTCTCGTAAACAAAAAAGATTTAGGGCATAACAAAATGAAAATTTTAGAGTTCTTGCATGCAAAAAAAATTTTAAAATTATTTGACGCACTAAAAATGAACTCCAAGGTTTTGTTTTCCATCTTTAGGAAATTCCACTAATACAACCCCTAATAATAAGCTTGGTGGAATCTTATAGGAAAGGGACTTCTAACTGATCCTAACATGCTTTAAGTGTGGTGAATATGCATGCAAGAAACATATTGAGGATGCAAGTGGACCTATTGATCCAAAAATTTCAAGGAGTAGAAAAAATCAAATTCTCAAGTGGTTGGATATTTACCAGAGCCAAACAACCCACTTTTTGCTTATCCTTAAAAATCAAAGATACTTTTTGGAACTGTCTCTCTCAACATTTGTGCATTTCCATTTTGGATGTTCAGATTTTGTTTCAGATCCAAAATTGAGTTTTCACTCTCCCTTTATTCTCGTAAACAAAAAAATTTAAGGCATAACAAAATGAAAATTTTAGAGTTCTTGTATGCAAAAAAATTTGGAAAATTATTTGACGCACTAAAAATGAACTCCAAGGTTTTGTTTTCCTTCTTTGGGAAATTCCACTAATACAACCCCTAATAATAAGCTTGGTGGAATCTTATAGGAAAGGGGCTTTAACTGATCCTATCATGCTTTAAGTGTGGTGGATATGCATGCAGAAAACACGTTGAGGATGTAAGTGGACCTAATGATCCAAAAATTTCAAGGAGTAGAAAAAATCAAATTCTCAAATGGTTGGATATTTACCATAGCCAAACAACACACTTTTTGCCTATCCTTAAAAATAACAGATACTTTTTGGATCTGTCTCTCTCAACATTTGTGCACTTCCATTTTGGATGTTCAGATTTGTTTTCAAATCCAAACTTGAGTTTTCACTCTCCCATTTTTCTCGTAAACAAAATAGATATAAGTCATAACAAAATGAAAATTTAAGAGTTCATGTATGCAAAAAAAATTGGAAAATTATTTGACGCACCAAAAATGAACTCCAAGGTTTGGTTTTACATCTTTGGGAAATTCCACAAGTACAACCCCTAATAATAAGCTTGGTGGAATTTCATAGGAAAGGGACTTCTAACTGATCCTAACATGCTTTAAGTGTGACGGATATGCATGCCAGAAACATGTTGAGGATGCAAGTGGACATACTGATCCAAAAAATTCAAGGAGTAGAAAAAATAAAATTCTCAAGTGGTTGGATATTTACCAGAGCCAAAAAACCCACTTTTTGCCTATCCTTAAAAATCATAGATACTTTTTGGAAGTGCCTCTCTCAACATTTGTGCATTTCCATTTTGGATGTTCAGATTTTGTTTCAGATCCGTACTTGAGTTTTCACTCTCCCATTATTCTCGTAAACAAAAAGATTTAAGGCATAACAAAATGAAAATTTAAGAGTTCCTGTATGCAAAAAAAATGTTAAAATTATTTGACGCACTAAAAATGAACTCCAAGGTTTTGTTTTCCGTCTTTGGGAAATTCCACTAATACAACCCCTAATAATAAGCTTGGTGGAATCTTATAGGAAAGGGACTTCTAACTGATCCTAACATGCTTTAATTGTGGTGAATATGCATGCAAGAAACATGTTGAGGATGCAAGTGGACCTATTGATCCAAAAATTTCAAGGAGTAGAAAAAATCAAATTCTCAAGTGGTTGGATATTTACCAGAGCCAAACAACCCACTTTTTGCTTATCCTTAAAAATCACAGATACATTTTGGAATTGTCTCTCTCAACATTTGTGCATTTCCATTTTGGATGTTCAGATTTGTTTTCAGATCCAAACTTTAGTTTTCACTCTCCCATTTTTCTCGTAAAAAAAAATGATGTCAGGCATAATAAATTGAAAATTTTAGAGTTCATGTATTCAAAAAAATTTTAAAATTATTTGACGCACTAAAAATGAACTCGAAGGTTATGTTATCCATGTTTGGGAAATTCCTATAGTACAACCCCTAATAATAAGCTTGTTGGAATTTTATAGGAAAGGGACTTCTAACTAATCCTAACATGCTTTAAGTGTGGTGGATATGCATGCCAGAAACATGTTGAGGATGCGAGTGGACCAAATGATCCAAAATTTTGAAGGAGTAGAAAAAATCAAATTCTCAAGTGATTGGATATTTATCAAGGCCAAACAACACACTTTTTGCCTATCCTTAAAAATCACAGATACTTTTTGGAACTATCTCTCTAAGCATTTGTGCATTTCCATTTTGGATGTTCAAATTTGTTTTTACATCCAAAATTGAGTTTTCAGACTCCCATTTTTCTCGTAAACAAAAAATATGTAAGGAATAACAAAATGAAAAGTTTAGAGTTCATGTGTTCAAAAAAAATTTGAAAATTATTTGACGCACTAAAAATGAACTCCAAGGTTATGTTATCGATGTTTGGGAAATCCCAGTAGTACAACCCCTAAGAATAAACTTGGTGAAATTTTTTAGGAAAGGGACTTCTGACTGATCCTATAATGCTTTAAGTGTCGTGGAAATGCTTGCCAGAAACATGTTGAGGATGCAAGTGGACCTAATGATCCAAAAATTTCTAGGAGTAGAAAAAATCACAGATATTCTAGTGATTGGATATTCTAAAAATGAACTTCATGGTTATGTTATCCATGTTCAGGAAATTCCACTAGTACAACCCCTTATAATAAGCTTGTTGGAATTTTATAGGAAAGGGACTTTTAACTGATCCTAACACGCCTTAACTGTGTTGGATATGTATGCCAGAAACATGTTGAGGATGCAAGTGGACCTAATGATAAAAAAATTTCAGGCAGTAGAAAAAATCAAATTCTCAAGTGGTTGTATATTTAACAGAGCCAAACAACCCACTTTTTGCTTATCCTTTAAAATCACAGAAACTTTTTGGAACTGTCTCTCGCAGCATTTGTGCATTTCCGTTTTGGATGTTCAGATTTGTTTTCAGATCCAAACTTCAGTTTTCACTCTCCCATTTTTCTCGTAAACAAAAAAGATGTAAGGCATAACAAAATGAAAAGTTTAGAGTTCATGTATGCAAAAAAAAATTGAAAATGGTTTGACGCACTAGAAAAGAACTCCAAGCTCTTGTTTTCCATGTTTGGGAAATTCCACTAGTACAACCCCTAATAATAAGCTTGGTGGAATTTTATAGGAAAGGGGCTTCTAACTGATCCTAACAAGCTTTAAGTGTGGTGGATATGCTTGCCAGAAACATGTTGAGGATGCAAGTGGACCTAATGATCCAAAAATTTCAAGGAGTAGAAAAAATCAAATTCTCAATTGGTTGCATATTTACTATAACTAAACAACACACATTTTGCCTATTCTTAAAAATCACAGGTACTTTTTGGAACTGTCTCTCTCAACATTTGTGCATTTCCATTTTGGATGTTCAGATTTGTATTCAGATCCAAACTTGAGTTTTCACACTCCTAATTTTCTCGTAAACAAAAAAGATGTAAGGCATAATAAAATGAAAATTTTAGAGTTCATGAATGCAAAAAAAATTTGAAAATTATTTCACTCACTAATAATGAACTCCAAGGATTTGTTATCCATGTTTGGGAAATTCCACTAGTACAACCCCTAATAATAAGCTAGGTGGAATTTTATAGGAAAGGGACTTCTAACTGATCCTAACATGCTTTAATTCTGGTGGATATGCATGCCAGAAACTTGTTGAGGATGCAAGTGGACCTAGTGATCCAAAAATTTCAAGGAGTAGAAAAAATCAAATTCTCAAGTCGCTGGATATTTACCAGAGCCAAACAACCCACTTTTTGCCTATCCTTAAAAATCACATATACTTTTTGGAACTGTCTCTCTCAACATTTGTGCATTTCCATTTTGGATGTTCAGATTTGTTTTCAGATCAAAACATGAGTTTTCACTCTCCCCTTTTTCTCGTAAACAAAAAAGATGTAAGCCATAACAAAATTAAAATTTTAGAGTGCATGTATGCAAAAAAAAATTGAAAATTATTTTACTCACTAAAAATGAACTCCATGGTTTTGTTATCCATGTTTGGGAAATTCCAGTAGTACAACCCCTAATAATAAGCTTGGTGGAATTTTATAGGACAGGGACTTCTAACTGATCCTAACATGCTTTAAGTGTGGTGGATATGCATGCCAGAAACATGTTGAGGATGCAACAGGACCTAATGATCCAAAAATTTCAAGGAGAAGAAAAAATCACAGATATTCTAGTAATTGGATATTTACCGGAGCCAAACAACCCACTTTTTGCCTATCCTTAAAAATCACAGATACTTTTTGGAACTGTCTCACTCAGCATTTGTGCATTCCATTTTGGATGTTCATTTTTTTTTTTCAGATCCAAACTTGAGTTTTCACTCTCCCTATTTCTCGTAAACAAAAAAGAAGTAAGGCATAACAAAATGAAAATTTTAGAGTTCATGTATGCAAAAAAAATTGAAAATTATTTGTCGCACTAAAAATGAATTCCCAGGTTTTGTTATCCATGTTTGGGAAATTCCACTAGTACAACCCCTAATATTAAGCTTCCTGGAATTTTATAGGAAGGGGACTTTAACTGATTCCAACATACTTTAAGTGTGGTGGATATGCAAGCCTGAAACATGCTAAGGATGCGAGTGGACCTAATGATCCAAAAATTTCAAGGAGTAGAAAAAATCAAATTCTCAAATGGTTGGATATTTAACAGAGCCAAACAACCCACTTTTTGCCTATCCTTAAAAATCACAAAATCTTTTTGGAACTGTTTCTCTCAGCATTTGTGCATTTCCATTTTGGATGTTCAGATTTTTTTTCAGATCTAAACTTGAGTTTTCACTCTCCCATTTTTCTCGTAAATTAAAATGATGTAAGGCATAACGAAATGAAAATTTAAGAGTTCATGTATGCAAAAAAAATGGAAAATTATTTGACGCACTAAAAATGAACTCCAAGGTTTTGTTTTCCATCTTTGGGAAATTCCACTAATACAACCCCTAATAATAAGCTTGGTGGAATCTTATTGGAAAGGGACTTCTAACTGATCCTAACATGCATTAAGTGTGGTGAATATGCATGCAAGAAACATGTTGATTTTGCAAGTGGACCTATTGATCCAAAAATTTCAAGGAGTAGAAAAAATCCAATTCTCAAGTGGTTGGATATTTACCATAGCCAAACAACACACTTTTTGCCTATCCTTAAAAGTCACAGATACTTTTTGGAACTGTCTCTCTTAGCATTTGTGCATTTCCATTTTGGATTTTCAGATTTGTATTCAGATCCATACTTGAGCTTTCACACTCCCATTTTTCTCGTAAAAAAAAAAGATGTAAGGCATAATAAAATCAAAATTTTGGAGTTCAAGTATGCAAAAAAAATTTGAAAATTATTTCACTCACTAAAAATGAACTCCAAGCATTTGTTATCCAAGTTTTGGAAATTCCACTAGTACAACCCCTAATAATAAGCTTGGTGGAATTTTATAGGGAAGGGACTTCTAACTGATCCTAACATGCTTTAAATGTGGTGGATATGCATGCCAGAAACATGTTGAGGATGCAAGTGGACCTAATGATCCAAAAATTTCAAGGAGTAGAAAAAATCAAATTCTCAAATGGTTGGATATTTACCATAGCCAAACAACACACTTTTTGCCTATCCTTAAAAGTCACAGATACTTTTTGGAACTGTCTCTCTTAGCATTTGTGCATTTCCATTTTGGATGTCCAGATTTGTATTCAGATCCATACTTGAGTTTTCACACTCCCATTTTTCTCGTAAACAAAAAAGATGTAAGGCCTAATAAAATGAAAATTTTAGAGTTCATGTATGCAAAAAAAAATTGAAAATTATTTCACTTACTAAAAATGAACTCCAAGGATTTGTTATCCATGTTTGGGAAATTCCACTAGTATAACGCCTAATAATAAGCTTGGTGGAATTTTATAGGGAAGGGACTTCTAACTGATCCTAACATGCTTTAAGTGTGGTGGATATGCATGCCAGAAACAAGATGAGGTTGCAAGTGGACCTAATGATCCAAAAATTTCAAGGAGTAGAAAAAATCAAATTCTCAAGTGGTTGGATATTTACCAGAGCCAAACAACACACTTTTTGCCTATCCTTAAAAGTCACAGAAACTTTTTGGAACTGTCTCTCTTAGCATTTGTGCATTTCCATTTTGGATGTTCAGATTTGTATTCAGATCCATACTTGAGTTTTCACACTCCCATTTTTCTCGTAAACAAAAAAGATGTAAGGCCTAATAGAATGAAAATTTTAGAGTTCATGTATGCAAAAAAAATTTGAAAATTATTTCACTAACTAAAAATGAATTCCAAGGATTTGTTATCCATGTTTGGGAAATTCCACTAGTACAACCCCTAATAATAAGCTTGGTGGAATTTTATAGGAAAGGGACTTCTAACTGATCCTAACATGCATTAAGTGTGGTGGATATGCATGCCAGAAACATGTTGAGGATGCAAGTGGACCTAGTGATCCAAAAATTTCAAGGAGTAGAAAAAATCAAATTCTCAAGTGGTTGAATATTTACCAAAGCCAAACAACCCACTTTTTGCCTATCCTTAAAAATCTAAGATACTTTTTGGAACTGTCTCTCTCAGCATTTGTGCATTTGCATTTTGGATGTTCAGATTTGTTTTCAGATCAAAACCGGAGTTTTCACTCTCCCATTTTTCTCGTAAACAAAAAAGATGTAAGGCCTAACAAAATGAAAATTTTAGAGTTCAGGTTTGCAAAAAAAAATTAAAAATTATTTGACTTACGAAAAATGAACTCCATGGTTTTGTTATCCTTGTGTGGGAAATTCCACTAGTACAACCCCTAATAATAAGCTTGGTGGAATTTTATAGGAAAGGGACTTCGAACTGATCCTAACATGCTTTAAGTGTGGTGGAGATGCATGCCAGAAACATGTTGAGGATGCAAGTGGACCTAATGATCCAAAAATTTCAAGGAGTAGAAAAAATCAAATTCTCAAGTGGTTGGATATTTACCAGAGCTAAACAACCCACTTTTTTCCTATCCTTAAAAATCACACATACTTTTTGGAACTGTCTCTCTAAGCATTTGTGCATTTCCATTTTGGATGCTCAGATTTGTATTCAGATCCAAACTTGAGTTTTCACTCTCCATTTTTCTCGCAAACAAAAAAGATGTAAGGCATACCCAAATGAAAATTTTAGAATTCATGTTTGCAAAAAAAAAATTGAAAATTATTTGACCCTCTAAAAATGAACTCCAAAGTTTTGTTATCCATGTTTGGGAAATTCCAGGAGTACTGCCCCTAATAATAAGCTTGGTGGAATTTTATAGGAAAGGGACTTCTACCTGATCCTAACATGCTTTAAGTGTGGTGGATATGCATGCCAGAAACATGTTCAAGATGCAAATGGACGTAATGATCTAAAAAATTCAAGGAGTCGAAAAAATCAAATTCTCAAGTGGTTGGATATTTACCTGAGCCAAACAACCCACTTTTTGCCTATCCTTAAAAATCACAGATACTTTTTGGAAATGTCTCTCTCAGCATTTGTGCATTTCCATTTTGGATCTTCAGATTTGTATTCAGATCCAAACTTGAGTTTTCACTCTCCCATTTTTCTCGTAAACAAAAAAGATGTAAGGCATAACAAAATGAAATTTTAGAGTTCATGTATGAAAAAAAATTTGAAAATTATTTGACTCACTAAAAATGAACTCCATGGATTTGTTATCCATGTTTGGGAAATTCCACTAGTACAACACCTAATAATAAGCTTGGTGGAATTTTATAGGAAAAGGGACTTCTAATTGATCCTAACATGCTTGAAGTGTGGTGGATATGCATGCCAGAAACATGTTAGGATGCAAGTGGACCAAATGATCCAAAAATTTCAAGGAGCTAAAAAAATGAAATTCTCAAGTGATTGGATATTTACCAGAGCCAAACAACCCACTTTTTGCCTATCCTTAAAAATCACAGATACTTTTTTGAACTGTCTCTCTGAACATTTGTGCTTTTCCATTTTGGACGTTCAGATTTTGTTTCAAATCCAAACTTGAGTTTTCACTCTTCCATTTTTCTCGTAAACAAAAAAGATGTAAGGCATAACAAAATGAAAATTTTAGAGTTCATGTAAGCAAAAAAAATTAAAAAATTATTTGATGCACTAAAAATGAACTCCAAGGTTTTGTTATCCTTGTTTGGGAAATTCCACTAGTATAACCCCTAATAATACGCTTGGTTGAATTTTATAGGAAAAGGGACTTCTAACTGATCCTAACATGCTTTTAGTGTTGTGGATATGCATGCCAGAAACATGTTGAGGATGTAAGTGGACCTAATGATCCAAAAATTTCAAGGAGTTGAAAAAATCAAATTCTCAAGTGGTTGGATATTTACAAGAGCAAAACCACCCACTTTTTGCCAATCCTTCAAAATCACAGATACTTTTTGGGACTTTCTCTCTCAGCATTTGTGCATTTTCATTTTGGATGTCTAATTTGTTTTCAGATCCACACTTGAGTTTTCACTATCCCTTTTTCTCGTAAACAAAAAAGATGTAAGGCATAACAAAATGAAAATTTTAGAGTTCATGTATGTAAAAAAAAAATTGAAAATTATTTGACCCTCTAAAAATGAACTCCAAGGTTTTTATATCCATGTTTGGGTAATTCCAGGATTACAACCCCTAATAATAAGCTTGGTGGAATTTTATAGGAAAGGGTCTTCTACCTGATCCTAAGATGCTTTAAGTGTGGTGGATATGCATGCCAGAAACATGTTCATGATGCAAATGGACGTAATGATCCAAAAAATTCAAGGAGTAGAAAAAATCAAATTCTCAAGTGGTTGGATATTTACCTGAGCCAAACAACCCTCGTTTTGCCTATCCTTAAAAATCACAGATACTTTTTGGAACTGTCTCTCTCAGCATTTGTGCATTTCCATTTTGGATCTTCAGATTTGTATTCAGATCCAAACTTGAGTTTTCACTCTCCCATTTTTCTCGTAAACAAAAAAGATGTAAGGTATAACAAAATGAAAATTTTAGAGTTCATGTAAGCAAAAAAAATTTGAAAATTATTTTACTCACTAAAAATGAACTCCAACGATTTGTTATCCATGTTTGGGAAATTCCGCTAGTACAACCACTAATAATAAGCTTGGTGGAATTTTATAGGAAAGGGACTTCTAACTGATCCTAACATGCTTTAAGTGTGGTGGATATGCATGCCAGAAACATGTTGAGGATGCAAGTGGACCTAGTGATCCAAAAATTTCAAGGAGTAGAAAAAATCAAATTCTCAAGTGGTTGGATATTTACCAGAGCCAAACAACCCACTTTTTGCCTATCCTTAAAATCACAGAGACTATTTGGAACTCTCTCTCTCAGCATTTGTGCATTTCTATTTTGGATGTTCAGATTTCTTTTCAGATCCAAACTTGAGTTTTCACTCTCCCATTTTTCTCGTAAACAAAAAAGATGTAAGGCATAACAAAAAGAAAATTTTAGAGTTCTAGTATGCAAAAAAAATTTGAAAATTATTTGACTCACTAAAAATGAACTCCAAGGATTCGTTATCCATGTTTGGGAAATTCCAGGAGTGCAACCCCTAATAACAAGTTTGGTGGAATTTTAAAGGAAAGGGACTTCTAACTGATCCTAACATGCTTTAAATGTGGTGGATATGCATGCCAGAAATATGTTGAGGATGCAAGTGGACCTAATGATCCAAATATTTCAACGAGTAGAAAAAATCACAGATAATCTAATGATTGGATATTTACCAGAGCCAAACAACCTACTTTTTGCCTATCCTTAAAAATCACAGATACTTTTTTGAACTGTCTCTCTCAACATTTGTGCTTTTCCATTTTGGACGTTCAGATTTTGTTTCAAATCCAAACTTGAGTTTTCATTCTTCCATTTTTCTCGTAAACAAAAAAGATGTAAGGCATAACAAAATGAAAATTTTAGAGTTCATGTATGCAAAAAAAAATTAAAAATTATTTGATGCACTAAAAATGAACTCCAAGGTTTTGTTATCCATATTTGGGAAATTCCACTAGTACAACCCTTAATAATAAGCTTGGTTGAATTTTATAGGAAAAGGGATTTCTAACTGATCCTAACATGCTTTTAGTGTTGTGGATATGCATGCCAGAAACAAGTTGAGGATCTAAGTGGACCTAATGATCCAAAAATTTCAAGGAGTAGAAAAAATCAAATTCTCAAGTGGTTGGATATTTACTAGAGCCAAACAACCCACTTTTTACCTATCCTTCAAAATCACAGGCACTTCTTGGAACTATCTCTCTCAGCATTTATGCATTTCCATTTTGGATGTTCAAATTTTTTTTGAGATCCACACTTGAGTTTTCACTCTCCCATTTTTCTCGTAAACAAAAAAGATGTAAGGCATAACAAAATGAAAATTTTAGAGTTCATGTATGCAAAAAAAAAATTAAAAATTATTTGACCCTCTAAAAATGAACTCCAAGGTTTTGTTATCCATGTTTGGGAAATTCCAGGAGTACAACCCCTAATAATAAGCTTGGTGGAATTTTATAGGAAAGGGACTTCTAACTGATCCTAACATGCTTTAAGTGTGGTGGATATGCATGCCAGAAACATGTTGAAGATGCAAATGGACGTAATGATCCAAAAAATTCATGGTGTAGAAAAAATCAAATTCTCAAGTGGTTGGATATTTACCTGAGCCAAACAACCCACTTTTTGCCTATCCTTAAAAATCACAGATACTTTTTGGAACTGTCTCTCTCAGCATTTGTGCATTTCCATTTTGGATCTTCAGATTTGTATTCAGATCCAAACTTGAGTTTTCACTCTCCCATTTTTCTCGTAAACAAAAAAGATGTAAGGCATAACAAAATGAAAATTTTAGAGTTCATGTATGCAAAAAAAATTTGAAAATTATTTGACTCACTAAAAACTAACTCCAAGGATTTGTTATCCATGTTTGGGAAATTCCACTAGTACAACCACAAATAATAAGTTTGGTGGAATTTTATAGGAAAGGGACTTCTAACTGATCCTAACATGCTTTAAGTGTGGTGGATATGCATGCCAGAAACATGTTGAGGATGCAAGTGGACCTAGTGATCCAAAATTTTCAAGGAGTAGAAAAAATCAAATTCTCAAGTGGTTGGATATTTACCAGAGCCAAACAACCCACTTTTTGCCTATCCTTAAAAATCACAGATACTTTTTGGAACTCTCTCTCCCAGCATTTTTGCATTTCCATTTTGGATGTTCAGATTTGTTTTCAGATCCAAACTTGAGTTTTCACTCTCCCATTTTTCTCGTAAACAAAAAAGATGTAAGGCATAACAAAATGAAAAATTTAGAGTTCAAGTATGCAAAAAAAATTTGAAAATTATTTGACTCACTAAAAATGAACTCCAAGGATTTGTTATCCATGTTTGGGAAATTCCAGGAGTACAACCCCTAATAATAAGCTTGATGGAATTTTATAGGAAAGGGACTTCTAACTGATCCTAACATGCTTTAAGTGTGGTATCCATGCATGCCAGAAACATGTTTGGGAAATTCCACTAGTACAACCCCAAATAATAAACTTGGTGGAATTTTATATGGAAGGGACTTCTAACTTATCCTAACATGCTTTAAGTGTGGTGGATATGCATGCCTGAAACATGTAGAGGATGCAAGTGTACCTAGTGATCCAAAAATTTCAAGGAGTAGAAAAAATCAAATTTTCAAGTGGTTGGATATTTACCAGAGCCAAATAACCCACTTATTGCCTATCCTTAAAAATCACAGATACTTTTTGGAACTATCTCTCTCAGCATTTGTGCATTTCCATTTTGGATGTTCAAATTTGTTTTCAGATCCTAACTTGAGTTTTCACTCTCCCATTTTTCTCGTAAACAAAAAAGATATAAGGCATAACAAAATGAAAATTTTAGAGTTCATATATGCAAAAAGAATTTGAAAATTATTTCACGCACTAAAAATGAACTCCTAGGTTTTCTTATCCATGTTTTGGAAATTCCACTAGTACAACCCCTAATAATAAGCTTGGTTTAATTTTATAGATAACGGACTTCTAACTGATCCTAACATGCTTTAAATGAGGTGGATATGCATGCCAGAAACCTGTTGAGGATGCAAGAGGACCTAATGATCCAAAAATTTCAACGAGTAGAAAAAATCACAGATATTCTATTGATTGGATATTTACCAGAGCCATACAACCCACTTTTTGCCTATCCTTTAAAATCACAGATACTTTTTTGAACTGTCTCTCTCAACATTTGTGCTTTTCCATTTTGGACGTTCAGATTTTGTTTCAAATCCAAACTTGAGTTTTCACTCTTCCATTTTTCTCGTAAACAAAAAAGATGTAAGGCATAACAAAATGAAAATTTTAGAGTTCATGTATGCAGAAAAAATTTAAAAATTATTTGATGCACTAAAAATGAACTCCAAGGTTTTGGTTATCCATGTTTGGGAAATTCCACTAGTACAACCCCTAATAATAATCTTGGTTGAAATTTATAGGAAAAGGGAGTTCTAACTGATCCTAACATGCCTTTAGTGTTGTGGATATGCATGCCAGAAACATGTTGAGGATGTAAGTGGACCTAATGATCCAGAAATTTCAAGGAGTAGAAAAAATCGAATTCTCAAGTGGTTGGATATTTACCAGTGCCAAGCAACCCACTTTTTGCCTATCCTTAACAATCACGGACACTTTTTGGAACTGTGTCTCTGCGCATTTGTGGATTTCCATTTTGGATGTTCAGATTTGTTTTTAGATACAAACTTGAGTTTTCACTCTCCCATTTTTCTCGTAAACAAAAAAGATGTAAGGCATAACACAATGAAAATTTTAGAGTTCAAGTATGCAAAAAAAAAAATTGAAAATTATTTGACTCACTAAAAATGAACTCCAAGGATTTGTTATCCAAGTTTGGGAAATTCCACCAGTACAACCCTTAATAATATGCTTGGTAGAATTTTATAGGAAATAAACTTCTAACTGATCCTAAAATGCATTAAGTGTGGTGGATATGCATGCCAGAAAAATGTTGAGGATCCAAGTGGACCTAATGATCCAAAAATTTCATGGAGTAGAAAAAATCAAAATCTCAAGTGGTTGGATATTTATCATAGCCAAACAACACACTTTTTGCCTATCCTTAAAAATCACAGATACTTTTTGGAACTCTCTCTAAGCATTTGTGCATTTCCATTTTGGATGTTCAAATTTGTTTTCAGTTCCAAACTCGAGTTTTCACTCTCCCATTTTTCTCGTAAACAAAAAAGATGTAAGGCATACCAAAATGAAAATTTTAGAGTTGTTGTATGCACAAAAAATTTTAAAATTATTTGACTTACTAAAAATGAACTCCAAGGTCATGTTATCCATGTTCAGGAAATTCCACTAGTATACCCCTAGTAATAAGCTTGGTGGAATTTTATAGGAAAAGGGACTTCTAACTGATCCTAACATGCTTTAAGTGTGGTGGATATGCATGCCAGAAACATGTTGAAGTGGCAAATGGAAGTAATGATCCAATAATTTCAAGGAGTAGAAAAAATCAAATTCTCAAGTGGTTGGAAATTTACCTGAGCCAAACAACCCACATTTTGCCTATCCGTAAAAGTCACATATACTTTTTGGAATTGTCTCTCTCAGCATTTGTGCATTTCCATTTTGGATGTTCAGATTTGTATTCAGATCCAAACTTGAGTTTTCACTCTCCTATTTTTATCGTAGACAAAAAAGATGTAGGGCATAACAAAATGAAAATTTAAGAGTTCATGTATGCAAAAAAAGTTTGAAAATTATTTGACTCACCAAAAATGAACTCCAAGGATTTGTTATCCATGTTTGGGAAATTCCTCTAGTACAACCCCTAATAATAAGCATGGTGGAATTTTACAAGAAAGGGACTTCTAACTGATCCTAACATGCTTTAAGTGTGGTGGATATGCATGCCAGAAACATGTTGAAGATGCAAATGGACGTAATGATCCAAAAAATTCAAGGTGTAGAAAAAATCAAATTCTCAAGTGGTTGGATATTTACCTGAGCCAAAGAACCCACTTTTTGCCTATCCTTAAAAATCACAGATATTTTTTGGAACTGTCTCTCTCAGCATTTGTGCATTTCCATATTGGATCTTCAGATTTGTATTTAGATCCAAACTTGAGTTTTCACTCTCCCATTTTTCTCGTAAACAAAAAAGATGTAAGGCATAACAAAATGAAAATTTTAGAGTTCATGTATGCAAAAAAAATTTGAAAATTATTTGACTCACTAAAAACTAACTCCAAGGATTTGTTATCCATGTTTGGGAAATTCCACTAGTACAACCACTAATAATAAGCTTGGTGGAAATTTATAGGAAAGGGACTTCTAACTGATCCTAACATGCTTTAAGTGTGGTGGATATGCATGCCAGAAACATGTTGAGGATGCAAGTGGACCTAGTGATCCAAAAATTTCAAGGAGTAGAAAAAATCAAATTCTCAAGTGGTTGGATATTTACCAGAGCCAAACAACCCACTTTTTGCCTATCCTTAAAAATCACAGATACTTTTTGGAACTCTCTCTCCCAGCATTTTTGCATTTCCGTTTTGGATGTTCAGATTTGTTTTCAGATCCAAACTTGAGTTTTCACTCTCCCATTTTTCTTGTAAACAAAAAAGATGTAAGGCATAACAAAATGAAAAATTTAGAGTCCAAGTATGCAAAAAAAAATTGAAAATTATTTGACTCACTAAAAATGAACTCCAAGGATTTGTTATCCATGTTTGGGAAATTTCAGGAGAACAACCCCTAATAATAAGCTTGGTGGAATTTTATAGGAAAGGGACTTCTAACTGATCCTAACATACTTTAAGTGTGGTGGATATGCATGCCAGAAACATGTTGAGGATGCAAGAGGACCTAATGATCCAAAAATTTCAACGAGTAGAAAAAATCACAGATATTCTATTGATTGGATATTTACCAGAGCCATACAACCCACTTTTTGCCTATCCTTTAAAATCACAGATACTTTTTTGAACTGTCTCTCTCAACATTTGTGCTTTTCCATTTTGGACGTTCAGATTTTTTTTCAAATCCAAACTTGAGTTTTCACTCTTCCATTTTTCTCGTAAACAAAAAAGATGTAAGGCATAACAAATTGAAAATTTTAGAGTTCATGTATGCAGAAAAAATTTAAAAATTATTTGATGCACTAAAAATGAACTCCAAGGTTTTGGTTATCCATGTTTGGGAAATTCCACTAGTACAACCCCTAATAATAATCTTGGTTGAAATTTATAGGAAAAGGGACTTCTAACTGATCCTAACATGCCTTTAGTGTTGTGGATATGCATGCCAGAAACATGTTGAGGATGTAAGTGGACCTAATGATCCAAAAATTTCAAGGAGTAGAAAAAATTGAATTCTCAAGTGGTTGGATATTTACCAGTGCCAAACAACCCACTTTTTGCCTATCCTTAACAATCACAGACACTTTTTGGAACTGTGTCTCTGCGCATTTGTGGATTTCCATTTTGGATGTTCAAATTTGTTTTTAGATACAAACTTGAGTTTTCACTCTCCCATTTTTCTCGTAAACAAAAAAGATGTAAGGCATAACACAATGAAAATTTTAGAGTTCAAGTATGCAAAAAAAAATTGAAAATTATTTGACGCACTAAAAATGAACTCCAAGGATTTGTTATCCAAGTTTGGGAAATTCCACCAGTACAACCCCTAATAATAAGCTTGGTAGAATTTTATAGGAAATAAACTTCTAACTGATCCTAAAATGCATTAAGTGTGGTGGATATGCATGCCAGAAACATGTTGAGGATCCAAGTGGACCTAATGATCCAAAAATTTCATGGAGTAGAAAAAATCAAAATGTCAAGTGGTTGGATATTTATCATAGCCAAACAACACACTTTTTGCCTATCCTTAAAAATCACAGATACTTTTTGGAACTCTCTCTAAGCATTTGTGCATTTCCATTTTGGATGTTCAAATTTGTTTTCAGTTCCAAACTCGAGTTTTCACTCTCCCATTTTTTCTCGTAAACAAAAAAGATGTAAGGCATACCGAAATGAAAATTTTAGAGTTGTTGTATGCACAAAAAATTTTAAAATTATTTGACTTACTAAAAATGAACTCCAAGGTCATGTTATCCATGTTCAGGAAATTCCACTAGTATACCCCTAGTAATAAGCTTGGTGGAATTTTATAGGAAAAGGGACTTCTAACTGATCCTAACATGCTTTAAGTGTGGTGGATATGCATGCCAGAAACATGTTGAAGAGGCAAATGGAAGTAATGATCCAATAATTTCAAGGAGTAGAAAAAATCAAATTCTCAAGTGGTTGGAAATTTACCTGAGCCAAACAACCCACTTTTTGCCTATCCTTAAAAATCACATATACTTTTTGGAATTGTCTCTCTCAGCATTTGTGCATTTCCATTTTGGATGTTCAGATTTGTATTCAGATCCAAACTTGAGTTTTCACTCTCCTATCTTTCTCGTAGACAAAAAAGATGTAGGGCATAACAAAATGAAAATTTAAGAGTTCATGTATGCAAAAAAAGTTTGAAAATTATTTGACTCACCAAAAATGAACTCCAAGGATTTGTTATCCATGTTTGGGAAATTCCTCTAGTACAACCCCTAATAATAAGCTTGGTGGAATTTTATAAGAAAGGGACTTCTAACTGGTCCTAACATGCTATAACTGTGGTGGATATGCATGCCAGAAACATGTTGAGGATGCTAGAAGACCTAGTGATCCAAAAATTTCATGGAGTGGAAAAAATCAAATTCTCAAGTGGTTGGATATTTACCACAACCAAACAACCAACTTTTTGCCTATCCTTAAAAATCAAAGATAGTTTTTGGAACTGTCTCTCTTAGCATTTGTGCATTTCCATTTGGATGTTCAGATTTGTTTTCATATCCAAACTTGAGTTTTCACCCTCCCATTTTTCTCGTTAACAAAAAAGATGTAAGCCATAACAAAATGAAAATTTTAGAATTCAAGTATGCAAAAAAAAATTGGTAAATTATTTGACTCACTAAAAATGAACTCCAAGGATTTGTTATCCATGTTTGGGAAATTCCACTAGTACAACCCCTAATAATAAGCTTGGTGGAATTTTATAGGAAAGGGACTTCTAACTAATCCTAACATGCTTTAAGTGTGGTGGATATGCATGCGAGAAACATGTTGAGGATGCAGGTGGACCTAGTGATCCAAAAATTTCAAGGAGTAGAAAAAATCAAATTCTCAAGTGGTTGGATATTTACCAGAGCCAAACAACCCACTTTTTGCCTATCCTTAAAAATCACAGATAATTTTTGGAACTATCTCACTCAGCATTTGTGCATTTCCATTTTGGATGTTCAGATTTGTTTTCAGATCCAAACATGAGTTTTAACTCACCCATTTTTCTCGTAAACAAAAAAGTTGTAAGGCATAACAAAATGAAAATAATAGAGCTCATGTATGCCAAAAAAATTTGAAAATTATTTGACTTACTAAAAAGGAACTTCAAGGTTTTGTTATTGATGTTTGGGAAATTCCACTAGTACAACCCCTAATAATAAACTTGGTGGAATTTTAGAGGAAAGGGACTTCTAACTGATCGTAACATGCTTTAATTGTGGTGGATATGCATGCCAGAAACATATTAAGGATGCAAGAGGACCTAATGATGCAAAAATTTCAAGGAGTAAAAAAAATCAAATTCTCAAGTGGTTGGATATTTACCAGAACCAAACAGCCCACATTTTGCCTATCCTTAAAAATCACAGATAGTTTTTGGAACTGTCTCTCTCAGCATTTGTGCATTTCCATTTTGGATGTTCAAATTTGTTTTCAGATCAAAACTTGAGTTTTCACTCTCCTATTTTTCTTGTAAACAAAAAAAATGTAAGGAATAAAGAAATGAAAATTTTAGAGATCATGTATACAAAAAAAAATTTGAAAATTATTTGACGCACTAAAAATGAACTCTAAGGTTTTGTTATCCATGTTTGGGAAATTCCACTAGTACAACCACTAATAATATGCTTGGAGGAATTTTATAGGGAAAGTCTTTCTAACTGATCCTAACATGCTTTAAGTGTGGTTGATATGCATTACAATGTTGAGGATACACGTGGACCTAATGATCCAAAAATTTCAAGGAGTAGAAAAAGTTAAATTCTCAAGTGGTTGGATATTTACCAAAGCCAACAACCCACTTTTTGCATATCCTTAAAAATCACAAATACTTTTTGGAACTGTCTCTCTCAGCATTTGTGCATTTCCATTTTGGATGTTCCGATTTGTTTTCAGATCCAAACTTGAGTTTTCACTCTCCCATTTTTCTCATAAAAAAAAGATATAAGGCATAAAAAAATTAAAATTTTTGAGTTTGTGTATGCAAAAAAAATTTGAAAATTATTGGACGCACTAAAAATGAACTCCAAGGTTTTGTTATACATGTTTGGGAAATTCCAATAGTACGACCCCTAATAATAAGCATGGTGGAATTTTGCAGGAAAGGGACTTCTAACTGATCCTCACGTGCTTTAAGTGTGGTGGATATGCATGCCAGAAACATGCTGAGGAAGCAAGTGGACCTAATGATCCAAAAATTACAAGGAGTAGAAAAAATCAAATTCTCAAGTGGTTGGATATTTACCAGAGCCAAACAACCCACTTTTTGCCTATCCTTAAAAGTCACAGATACTTTTTGGAACTGTCTCTCTCAGTATTTGTGCATTTCCATTTTGGATGTTCAAATTTGTTTTCGGATCCAAACTTGAGTTTTCACTCTCCCATCCTCGTAAACAAAAAAGATGTAAAGCATAACAAAATGAAAATTTTAGAGTTCAAGTATGGAAAAAAAATTTGAAAATTATTTGACGCACTAAAAATGAACTCCAAGGTTAAGTTATCCATGTTTGGGAAATTCCACTACAACAACCCCTAATAATAAGCTTGGAGGAATTTTACCGGAAAGGGACTTCTAATTGATCCTAACATGCTTTAAGTGTGGTGGATATGCATGCCAGAAACATGTTGAGGATGCAAGTGGACCGAATGATCCAAAAATTTCAAGGAGTAGAAAAAATCAAATTCTCAAGTGGCTGGATATTTACCAGAGCCAAACAACCAACTTTTTACCTATCCTTAAAAATCGCAGATACTTTTTGAAACTATCTCTCTCAGCATTTGTGCATTTCCATTTTGGATGTTCAAATTTGTCTTCAGATCCAAACTTGAGTTTTCACACTCCCTTTTTCTCGTCAACCAAAAAGATGAAAGGCATAACAAAATGAAAATTTTAGAGTTAATTTATGCAAAAAAAAATTGAAAATTATTTGACGCACTAAAAATGAACTCCAAGGTTTTGATATCCATGTTTGGGAAATTCCACTAGTACAACCCCTAATAATAAGCTCCGTGGAATTTTATAGGAAAGGTACTTCTAACTGATCCTAACATGCTTTAAGTGTGCTGGATATGCATGCGAGAAACATGTTGAGGATACAAGTGGACCTAATGATAAAAAATTTCAAGGAGTAGAAAAAATCAAATTTTCAAGTGGTTGGATATTTACTAGAGCTAAACAACCCACTTTTAGCCAATCCTTAAAAAAAAAAGATACTTTTTGAAACTGTCTCACTCAGCATTTATGCATTTCCGTTTAGGATGTTCAAATTTGTTTTCAGATCCAAACTTGAGTTTTCACTCTCCCATTTTTCTCGTAAACACAAAAGATGTAAGGAATAACAAAATGAAAATTTAAGAGATCATGTATGCAAAAAAAAATTTGAAAATTATTTGACGCACTAAAAATGAACTCCAAGGTTATGTTATCCATGTTTGGGAAATTTCACTAGTACAACCCCTAACAATAAGCTTGGAGTAATTTTACAGGAAAGGGACTTCTAACTGATCCTAACATGATTTAAGTGAGGTGGATATGCATTCCAAAAACATGTTAAGGATGCAAGTGGACCTAATGATCCAAAAATTTCAAGGAGTAGAAAAAATCAAATTTTCAAGTGGTTGGATATTTACCAGAGCCAAACAACCTACTTTTTGCCTATCCTTAAAAATCACAGATACTTTTTGGAACTATCTCTCTCAGCATTTTTGCATATCCGTTTTGGATGTTCAGATTTGTTTTCAGTTCCAAACTTGATTTTTCACTCTCCCATTTTTCTCTTAAAGAAAAAAGAAGTAAGGCATAACAAAATTAAAATTTTCGAGTTCATGTTTGCAAAAAAAAATTGAAAATTATTTGACGCACTAAAAAGGAACTCCAAGGTTTTTTTATGCATGTTTGGGAAATTCCAATAGTACAACTCCTAATAATAAGCTTGGTGGAATTTTATAAGAAAGGGACTTCTAACTGATCCTAACATGCTTTAAGTGTGGTGGATATGCATGCCAGAAACATGTTGAGGAAGCAAGTGGACCTAGTGATCCAAAAATTACAAGGAGTAGAAAAAATAAAATTCTCAAATGGTTGGATATTTACCATAGCCAAACAAACCACTTTTTCCCTATCCTTAAAAATCACAGATACTTTTTGGAACGATATCTCTCATCATTTTTGCATTTCCATTATGGATGTTCAGATTTGTTTTCAATTCCAAACTTGATTTTTCACTCTCCCAATTTTCTCATAAAGAAAAAAGATATAAGGCATTACAAAATTAAAATTTTCGAGTTCCTGTATGCAAAAAAAATTTGAAAATTATTTGACGCACTAAAAAGGAACTCCAAGGTCTTTTTATGCATGTTTGGGAAAATGCAATAGTACAACTCCTAATAATAAGCTTGGTGGAATTTTATAAGAAAGGGACTTCTAACTGATCCTAACATGCTTTAAGTGTGGTGGATATGCATGCCAGAAACATGTTGAGGATCCAAGTGGACCTAATGATCCAAAAATTTCATGGAGTAGAAAAAATCAAATTCTCAAGTGGTTGGATATTTACCAGAGCCAAACAACCCACTTTTTTCCTATCCTTAAAAATCACAGATACTTTTTGGAACTGTCTCTCTCAGCATTTGTGCATTTCCATTTTGGATGATAAAATTTATTTTCAGATCCAAACATGAGTTTTCACTCTCCCATTTTCCTCGTAAACAAAAAAGATGTAAGGCATACCAATATGAAAATTATAGAATTCATGTATGCAAAAAAAATTTGACAATTATTTGATGCACTAAAAATGAACTCCAAGGTTTTGTTATCCATCTTTGGGAACTTCCAGTAGTACAACCCCTAATAATAAGCTTGGTTGAAATTTATAGGAAAGGGACTTCTAACTGATCCTCATATGCTTTAAGTGTGATGGATCTGCATGCCAGAAACATGTTAAGGATGCAAGTGGACCTAATGATCCAAAAATTTCATGGAGTAGAAAAAATCAAATTATCAAGTGGTTGGATATTTACCGGAGCCAAACAACCCACTTTTTGCCTATCCTTAAAAATTGCAGATACTTTTTCAAACTATCTCTCTCAGCATTTGTGCATTTCCATTTTGGATGTTCAAATTTGTCTTCAGATCCAAACTTGAGTTTTCACACTCCCTTTTTCTCGTAAACAAAAAATATGTAAGACATAACAAAATGAAAATTTTAGAGTTAATGTATGCAAAAAAAAATTGAAAATTATTTGACGCACGAAAAATGAACTCCAAGGTTTTGATATCCATGTTTGGGAAATTCCACTAGCACAACCCCTTATAATAAGCTTGGTGGAATTTTATAGGAAAGGTACTTCTAACTGATCCTAACATGCTTTAAGTGTGGTGGATATGCATGCCAGAAACAAGTTGAGGAAGCAAGTGGACCTAATGATCCAAAAAATTTCAAGGAGTAGAAAAAATCAAATTCTCAAGTGGTTGGATATTTACCAGAGCGAAACAACCCACTTTTAGCCTATCCTTAAAAAACACAGATACTTTTTGGAACTGTCTCACTCAACATTTGTGCATTTCCGTTTAGGATGTTCAAATTTGATTTCAAATCCAAACTTGAGTTTTCACTCTCCCATTTTTCTCGTAAACAAAAAAGATGTAAGGAATAACAAAATGAAAATTTTAGAGATCATGTATGCAAAAAAATATTTGAAAATTATTTAACGCACTAAAAATGAACTCCAAGGTTATGTTATCCATGTTTGGGAAATTCCACTAGTACAACCCCTAATAAGAAACTTGGAGGAATTTTATAGGAAAGGGACTTCTAACTGATCCTAACATGCTTTAAGTGTGGTGGATATGCATTACAGAAACATGATAAGGATGCAAGTGGACCTAACGATCCAAAAATTTCAAGGAGTAGAAAAAATCAAATTCTCAAGTGGTTGAATATTTACCAGAGCCAAGCAACCCACTTTTTGCCTATCCTTAAAAATCACAGATACTTTTTGGAACTATCTCTCTTAGCTTTTGTGCATTTCCGTTTTGGATGTTCAGATTTGTTTCAAGTTCCAAATTTGATTATCTACTCTCCCATTTTTCTCCTAAAGAAAAAAGAAGTAAGGCATAACAAAATTAAAATTTTTCGAGTTCATGTATGCAAAAAAAATTGGAAATTATTTGACTTACTAAAAAGGAACTCCAAGATTTTTTATGCATGTTTGGGAAATTCCAATAGTACAACTCCTAATAATAAGCTTGGTGGAATTTTATAAGAAAGGGACTTCTAACTGATCCTAACTTGCTTTAAGTGTGGTGGATATGCATGCCAGAAACATGTTGAGGAAGCAAGTGGACCTAATAATCCAAAAATTACAAGGAGTAGAAAAAATCAAATTCTCAAGTGGTTGGATATTTACCAGAGCCAAACAACCAACTTTTTGCCGATCCTTAAAAATCACAGATACTTTTTGGAACTATCTCTCTCAGCATTTGTGCATTTCCATTTTGGATGTTCAGATTTGTTTTCAGATCCAAACTTGAATTTTCACTCTCCCATTTTTCTCGTAAAAAAAAAAAGATGTAAGGCATAACAAAATGAAAATTTTAGAGTTCATGTATACAAAAAAAATTTGAAAATTATTTTATGCACTAAAAATGAACTCCAAGCTTTTGTTTACCATGTTTAGGAAATTCCACTAGTACAAGCCCTAATAATAAGCTTGGTGAAATTTTATAGGAAAAGGGACTTCTTACTGATCCTAACATGCTTTAAGTGTGGTGGATATGCATGCCAGAAACACATTAAGGATGCAAGTGGAGCTAATGATCCAAAAATTTCAAGGAGTAGAAATAATCAAATTCTCAAGTGGTTGGATATTTACCAGAGCCAAACAACCCACTTTTTTCCTATCCTTCAAAATCACAGATACTTTTTGGAAATGTCTCACACAGCATTTATGCATTTGCCTTTTGGATGTTCAGATATGTTTTTAGATCCAAACTTGAGTTTTCACTCTCCCATTTTTCTCCTAAACAAAAAGATGTAAGGCATAACAAAATGAAAATTTTAGAGTTCATTGATGCAAAACAAATTTGAAAATTATTTGACGCACAAAAAATGAACTCGAAGGTGTTGTTATCCATCTTTGGAAAATTCCACTAGTACAACCCCTAATAATAAGCTTGGTTGAATTTTATAGGAAAGGGACTTCTAACTGATCCGAACATGCTTTAAGTGTGGTGGATATGCATGCCAGAAACATATTGAGGATGCAGGTGGACTTAATGATCCAAAAATTCCAAGGAGTAGAAAAAATAAAATTCTCAAGTGGTTGGATATTTACTAGAGCCAAACAACCACTTTTTGCCTATCCTTAAAAATAACAGATACTTTTTGGAACTGTCTCTCTTAGCATTTGTGCATTTCCATTTTGGATGTTCAGATTTGTTTTCAGATACAAACCTGAGTTTTCACTCTCCCATTTTTCTCGGCAACAAAAAAGATGTAAGGCATAACAAAATGAAAATTTAAGAGTTCATGTACGCAAAAAAAAATTGAAAATTATTTAACGCTCTAAAAATAAAAACCAAGGTTTTGTTATCCATCTTTGGGAAATTCCACTAGTACAACCCCTAATAATAAGCTTGGTTGAATTTTATAGGAAAAGGGACTTCTAACTGATCCTAACATGCTTTAAGTGTGGTGGATATGCCAGAAACATGTTGAGGATGCAAGTGAACCTAATGATCATAAAATTTCAAGGAGTAGAAAAAATAAAATTCTCAAATCGTTGGATATTTACCAGAGCTAAACAACCCACTTTTAGCCTATCCATAAAAATCATAGATACATTTTGGAACTGTCTCTCTATGCATTTGTGCATTTCCATTTTGGATGTTCAAATTTGTTTTCAGATCGAAACTTGAGTTTTCACTCTCCCATTTTTCTCGTAAACAAAAAAGATGTAAGCAATAACAAAATGAAAATTTTAAAGTTCATGGATGCAAAAAAAATTTTAAAGCTATTTGACCCACTAAAAATGAACTCCAAGGTTATGTTATCCATGTTTGGGAAATTCCACTTGTGCAACCCCAAATAATATGCTTGGTGAAATTTTATAGGAAAGGGACTTCTAACTGATCCTAACATGCTTTATGTGTGGTGGATATGCACGCCAGAAATATGTTGAGGATGCAAGTGGACCTAATGATCCAAAAATTTCAAGGTGTAGAAAAAATGAAATTCTAAATTGGTTGGATATTTACCAGAGCCAAACAACCAACTTTTTGCCTATCCTTAAAAATCACAGGTACTTTTTGGAAGTTTCTCTCTCAGCATTTGTGCATTTCCATTTTCGATGTTCAAATTTGTTTTCAGATCCAAACTTCAGTTTTTACTCTACCATTTTTCTCCTAAACAAAAAAGATGTAAGGAATAACAAAATGAAAATTTTAGAGTTCATGCATGCAAAAAAAAATTTGAAAATTATTTGACGCACTAAAAATGAACTCCAAGGTTATATTATCCAAGTTTGGGAAATTCCACTAGTACAACCCCTAATAATAAGCTTGGTGGAATTTTATAGGAAAGGGACTTCTAACTGATCCTAGCCTGCTTTAAGTGTGGTGGATATGCATGCCAGAAATATACTAAGGAAGCAAGTGGACCTAGTGATCCAAAAATTACAAGGAGTAGAAAAAATCAAATTCTCAAATGGTTGGATATTTACCAGAGCCAAACAACCCACTTTTTGCCTATCCTTGAAAATCACAAATACTTTTTGGAACTGTCGCCCTCAGTATTTGTGCATTTCCATTTTGGATGTTCATATTTGTTTTCAGATCCAAACTTGAGTTTTCACTCTCCCATTTTTCTGGTAATAAAAAAAGATGTAAGGCATTACAAAATGAAAATTTTAGAGTTCATGTATGCAAAAAAAAATTGAAAATTATTTGATGCACTAAAAAAAACTCCTAGGTTATGTTATCCATGTTTGGGAAATTTCACTAGTACAACCCCTAATATTAAACTTGGTGCAATTTTATAGCAAAGGGACTTCTAACTGATCCTAACATGCTTTAAGTGTGGTGGATTTGCATGCCAGAAACATGTTGAGGGTTCAAGTGGACCTAATGATCCAAAAATTTCAAGGAGTAGAAAAAATAAAATTTTCAAGTGGTTGGATATTTACCAGAGCGAAACAACCCACTTTTTGCCTATCCTTAAAAATCACTGATACTTTTTGGAACTGTCTCTCTTAGCATTTGTGCATTTCCATTTTGGATGTTCAGATTTGTTTTCAGATACAAACTTGAGTTGTCATTCTCCCATTTTTCTCGTAAACAAAAAAGATGTAAGGCATAACAAAATGAAAATTTTAGACTTCATGTATGCAAAAAAAAATTGAAAATTATTTGATGCACTAAAAATGAACTCCAAGGTTTTGTTATCCATGTTTGGGAAATTCCACTAGTACAAGCCCTAATAATAAGCTTGGGGGAATTTTATAGAAACATGCTTTAAGTGTGGTGGATATGCATGCCAGAAACATGTTGAGGATGCAAGAGGACCTAATGATCCCAAAATTTCATGGAGTAGAAAAATCAAATTCTCAAGTGGTTGGATATTTACCAGAGCCAAACAACCCACTTTTTGCCTATCCTTAAAAATCACAAATACTTTTTGGAACTGTCTCTCTCAGCATTTGTGCATTTCCATTTTGGATGTTCAGATTTGATTTTAGATCCAAACTTGATTTTTCACGCTCCCATTTTTCTCGTAAACAAAAAAAATGTAAGGCATAACAAAATGAAAATTTTAGAGTTCAAGTATGCAAAAAAAATGTGAAATTTTTTTGACGCACTACAAATGAACTCCAAGGTTTTGCTATCCATGTTTGGGAAATTCCACTAGTACAACCCTAATAATAAGCTTGGTTGAATTTTATAGGAAAGGGACTTCCAACAGATCCTAACATGCTTTAAGTGTGGTGGATATGTATGCCAGAAACATGTTGTGGATGCAAGTGGACCTAATGATCCAGAAATTTCAAGGAGTAGAAAAAATCAAATGCTCAAGTGGTTAGATATTTACCAGAGCCAAACAACACACTTTTTGCCTATCCTTAAAAATCACAGATACTTTTTGGAACTATCTCTCACAGAATTTTTGCATTTCCATTTTGGATGCTCAGATTAGTTTTTAGATCCAAACTTGAGTTTTCACTCTCCCATTTTTCTCGTAAACAAAAAAGACGAAAGGCATAACACAATGAAAATTTTAGAGTTCATGTATGCAAAAAAAATTTGAAAATTATTTGACGCACTAAAAATGAACTCCAAGGTTTTGTTATCCATATTTGGGAAATTCCACTAGTACAACCCCTAATAATAAGCTTGGTGGAATTTTATAGGAAAGGGACTTTTAACTGATCCTAACATGCTTTAAGTGTGATGGATATGCATGCCAGAAACATGTTGAGGATGCAAGTGGACGTAATGATCCAAACATTTCAAGGTGTAGAAAAAATCAAATTCTCAAGTGGTTGGATATTTACCAGAGCCAAACAACCCACTTTTTGCCTATCCTTAAAAATCAAAGATACTTTTTGGAACTGTCTCTCTCAGCATTTGTGCATTTCCATTTTCGTTGTTCAAATTTGTTTTCAGATCCAAACTTGAGTTTTCAAGCTCCCCTTTTTCTCGTAAACAAAAAAGATGTAAGGAATAACAAAATGAAAATTTTAGAGTTCATGTATGCAAAAAAAAATTTGAAAATTATTCGACGCACAAAAAATGAACTCCAAGGTTAAATTATCCATGTTTGGGAAATTCCACTAGTACAACCCCTAATAATAAGCTTGGTGGAATTTTATAGGAAAGGGACTTCTAACTGATCCTAACATGCTTTAAGTGTGGTGGATATGCATGCCAGAAACAGACTGAGGAAGCAAGTGGACCTAGTGATCCAAAAATTTCAAGGAGTAGAAAAAATCAAATTGTCAAGTGGTTGGATATTTACCAGAGCCAAACAACCCACTTTTTGCCAATCCTTATAAATTCACAAATACTTTTTGGAACTGTCTCTCTCAGCATTTGTGCATTTCCATTTTGGTTGTTCAAATTTTTTTTAGATCCAAACTTGAGTTTTCACTCTCCCATTTTTCTCCTAAACAAAAAAGATGTAAGGAGTAACAAAATGAAAATTTTCGAGTTCATGTATGCAAAAAAAATTGAAAATTATTTGACACACTACAAAGGAACTCAAAGGTTTTTTTATGCATCTTTGGTAAATTCCAATAGTACAACTCCTAATAATAAGCCTGGTGGAATTTTATAAGAAAGGGACTTCTAACTGATCCTAGCATGCTTTAAGTGTAGTGGATATGCATGCCAGAAACATGTTGAGGAAGCAAGTGGACCTAATGATCCAAAAATTACAAGGAGTAGAAAAAATCAAATTCTCAAGTGGTTGGATATTTACCAGAGCCAAACAACCAACTTTTTGCCTATCCTTAAAAATCACAGATACTTTTTAGAACTATCTCTCTCAGCATTTGTGCATTTCCATTTTGGATGTTCAGATTTGTTTTCAGTTCGAAACTTGATTTTTAACTCTCCCATTTTTCTCGTAAAGAAAAAAGATGTAAGGCATAACAAAATTAAAATTTTCGAGTTCCTGTAAGCAAAAAAAAAATTGAAAATTATTTGACGCACTAAAATGGAACTCCATGGTTTTTTTATGCATGTTTGGGAAAATGCAATAGTACAACTCCTAATAATAAGCTTGGAGGAATTTTATAGGAAATGGACTTCTAACCGATCCTAACATGCTTTAAGTGTGGTGGATATGCAGGCCAGAAACATGTTGAGGATGCAAGTGGACCTAATGATCAAAAAATTTCAAGGAGTAGAAAAAATCAAATTCTCAAGTGGTTGGATATGTACCAAAGCCAAACAACCCACTTTTTGCGTATCCTTAAATATCACAGATACTTTTTGGAACTGTCTCTCTCTGCATTTCTGTATTTCCATTTTGGATGTTCAAATTTGTTTTCAAATCCAAACTTGAGTTTTCACTCTCCCATTTTTCTCGAAATAAAAAAAGATGTAAGGCATAACAAAATGAAAATTTTAGAGTACAAGTATGCAAAAAAAATTAAAAATTATTTGACGCACTAAAATGAACTCCATGGTTAAGTTATCCATGTTTAGGAAATTCCACTAGTACAACCACTAATAATAAGCTTGGAGGAAATTTATAGGGAAGGGCTTTCTAACTGATCCTAACATGCTTTAAGTGTAGTTGATATGCATTCTAGAAACATGTTGAGGATGCAAGTGGACCTAATGATCCAAAAATTTCAAGGAGTAGAAAAAATTAAATTTTCAAGTGGTTGGATATTTACCAAAGCCAACAACCCTCTTTTTGCATATCCTTAAAAATCACAGATACTTTTTGGAACTGTCTCTCTCAGCATATGTGCATTTCCATTTTGGAGGTTCAGATTTGTTTTCAGATCCAAACTTGAGTTTTCACTCTCGCATTTTTCTCGTAAAAAAAAAGATGTAAGGCATAAAAAAATTAAAATTTTTCGAGTTCGTGTATGCAAAAAATATTTGAAAATTGTTTGACGCCCTAAAAATGAACTCCAAGGTTTTGTAATGCATATTTGGGAAATTCCAATAGTACGACCCCTAATAATAAGCTTGGTGGAATTTTATAGGAAAGGGACGTCTAACTGATCCTAACATGCTTTAAGTGTGGTTGATATGCATTCCAGAAACATGTTGAGGATGCAAGTGGACCTAATGATCCAAAAATTACAAGGAGTAGAAAAAATCAAATTCTCAAGTGGTTGGATATTTACCAGAGCCAACAACCCACTTTTTGCATATCCTTAAAAATCACAGATACTTTTTGGAACTGTCTCTCTCAGCATTTGTGCATTTCCATTTTGGAAGTTCAAATTTGTTTTCAGATACAAACTTGAGTTTTCACTCTCCCATTTTTCTCGTAAACAAAAAAGAAGTAAGCATAACAAAATGAAAATTTTAGATTTCATGTTTACAAAAAAAATTTGAAAATTATTTTATGCACTAAAAATGAACTCCAAGCTTTTGTTCTCCATGTTTAGGAAATTCCACTAGTACAAGCCCTAATAATAACCTTGGTGGAATTTTATAGGAAAGGGACTTCTTACTGATCCTAACATGTTTTAAGTGTGGTGGATATGCATGCCAGAAACACGTTAAGGATGCAAGTGGAGCTTATGGTCCAAAAATTTCAAGGAGTAGAAATAATCAATTTCTCAAGTGGTTGGATATTTACCATAGCCAAACAACCCACTTTTTTCCTATCCTTAAAAATCACAGATACTTTTTGGAAATGTCTCACTTAGCATTTATGCATTTCCCTTTTGGATGTTCAGATTTGTTTTTAGATCCAAACTTGAGTTTTCACTCTCCCATTTTTCTCGTAAACAAAAAGATGTAAGGCATAACAAAATGAAAAATTTAGAGTTCATGTATAGAAAAAAAATGTGAAATTTTTTTGACGCACTACAAATGAACTCCAAAGTTTTGTTATCGATGTTTGGGAAATTCCACTTGTACAACCCCTAATAATAAGCTTGGTGGAATTTTATAGGAAAGGGACTTCTAACCGATCCTAACATGCTTTAAGTGTGGTGGATATGCATGCCAGAAACATGTTCAGGATGAAGGTGGACCTAATGATCCAAAAATTTCAAGGAGTAGAAAAAATCAAATTCTCAAGTGGTTGGATATTTACTAGAGCCAAACAACCCACTTTTTGCCGATCCTAAAAAATCACAGATATTTTTTGGTACAGTCTCTCTCAGCATTTGTGTATTTCCATTTTGGATGTTCAGATTTGTTTTCAAATCCAAACATGAGTTTTCACTCTCCCATTTTTCTCGTAAACAAAAAAGATGTAAGCAATAACAAAATGAAAATTTTAGAGTTCATGGATGCAAAAAAAATTTGAAAATTATTTGACGCACTAAAATGAACTCGAAGGTTTTGTTATCCATCTTTGGAAAATTTCACTAGTACAACCCCTAATAATAAGTTTGGTTGAATTTTATAGGAAAGGGACTTCTAAGTGATCCGAACATGCTTTAAGTGTGGGGGATATGCATGCCATAAACATGTTGAGGATGCAAGTGGACATAATGATCCAAAAATTTCAAGGAGTAGAAAAAAAAAATTCTCAAGTGGTTGGGTATTTACCAGATCCAAACAACCCACTTTTTACCTATCCTTAAAACTTACAGATACTTTTTGGAACTGTTTCTCTCAGCATTTGTGCATTTCCATTTTGGATGTTCAGATTTGTTTTCAGATACAAACCTGAGTTTTCACTCTCCCATTTTTCTCGTCAACAAAAAAGATGTAAGGCATAACAAAATGAAAATTTTAGAGTTCATGTATGCAAAAAAAAATTGAAAATTATTTGACGCTCTAAAAATAAACTCCAAGGTTTTGTTATCCATCTTTGGGAAATTCCACTAGTACAACCCCTAATAATCAGCTTGGTTGAATTTTATAGGAAAAGGGACTTCTAACTGATCCTAACATGCTTTAAGTGGGGTGGATATGCCAGAAACATGTTGAGGATGCAAATGAACCTAATGATCAAAAAATTTCAAGGAGTAGAAAAAATAAAATTCTCAAGTTATTGGATATTTACCAGAGCTAAACAACCCACTTTTAGCCTATCCATAAAAGTCACAGATAGTTTTTGGAACTGTCACTCTAAGCATTTGTGCATTTCCATTTTGGATGTTCAAATTTGTTTTCAGATCCAAACTTGAGTTTTCACTCTCTCATTTTTCTCGTAAACAAAAAAGATGTAAGGCATAACAAAATGAAAATTTTAGAGTTCATGTATGCAAAAAAAATTTTAAAATTATTTGACCCACTAAAAATGAAATCCAAGGTTATGTTAATATTGTTTGGGAAATTCCACTTGTACAACCCCTAATAATAAGCTTGGTGGAATTTTATAGGAAAGGGACTTCTAACTGATCCTAACATGTTTTAAGTGTGGTGGATATGCATGCCAGAAACATGTTCAGGATGCAAGTGGACCTAATGATCAAAAAATTTCAGGGAGTAGAAAAAATCAAATTCTCAAGTGAATGGATATTTACCAGAGCCAAACAAATCACTTTTTGCCTATCCTTAAAAATCACAGATACTTTTTGGAACTATCTCTCTCAGCATTTGTGCATTCCCATTTTGGATGTTCAGATTTGTTTTCAGTTCCAAATTTGATTTTTCACTCTCCCATTTTTCTCGTAAAGAAAAAAGATGTAAGGCATAACAAAATTAAAATTTTCGAGTTCAGGTATGCAAAAAAAATTTCAAAATTATTTGACGCACTAAAAATGAACTCCAAGGTTTTGTTATCTATCTTTGGGAAATTCCACTAGTACAACCCCTAATAATAATCTTGGTGGAATATTATAGGAAAGGGACTTGTCACTGATCCTAACATGCTTTAAGTGTGGTGGATATGCACGCCAGAAATATGTTGAGGATGCAAGTGGACCTAATGATCAAAAAATTTCAAGGAGTAGAAAAAATCAAATTCTAAAGTGGTTGGATATTTACCAGAGCCAAACAACCAAATTTTTGCCTATCCTTAAAAATCACAGGTACTTTTTGGAAGTGTCTCTCTCAGCATTTGTGCATTTCCATTTTCATTGTTCAAATTTGTTTTCAGATCCAAACTTGAGTTTTCACTCTCCCATTTTTCTCCTAAACAAAAAAGATGTAAGGAATAACAAAATTAAAATTTTAGAGTTCATGTATGCAAAAAAAAATTTGAAAATTATTTGACGCACTAAAAATGAACTCCAAGGTTATATTATCCATGTTTGGGAAATTCCACTAGTACAACCCCTAATAATAAGTTTGGTGGAATTTTATAGGAAAGGGACTTCTAACTGATCCTAACATGCTTTAAGTGTGGTGGATAAGCATGCCAGAAACATACTGAGGAAGCAAGTGGACCTAGTGATCCAAAAATTACAAGGAGTAGAAAAAATCAAATTCTCAAGTGGTTGGATAATTACCAGAGCCAAACAACCCACTTTTTGCCTGTCCTTGAAAATCTCAAATACTTTTTGGAACTCTCTCTCAGCATTTGTGCATTTCCATTTTGGATGTTCAAATTTGTTTTCAGATCCAAACTTGAGTTTTCACTCTCCCATTTTTCTCGTAATAAAAGAAGATGTAAAGCATTAAAAAATGAAAATTTTAGAGTTCATGTATGCAAAAAACAATTGAAAATTATTTGATGCACTAAAAAAAACTCCTAGGTTATGTTATCCTTGTTTGGGAAATTTCACTTGTACAACCCCTAATATTAAGCTTGGCGGAATTTTATAGGAAAGGGACTTCTAACTGATCCTAACATGCTTTAAGTGTGGTGGATTTGCATGCTAGAAATATGTTGAGGGTTCAAGTGGACCTAATGATCCAAAAATTTCAAGGAGTAGAAAAAATCAAATTCTCAAGTGGTTGGATATTTACCAGAACCAAACAACACACTTTTTGCCTATCCTTAAAAATCACTGATACTTTTTGGAACTGTCTCTCTTAGCATTTGTGCTTTAAGTGTGGTGGATATGCATGCGAAAAACATGTTGAGGAAGCAAGTGCACCTAATGATCCAAAAATTTCAAGGAGTAGAAAAAATCAAATTCTGAAGTGGTTGGATAATTTCTTGAGCCAAACAACCCACTTTTTGCCTATCCCTAAAAATCACAGATACTTTTTGGAACTGTCTCTCTTAGCATTTGTGCATTTCCATTTTGGATGTTCAAATTTGTTTGCAGTTCCAAACTGGAGTTTTCACTCTCCCATTTTTCTCATAAACGAAAAAGATGTAAGGCACAACAAAATGAAAATTTTAGAGTTCATGTATGCAAAAAAAATTTGAAAATTATTTGACGCACTAAAAATGAACGCCAAGGTTATGTTATCCATGTTTGGGAAATTCTACTAGTACAACCCCTAAAATTAAGATTGGTGGAATTTTATTGGAAAGGGACTTCTAACTGATCCTAACATGCTTTGAGTGTGGTGGATATGCATGCCAGAAACATGTTGAGGATGCAAGTGGACCTAACGATCCAAAAATTTCAAGGAGTAGAAAAATCAAATTCTCAAGTGGTTGGTTATTTACTAGAGCCAAACAACCCACTTTTTGCGTATCCTTAAAAATCACAGATACTTTTTTAAACTATCTCCCTCAGCATTTGTGCATTTCCATTTTGGATGTTCAAATTTGTCTTCAGATCCAAACTTTAGTTTTCACTCTCCCTTTTTCTCGTAAACAAAAATGATGTAAGGCATAACAAAATGAAAATTTTAGAGTTAATGTATGCAAAAAAAAATTTAAAATTATTTGACGCACTAAAAATGAACTCCAAGGTTTTGTTATCCTTGTTTGGGAAATTCCAATAGTACAACCCCTAATTATTAGCTTGGTGGAATTTTCTTGGAAAGGGAATTCTAACTGATCCTTACATGCTTTAAGTGTGGTGGATATGCATGCCAGAAACATGTTGAGGAAGCAAGTGCACCTAATGATCCAAAAATTTCGAGTAGAAAAAATCAAATTCTCAAGTGGTTGGATATTTACCAGAGCCAAACAACCCCCTTTTTGCCTATCCTTAAAAACCACAGGTAGTTTTTGGAACTGTCTCTCTCAGCATTTGTGCATTTCCATTTTGGATGTTCAAATTTGTTTTCAGATCCAAACTTGAGTTTTCACTCTCCCATTTTTCTCGTAAAGAAAAAAGGTGTAAGGCATAACAAAAAGAAAATTTTAGATTTCATGTATGCAAAAAAAATTTTAAAATTATTTGACGCACTAAAAATGAACTCCAAGGTTTTGTTATCCTTGTTTGGGAAATTCCAATAGTACAACCCCTAATTATTAGCTTGGTGGAATTTTATTGGAAAGGGACTTCTAACTGATCCTACATGCTTTAAGTGTGGTAGATATGCATGCCAGAAACATGTTGAGGAAGCAAGTGCACCTAATGATCCAAAAATTTCAAGGAAAAATCAAATTCTCAAGTGGTTGGATAATTACCAGAGCCAAACAACCCACTTTTTGCTATCCTTAAAACTCATAGATACTTTTTTGGAACTGTCTCTCTCAGCATTTGTGCATTTCCATTTTGGATGTTCAGATTTGTTTTTAGATCCAAACTTGAGTTTTCACTCTCCCATTTTTCTCGAAAACAAAAAAGATGTAAGGCAAAACTAAATGAAAATTTTAGAGTTCATGTATGCAAAACAAATTTGAAAATTACTTGACGCACTAAAAATGAACTCCAAGGTTTTGTTATCCATCTTTGGGAAATTCCACTAGTACAACCCCTAATAATAAGCTGGGTTGAATTTTATTGGAAAAGAGACTTCTAACTGATCCTAACTTGATTTATGTGTGGTGGATATGCCAGAAACATGTTAAAGATGTAAGGGGACCTAATGATGCAAAAATTTCTAGGAGTAGAAAAAATCAAATTATCAAGTGGTTGGATATTTACCAAAGCCAAACAACCCACTTTTTGCCTATCCATAAAAATCACAGATAATTTTTGGAACTCTCTCAAAGCATTTGTGCATTTCCATTTTGGATGTTCAAAATTGTCTTCAGATCCAAACTTGAGTTTTCACTCTCCCATTTTTCTCGTAAAAATAAAAAAGATGTAAGGCATAACAAAATGAAAATTTTAGACTTCATGTATGCAAAATAAATTTGAAAATTCTTTGACCCACTAAAAATGAACTCCAAGTTTATGTTATCCATGTTTGGGAAATTCCACTAGTACAACCCCTAATAATAAGCTTGGTCGATTTTATAGGAAAAAGACTTCTAACTGATCCTAACATGCTTGAAGTGTGGTGGATATGCATGCCAGAAAGATGTGGAAGATGAAAGTGGACCTAATGATCAGAAAATTTCTAGAAGTAGAAAAAATCAAATGCTCAAGTGGTTGGATATTTACCAGAGCCAAACAACCCACTTTTTTCCTATCCTTAAAAATAACAGATACTTTTTGGAACTCTCTCTCAGTATTTGTGCATTTCCATTTTGGATGTTCAGATTTGTTTTCAAACCCAAACCTGAGTTTTCACTCTCCCTTTTTTCTCGTAAACAAAAAAATGTAAGGCATAAAAAAATGAAAATTTTAGAGCTCTCGTATGCAAAAAAGAGTGAAATTTTTTTGACCCTCTAAGAATTTCCTCCAAGGTTTTGTTATCCATGTTTGGGAAATTCCACTAGTACAACCCCTGATAATGGGCTTGGTGGAATTTTATAGGGAAGGGACTTCTAACTGATCCTAACATGCTTTAAGTATGGTGGATATGCATGCTAGAAACATGTTGATGATGCAAGAGGACCTAATGATCCAAAAATTTCAATGAGTAGAAAAAATCAAATTCTCAAGTGGTTGGATATTTACAAGAGCCAAACAACCCACTTTTTGCCTATCCTTAAAAATCCCAGATACTTTTTGGAACTGTCTCTCTTAGCATTTGTGCATTTCGACTTTGGATGTTCAGATTTGTTTTCAGATCGAAACTTGAGTTTTCACTCTCCCGTTTTTCTCCTAAAAAAAAAAGATGTAAGGCATAAAAAAATTAAAAATTTTAGAGTTCATGTATGCAAAAAAATATTGAAAATTATTTCACTCACTAAAAATGAACTCCAAGGTTTTTTTATCCATGTTTGGGAAATTCCACAAGTACAACCCCTAATAATAAGTTTGGTGGAATTTTATAGGAAAGAGACTTCTAGCATATCCTAACATGCTTTAAGTGTGGTGGATATGCAAGCCAGAAGCTTGTTGAGGATGCAAGTGGACCTAATGATCCAAAAATTTCAAGGAGTAGAAAAAATCAAATTCTCAAGTGGTTGGATAATTACCAGAGACAAACAACCCACTTTTTGCCTATCCTTAAAAATCACAGATACTTTATGGAACTGTCTCTCTCAGTATTTGTGCATTTCCATTTTGGATGTTCAGATTTGTTTTCAGATCCAAACTTGAGTTTTCACTCTCACATTTTTCTAGTAAACAAAAAAGATGTAAGGCATAACAAAATGAAAATTTTAGAGTTCATGTATACAAAATAAATTTGAAAATTATTTGACGCACTAAAAATGAACTCCAAGGTGATGTCATCCATGTTTGGGAAATTTCACTAGTACAACCCCTAATAATAAGCTTGGTGGAATTTTATAGGAAAGAGACTTCTAACTGATCCAAACATTCTTTAAGTGTGGTGGATATGCATGCCAGAAACATGTTGAGGATGCAACTAGACCTAATGATCCAATAATTTCAAGGACTAGAAAAAATCAAATTCTCAAGTGGTTGGATAATTACCAGAGACAAACAACCCAATTTTTTCCTGTCCTTAAAAATGACAGTTACTTTGTGGAACTGTCTCTCTCAGCATTTCTGCATTTCCATTTTAAATGTTCAGACAATGTTTTAGAACCAAACTCGAGTTTTCACTGTCCCATTTTTATTGTAAACAAAAAAGATGTAAGACATAACAAAATGAAAATTTTAGAGTTCATGTATGCAAAAAATATTTAAAAATTATTAGACGCACTAAAAATGAACTCCAAGCTTTTGTTATCCATGTTTGGGAAATTCCACACGTACAACCCCTAATAATAAGCTTGGTGGAATTTTATAGGAAAGGGACTTCTAACAGGTCCTAAAATGCTTTAAGTGTGGTGGATATGCAAGCCAGAAACATGTTGAGGATGCAAGTGGACCTATTGATCCAAAAATTTCAAGGAGTAGAAAAAATCAAATTCTGAAGTGGTTGGATATTTATTTACCAGAGCGAAACAACCCACTTTTTGCCTATTCTTAAAAATCACAAATACTTTTTGGAACTATCTCTCTCAACATTTGTGCATTTCCATTTTGGATGTTCAAATTTGTTTTCAGATCCAAACTGGAGTTTTCACTCTCCCTTTTTCTCGTAAACTAAAAAGATGAAAGGCATAACAAAATGAAAATTTGAGAGTTCATGTATGCAAAAAAAATTTGAAAATTATTTGACGCACTAAAAATGAACTCCAAGGTTTTTATATCCATCTTTGGGAAATTCCACTAGTACAACCCGTAATAATAAGCTTGGTGGAATTTTATAGGAAAGGGACTTCAAACTGATCCTAACATTCTTTAAGTGCGGTGGATATGAATGCCAGAAATATGTCGAGGATGTAACTGGACCTAATGATCCAATAATTTCAAGGACTAGAAAAAATCAAATTCTCAAGTCGTTGGATATTTACCAGAGTTAAACAACCCACTTTTTGCGTATCCTTAAAAATCACAGATACTTTTTGGAACTGTCTCTCTCAGCATTTGTGTATTTCCATTTTGGATGTTCAGATTTGTTTTCAGATCCAAACTTGAGTTTTCACTCTGCCATTTTTCTAGTAAACAAAAAAGATGTAAGGCATAACAAAATGAAAATGTTAGAGTTCATGTATGCCAAAAAAAATTGAAATTTATTTGACACGCTAAAATGAACTCCAATGTTTTTTTATGGATGTTTAGGAAATTCCAATGGTACAACCCCTAATAATAAGCTTTGTGGAATTTAATAGCAAAGGGACTTCTAACTGATCCTAACATGCTTTTAGTGTGGTGGATATGCATGCCAGAAACATGATGAGGAAGCAAGTGGACCTAATGATCCAAAAATTTCAAGGAGTAGAAAAAATCAAATTCTCAAGTGGTTGGATATTTACCAGAGCCAAACAACCCACTTTTTGCCTATCCTTAAAAATCACAGGTACTTTTTGGAACTGTCTCTCTAAGCATTTGTGCATTTCCATTTTGGATGATCATATTTGTTTTCAGATCCAAACTTGAGTTTTCACTCTCCCATTTTTCTCGTAAACAAAAAAGATGTAAGGCATAACAAAATGAAAATTTTAGAGTTCATGTATGGAAAAAAAATTTGAAAATTATTTGACGCACTAAAAATGAACTCCAAGGTTATGTTATCCTTGTTTGGGAAATTCCACTAGCACAACCCCTAATAATAAGCTCTGTGGAATTTTATAGCAAAGGGACATCTAACTGATCCTAACATGCTTTAAGTGTGGCATAATGGACCTAATGATCCAAAAATTTCAAAGAGTAGAAAAAATCAAATTCTTAAGTGGTTGGATATTTACCAGAGCCAAACAACCAACGTTTTGCCTATCCTTAAAAATCACAGAATCTTTTTGGAACTGTCTCTCTCAGCATTTGTGCATTTCCATTTTGGATGTTCAGATTTGTTTTCAGATCCAAACTTGAGTTTTCACTCTCCCATTTTTCTCGCAAACAAAAAAGATGTAAGGCATAACAAAATGAAAATTTTAGAGTTCATGTATGCAAAAAAAAATTTGAAAATTATTTGACGCACTAAAAATGAACTCCAAGGTTATGTTATCCATGTTTGGGAAATTTCACTAGTACAACCCCTAATAATAAGCTTGGTGGAATTTTATAGGAAAGGGACTTCTAACTGATCCTAACATTCTCTAAGTGTGGTGGATATGCATGCCAGAAATATGTTGAGGAAGCAAGTGCACCTAATGATCCAAAAATTTCAAGGACTAGATAAAATCAAATTCTCAAGTGGTTTGATATTTACTAGAGCGAAACAACCAACTTTTTCCCTATCCTTAAAAATCAAAGATACTTTTTGGAACTGTCTCTCTAAGCATCTGTGCATTTCCATTCATGATGTTCAAATTTATTTTCAGATTCAAACTTGAGTTTTCACTCTCCCATTTTTCTCGTAAACAAAAAAGATGTAAGGCATAACAAAATGAAATTTTAGAGTTCATGTATGCAAAAAAAATTTGAAAATTATTTGACGCACTAAAAATGAACTCCAAGGTTATGTTATCCATGTTTGGAAAATTTCACTAGTACAACCCCTAATAATAAGCTTGGTGGAATTTTATAGGAAAGGGACTTCTAACTGATCCTAACATGCTTTAAGAGTGGTGGATATGCATGCCAGAAACATGTTGAGGATGCCAGTGGACCTAATGATCCAAAAATTTCCAGGACTAGAAAAAATCAAATTCTCAAGTGGTTGGATATGTACCAGAGCCAAACAACCCACTCTTTGCCTATCCTCAAAAATTACAGATACTTTTATGAGTTGTCTCTCTATGCTTTTGTGCATTTCCAATTTGGATGTTCAGAGTTGTTTTCAGACCCAAACTTGAGTTTTCACTCTCCCATTTTTCTATTAAACAAAAAGGATGTAAGGCATAACAAAATGAAAATTTTAGAATTCTGTTATGCAAAAAAAATGTGAAATTTTTTTGAAGCACTTAAAATTACTTCCAAGGTTTTGTTATCCATGTTTGGGAAATTCCACTAGTACAACCCCTAATAATAAGCTTGGTGGAATTTTATAGGAAAGGGACTTCTAACTGATCCTAACATTCTTTAAGTGCGGTGGATATGCATGCCAGAAATATGTCGACGATGTAACTGGACCTAATGATCCAATAATTTCAAGGAGTAGAAAAAATCAAATTCTCAAGTGGTTGGATATTTAGCAGAGCCAAACAACCCACTTTTTGCGTATCCTTAAAAATCACAGATACTTTCTGGAACTCTCTCTCTCAGCATTTGTGTATTTCCATTTTGGATGTTCAGATTTGTTTTCAGATCCAAACTTGAGTTTTCACTCTGCCATTTTTCTAGTAAACAAAAAAGATGTAAGGCATAACAAAATGAAAATGTTACAGTTCATGTATGCCAAAAAAAAATGAAATTTATTTGACACGCTAAAATGAACTCCAATTTTTTTTTATGCATGTTTAGGAAATTCCAATGGTACAACCCCTAATAATAAGCTTTGTGGAATTTAATAGCAAAGGGACTTCTAACTGATCCTAACATGCTTTTAGTGTGGTGGATATGCATGCCAGAAACATGATGAGGAAGCAAGTGGACCTAATGATCCAAAAATTTGGAGTAGAAAAAATCAAATTCTCAAGTGGTTGGATATTTACCAGAGCCAAACAACCCACTTTTTGCCTATCCTTAAAAATCACAGGTACTTTTTGGAACTGTCTCTCTAAGCATTTTTGCATTTCCATTTTGGATGATCAGATTTGTTTTCAGATCCAAACTTGAGTTTTCACTCTCCCATTTTTCTTGTAAACAAAAAAGATGTAAGGCATAACAAAATGAAAATTTTAGAGTTCATGTATGGAAAAAAAATTTGAAAATTATTTGACGCACTAAAAATGAACTCCAAGGTTATGTTATCCTTGTTTGGGAAATTCCACTAGCACAACCCCTAATAATAAGCTCTGTAGAATTTTATAGCAAAGGGACATCTAACTGATCCTAACATGCTTTAAGTGTGGCATAATGGACCTAATGATCCAAAAATTTCAAAGAGTAGAAAAAATCAAATTCTTAAGTGGTTTGATATTTACCATAGCCAAACAACCAACTTTTTGCCTATCCTTAAAAAACACAGAATCTTTTTGGAACTGTCTCTCTCAGCATTTGTGCATTTCCATTTTGGATGTTGAGATTTGTTTTCAGATCCAAACTTGAGTTTTCACTCTCCCATTTTTCTCGCAAACAAAAAAGATGTAAGGCATAACAAAATGAAAATTTTAGAGTTCATGTATGGAAAAAAAAATTTGAAAATTATTTGACGCACTAAAAATGAACTCCAAGGTTATGTTATCCATGTTTGGGAAATTTCACTAGTACAACCCCTAATAATAAGCTTGGTGGAATTTTATAGGAAAGGGACTTCTAACTGATCCTAACATTCTCTAAGTGTGGTGGATATGCATGCCAGAAATATGTTGAGGAAGCAAGTGCACCTAATGATCCAAAAATTTCAAGGAGTAGAAAAAATCAAATTCTCAAGTGGTTTAATATTTACTAGAGCCAAACAACCAACTTTTTCCCTATCCTTAAAAATCAAAGATACTTTTTGGAACTGTCTCTCTAAGCATCTGTTCATTTCCATTCATGATGTTCAAAATTTATTTTCAGATCCAAACTTGAGTTTTCACTCTCCCATTTTTCTCGTAAACAAAAAAGATGTAAGGCATAACAAAATGAAATTTTAGAGTTCATGTATGCAAAAAAAATTTGAAAATTATTTGACGCACTAAAAATGAACTCCAAGGTTATGTTATCCATGTTTGGAAAATTTCACTAGTACAACCCCTAATAATAAGCTTGGTGGAATTTTATAGGAAAGGGACTTCTAACTGATCCTAACATGCTTTAAGAGTGGTGGATATGCATGCCAGAAACATGTTGAGGAAGCAAGTGCACCTAATGATCCAAAAATTTCAACGAGTAGAAAAAATCAAATTCTCAAGTGGTTTGATATTTACTAGAGCCAAACAACCAACTTTTTCCCTATCCTTAAAAATCAAAGATACTTTTTGGAACTGTCTGTCTAAGCATCTGTTCATTTCCATTCATGATGTTCAAAATTTATTTTCAGATCCAAACTTGAGTTTTCACTCTCCCATTTTTCTCGTAAACAAAAAAGATGTAAGGCATAACAAAATGAAATTTTAGAGTTCGTGTATGCAAAAAAAATTTGAAAATTATTTGACGCACTAAAAATGAACTCCAAGGTTATGTTATCCATGTTTGGAAAATTTCACTAGTACAACCCCTAATAATAAGCTTGGTGGAATTTTATAGGAAAGGGACTTCTAACTGATCCTAACATGCTTTAAGAGTGGTGGATATGCATGCCAGAAACATGTTGAGGATGCAAGTGGACCTAATGATCCAAAAATTTCCAGGACTAGAAAAAATCAAATTCTCAAGTGGTTGGATATGTACCAGAGCCAAACAACCCACTCTTTGCCTATCCTCAAGAATTACAGATACTTTTATGAGTTGTCTCTCTATGCTTTTGTGCATTTCCAATTTGGATGTTCAGAGTTGTTTTCAGACCCAAACTTGAGTTTTCACTCTCCCATTTTTCTATTAAACAAAAAGGATGTAAGGCATAACAAAATGAAAATTTTAGAATTCTGTTATGCAAAAAAAATGTGAAATTTTTTTGAAGCACTTAAAATTACTTCCAAGGTTTTGTTATCCATGTTTGGGAAATTCCACTAGTACAACCCCTAATAATAAGCTTGGTGGAATTTTATAGGAAAGGGACTTCTAACTGATCCTAACATTCTTTAAGTGCGGTGGATATGCATGCCAGAAATATGTGGAGGATGCAAGTGGACCTAATGATCCAATAATTTCAAGGAGTAGAAAAAATCAAATTCTCAAGTGGTTGGATATTTAGCAGAGCCAAACAACCCACTTTTTGCGTATCCTTAAAAATCACAGATACTTTCTGGAACTGTCTCTCTCAGCATTTGTGTATTTCCATTTTGGATGTTCAGATTTGTTTTTAGATCCAAACTTGAGTTTTCGCTCTGCCATTTTTCTAGTAAACAAAAAAGATGTAAGGCATAACAAAATGAAAATTTTAGAGTTCATGTATGCCAAAAAAAATTGAAATTTATTTGTCACGCTAAAATGAACTCCTATGTTTTTTTATGCATGTTTAGGAAATTCCAATGGTACAACCCCTCATAATAAGCTTTGTGGAATTTAATAGCAAAGGGACTTCTAGCTGATCCTAACATGCTTTTAGTGTGGTGGATATGCATGCCAGAAACATGATGAGGAAGCAAGTGGACTTAATGATCCAAAAATTTCAAGGAGTAGAAAAAATCAAATTCTCAAGTGGTTGGATATTTACCAGAGCCAAACAACCCACTTTTAGCCTATCCTTAAAAATCACAGGTACTTTTTGGAACTGTCTCACTAAGCATTTGTGCATTTCCATTTTGGATGATCAGATTTGTTTTCAGATCCAAACTTGAGTTTTCACTCTCCCAATTTTCTCGTAAACAAAAAAGATGTAAGGCATAACAAAATAAAAATTTTAGAGTTCATGTATGGAAAAAAAATTTGAAAATTATTTGACGCACTAAAAATGAACTCCAAGGTTATGTTATCCTTGTTTGGGAAATTCCACTAGCACAACCCCTAATAATAAGCTTGGTGGAATTTTATAGCAAAGGGACATCTAACTGATCCTAACATGCTTTAAGTGTGGCGTAATGGACCTAATGATCCAAAAATTTCAAAGAGTAGAAAAAATCAAATTCTTAAGTGGTTGGATATTTACCAGAGCCAAACAACCAACTTTTTGCCTATCCTTAAAAATCACAGAATTTTTTTGGAACTGTCTCTCTCAGCATTTGTGCATTTCCATTTTGGATGTTCAGATTTGTTTTCAGATCCAAACTTGAGTTTTCACTCTCCCATTTTTCTAGTAAACGAAAAAGATGTAAGGCATAACAAAATGAAAATTTTAGAGTTGATGTATGCCAATAAAAATTGAAATTTATTTGACACGCTAAAATGAACTCCAATGTTTTTTTATGCACGTTTAGGAAATTCCAATGGTACCACCCCTCATAATAAGCTTTGTGGAATTTAATAGCAAAGGGACTTCTAACTGATCCCAACATGCTTTTAGTGTGGTGGATATGCATTCCAGAAACATGATGAGGAAGCAAGTGGACCTAATGATCCAAAAATTTCAAGGACTAGAAAAAATCAAATTCTCAAGTGGTTGGATATTTACCAGAGCCAAACAACCCACTTTTTGCCTATCCTTAAAAATCACAGGTACTTTTGGAACTGTCTCTCTAAGCATTTGTGCATTTCCATTTTGGATGATCAGATTTGTTTTCAGATCCAAACTTGAGTTTTCACTCTCCCATTTTTCTCGTAAACAAAAAAGATGTAAGGCATAACAAAATGAAAATTTTAGAATTCATGTATGGAAAAAAAATTTGAAAATTATTTGACGCACTAAAAATGAACTCCAAGGTTATGTTACCCTTGTTTGGGAAATTCCACTAACACAACCCCTAATAATAAGCTTGGTGGAATTTTATAGCAAAGGGACATCTAACTGATCCTAACTTGCTTTAAGTGTGGCATAAAGGACCTAATGATCCAAAAATTTCAAAGAGTAGAAAAAATCAAATTCTTAAGTGGTTGGATATTTACCAGAGCCAAACAACCAACTTTTTGCCTATCCTTAAAAATCACAGAATCTTTTTGGAACTGTCTCTCTCAGCATTTGTGCATTTCCATTTTGGACGTTCAGATTTGTTTTCAGATCCAAACTTGAGTTTTCACTCTCCAATTTTTCTCGCAAACAAAAAAGATGTAAGGCATAACAAAATGAAAATTTTAGAGTTCATGTATGGAAAAAAATTTGAAAATTATTTGACGCACTAAAAATGAACTCCAAGGTTATGTTATCCTTGTTTGGGAAATTTCACTAGTACAATCCCTAATAATAAGCTTGGTGGAATTTTATAGGAAAGGGACTTCTAACTGATCCTAACATTCTCTAAGTGTGGTGGATATGCATGCCAGAAATATGTTGAGGAAGCAAGTGCACCTAATGATCCAAAAATTTCAAGGAGTAGAAAAAATCAAATTCTCAAGTGGTTTGATATTTACTAGAGCGAAACAACCAACTTTTTCCCTATCCTTAAAAATCAAAGATACTTTTTCCAACTGTCTCTCTAAGCATCTGTGCCATTTCCATTCATGATGTTCAAATTTATTTTCAGATCCAAACTTGAGTTTTCACTCTCCCATTTTTCTCGTAAACAAAAAAGATGTAAGGCATAACAAAATGAAATTTTAGAATTCATGTATACAAAAAAAATTTGAAAATTATTTGACGCACTAAAAATGAACTCCAAGGTTTTGTTATCCATGTTTGGAAAATTCCACTAGTACAACCCCTAATAACAAGCGTGGTGGAATTTTATAAGGAAGGAACTTCTAACTGATCCTAACATGCTTTAAGTGGGTGGATAAGCATGCCAAAAACATGTTGAGGAAGCAACTGCACCTATTGAACCAAAAATTTGAAGGAGTAGAAAAAATCAAATTCTCAAGGTGTTGGATATTTACCACAACCAAACAACCCACTTTTTTGCCTATCCATAAAAGTCACAGAAACTTTTTGGAACTATCTCTCTCGTCATTTGAACATTTCCATTTTTGATGTTCAAATTTGTTTTCAGATCCAAACTTGAGTTTTCACTCTCCCATTTTTCTCGTATAGAAAAAAGATATCAGGCATAACAAAATGAAAATTTTAGAGTTCATGTATGCAAGAAAAAAATTGAAAATTATTTCACGCACTAAAAATGAACTCCAACATTTTGTTATCCATGTTTGGGAAATTCATCTATTACAACCCCTAATAATAAGCTTGGTGGAATCTTATAGGAAAGGGATTTCTAACTGATCTTAACGTGCTTTAAGTGTGGTGGATACGCATGCCAGAAACAAGTTGAGGATGCAAGTGGACCTAATGATGCCAAAATTTCAAGGAGTAGAAAAAATCAAATTCTCAAGTGGTTGGATATTTACCAGAGCCATTCAACCCACTTTTTTGCCTATCCTTAAAAATCACAGATGTTTTTTGTAACTATCTCTGAGAGCATTTGTGCATTTTCATTTTGGATGGTCAAATTTGTTTTCAGATCCAAACCTGAGTTTTCACACTCACATTTTTCTCGTAAAGAAAAAAGATATAAGGCATAACAAAATGAAAATTTAAGAGTTCATGTATGCAAAAAAAAATTTGAAAATTATTTCACCCTTTAAAAATGAACTCCAAGGTTTTGTTATCCTTGTTTGGGAAATTCCATTAGTACAACCCCTAATAATAAGCTTGGTGGAATTTTATAGATAAGGGACTTCTAACTGATCCTAACTTGCTTTAAGTGTGGTGGATATGCATGCCAGAAACATGTTGCGGATGCAAGTGGACCAAATGATCCAAAAATTTCGAGGAGTAGAAAAAATCAAATTCTCAACAGGTTGGATATTTACCAGAGCAAAACAACCCACTTTTTGCCTATCCTTAAACATCAAAGATACTTTTGAGAACTATCTCCGTCAGCATTTGTACATTTCCATTTTTTATGTTCAAATTTGTTTTCAGATCCAAACTTGAGTTTTCACTCTCCCATTTTTCTCGTAAACTAAAAAGATATTAGGCATAACAAAATCAACATTTTAGAGTTCATGTATGCAAAAATAAATTTGAAAATTATTTCACGCACTAAAAATGAACTCGAATGTTTTGTTATCCATGTTTGGGAAATTCCACTAGTACAACTCCTAATAATAAGCGTGGTGGAATTTTATAGGAAAGGGACTTCTATTTAAGTGTGGTGGATATGCATGCCAGAAACATGTTGAGGATGCAAGTGGACCTAATGATCAAAAAATTTCAAAGAGTAGAAAAAATAAAATTCTCAAGTGGTTGGACCAGAGCAAAACAACCCACTTTTTTGCCAATCCTTAAAAATCACAGATACTTTTCGGAACTATCTCTCCCAGGATTTGTACATTTCCATTTTGGATGTTCAAATTTGTTTTCAGATCCAAACTAGAGTTTTCACTCTCCCATTTTTCTCGTAAAGAAAAAATATATAACGGATAACAAAATGAAAATTTTAGAGATCATGTATGCAAAAAAAAATTTTAAATAATTTGAAGCACTAAAAACGAACTCCAAGGTTTTGTTATCCATGTTTGGGAAATTCCACTAGAACAACCCCTAATAATAAGCTTGGTGGAATTTTATTGGAAAGGGACTTCTAACTGATCCTAACATGCTTTAAGTGTGGTGGATATGCATGCCAGAAACATGTTGAGGGTGCAAGTGGACCTAATGATCCAAAAATTTCTAGGAGTAGAAAAAATAAAATTCTCAAGTGGTTGGTACCTGGGCCAAATAACCCACTTTTTGCCTATCCTTAAAAATCACAGATACTTTTTGGAACTATCTCTCTAAGCATTGGTGCATTTCCATTTTGGATGTTCAAATTTGTTTTTAGATCCAATCTTGAGTTTTCACTCACCCATTTTTCTATTAAACAAAAAAGATGTAAGGCATAACAAAATGAAAAAATTAGAGTTCATGTATGCAAAAAAAAAAATTTTAAATTATTTAACGAACTAAAAATGAACTCCAAGGTTTTGTTATCCATGTTTGGGAAATTCCACTAGTACAACCGCTAATAATAAGCTCGGTGGCATTTTATAGGACAGGGACTTCTAACTGATCCTAACATTCTTTTAAGTGTGGTGGATATGCATGCCAGAAACATGTTCAGGATGCAACTGGACCTATTGATCCAAAATTTTCAAGGAGTAGAAAAAATCAAATTCTCAAGTGGTTGGATATTTACCATAGCCAAACAACCTACTTTTTGCCAGTCCTTAAAAAGCACAGATACTTTTTGGAACTATGTCTCTCAGCATTTGTACATTTCCACTTTGGATGTTCAAATTTGTTTTCAGATCCAAAATTGAATTTTCACACTCCCATTTTTCTCGTAAACAAAAAAAGGTATAAGGCATAACAAAATGAAAATTTTAGAGTTCATGTGTGCAAAAAAAAATTTGAAAAATTCTTCACGCTCTAAAAATTAACTCCGAGGTTTTGTTATCAGTGTTTGGAAAATTTCACTAGTACAACCCCTATTAGTAAGCTTGGTGGATATTTATAGAAAAGGGACTTCTAACTGATCCTAACATGCTTTAAGTGTGGTGGATATGCATGACAGAAACATGTTGAGGATGCAAGTGGACCTAATGATCCAAAAATTGTAAGGCGTACAAAAAATCAAATTCTCATGTGGTTGGTACCTGGGCCAAACGACACACTTTTTGCCTATCCTTGAAAATCACGGATACATTTTGGAACTATCTCTCTGAGCATTTGTGCATTTCCATTTTGGATGTTCAAATTTTTTTTAAAATTATTTCATGCTTTAAAAATGAACTCCAAGGTTTTGTTATCCATGTTTTGGAAATTCCACTAGTACAACCCCTAATAATAAGCTTGGTGGAATTTTATAGGAAATGGACTTCTAACTGATCCTAACATGCTTTAAGTGTGGTGGATATGCATGCCAGAAACATGTTGAGGATGCAAGTGGACCTAATGATCCAAAAATTTCAAGGAGTAGAAAAAATCAAATTCTCAAGTGGTTGGATATTTACCAGAGCCAAACAACTCATGTTTTTGCCTTTCCTTAAAAATCACAGATACTTTTTGGAACTATCTCTTTGAGCATTTGTGCATTTCCATTTTGGATGTTCAAATTTGTTTTCAGATTAAAACTTTAGTTTTCACTCTCCCATTTTTTTCATAAAAAAAAGATATATTGCATCACAAAATGATAATTTTAGTGTTCATGAATGGAAAAAAAAATTGGAAAATTATTTCACGCACTAAAAATGAACTCCAAGGTTGTGTTATCCATGTTTGGGAAATTCCACTAGTACAACCACTAATAATAAGCTTGGTGGAATTTTATAGGAAAAGGACTTCTAACTGATCCTAACATGCTTTAAGTGTGGTGGATATCCATGCCAGAAAGACGTTGAGGATGCAAGTGGACCTAATGATCCAAAAATTTCAAGGAGTAGAAAAAATAAAATTCTCAAGTGGTTGGATATTTACCAGAGCCAAACAACCCACTTTTTTTCCTATCCTTAAAAATCACATGTACTTTTTGGAACTATCTCTCTCAGCATTGGTGCATTTCCAGTTTGGATGTTCAAATCTGTTTTCAGATTAAAACTTGAGTGTTCACTCTCCCATTTTTCTTTTAAACAAAAAAGATATAAGACATCACAAAATGAAAATTTCAGAGTTCATGGATGCAAAAAAAAATTGAAAATTATTTCACGCACTAAAAATGAACTCCAAGGTTTTGTTATCCATGTTTGGGAAATTCCACTAGTACAACCCCTAATAATAAGCTATGTGGAATTTTATAGGAAAGGGACTTCTAATTGATCCGGACATTCTTTAAGTTTGGAGGATATGCATGCCAGAAAAATGTTGAGGATGTAAGTGGACCTAAATATCTGAAAATTTCGAGTAGAAAAAATCAAATTCTCAAGTAGTTGGATATTTACCAGAGCCAAACAACCCACTTTTGCCTATCCTTAAAAATCACAGATACTTTTTGGAACTATCTTTCTAAGCATTGGTGCATTTCCATTTTGGATGTTCAAATTTGTTTTCAGATTAAAACTTGAGTTTTCACTCTCCCATTTTTCTAGTAAAAAAAAAAGATATAATACATCACAAAATGAAAATTTCAGAGAACATGGATGCAAAAAAAAATTTGAAAATTATTTCACGCACTGAAAATGAACTCCAAGGTTTTGTTATCCATGTTTGGGAAATTCCAATAGTACAACCCCTAATAATAAGCTATGTGGAATTTTATAGGAATGTGACTTCTAATTGATTCGAACATGCTTTAAGTTTGGTGGATATGCATGCCAGAAACATGTTGAGGATGCTGGTGGACCTAAAGATCCGAAAATTTCAAGTAGTAGGAAAAATCAAATTCTCAAGTGGTTGGATATTTACCAGAGCCAAACAACCCACTTTTTTGCCTATCCTTTAAAATCATAGATACTATTTGGAAGTATCTCTCTCAGCATTTGTGCATTTCCATTTTGGATGTTCAAATTTGTTTTCAGATCCAAACTTGAGTTTTCACTCTCCAATTTTTCTCGTAAACAAATATGATTTAACGCACAACAAAATGAATATTTTAGAGTTTATGTATGCAAAAAAAATATGAAAATTATTTCATGCACTGAAAATGAACTCCAAGATATTGTTATCCATGTTTGGGAATTTCCACTAGTACAACCCCTAATAATAAGCTCGGTGGAATTTTGTAGGAAAACGACTTCTAACTGATCCTAACATTCTTTAAGTGTGGTGGATATGCATGCCAGAAACATGTTGAGGATGCAAGTGGACCTAATGATCGAAAAATTTCAAGATGTAGAAAAAAAAAAGTCTCAAGTGGTTGGATATGTACCAGGGCCAAACAACCCACTTTTTGCCCATGCTTAAAAATCACAAATACTTTTTGGAACTATCCTCTCAGCATTTGTGCATTTCTATTTTGGATGCTCAAATTTGTTTTTAGACCCAATCTTGAGTTTTCACTCACCCATTTTTCTCTTAAACAAAAAGATGTATGGCATAACAAAATGAAAATATTAGAGTTCATGTATGCAAAAAAAAATTTGAAAATTATTTAATTCACAAAAAATGAACTCCAAGGTTTTTTTATCCATGTTTGGGAAATTCCACTAGTACAACCGCTAATGATAAGCTCGGTGGAATTTTATAGGAAAGGGACTTCTAACTGATCCTAACATTCTTTAAGTGTGGTGGATATCCATGCCAGAGACATGTTGAGGATGCAAGTGGACCTAATGATCCAAAATTTTCAAGGAGTAGAAAAAATCAAATTCTCAAGTGGTTGGATATTTTCCATAGCCAAGCCACCCACTTTATTTCCTATCATTAAAATCACAGATACTTTTTGGAACTATCTCTCTCAGCATTTGTGCATTTCCATTTTGGATGTTCAAATTTGTTTTCAGATCCAAACTTGAGTTTTCACTCTCCCATTTTTCTCGTAAAGGAAAAATATATAATGCATAACAAAATGAAAATTTTAGAGTTCATTTATGCAAAAAAAAAATTTTAAATTATTTGAAGCACTAAAAATGAACTCCAAGGTTTTGTTATCCATGTTCGGGAAATTCCACTAGAACAACCCCTAATAATAAGCTTGGAGGAATTTTACTGGAAAGGGACTTCTAACTGATCCTAACATGCTTTAAGTGTGGCGGATATGCATGCAAGAAACATGTTGAGGTCGCAAGTGGACCTAATGATCCAAAAATTTCTAGGAGTAGAAAAAATCAAATTCTCAAGTGGTTGGTACCTGGGCCAAATAACCCACTTTTTGCCTATCCTCAAAAATCTCAGATATTTTTTGGAACTATCTCTCTATGAATTTGTGCATTTCCATTTTGGATGTTCAAATTTGTTTTCAGATTAAAACTTGAGTTTTCACTCTCCCATTTTTCTTGTAAACAAAAAAGATATAACGCATCACAAAATGAAAATTTTAGAGTTCGTGAATGCAAAAAAAAAATTTGAAAATTATTTCACACACTAAAAATGAACTCCAAGGTTTTGTTATCCATGTTTTGGAAATTCGACGAGTAGAACCCCTAATAATAAGCTTGGTGGAATTTTATAGGAAAGGGACTTCTAACAGATCCTAACAGGCTTTAAGTGTGGTGGATATGCATGCCAGAAACAAGTTATAGGATGCAAGTGAACCTAATGATCCAAAAATTTCATGGAGTAGAAAAAATTAAATTTTCAAGTGGTTGGATATTTACCAGAGCCAAACAACCTACTTTTTGCCAATCCTTAAAAATCACAGATACTTTATGGAACTATCTCTCTCAGCATTTGTGCATTTCCACTTTGGATGTTCAAATTTGTTTTCAGATCCAAACTTGCTTTTTCACACTCCCATTTTTCTCGTAAACAAAAAAAGATATAAGGCATAACAAAATGAAAATTTTGAGATCATGTTTGCAAAAAAAAAATTTGAAAAATAATTCACGCACTAAAAATGAACTCCGAGGTTTTGTTATCAATGTTTGGAAAATTCCACTAGTACAACCCCTATTAATAAGCTTGGTGGATATTTATAGGAAAGGGACTTCTAACTGATCCTAACATGCTTTAAGTGTGGTGGATATGCATGAAAGAAACATGTTGAGGATGCAAGTGGACCTAATGATTCAAAATTTTCAAGGTGTAGAAAAAACAAAATTCTCCAGTGGTTGGATATTTACCAGGGCCAAACAACCCACTTTTTGCCCATCCTTAAAAATCACAGATACTTTTTGGAACTATCTCTCTTAGCATTTGTACATTTCCATTTTGGATGTTCAAATTTATTTTTAGATCCAATCTTGAGTTTTCACTCACCCATTTTTCTCTTAAACAAAAAAGATGTAAGGCATAACAAAATGAAAATTTTAGAGTTCATGTATGCAAAAAAAAAATTGAAAATTATTTCACGCACAAAAAATGAACTCCAAGGTTTTGTTATCCATGTTTGGGAAATTCCACTAGTACAACCACAAATAATAAGCTCGGTGGAATTTTATAGGAATGGGACTTCTAACTGATCCTAACATTCTTTAAGTGCGGTGGATATGCATGCAAAAAACATGTTGAGGATGCAAGTGGAGCTAATGATCCAAAAATTTCAAGGATTAGAAAAAATCAAATTCTCAAGTGGTTGGATATTTACCAGGGCCAAGCAACCCACTTTTTGCCTATCCTTAAAAATCACAGATACTTTTTGGAACTATCTCTCTCAGCATTTGTGCTTTACCATTTTGGATGTTCAAATTTGTTTTCAGATCCAAACTTGAGTTTCACTCTCCCATTTTTCTCGTAAACAAAAAAGATTTAAGGCATAACAAAATGAAAATTTCAGAGTTCATGTATGCAAAAAAAAATTTGAAAAATTATTTCACGTACTAAAAATGAACTCCAAGGTTTTGTTATCCACGTTTGGGAAAGTCCACTAGTACAACCCCTAATAATAAGCTTGGTTGAATTTTATAGGAAAGGGACTTCTAACAGATCCTAACTTGCTTTAAGTGTGGTGGATATGCATGCCAGAAACATGTTGAGGATGCAAGTGGACCTAATGATCCAAAAATTTCAAGGAGTAGAAAAAATCAAATTCTCAAGTGGTTGGATATTTACCAGAGCCAAACAACCCACTATTTTGCCTATCCTTAAAAATCATAGATACTTTTGGATCTCTCTCTCAGCATTTGTGCATTTCTATTTATGATGTTCAAATTTGTTTTCAAATCCAAACCTGAGTTTTCACTCTCCTATTTTTCTCGTAAATAAAAAAGATATACGGGATAACAAAATGAAAATTTTAGAGTTCATGTATGCAAAAAAAAATTAAAAATTATTTCACGCACTAAAAATGAACTCCGAGGTTTTGTTATCCATGCTTGGGAAATTCCACTATTACAACCCCTAATAATAAGCTTGGTGGAATTTAAGAGGAAAGGGACTTCTAACTGATCCTAACATGCTTTAAGTGTGGTGCATATGCATACCAGTAACATGTTGAGGATGCAAGTGGACCTAAAGATCCAAAAATTTCAAGGAGTATAAAAAATAAAATTCTCATGTGGTTGGATATTTACCAGAGCCAAACGACCCACTTTTTTCCTGTCCTTAAAAATCACAGATACTTTTTGGAACTATCTCTCTTAGCATTTGTGCATTTCCATTTTGGATGTTCAAATTTGTTTTCAAATCGAAACTTGAGTTTTCACTCTACCATTTTTCTCGAAAACAAAAAAGACATAAGGCTTCACAAAATGAAAATTTTAGAGTTCATGTATGCAAAAGAAATTTGAAAATTATTTGACGCTCTAAAAATGAACTCCAAGGTTTTGTTATCAATGTTTGGGAAATTCCACTAGTACAACCCCTCATAATAAGCTTGGTGGAATTTTATAGGAAAGGGACTTCTAACTGATCCTAACATGCTTTATGTGTGGTGGATATGCATGCCAGAAATATGGTGAGGATGCAAGTGGACCTAATGATCCAAAAATTTCAAGGCGTAGAAAAAATGAAATTCTCAAGTGGTTGGTACCTGGGCCAAACGACCTACTCTTTGCCTATCCTTGAAAATCACAAATACATTTTGGAACATTCTCTCTGAGCATTTTTGCATTTCCGTTTTGGATGTTCAAATTATTTTTCAGATCCAAACTTGAGTTTTCACTCTCCCATTTTTGTCGTAAACAAAAAAGATATTAGGCATACAAAAATAAAAATTTTAGAGTTTATGTTTGCAAAAAAATATTTTAAAATTATTTCACGCACTAAAAATGAACTCCAAGGTGTTCTTATCCATTTTTAAGAAATTCCACTAGTACAACCTCTAATAATTAGCTTGGTGGAATTTTATAGAAAAGAGACTTCTAACTGATCCTAACTTGCTTTAAGTGTGGTGGATATGCATGCCAAACATGTTGAGGATGCAAGTGGACCTAATGGTCCAAAAATTTCAAGGAGTAGAAAAAATCAAATTCACATGTGGTTGGATATTTACCAGAGCCAAACAACCCACTTTTTTGCCAATCCTTAAAAATCACAGATACTTTTTGGAACTATCTCTCTCAGCATTTGTGCATTTCCATTTTGGATGTTCAAATTTGTTTTCAGATCCAAACTTGAGTTTTCACTCTCCCATTTTTCTCGTAAGAAAAAAATATATAAAGCATAACAAAATGAAAATTTTAGGGTTCATGTATGCAAAAAAAAATTGAAAATTATTTCATGCACAAAAAATGAACCCCAAGGTTTTGTTATTAATGTTTGGGAAATTCCACTAGTACAACCACTAATAATAAGCTTGGTCGAATTTTAAAGGAAAGGGACTTCTAACTGATCCTAACATGCTTTAAGTGTGGTGGATATGCATGGCAGAAACATGTTGAGGATGCAAGTGAACCTAATGATCCAAAAATTTCAAGGAGTAAAAAATCAAATTCTCAAGTGGTTAGATATTTACCAGAACCAAACCACCCATTTTTTACCTGTCCTTAAAAATCACAGATACTTTTTGGAACTATCTCTCTCAGCATTTGTGCATTTCCATTTTGGATGTTCAAATTTGTTTTCAGATCCAAACTTGAGTTTTCACTCTCCCATTTTTCTCCTTAACAAAAAAGATATAGGGCATAAGAAAATGAAAATTTTAGAATTCATGCAAGCAAAAAAAATTTGAAAATAATTTCACGCACTAAAAATCAACTCCTAGGTTTTGTTATCCATGTTTGGGAAATTCCACTAGTACAACCCCTAATAATAAGCTTGGTGGAATTTTATACGAAAGGGACTTCTAACTGATTCTAACATGCTTTAAGTGTGGTGGATATGCATGCCAGATACATGTTGAGGATGCAAGTGGACCTAATGATCAAAAAATTTCAGGGAGTAGAAAAAATCAAATTCTGAAGTGGGTGGATTTTACCAGAACCAAACAACCCACTTTTTGCATGTCCTTAGAAATCACAGATACTTTTTGGAACTATCTGTCTCGGATTTTGTGCATTTCCATATTGGATGTTCAAATTTTTTTCCAGATCTAAACATGAGTTTTCACTCTCCCATTTTTCTCCTAAACAAAAAAGATATAAGGCATAACAAAATGAAAATTTAAGAGTTCATGTATGCAAAAAAAAAAATATATAAAATTATTTCACTCACTAAAAATGAACTCCATGGTTTTATTATCCATGCTTGGGAAATTCCATTAGTACAACCCCTAATAATAACCTTGGTGAAATTTTATAGGAAAGGGACGTTTAACTGATCCAAACAAGCTTTAAGTGTGGAGGATATGCATATCAGAAACATGTTGAGGATGCAAGTGTACCTAATGATCCATAAGTTTCAAGGAGTAGAAAAAATTAAATTCTAAAGTGGTTGGATAATTACCAGAGACAAACAACCCACTTTTTGCCAGTCCTTCAAAATCGCAGATACTTTTTGGAACTTCGACTCTCAGCATTTGTGCATTTCTTTGTTCAAATTTGTTTTCAGATCCAAACTTGAGTTTTCACTCTCCCATTTTTGTCGTAAGCAAAAAGATATAAGGTAGAATAAAATGAAAATTTTAGAGTTTATGTATGCAAAAAAAAATTGAAAATTATATCACACACTAAAAATTTACTCAAGTGTTTTCTTATCCATGCTTGGGAAATTCCACTAGTACAACCCCTAATAATAAGCTAAGTGGAATTTTATAGGAAAGGGATTTCTAACTGATCCTAACTTGCTTTAAGTGTGGTGGATATGCATGCCAGAAACATGTTGAGGATGCAAGTGGACCTAATGATGCAAAAATTTCAAGGAGTAGAAAAAATCAAATTCTCAAGTGGTTGGATATTTACCAAAGCCAAACAACCCACTTTTTGCCTGTCCTTAAAAATCACAGATACTTTTTGGAACTATCTCTCTCAGCATTTGTGCATTTCCATTTTGGATGTTCAAATTTGTTTTTAGATCCAAACTTGAGTTTTCACACTCCCATTTTTCTCGTTAACAAAAAAGATATAGGGAATAACAAAATGAAAATTTTAGAATTCAGGTAAGCAAAAAAAATTTGAAAATAATTTCACGCTCTAAAAATGAACTCCTAGGTTTTGTTATCCATGTTTGGGAAATTCCACTAGTACAACCCCTAATATTAAGCTTGGTGGAATTTTATACGAAAGGGACTTCTAACTGATCCTAACATGCTTTAAGTGTGGTGGATATGCATGCCAGAAATATGTTGAGGATGCAAGTGGACCTAATGATCCAAAAATTGTAAGGCGTACAAAAAATCAAATTCTCAAGTGGTTGGATATTTACCATAACCAAACAACCCACTTTTTGCCTGTCCTTAAAAATCACAGATACTTTTTGGAACTATCTCTCTCAGCATTTGTGCATTTCCATATTGGATGTACAAATTTGTTTCCAGATCTAAACATGAGTTTTCACTCTTCCATTTTTCTCCTAAACAAAAATGATATAAGGCATAAAAAAATGTAAATTATTGAGCTCATGTATGCAAAAAAAATTTTAAAATTATTTCACTCACTAAAAATGAATTCCATGGTTTTGTTATCAATGTTTGGGAAATTCCACTAGTACAACCCCTAATAATAAGCTTGGTCGAATTTTAAAGGAATGGGACTTCTAACTGATCCTAACATGCTTTAAGTGTGGTGGATATGCATGCCAGAAACATGTTGAGGAAGCAAGTGCACCTAATGATCCAAAAATTTCAAGGAGTAGAAAAAATCAAATTCTCAACTAGTTCGATAATTACCTGAGCTAAACAACCCACTTTTTACCTATCCTTAAAAATCACAAATACTTTTTGGAACTACCTCTCCTAGCATTTGTGCATTTCAATTTTGTATGTTAAAATTTGTTTTCAGATCCAAACTTGCGTTTTCACTCTCCCATTTTTCTCGTAAACAAAAAAATATAAGGCAGAATAAAATGAAAATTTTAGAGTTCATGTATGCAAAAAAAAATTGAAAATTATTTCACGCACTAAAAATGTACTCAAGTGTTTTCTAATCCATGCTTGGGAAATTGCACTAGTACAACACCTAATAATAAGCTTGGTGGAATTTTATAGGAAATGGACTTCTAACTTATCTTAACATGCTTTAAGTGTGGTTGATCTGCATGCCAGAAACATGTTGAGGTGGCAAGTGGACCTAATGATCAAAACATTCCACCAAGCTTATTATTAGGGGTTGTACAAGTGGAATTTCCCAAACATGGATAACAAAACATTGGAGTTCGTTTTTAGTGGGTGAAATAATTTTCAAATTTTTTTTGCGTACATGAACTCTAAAATTTTCATTTTGTTATGCCTTATATCTTTTTTGTTTACGAGAAAAATGGGAGAGTGAAAACTCAAGTTTGGATCTGAAAACAAATTTGAACAACCAAAATGGAAATGCATAAATGCAGAGAGATACTTCCAAAAAGTATCTGTGATTTTTAAGGATAGGCAAAAAGTGGGTTGTTTGGCTCAGGTAAATATCCAACCACTTAGGAATTTGATTTTTTCTACTCCTTGAAATTTTTGGATCATTAGGTCCACTTGCATCCTCAACATGTTTCTGGCATGCATATCCACCGCTCTTAAAGCATGTTAGGATATGTTAGAAGTCCCTTTCCTACAAAATTCCACCAAGCTTGTTATTAGGGGTTTTAGAAGTGGAATTTCCCAAACATGGATAACAAAACCGAGGAGTTCATTTTTAGAGGGTGCAATAATTTCCAAAATTTTTTTGCATACATGAACTCTAAAATTTTCATTTTCTTATGCCTTATATTTTTTTTGTTTAAGAGAAAAATGGGAGACTGAAAACTCAAGTTTGGAATTCAAAAAAAATTTGAACATCCAATATGGAAATGCACAAATGCTGATAGAGATAGTTTAAAAAAGTATCTGTGATTTTTAAGGACAGGTAAAAAGTGAGTTATTTGGCTCTGGTAAATGTGCAACCACTTGAGAATTTGATTTTTTACTCCTTGAAATTTTTGGATCATTAGGTCCACTTGCATCCTCAACATGTTTCTGGCATGCATATCCACCACACTTAAATCATGTTAGGATCAGTTAGAAGTCCCTTTCCTATAAAATTCCACCAAGCTTATTATTAGGGGTTGTACTAGTGGAATTTCCCAAGCATGGATAACAAAACCACGGAGTTCATTTTTAGAGCGTGAAATAATTTGCAATTTTTTTTTGCATACTTGAAATCCAAAATTTTCATTTTCTTATGCCTTTTATCTTTTTTGTTTTTCGGGAAAAATGGGAGAGTGAAAACTCAAATTTGGATCTGAAAACAAATTTGAACATCCAAAATGGAAAAGCACAAATGCTGAGAGCGATAGTTCCAAAAAGTATCTGTGATTTTTAAGGATAGGCAAAAGGAGGGTTGTATGGCCCTGGTAAATAACCAACCACTTGAGAATTTGTTTTTTTTCTACTCCTTGAAATTTTTGGATCATTAGGTCCACTTGCATCCTCAACATGTTTCTGGTATGCATATCCACCACACTTAAAGCATGTTAAGATCAGTTACAAGTCCATTTCCTATAAAATTCCGCCAAGCTTATTATTTGGGGTTGTACTAGTGGAATTTCCCAAGCATGGATAGCAAAACGTCGGAGTTCATTTTTAGTGCATGAAATAATTTTCAAATTTTTTTTGCATACATGAACTCTAAAAATTTTCTTTTGTTATGCCTTATATCTTTTTTGTTTATGAGAAAAATGGGAGAGTGAAAACTCAAGTTTGGATCTGAAAACAAATTTGAACATCCAAAATGGAAATGGACAAATGCTGAGAGAAATAGTTCCAAAAAGTATATGTGATTTTTTAGGATAGGCAAAAAGTGGGTTGTTTGGCTCTGGTAAATATCCAACCACTTGAGAATTTGATTTTTTCTACTCCTTGAAATTTTTGGATCATTAGGTCCACTTGCATCCTCAACATGTTTCTGGCATGCTTATCCACCACACTTCAAGCATGTTAGGATCAGTTAGAAGTCCCTTCCCTTTAAAATTCCACCAAGCTTATTATTAGGGGTTGTACTAGTGGAATTTCCCAAACATGGATAACAAAACCTTGGAGTTTATTTTTAGTTCGTGATATAATTTTCATTTTTTTTTGCATTCATGAACTTTAAAATTTTCATTTTGTTATGCCTTATATCTCTTTTATTTACCAGAAAAATGGGAGAGTGAAAACTCTAGTTTGGATCTAAAAACAAATTTGAACATCCAAAATGGAATTGCACAAATGTTGAGTGCGATAGTTCCAAAAAGTATCTATGATTTTTAAGGATAGGCAAAAAGTGGGTTGTTTGGACGAGGTAAATATCCAACCACTTGAGCATTTGATTTTTTCTACTCGAAATTTTTGGATCATTAGGTCCACTTGCATCCTCAACTTGTTTCTGGCATGCATATCCACCACACTTAAAGTATGTTAAGATCAGTTAGAAGTCCATTTCCTATAAAATTCGACCAAGCTTATTATTAGGGGTTGTACTAGTGGAATTTACCAAACCTGGATAAGAAAACCTTGGATTTCATTTTTAGTGCATGAAATAATTTTCAAATTTTTTTTGCATTCATGAACTCGTATACATGAACTCTAAAATTTTTACTTTGTTATGCCTTATATCTTTTTGTTGACGAGAAAAATGGGAGAGTGGAAACTCAAGTATTGATCTGAAAACAAATTTGAACATTCAAAATAGAAATGCACAAATGCTGAGAGAGGTAGTTCCAAAAAGTATCTGTGATTTTTAAGGACTGGCAAAAAGTGGGTTGTTTGGCTCTTGTAAATATCCAACCACTTGAGAATTTGATTTTTTCTTCTCCATGAAATTTTTGGATCATTAGGTCCACTTGCATCCTCAACATGTTTCTGGCATGCATATCCAACACACTTAAAGCATGTTATGATCAGTTAGAAGTCCCTTTCCTATAAAATTCCACCAAACTTATTATTAGGGGTTGTATTAGTGGAATTTCCCAAACATGGATAACAAAATCTAGGAGTTCATTTTTGGTGCGTCAAATAATTTTCATATTTTTTTTGCATACATGAACTCTAAAATTTTCATTTTGATATGCCTTATATCTTTATTTTTTACGAGAAAAATGGGAGAGTGAAAACTCAAGTTTGGATCTGAAACAAAATTTGAACATCCAAATTAGAAATGCACAAATGCTGAGAGAGGCAGTTCCAAAAAGTATCTGTGATTTTTAAGGCCTGGCAAAAAGTGGGTTGTTTGTCTCTGGTAAATATCCAACCACTTGAGAATTTGATTTTTTCTATTCCTTGAAATTTTTGGATCATTAGGTCCACTTGCATCATCAACATGTTTCTGGCATGCATATCCACCACACTTAACGCAAGTTAGGATCAGTTAGAAGTCCCTCTCCTATAAAATTCTACCAAGCTTATTATTAGGTTTTGTACTAGAGGAATTTCCCAAACGTGGATAACAAAACCTTGGAGTTCATTTTTAGTGCGCGAAATAATTTTCAAATTTTTTTTGCATACATGACCTCTAAAATTTTCATTTTGTTATGCCATATATCTTTTTTGTTTACGAGAAAAATGGGAGAGAGAAAACTGTAGTTTGAAAACAAATTTGAACATCCAAAACGGAAATGCACAAATGCTGAGAGCGATAGTTCCAAAAAGTATCTATGATTTTTAAGGATAGGCACAAAGTGAGTTGTTTGGTTCAGGTAAATATCCAACCACTTGAGAATTTGATTTTTTCTACTCCTTGAAATTTTTGGTTCATTAGGTCCACTTGCATCCTCAACATGTTTCTGGCATGCATATCCACCACACTTAAAGTATGTTAAGATCAGCTAGAAGTCCATTTCCTATAAAATTCCACCAAGCTTATTATTAGGGTTTGTACTAGTGGAATTTCCCAAACATGGATAAGAAAACCTTGGAGTTCATCTTTCGCGCATGAAATAATTTTCAATTTTTTTTTGCATACATGAACTCTAAACTTTTCATTTTGTTATGCCTTATATCGTTTTGTTGATGAGAAAAATAGGAGAGTGAAACTCAAGTTTGGATCTGAAAACAAATTTGAACATCCAAAATAGAAATGGACAAATGCTGAGAGAGGTAGTTCCAAAAAGTATCTGTGATTTATAAGGACTAGCTAAAAGTGGGTTGTTTGGCTCTCAAAAATATCCAACCACTTGAGAATTTGATTTTTTCTACTCCATGAAATTTTTGGATCATTAGATCCACTTGCGTCCTCAACATGTTTTTGGCATGCATATCCACCACACTTAAAGCATGTTAGGATCAGTTAGAAGTCCCCTTCCTATAAAATTCCAACAAGCTTATTATTAGGGGTTGTACTAGTGGAATTTCCCAAACATGGATAACAAAATCTTGAAGTTCTTTTTTAGTGCGTGAAATAATTTGCAAATTTTTTTTGCACACATGAACTCTAAAATTTTCATTTTTTTATGCCTTATATCTTTTTTGTTTACGAGAAAAATGGGACAGTGAAAGCTCATGTTTGCATCTGAAAAAAAATTTGAAGATCCAAACTAGAAATCCACAAATGCTGAGAGAGGTAGTTCCAAAAAGTATCTGTGACTTTTAAGGACAGGCAAAAAGTGGGTTGTTTGTCTCTTGTAAATATCCAACCACTTGAGAATTTGATTTTTTCTACTCTTTGAAATTTTTTGATCATTAGGTCCACTTGCATCCTCAACATGTTTTTGGCTTGCATATCCACCAAACTTAAAGCATGTTAGGATCAGTTAGAAGTCCCTTGCATATAAAATTCCACCAAGCTTATTATTAGGGGTTGTACAAGTGGAATTTCCCAAACATGGATTACAAAACCATGGAGTTCATTTTTAGTGCGTGAAATAATTTTGAAATTTTTTTTGCAAACATGAACGCTAAAATTTTCATTTTGTTATGCCTTATATCTTTTTTGTTTACGAGAAAAATGGGAGAGTGAAAACTCAAGTTTGGATCTGAAAACAAATTTGAATATTCAAAATGGAAATGCACAAATGCTAAGAGAGATAGTTCCAAAAAGTATATGTGATTTTTAAGGACCGGCAAAAAGTTTGTTGTTTGTCTCTCTTAAATATCCAACCAATTGAGAATTTGATTTTTTACTCCTTGAAATTTTTGGATCATTAGGTCCACGTGCATCCTTAATATGTTTTTGGCATGTATATCCACCACACTTAAAGCATGTTAGGATCAGTGAGAAATCCCTTTCCTATAAAATTCCACCAAGCTAATTATTAGGGGTTGTACTAGTGGAATTTCCCCAACATGGATAACAAAACCTTGGAGTTCATTTTTAGTCCGTGTAATAATTTTCAAATTTTTTTTTGCATACATGAACTCTAAAACTTTCATTTTGTTATGCCTTATATCTTTTTTGTTTACGAGAAAAATGGGAGAGTGAAAACTCAAGTTTGGATCTGAAAACAAATTTAAACATCCAAAATGGAAATGCACAAATGTGGAGAGAGATAGTTCCGAAAAGTATATTTTATTTTTAAGGATAGGCAAAAAGTAGGTTGTTTGGCCCTGGTAGATATCCAATGACTTGAGAAATTGATTTTTTCTACTCCTTGAAATTTTTGGATCATTAGGTCCACTTGCATCCTCAACATGTTTCTGGCATCCATATCCGCCACACTTAAAGCATGTTAGGATCATTTAGAAGTCCATTTCCTACAAAATTCCACAAAGCTTATTATTAGGGGTTGTAGTAGTGGAATTTTCCAAGAATGGATAAATAAACCTCGGTCTTCATTTTTAGTGCGTGAAATAATTTTCATATTTTTTTTGCATGCTTGAACTCTAAAATTTTCATTTTGTTATACCTTATATCATTTTTGTTTACGAGAAAAATGGGAGAGTGAAAACTCTAGTTTGGATATGAAAACAAATTTGAACATCCAAAAAGGAAATGCACAAATGCTGAGAGTGATAGTTCCAAAAAGTATCTGTGATTTTTAAGGATAGGCAAAAAGTGGGTTGTTTGGCTCTGGCAAATATCCAACCACTTGAGAATTTGATTTTTTACTCCTTGAAATTTTTGGATCATTAGGTCCACTTGCATCCTCAACATGTTTCTGGCATGCATATCCACCACACTTAAAGCATGTTAGGATCAGTTAGAAGTCCCTTTCCTATAAAATTCCACCAAGCTTATTATTAGGGGTTGTACTAGTGGAATTTCCCAAGCATGGATAACAAAACCTCGGAGTTCATTTTTAGTGCATGAAATAATTTTCAATTTTTTTTTCCATACATGAACTCTAAAATTTTCATTTTATTATGCCTTATATCTTTTTTGTTTACGAGGAAAATGGGAGAGTGAAAACTCAAGTTTGGATCTGAAAACAAATTTGAACATCCAAAATAGAAATGCAAAAATGCTGAGAGAGGTAGTTCCAAAAAGTATCTGTGATTTTTAAGTACTGGCAAAAAGTGGGTTGATTGGCCCTGGTAGAGATATCCATCCTCTTGAGAACTTGATTTTTTCTACTCCTTGAAATTTTTGGATCAATAGGTCCACTTGCATCCTCAACATGTTTTTGGCATACATATCCACTACACTTAAAGCATGTTAGGATCAGTTAGAAGCCCATGTCCTATAAAATTCCACGAAGCTTATTATTAGGGGTTGTACTAGTGGAATTTCCCAAACATGGATAATAAATCCTTGAAGTTCATTTTTAGTGCAAGAATGAATTTCCAAATTTTTTTTGGATACATGATCTCTAAAATTTTAATATTGTTATGCCTTATATCTTTTTTGTTTACGAGATAAATGGGAGAGTGAAAACTCAAGTTTGGATCTCAAAACAAATTTGAACATCCAAAATGGAAATGCATAAATGCTGAGAGAGATAGTTCCAAAAAGTATATGTGATTTATAGGCATAGGCAAAAACTGGGTTGTTTGGCTCTGGTAAATATCCAACCACTTGAGAATTTAATTTTTTCTACTCCTTGAAATTTTTGGATCATTAGGTCCACTTGCATCCTCAACATGTTTCTGGCATGCATATCCACCACACTTAAAGCATGATAGGATCAATTAGAAGTCCCTTTCCAATAAAATTCCACCAAGCTTATTACTAGGGGTTGTACAAGTAGAATTTCCGAAACATGGATAACGAAACCTTGGAGTTCATTCTTAGTGCGTGAAATAATTTTCAAATTTTTTTTGCATACGTGAACTCTAAAATTTTCATTTGGTTATGCCTTCAATCTTTTTTGTTTACGAGAAAAATGGGAGAGTGAAAACTCAAGTTTGATTCTGAAAAAAAATTTGAACATCCAAAATGGAAATGCACAAAAGCTGAGAGAGATAGTTCCAAAAAGTATGTGTGATTTTTAAGGACAGGTAAAAAGTGGGTTGTTTGGCTCTGGTAAATATCCAACCACTTGAGAATTTGATTTTTTACTCCTCCAAATTTTTGGATCATTAGGTCCACTTGCATCCTCAACATGTTTCTGGCATGCATATCGACCACACTTAAAGCATGTTAGGATCATTTAGAAATCCCTATCCTATAAAATTCTGCCAAGCGTATTATTAGGGGTTGTACTAGTGGAATTTCGCAAACATGGATAACAAAACCTCGGAGTTCATTTTTAGTGCGTGAAATAATTTTCAATCTTTTTCGGCACACATGAACTCTGAAATTTTCATTTTGTTATGCCTTATATCTTTTTTGTTTACGAGAAAAATGGGAGAGTGAAAACTTAAGTTTGGATCTCAAAACAAATTTGAACATCCAAAATGGAAATGCATAAATGCTGAGAGAGATAATTCCAAATAGTATCTGTGATTTTTAAGGATAGGCAAAAAGTTGGTTGTTTGGCCCTAGTAATTATCCAACCACTTGAGAATTTGATTTTTTCTACTCCTTGAAAGTTTTGGATCATTAGGTCTACTTGCATCCTCAACATGCTTCTGGCATGCATATCCACCACACTTAAAGCATGTTAGGATCAGTTAGAAGTCCTTTTCCTATAAAATTCTACCAAGCTTAATATTAGGGTTTGTACTAGTGGAATTTCCCAAGCATGGATAACAAACCTCGGAGTTCATTTTTAGTGCGTCAAATAATTTTTAAATTTTTTTCACATACATGAAGTCTAAAATTTTCGTTTTGTTATGCCTTATATCTTTCTTGTTTACTAAAAAAATGGGAGAGTGAAAACTCAAGTTTGGATCTGAAAACAAATTTGAACATCCTAAATGGAAATGAACAAATGCTGAGTGAGATAGTTCCATAAAGTATCTGTGATTTTTAAGGATAGGCAAAAAGTGGGTTGTTTGGCTCTGCTAAATATCCAACCACTTTAGAATTTGATTTTTTCTATTCCTTGAAATTTTTGGATAATTAGGTCCACTTGCATCCTCAACATATTTCTGGTATGCATATCCACTACACTTAAAGAATGTTAGGATCAGTTAGAAGTCCCTTTCCTATAAAATTCCACCAAGCGTATTATTAGGGGTTGCACTAGTGGAATTTCCCAAGGATGGATAATAAAACCTCGAAGTTCATTTTTAGTAAATGAAATAATTTTAAACATTTTTTGCATACATGAACTCTAAAATTTTCATTTTGTTATGCCTTATATCTTTTTTGTTTACGAGAAAAATGGGAGAATGAAAACTCAAGTTTGGATCTAAAAACAAATTTGAACATCCAAAATGGAAATGCACAAATGCTGAGAGATATACTTACAAAAAGTATATCTAATTTTTAAGGATTGGCAAAAAGTGGGTTGTTTGGCTCTGGTAAATATCCAACCACTTGAGAATTTGATTTTTTCTACTCCTTGAAAATTTTGGATCATTAGGACCACTTGCATCCTCAACATGTTTTAGGCATGCATATCCACCACACTTAAAGCATATTAGCATCAGTTAGAAGTCCCTTTCCTCTAAAATTACACCAAGCTTATTATTAGGGGTTGTTCTAGTAGAATTTTCCAAACACAGATAAGAAAACCTTGGAGTTCATTTTTAGTGCATGAAATAATATTCAAATTTTTTTTGCATACATGAACTCTTAAATTTTCATTTTTTTATGCCTTATATCTTTTTTGTTTAGGAGAAAAATGGGAGAGAGAAAACTCAAGTTTGGATCTGAAATCAAATTTGAACATCCAAAATAGAAATGCACAAATGCTGAAAGAGGTAGTTCCAAAAAGTATCTGTGATTTTTAAGGACTGGCAAAAAGTGGGTTGTTTGTCTCTGGTAAATATCCAACCACTTGAGAATTTGATTTTTTCTATTCCTTGAAATTTTTGGATCATTAGGTCCACTTGCATCATCAACATGTTTCTGGCATGCATATCCATCACACTTAACGCATGTTAGGATCAGTTAGAAGTCCCTCTCCTATAAAATTCTACCAAGCTTATTATTAGGGGTTGTACTAGAGGAATTTCCCAAACATGGATAACAAAACCTTGGAGTTCCTTTTTAGTGCGTGAAATAATTTTCTAATTTTTTTTGCATACATGAACTCTAAAATATTCATTTTGTTATGCCTTATATCTTTTTTGTTTACGAGAAAAATGGGAGAGTGAAAACTCATGTTTGGATCTGAAAACAAATTTGAACATCCAAAATAGAAATGCACAAATGCTGAGAGAGGTAGTTCCAAAAAGTATCTGTGATTTTTAAGGACTGGCAAAAAGTGGGTTGTTTGTCTCTGGTAAATATCCAACCACTTGAGAATTTGATTTTTTCTATTCCTTGAAATTTTTGGATCATTAGGTCCACTTGCATCATCAACATGTTTCTGGCATGCATATCCACTACATTTAACGCATGTTAGGATCAGTTAGAAGTCCCTCTCCTATAAAATTCTACCAAGCTTATTATTAGGTGTTGTACTAGAGGAATTTCCCAGACATGGATAACAAAACCTTGGATTTCCTTTTTAGTGCGTGAAATAATTTTCTAATTTTTTTTGCATACATAAACTCTAAAATTTTTGTTTTGTTATGCCTTATATCTTTCTTGTTTACTAGAAAAATGGGAGAGTGAAAACTCAAGTTTGGATCTGAAAAAAAATTTGAATATTCAAAATGGAAATGCACAAAGGCTGAGAGAGATAGTTCCAAAAAGTTTCTGTGATTTTTAAGGACCGGCAAAAAGTTTGTTGTTTGGCTCTGGTAAATATCCAACCATTTGAGAATTTGATTTTTTCTACTCCTTGAAATTTATGGATCATTAGGTCCACTTGCATCCTCAACATGTTTCTGGAATGCATATCCACCACTCTTAAAGCATGTTAGGATCAGTTAGATGTCCCTTTCGTATAAAATTCCACCAAGCTTATTATTTGGGGTTGTACTAGTGGAATTTCCCTAACATGGAGAACAAAACCTTGGAGTTCATTTTTAGTGCGTGAAATAATTTTGAAATTTTTTTTGCATACATGAACTCTAAATTTTTCATTTTGTTATGCCTCATATCCTTTTTCTTTACGAGAAAAATGGGAGAGTGAAAACTCAAGTTTGGATGTGAAAACAAATTTGAACATCCAAAATAGAAATGCACAACTGCTAAGAGAGATAGTTCCAAAAAGTATCTGTGATTTTTAAGGATGGGCAAAAAGTGGGTGGTAAGGCCCTAGTAGATATCCAACCACTTGTGAATTTGATTTTTTCTACTCCCTGAAATTTTTGGATCATTAGGTCCACTTGCATCCTCAACATGTTTCTTGCATGCGTATCCACCACACTTAAAGCATGTTAGGATCAGTTAGAAGTCCCTTTCCTATAAAATTCCACCAAGCTTATTATTAGGGGTTGTCTTAGTGGAATTTCCCAAACAGGGATAACAAAACCTTGGAGTTCATTTTTAGTGCGTGAGATAATTTTCAAATTTTTTTTTGTATACACGAACTCTTAAAATTTTTATTTTGTTATGCTTTATATCTTTTAGTTTACGAGAAAAATGGGAGACTGAAAACTCAAGTTTGGATCTCAAAACAAATTTGAACATCCAAAATGGAAATGCACAAATGCTGAGATAGATAGTTCTAAAAAGTATCTGTGATTTTTAAGGATAGACAAAAAGTGGGTTGTTTGGCTCTGGTAAATATCCAACCACTTGAGAATTTGATTTTTGACTCCTTGAAATTTTTGGATCATTAGGTCCACTTGCATCCTCAACATGTTTCTGGCATGCAAATCCACCACACTTAAAGCATATTAGGATCAGTTAGAAGTCCCTTTCATATAAAATTCCACCAAGCTAATTATTAGGGGTTGTACTAGTGGAATTTCCCAAACTTGGATAACAAAACCTCGGTGTTAATTTTTATGCGTGAAATAATTTTCAAATTTTTTTGCATACATGAACTCTAAAATTTTCATTTTGTTATGCCTTACATCGTTTTTGTTTACGAGAAAAATGGGAGAGTGAAAACTCAAGTTTGGATCTGAATACAAATCTGAACATCCAAAATGGAAATGAACATATGCTGAGAGAGACAATTCAAAAAAGTATATGTGATTTTTAAGGATAGGCAAAAAGTGGGTTGTTTGGCTCTGGTAAATATCTAACCACTTGAGAATTTGATTTTTTCTACTCCTTGAAATTTTTGGATCATTAGGTCCACTTGCATCCTCAACATGTTTCTGGCATGCAAATCCACCACACTTAAAGCATGTTAGGATCAATTAGAAGTCCCTTTCCTATAAAATTCCAACAAGCTTATTATTAGGGGTTGTACTAATGGAATTTCCCAGACATGGATAACATAACCTTGGAGTTAATTTTTAGTGCGTGAAATAATTTTCAAATTTTTTTTGCATACATGAATTCGAAAATTTTCATTTTGTTATGCCTTACAACTTTTTTGTTTATGAGAAAAATGGGAGAGTGAAAACTCAAGTTTGGATCTGAAAACAAATTTGAACATCCAAAATGGAAAAGCACAAATGCTTAGAGAGACAGTTCCAAAAAGTATCTGTGATTTTTAAGGATAGGAAAAAAAGTGTGTTGTTTCGCTATGGTAAATATCCAACCACTTGAGAATTTGATTTTTTCTACTACTTGAAATTTTTGGATCATTAGGTCCACTTGCATCCTCAACATGTTTCTGGCATGCTTATCCACCACACATAAAGCATGTTAGGATCAGTTAGAAGTCTATTTCCTATAAAATTCCACCAAGCTTATTATTAGGGGTTTTACTAGTGGAATTTCCCAAACATGGATAACAAAACCTTGGAGTTCATTTTTAGTGCGTGAAATAATTTTTGAATTTTTTTTGCATACATGAACTCAACAATTTTCATTTTGTTATGCCTTATATCTTTTTGTTTACGAGAAAAATGGGAGAGTGAAAAGTCAAGTTTCGATCTGAAAACATATTTGAACATCCACAATAGAAATGCACAAATGCTGAGAGAGGTAGTTCCAAAAAGTATCTGTGATTTTTAAGGAAAGGCAAAAAGTGGGTTCTTTGTCTCTGGTAAATATCCAACCTCTTGAGAATTTGATTTTATCTACACCTTGAAATTTTTGGATCATTAGGTCCACTTGCATCCTCAACATGTTTCTGGCGTGCATATCCACCACACTTAAAGCATGTTAGGATCAGTGAGAAGTCCCTTTGCTATGAAATTCCACCAAGCTTATTATTTGGGGTTGTACTAGTGGAATTTCCCAAACATGGATAACAAAACCTTGGAGTTCATTTTTAGTGCGTGAAATAAGTTTTAAATTTTTTTTGCATACATGAACTCTAAATTTTCATTTTGTTATGTGTTATATATTTTTTGTTTAGCTGAAAAATGGTAGAGTGAAAACTCATGTTTGGATCTGAAAACAAATTTGAACATCCAGAATTGAAATGCACAAATGCAGAGGGAGATAGTTACAAAAAGTATATGTGATTTTTAAGGACAGGCAAAAGTGGGTTGTTTGGCTCTGGTAAATATCCAACCACTTGAGAATTTTATGTTTTACTCCTTGAAATTTTTGGATCATTAGGTCCACTTGCACCCACAGCATGTTTCTGGTATGCATATCCACCACACTTAAAGCATGGTAGGTAAAGTTAGAAGTCCCTTTCCTATAAAATTCCACCAAGCTTATTATTAGGGGTTGTACTAGTGGAATTTCCCTAACATGGATAACAAAACCTTGGAGTTCATTTTTAGTGCGTGTAATAATTTTCAAATATTTTTTGCATACATGAACTCTTAAATTTTCATTTTGTTATGCCTTTTATGTTTTTCGTTTACGAGAAAAACGGAAGAGTGAAAACTCAAGTTTGAATCTGAAAACAAATCTGAACATCCAAAATGGAAAGGCACAAATGCTGGGAGAGATAGTTCCAAAAAGTATCTGTGATTATTAAGGATAGGCAAAAAGAGGGTTTTTTGGCCTTCGTAGATATCCAACCACTTGAGAATTTGATTTTTCTACTCCTTGAAATTTTTGGATCATTAGGTCCACTTGCATCCTCAACATGTTTCTGGCATACATATCCACCACACTTAAAGCGTGTTAGGATCAGTTAGAAGTCCCTTTCCTATAAAATTCCAAGAAGCTTTTTATTAGGGGTTGTACTAGTGGAATTTCCCAAACATGGATAACAAAACCTTGGAGTACATTTTTAGTGCATGAAATAATTTTCAAATTTTATTTTGCATACATGAACTCTTAAATTTTCATTTTGTTATGCCTTATATCTTTTTTGTTTACGAGAAAAATGGGAGAGTGAAAACTCAAGTTTGGATCTGAAAACAAATTTGAACATCAAAAATGGAAATGCACAACTGCTGATTGTGATAGTTCCAAAAAGTGTCTGTGATTTTTAAGGACAGGCAAAAAGTGGGTTGCTTGGCTCAGGTAATTATCCAACCACTTGAGAATTTGATTTTTTCTACTCCTTGAAATTTTTGGATCATTAGGTCCACTTGCATCCTCAACATGTTTCTCGCATGCATATCCACCAAACCTAAAACATGTTATGATCAGTTAGAAGTCCCTTTCCTATAAAATTCCACCGAGCATATTATTAGGGGTTGTTCTAGTGGAATTTCCCAAGCATGGATAGCGAAACCTCGGAGTTCATTTTTAGTGAGTGAAATAATTTTCAAATTTTTTTTCAATACATGAACACTAAAATTTTTCTTTTGTTACGCCTTATATCTTTTTTGTTTACGAGAAAAATGGGAGAGTGAAAACTGAAGTTTGGATCTGAAAACTAATTTGAACATCCAAAATGGAAATGCACAAATGCTGAGAGAGATAGTTCCAAAAAGTTCCTGTGATTTTTAAGGATAGGCAGAAAGTGGGTTGTTTGGCTCTTGTAAATATCCAACCACTTGAGAATTTGATTTTTTCTACTCCTTGAAATTTTTGGATCATTAGGTCCACTTGCATCCTCAACATGTTTCTGGCATGCATATCCACTGCACTTAAAGCATGTTAGGATCAGTTAGAAGTCCCTTTCCTATAAAATTCCACTAATCTTATTATTAGGGGTTGTGCTAGTGGAATTTCCCAAGCATGGATAGCAAAACCTCGGAGTTCATTTTTAGTGCGTGAAATAATTTTCAAATTTTTTTTGCATACATGAACTCTAAATTTTCATTTTGTTATGTGTTATATATTTTTTGTTTAGCTGAAAAATGGTAGAGTGAAAACTCATGTTTGGATCTGAAAACAAATTTGAACATCCATAATTGAAATGCACAAATGCTGAGGGAGATAGTTACAAAAAGTATATGTGATTTTTAAGGACAGGCAAAAAGTGGGTTGTTTGGCTCTGGTAAATATCCAACCACTTGAGAATTTTATGTTTTACTCCTTGAAATTTTTGGATCATTAGGTCCACTTGCACCCACAACATGTTTCTGGCATGCATATCCACCAAACTTAAAGCATGGTAGGTAAAGTTAGAAGTCCCTTTCCTTTAAAATTCCACCAAGCTTATTATTAGGGGCTGTACTAGTGGAATTTCCCTAACATGGATAACAAAACCTTGGAGTTCATTTTTAGTGCGTGTAATAATTTTCAAATATTTTTTGCATACATGAACTCTTAAATTTTCATTTTGTTATGCCTTTTATGTTTTTCGTTTACGAGAAAAACGGAAGAGTGAAAACTCAAGTTTGAATCTGAAAACAAATTTGAACATCCAAAATGGAAAGGCACAAATGCTGGGAGAGATAGTTCCAAAAAGTATCTGTGATTATTAAGGATAGGCAAAAAGAGGGTTTTTTTGCCTTGGTAGATATCCAACCACTTGAGAATTTGATTTTTCTACTCCTTGAAATTTTTGGATCATTAGGTCCACTTGCATCCTCAACATGTTTCTGGCATGCATATCCACCACACTTAAAGCATGTTAGGATCAGTTAGAAGTCCCTTTCCTATAAAATTCCAAGAAGCTTTTTATTAGGGGTTGTACTAGTGGAATTTCCCAAACATCGATAACAAAACCTTGGAGTACATTTTTAGTGCATGAAATAATTTTCAAATTTTATTTTGCATACATGAACTCTTAAATTTTCATTTTGTTATGCCTTATATCTTTTTTGTTTACGAGAAAAATGGGAGAGTGAAAACACAAGTTTGGATCTGAAAACAAATTTGAACATCAAAAATGGAAATGCACAACTGCTGATTGTGATAGTTCCAAAAAGTATCCGTGATTTTTAAGGACAGGCAAAAAGTGGGTTGTTTGGCTCAGGTAATTATCCAACCACTTGAGAATTTGATTTTTTCTACTCCTTGAAATTTTTGGATCATTAGGTCCACTTGCATCCTCAACATGTTTCTCGCATACATATCCACCAAACCTAATACATGTTATGATCAGTTAGAAGTCCCTTTCCTATAAAATTCCACCGAGCATATTATTAGGGGTTGTTCTAGTGGAATTTCCCAAGCATGGATAGCGAAACCTCGGAAGTCATTTTTAGTGAGTGAAATAATTTTCAAATTTTTTTTCAATACATGAACTCTAAAATTTTTCTTTTGTTATGCCTTATATCTTTTTTGTTTACGAGAAAAATGGGAGAGTGAAAACTGAAGTTTGGATCTGAAAACTAATTTGAACAGCCAAAATGGAAATGCACAAATGCTGAGAGAGATAGTTCCAAAAAGTACCTGTGATTTTTAAGGATAGGCAGAAAGTGGGTTGTTTGGCTCTTGTAAATATCCAACCACTTGAGAATTTGATTTTTTCTACTCCTTGAAATTTTTGGATCATTAGGTCCACTTGCATCCTCAACATGTTTCTGGCATGCATATCCACCGCACTTAAAGCATGTTAGGATCAGTTAGAAGTCCCTTTCCTATAAAATTCCACTAAGCTTATTATTAGGGGTTGTGCTAGTGGAATTTCCCAAGCATGGATAGCAAAACCTCGGAGTTCATTTTTAGTGCGTGAAATAATTTTCAAATTTTTTTTGCGTGCATGAACTCTAAAATTTTTCTTTTGTTATGCCTTATTTCTTTTTTGTTCACGAGAAAAATGGGACAGTGAAAACTCAAGTTTGGATCTGAAAACTAATTAGAACATCCAAAATGGAAATCCACAAATGCTGAGAGAGATAGTTCCAAAAAGTACCTATGATTTTTAAGGATAGGCAGAAAGTGGGTTGTTTGGCTCTTGTAAATATCCAACCACTTGAGAATTTGATTTTTTCTACTCCTTTAAATTTTTGGATCATTAGGTCCACTTGCATCCTCAACATGTTTCTGGCATGCTTATCCACCGCACTTAAAGCATGTTAGGATCAGTTAGATGTCCCTTTCCTATAAACTTCCACTAAGCTTATTATTAGGGGTTGTGCCAGTGGAATTTCGCAAGCATGGATAGCAAAACCTCGGAGTTCATTTTTAGTGCGTGAAATAATTTTCAAATTTTTTTTGCGTACATGAACTCCAAAATTTTTCTTTTGTTATGCCTTATATCTTTTTTGTCCACGAGAAAAATGGGAGAGTGAAAACTCAAGTTTGGATCTGAAAACAAATTTGAACATCCAAAATGGAAATGCACAAATGCTGAGAGTGATAGTTCCGAAAAGTATCTGTGATTTTAAAGGATAGGAAAAAGGTGGGTTGTTTGGCTCTGGTAAATATCCAACCACTTGAGAATTTGATTTTTTCTACTCGAAATTTTTGGATCATTAGGTCCACTTGCATCCTCAACATGTTTCTGGCATGCTTATCCACCGCACTTAAAGCATGTTAGGATCAGTTAGAAGTCCCTTTCCTATAAAATTCCACTAAGCTTATTATTAGGGGTTGTGCCAGTGGAATTTCCCAAGCATGGATAGCAAAACCTCGGAGTTCATTTTTAGTGCGTGAAATAATTTTCAAATTTTTTTTGCGTACATGAACTCCAAAATTTTTCTTTTGTTATGCCTTATATCTTTTTTGTCCACGAGAAAAATGGGAGAGTGAAAACTCAAGTTTGGATCTGAAAACAAATTTGAACATCCAAAATGGAAATGCACAAATGCTGAGAGAGATAGTTTCGAAAAGTATCTGTGATTTTAAAGGATAGGAAAAAGGTGGGTTGTTTGGCTCTGGTAAATATCCAACCACTTGAGAATTTGATTTTTTCTACTCCTTGAAATTTTTGGATCATTAGGTCCACTTGCATCCTCAACATGTTTCTGGCATGCTTATCCACCACACTTAAACATTTTAGGATCAGTTAGAAGTCCATTCCCTATAAAATTCCACCAAGCTTATTATTAGGGGTTGTACTAGTGGAAATTCCCAAAAATGGATAACAAAACCTTGGAGTTCATTTTTAGTGCGTGAAATAATTTTCAAATTTTTTTTGCATTCATGAACTCTAAAATTTTCATTTTGTTTTGCCTTTGACCTTTTTTGTTTACGAGAAAAATGGGAGAGTGAAAACTCTAGTTTGGAACATCCAAAATGGAAATGTACAAATGCTGATTGCTATAGTTCCAAAAAGTATCTGTGATTTTTATGGATTGGAAAAAAGCGGGTTGTTTGGCCCAGGTAAATATCCAACCACTTGAGAATTTGATTTTTCTACTCCTTGAAATTTTTGGATCATTAGGTCCACTTGTATCCTCAATATGTTTCTAGCATGCATATCCACCACACTTAAAGCATGTTAGGATCAGTTAGAAGTCCCTTCCCTATAAAATTCCACAGAGCTTATTATTAGGGGTGGTACTAGTGGAATTTCCCAAACATGGACAACAAAACCTTGGAGTTCATTTTTAGTGTATGAAGTAATTTTCAAATTTTTTTTTGCATACATGAACTCTAAAAATTTCATTTTGTTATGCCTTATATCTTTTTTGTTTATGAGAAAAAGGGTGAGAGAAAACTCTAGTTTGGATCTAAAAACAAATTTGAACATCCAAAATAGAATTGCACAAATGCTGTGAGAGGTTGCTCCAAAAAGTATCTGTGATTTTTAAGGACTGGCGAAAAGTGGGTTGTTTGGCTCTGGTAAATATTCAACCAGTTGAGAATTTAATTTTTTCTACTCCTTGAAATTTATGGATCATTAGGTCCACTTGCATCCCCAACATGTTTCTGGCATGCAATTCCACCATACTTAAAGCATGTTAGGATCAGTTAGAATTCCCTATCCTATAAAATTCCACCAAGCTTATTATTAAGGGTTGTATTAGTGGAATTTCCCAAACAGGGATAACAAAATCTTGGAGTTCATTTTTAGTGCATGAAATAATTTTCAAATTTTTTTTGCATACATGAACTCTAAAATTTTCATTTTGTTATGCCTTATATCTTTTTTGTTTACGAGAAAAATGGGAGAGTGAAAACTCAAGTTTGGATCTGAAAAGAAATTTAAACATCCAAATTAGAAATGCACAAATTCTGAGAGAGGGAGTTCCAAAAAGTATCTGTGATTTTTAAGGAAAGGCAAAAAGTGGGTTATTTGTCTCTGGTAAATATCCAACCACTTGAGAATTTGATTTTTCTACTCCTTGAAATTTTTGGATCAATAGGTCCACTTGCATCCTCAACATGTTTCTGGCATCCATATCCACCACACTTAAAGCATGTGAGGATCAGTTAGAAGTCCATTTCCTACAAAATTCCACCAAGCTTATTATTAGGGGTTGTAGTAGTGGAATTTACCAAGCATGGATAACTAAACCTCGGAGTTCATTTTTAGTGCGTGAAATAATTTTCATATTTTTTTTGCATACATGAACTCTAAAATTTTCATTTTGGTATACCTTATATCATTTTTGTTTACGAGAAAAATGGGAGAGTGAAAAATCAAGTTTGGATCTGAAAACAAATTTGAACATCCAAAAAGGAAATGCACATATGCTGAGAGAGATAGTTCCAAAATGTGTCTGTGATTTTTAAGGATAAGCAAAAAGTGGGTTGTTTGGCTCTGGTAAATATCCAACCACTTGAGAATTTGATTTTTTCTACTCCATGAAATTTTTGGATCATTAGGTCCACTTGCATCCTCAACATGTTTCTCGCAAGCATATCCACCACACTTAAAGCATGATAGGATCAGTTAGAAATCCCTTTCCAATAAAATTCCACCAAGCTTATTACTAGGGGTTGTACAAGTGGAATATCCCAAACATGGATAACAAAACCTTGGAGTTCAATTTTAGTACATGAAATAATTTTCAAATTTTTTTTGCATACGTGAACTCTAAAATTTTCATTTTTTTATGCCTTATATCTTCTTTGTTTACGAGAAAAATGGGAGAGTGAAAACTCAAGCTTTGATCTGAAAACAAATTTGAACATCCAAAATGGAAATGCACAAATGTTGAGAGAGATAGTTCCAAAAAGTATCTGTGATTTTTAAGGACAGGTAAAAAGTGGGTTGTTTGGCTCTTGTAAATATCCAACCACTTGAGAATTTGATTTTTTACTCCTTGAAATTTTTGGATCATTAGGTCCACTTGCATCCTCAACATGTTTCTGGCATGCATATCCACCACACTTAAAGCATGTTAGGATCAGTTAGAAGCCCATATCATATAAAATTCCACGAAGCTTATTATTAGGGGTTGTACTAGTGGAATTTCCCAAACATGGATAATAAATCCGTGAAGTTCATTTTTAGTATAAGAATGAATTTCCAAATTTTTTTTGGATACATGATCTCTAAAATTTTCATTTTGTTATGCCTTGCATCTTTTTTGTTTACGAGATAAATGGGAGAGTGAAAACTTAAGTTTGGATCTCAAAACAAATTTGAACATCCAAAATGGAAATGCATAAATGCTGAGAGAGATAGTTCCAAAAAGTACCTGTGATTTTTAAGGATAGGCAAAAACTGGGTTATTTGGCTCTGGTAAATATCCAACCACTTGACAATTCGATTTTTTCTACTCCTTGAAATTTTTGGATCATTAGGTCCACTTGCATCCTCAACATGTTTCTGGCATGCATATCCACCACACTTAAAGCATGTTAGGATCAGTTAGAAGCCCATATCCTATAAAATTCCACGAAGCTTATTATTAGGGGTTGTACTAGTGGAATTTCCCAAACATGGATAATAAATCCTTGAAGTTCATTTTTAGTGCAAGAGTCAATTTCCAAATTTTTTTTGGATACATGACCTCTAAAATTTTCATTTTGTTATGCCTTATATCTTTTTTGTTTACGATATAAATGGGAGAGTGAAAACTCAAGTTTGGATCTCAAAACAAATTTGAATATCCAAAATGGAAATGCATAAATGCTGAGAGAGATAGTTCTAAAAACTATCCGTGATTTTTAAGGATAGGCAAAAACTGGGTTGTTAGGCTTTGGTAAATATCCAACCACTTGACAATTTGATTTTTTCTACTCGAAATTTTTGGATCATTAGGTCCACTTGCATCCTCAATATGTTTCTGGCATGCATATCCACCACACTTAAAGCATGTTAGAATCAGTTAGAAGTCCCTTTCCTATAAAATTCCACCAAGCTTATTATTAGGGGTTGTACTAGTGGAATTTCCAGATCATGGATATCAAAACCTCGGAGTTCATTTTTAGTGCGTGAAATAATTTTCAAATTTTTTTTGCATACATGAACTCTAAAATTTTCATTTTGTTATGCCTTATATCTTTTTTGTTTATGAGGAAAATGGGAGAGTGAAAACTCAAGTTTGGATCTGAAAACAAATTTGAACATCCAAAATAGAAATGCACAAGTGTTGAGAGAGGTAGTTCCAAAAAGTATCTGTGATTTTTAAGTACTCGCAAAAAGTGGGTTGATTGGCCCTGGAAGAGATATCAATCCTCTCGAGAATTTGATTTTTTCTACTCCTTGAAATTTTTGGATCATTTGGTCCAGTTGCATCCTCAACATGTTTCTGGCATGCATATCCACCACACTTAAAGCATGTTAGGATCAGTTAGATGCCCATATCCTATAAAATTCCATGAAGCTCATTATTAGGGGTTGTACTAGTGGAATTTGCCAAACATGGATAATAAATCCTTGAAGTTCAATTTTAGTGCAAGAATGAATTTCCAAATTTTTTTTGGTTACATGAATTTTCATTTTGTTATGCCTTATATATTTTTTGTTTACGAGATTAATGGGAGAGTGAAAACTCAAGTTTAGATCTCAAAACAAATTTGAACATCCAAAATGGAAATGCATAAATGCTGAGAGAGATAGTTCCAAAAAGTATCTGTGATTTTTAAGGATGGGTAAAAACTGGGATGTTTGGCTCTGGTAAATATCCAACCACTTGACAATTTGACTTTTTCTACTCCTTGAAATTTTTGGATCATTAGGTCCACTTGCATCCTCAACATGTTTCTGGCATGCATATCCACCACACTTAAAGCATGACAGGATCAGTTAGAAGTCCCTTTCCAATAAAATTCCCCCAAGCTTATTACTAGGGGTTGTACAAGTGGAATTTCCCAAACATGGATAACAAAACCTTGGAGTTCATTTTTAGTGTGTGAAATAATTTTCAAATTTTCTTTGCATACGTGAACTCTAAAATTTTCATTTTGTTATGCCTTACATCTTTTTTGTTTACGAGAACAATGGGAGAGTGAAAACTGAAGCTTGATTCTGGAAACAAATTTGAACATCCAAGATGGAAAGGCACAAATGCTGAGAGAGATAGTTCCAAAAAGTATCTGTGATTTTTAAGGACAGGTAAAAGGTAGGTTGTTTGGCTCTGGTAAATATCCAACCAATTGAGAATTTGATTTTTTACTCCTTGAAATTTTTGGATCATTAGGTCCACTTGCATCCTCAACATGTTTCTTGCATGCATATCCACCACACTTAAAGCATGTTAGGATAAGTTAGAAGTCCCTTTCCTATAAAATTCCACCAAGCTTATTATTAGGGGTTGTACTAGTGGAATTTCCCAAACATGGATAACAAAACCTCGGAGTTCATTTTTAGTGCGTGAAATAATTTTCAAACTTTTTTTGGATACATGAACTCAAAAATTTTCATTTTGTTATGCCTTATATCTTTTTTGTTTACACGAAAAATGGGAGAGTGAAAACTCAAGTTTGGATCTCAAAATAAATTTGAACATCCAAAATGGAAATCCATAAATGATGAGAGAGATAATTCCAAAAAGTATCTGTGATTTTTAAGGATTGGCAAAAAGTTGGTAGTTTGGCCCTAGTAAATATCCAACCACTTGAGAATTTGATTTTTTCTACTCCTTGAAATTTTTGGATCATTGGGTCCACTTGCATCCTCAACATGTTTCTTGCATGCATATCCACCACACTTAAAGCATGTTAGGATCAGTTAGAAGTCCCTCTCCTATAAAATTCCACCAAGCTTAATATTAGGGGTTGTACTAGTGGAATTTCCCAAGCATGGTAACAAAACCTCGGAGTTCATTTTTAATGCGTGAAATAATTTTCAAATTTTTTTTGCATACATGAACTCTTAAATTTTCGTTTTGTTATGCCTTATATCTTTCTTGTTTACTAGAAAAATGGGAGAGTGAAAACTCAAGTTTGGATCTGAAAACAAATTTGAACATCCAAAATGGAAATGCACAAATGCTGAGTGAGATAGTTCCAAAAAGTATCTGTGATTTTTAAAGATAGGCAAAAAGTGGATTGTTTGGCTCTGCTAAATATCCAACCACTTTAGAATTTGATTTTTTCTACTCCTTGAAATTTTTGGATCATTACGTCCAATTGCATCCTCAACATGTTTCTGGCATGCATATCCACCACACTTAAAGCATGTTAGGATCAGTTAGAAGTCCATTCCCTATAAAATTCCACCAAGCATATTATTAGGGGTTGCACTAGTGGAATTTCCCAAGGATGGATAATTAAACCTCGAAGTTCATTTTTAGTGCGTGAAATAATTTTAAACATTTTTTGCATACATGAACTCTAAAATTTTCGTTTTGTTATGCCTTATATCTTTTTTGTTTACGAGAAAAACGGGAGAGTGAAAACTCAAGTTTGGATCTAAAACAAATTTGAACATCCAAAATGGAAATGCACAAATGCTGAGAGAGATAGTTACAAAAAGTATATGTGATTTTTAAGGATTGGCAAAAAGTGGGTTGTTTGGCTCAGGTAAATATCCAACCACTTGAGAATTTGATTTTTTCTACTCCTTGAAAATTTTGGATCATTAGGACCACTTGCATCCTCAACATGTTTTTGGCAGGCACATCCACCACACATAAAGCATATTAGCATCAGTTAGAAGTCCCTTTCCTATAAAATTCCACCAAGCTTATTATTAGGGGTTGTACTAGTAGAATTTTCCAAACATGGAAAAGAAAACCTTGGAGTTCATTTTTAGTGCATGAAATAATTTTCAATTTTTTTTTGCATACATGAACTCTAAAATTTTCATTTTGTTATGCCTTATATCTTTTTTTTAGGAGAAAAATGGGAGAGTGAAAACTCAAGTTTGGATCTGAAATCAAATTTGAACATCCAAAATAGAAATGCACAAATGCTGAGAGAGGTAGTTCCAAAAAGTATCTGTGATTTTTAAGGACTGGCAAAAAGTGGGTTGTTTGTCTCTGGTAAATATCCAACCACTTGAGAATTTGATTTTTTCTATTCCTTGAAATTTTTGGATCATTAGGTCCACTTGCATCATCAACATGTTTCTGGCATGCATATCCACCACACTTAACGCAAGTTAGGATCAGTTAGAAGTCCCTCTCCTATAAAATTCTACCAAGCTTATTATTAGGTTTTGTACTAGAGGAATTTCCCAAACATGCATAACAAAACCTTGGAGTTCCTTTTTAGTGCGTGAATTAATTTGCTAATTTTTATTACATACAAGAACTCTAAAATTTTCATTTTGTTATACCTTATATCTTTTTTGTTTCTGAGAAAAATGGGAGAGTGAAAACTCAAGTTTGGATCTGAAAACAAATTTGAACATCCGAAATAGAAATGCACAAATACTAATAGTGGTAGTTCCAAAAAGTATCTGTGATTTTTAAGGACTGGCAAAAAGTGGGTTGTTTGTCTCTGGTAAATATCCAACCAATTGAGAATTTGATTTTTTCTATTCCTTGAAATTTTTGGATCATTAGGGCCACTTGCATCATCAACATGTTTCTGGCATGCATATCCACCACACTTAACGCATGTTAGGATCAATTAGAAGACCCTCTCCTATAAAATTCTACCAAGCTTATTATTAGGGGTTGTACTAGAGGAATTTCCCAAACATGGATAACAAAACCTTGGAGTTCGTTTTTTGTGCGTGAAATAATTTTGTAATTTTTTTTGCATACATGAACTCGAAAATTTTCATTTTGTTATGCCTTATATCTTTTTTGTTTAAGAGAAAAATGAGAGAGTGAAAACTCAAGTTTGGATCTGAAAACAAATTTGAACATCCAAAATGGAACTACACAAATGCTGAGAGAGATAATTCAAAAAAGTATGTGTGATTTTTAAGGACTGGCAAAAAGTGGGTTGTTTGGCTCTGGAAAATATCCAACCACTTGAGAATTTGATTTTTTCTACTCCTTGAAATTTATGGATCATTAGGTCCACTTGCATCCTCAAAATGTTTCCTGCATGCATATCCACCACACTTAAAGCATGTTAGGATCAGTTAGAAGTCCCTTTCCTATAAAATTCCACCAAGCTTATTATTAGGGGTTGTCTTAGTGGAATTTCCCAAACAGGGATAAAAAAACCTTGGAGTTCATTTTTAGTGCGTGAAATAATTTTCAAATTTTTTTTTGTATACACGAACTCTTAAATTTTTATTTTGTTATGCTTTATATCTTTTTTGTTTAAGAGAAAAATGGGAGACTGAAAACTCAAGTTTGGATCTCAAAACAATTTTGAACATCCAAAATGGAAATGCACAAATGCTGAGAGAGATAGTTCCAAAAAGTATCTGTGATTTTTAAGGATAGACAAAAAGTGGGTTGTCTGGCTCTGGTAAATATCCAACCGCTTGAGAATTTGATTTTTTTCTCCTTGAAATTTTTGGATCATTAGGTCCATTTGCATCCTCAAAATGTTTCCTGCATGCATATCCACCACACTTAAAGCATGTTAGGATCAGTTAGAAGTCCCTTTCCTATAAAATTCCACCAAGCTTATTATTAGGGGTTGTATTAGTGGAATTTCCCAAACAGGGATAACAAAATCTTGGAGTACATTTTTAGTGCATGAAATAATTTTCTAATTTTTTTTGCATACATGAACTCTGAAATTTTCATTTTGTTATGCCTTATATCTTCTTTGTTTACGAGAAAAATGGGAGAGTGAAAACTCAAGTTTGGATCTGAAAACAAATTTGAACATCCAAATTTGAAATGCACAAATTCTGAGAGAGGGAGTTCCAAAAGTATCTGTGATTTTTAAGGACAGGCAAAAAGTGGGTTGTTTGTCTCAAGTAAATATCCAACGACTTGAGAATTTGATTTTTCTACTCTTTGAAATTTTTGGATCATTAGGTCCACTTGCATCCTCAACATGTTTCTGGCATCCATATCCACCACACTTAAAGCATGTTAGGATCAGTTAGAAGTCCATTTCCTACAAAATTCCACCAAGCTTATTATTAGGAGTTGTAGTAGTGGAATTTCCCAAGCATGGATAACTAAACCTCGGAGTTCATTTTTAGTGCGTGAAATAATTTTCAAATTTTTTTGCATACTTGAACTCTAAAATTTTCAATTTTTTATACCTTATATCATTTTTGTTTACGAGAAAAATGGGAGAGTGAAAAATCAAGTTTGGATCTGGAAACAAATTTGAACATCCAAAAAGGAAATGCACAAATGCTGAGAGAGATAGTTCCAAAAAGTATCTGTGATTTTTAAGGTTAGGCAAAAAGTGGGTTGTTTGGCTCTGGTTAATATCCAACGACTTGAGAATTTGATTTTTTCTACTCCTTGAAATTTTTGGATCATTAGGTCCACTTCCATCCTCAAAATGTTTCTTGCATGCATATCCACCACACTTAAAGCATGTTAGGATCAGTTAGAAGTCCCTTTCCTATAAAATTCCACCAAGCTTATTATTAGGGGTTGTCTTAGTGGAATTTACCAAACAGGGATAAAAAAACCTTGGAGTTCATTTTTAGTGCGAGAAATAATTTTCAAATTTTTTTTTGTATACACGAACTCTTAAATTTTTATTTTGTTATGCTTTATATCTTTTTTGTTTACGAGAAAAATGGGAGACTGAAAACTCAAGTTTGGATCTCAAAACAAATTTGAACATCCAAAATGGAAATGCACAAATGCTGAGAGAGATTGTTCCAAAAAGTATCTGTGATTTTTAAGGATAGACAAAAAGTGGGTTGTTTGGCTCTGGTAAATATCCAACCACTTGAGAATTTGATTTTTTACTCCTTGAAATTTTTGGATCATTAGGTCCACTTGCATCCTCAACATGTTTCTGGCATGCAAATCCACCACATTTAAAGCATATTAGGATCAGTTAAAAGTCCCTTTCCTATAAAATTCCACCAAGCGAATTATTAGAGGTTGTACTAGTGGAATTTCCCAAACTTCGATAACAAAACCTTGGTGTTCATTTTTAGTGTGTGAAATAATGTTCAATTTTTTTTGCATACATGAAGTCTAAAATTTTCATTTTGTTATGCCTTATATCGTTTTTGTTTACGAGAAAAATGGGAGAGTGAAAACTCAAGTTTGGATCTGAATACAAATCTGAACATCCAAAATGGAAATGCACAAATGCTGAGAGAGACGGTTCAAAAAAGTATCTGTGATTTTTAAGGATAGGCAAAAGTGGGTTGTATGGCTCTGGTAAATATCCAACCACTTGAGAATTTGATTTTTTCTACGCCTTGAAATTTTTGGATCATTAGGTCCAGTTGCATCCTCAACATGTTTCTGGCATGCAAATCCACCACAGTTAAAGCATGTTAGGATCAGTTAGAAGTCCCATTCCTATAAAATTCTACCAAGCTTAGTACTGGAATTTCCCAAACATGGATAACATAACCTTGGAGTTCATTTTTAGTGCATGAAATAATTTTCAAATTTTTTTTGCATACATGAACTCTAAAATTTTCATTTTGTTATGCCTTACAACTTTTTTGTTTACGAGAAAAATGGGAGAGTGAAAACTCAAGTTTGGATCTGAAAACAAATTTGAACATCCAAAATGGAAAAGCACAAATGCTTAGAGAGACAGTTCCAAAAAGTATCTGTGATTTTTAAGGATAGGCAAAAAGTGTGTTGTTTGGCTATGATAAATATCCAACCACTTGAGAATTTGATTTTTTCTACTCCTTGAAATTTTTGGATCATTAGGTCCACTTGCATCCTCAACATGTTTCTGGCAAGCATATCCACCACACTTAAAGCATGTTAGGATCAGTTAGAAGTCCCTTTCCTATAAAATTCCACCAAGCTTATTATTAGGGCTTGTCTTAGTGGAATTTCCCAAACAGGGATAAAAAAACTTTGGAGTTCATTTTTAGTGTGTGAAATAATTTTCAAATTTTTTTTTGTATACACGAACTCTTAAATTTTTATTTTGTTATGCTTTATATCTTTTTTGTTTACGAGAAAAAATGGGAGACTGAAAACTCAAGTTTGGATCTCAAAACAAATTTGAACATCCAAAATGGAAATGCACAAATGCTGAGAGAGATTGTTCCAAAAAGTATCTGTGATTTTTAAGGATAGACAAAAAGTGGGTTGTTTGGCTCTGGTAAATATCCAACCACTTGAGAATTTGATTTTTTACTCCTAGAAATTTTTGGATCATTAGGTCCACTTGCATCCTCAACATGTTTCTGGCATGCAAATCCACCACACTTAAAGCATATTAGGATCAGTTAAAAGTCCCTTTCCTATAAAATTCCACCAAGCTAATTATTAGGGGTTGTACTAGTGGAATTTCCCAAACTTGGATAACAAAACCTTGGTGTTCATTTTTAGTGTGTGAAATAATGTTCAAATTTTTTTGCATACATGAACTCTAAAATTTTCAAATTGGTTATGCCTTACATCGTTTTTGTTTACGAGAAAAATGGGAGAGTGAAAACTCAAGTTTGGATCTGAATACAAATCTGAACATCCAAAATAGAAATGCACAAATGCTGAGAGAGGTAGGTCCAAAAAGTATATGTGATTTTTAAGGATAGGCAAAAAGTGGGTTCTTTGTCTCTGGTAAATATCCAACCTCTTGAGAATTTGATTTTATCTACACCTTGATATTTTTGGATCATTCGGTCCACTTGCATCCTCAACATGTTTCTGGCATGCATATCCACCACACTTAAAGCATGTTAGGATCAGTTAGAAGGCCCTTTGCTATAAAATTCCACCAAGCTTATTATTAGGGGTTGTACTAGTGGAATTTCCCAAACATGGATAACAAGACATTGGAGTTCATTTTTAGTGCGTGAAATTAGTTTTAATTTTTTTTTGCATACATGAACTCTAAAATTTTCATTTTGTTATGTCTTATATCTTTTTTGTTTGCGAGAAAAATGGTAGAGGGAAAACTCAAGTTTGGATCTGAAAACAAATTTTAACATCCAAAATGGAAATGCACAAATGCAGAGAGAGATAGTTCCAAAAAGTATCTGTGATTTTTAAGGACAGGCAAAAAGTGGGTTGTTTGGCTCTGGTAAATATCCAACCACTTGAGAATTTTATGTTTTACTCCTTGAAATTTTTGGATCATTAGGTCCACTTGCACCCACAACATGTTTCTGGCATGCATATCCACCACACTTAAAGCATGGTAGGATCAGTTAGAAGTCCCTTTCCTATAAAATTCCACCAAGCTTATTATTAGGGGTTGTACTAGTGGAATTTCCCTAACATGGATAACAAAACCTTGGAGTTCATTTTTAGTGCGTGTAATAATTTTCAAATATTTCTTGCATACATGAACTCTTAAATTTTCATTTTGTTATGCCTTTTATGTTTTTTTTTTACGAAAAACGGAAGAGTGAAAACTCAAGTTTGAATCTGAAAACAAATTTGAACATCCAAAATGGAAAGGCACAAATGCTGAGAGAGACAGTTCCAAAAAGTATCTGTGATTATTAAGGATAGGCAAAAAGAGGGTTTTTTGGCCTTGGAAGATATCCAACCACTTGAGAATTTGATTTTTTCTACTCCTTGTAATTTTTGGATCATTAGGTCCACTTGCATCCTCAACATGTTTCTGGCATTCATATCCACCACACTTAAAGCATGTTAGGATCAGTTAGAAGTCCCTTTCCTATAAAATTCTAGCAAGCTTTTTATTAGGGGTTGTACTAGTGGAATTTCCCAAACATGGATAACAAAACCTTGGAGTTCATTTTTAGTGCATGAAATAATTTTCAATTTTTTTTTTCATATATGAACTCTTAAATTTTCATTTTCTGATGCCTTATATCTTTTTTGTTTACTAGAAAAATGGGAGAGTGAAAACTCAAGTTTGGATCTGAAAACAAATTTGAACATCAAAAATGGAAATGCACAATTGCTGAGTGTGATAGTTCCGAAAAGTATCTGTGATTTTTAAGGACAGGCAAAAAGTGGGTTGTTTGGCTCCCACAACATGTTTCTGGCATGCATATCCACCACACTTAAAGCAAGGTAGGATCTGTTAGAAGTCCCTTTGCTATAAAATTCCACCAAGCTTATTATTAGGGGTTGTACTAGTGGAATTTCCCTAACATGGATAACAAACCCTTGGAGTTCATTTTTAGTGCGTGTAATAATTTTCAAATATTTCTTGCATACATGAACTCTTAAATTTTCATTTTGATATGCCTTTTATGTTTTTTATTTACGAAAAATGGAAGAGTGAAAACTCAAGTTTGAATCTGAAAACAAATTTGAACATCCAAAATGGAAATGCACAATTGCTGAGTGTGATAGTTCCAAAAAGTATCTGTGATTTTTAAGGACAGGCGAAAAGTGGGTTGTTTGGCTCTAGTAATTATCCAACCACTTGAGAATTTGATTTTTTCTACTCCTTGAAATTTTTGGATCATTATTAGGGCTTGTCTTAGTGGAATTTCCCAAACAGGGATAAAAAAACTTTGGAGTTCATTTTTAGTGTGTGAAATAATTTTCAAATTTTTTTTTGTATACACGAACTCTTAAATTTTTATTTTGTTATGCTTTATATCTTTTTTGTTTACGAGAAAAATGGGAGAGTGAAAACTCAAGTTTGGATCTGAAAACAAATTTGAACATCCAAATTAGAAATGCACGAAATCTGAGAGAGGGAGTTCCAAAAAGTATCTGTGATTTTAAAGGACAGGCAAAAAGTGGGTTGTTTGTCTCTGGTAAATATCCAACCACTTGAGAATTTGGTTTTTTCATCTCTTTGAAATTTTTGGATCATTAGGTCCACTTGCATCCTCGACATGTTTCTGGCATCCATATCCACCACACTTAAAGCATGTTAGGATCAGTTAGAAGTCCATTTCCTGCAAAATTCCACCAAGCTTATTATTAGGAGTTGTAGTAGAGGAATTTCCCAAGCATGGATAACTAAACCTCGAAGTTCATTTTTAGTGCGTGAAATAATTTTCATATTTTTTTTTGCATACATGAACTCTAAAATTTTCATTTTGTTATACCTTATATCATTTTTTTTTACGAGAAAAATAGGAGAGTGAAAAATCAAGTTTGGATCTGAAAACAAATTTAAACATCCAAAAAGGAAATACACAAATGTTGAGAGAGATAGTTCCAAAAAGTATCTGTGATTTTTAAGGTTAGGCAAAAAGTGGGTTGTAGGGCTCTGGTTAATATCCAACCACTTGAGAATTTAAATTTTTCTACTCCATGAAATTTTTGGATTATTAGGTCCACTTGCATCCTCAACATGTTTCTCACAAGCATATCCACCACACTTAAAGCATGATAGGATCAGTTAGAAGTCCCTTTCCAATAAAATTCCACCAAGCTTATTACTAGGGCTTGTACAAGTGGAATTTCCCAAACATGGATAACAAAACCTTGGAGTTCAATTTTACTGCGTGAAATAATTTTCAAATTTTTTTTGCATACGTGAACTCTAAAATTTTCATTTTGTTATGCCTTCTAGCTTTTTTGTTTACGAGAAAAATGGGAGAGCGAAATCTCAAGTTTGGATCTGAAAACAAATTTGAACAACCAAAATGGAAATGCTCAAATGCTGAGAGAGATAGTTCCAAAAAGTATCTGTCATTTTTAAGGACAGGTAAAAAGTGGGTTGTTTGGCTCGGGTAAATATCCAACCACTTGAGAATTTGATTTTTTACTCCTTGAAATTTTTGGATCATTAGGTCCACTTGCATCCTCAACATGTTTCTAGCATGCATATCCACCACACTTAAAGCATGTTAGGATCAGTTAGAAGCCCATATCCTATAAAATTCCACGAAGCTTATTATTAGGGGTTGTACTAGTGGAATTTCCCAAACATGGATAATAAATCCTTGATGTTCATTTTTAGTGCAAGAATGAATTTCCAAATTTTTTTTGGATACATGATCTCTAAAATTTTCATTTTGTTATGCCTTATATCTTTTTTGTTTACGAGATTAACGGGAGACTGAAAAGTCAAGTTTGGATCTCAAAAAAAATTTGAACATCCAAAATGGAAATGCATAAATGCCGAGAGAGATAGTTCAAAAAAGTATCTGTGATTTTTAAGGATATGCAAAAACTGGGTTGTTTGGCTCTGGTAAATATCCAACCCCTTGACACTTTGATTTTTTCTACTCCTTGAAATTTTTGGATCATTAGGTCCACTTGCAACCTCAACATGATTCTGGCATGCATATCCACCACACTTAAAGCATGTTAGGATCTGTTAGAAGTCCCTTTCCTATAAAATTCCACCAAGCTTATTATTAGGGGTTGTACTAGTGGAATTTCCCAAGCATAGATAAAAAAACCTCGGAGTTTATTTTTAGTGCGTGAAAAAATTTTCAAATTTTTTTTGCATACATGAACTCTAAAATTTTCTTTTTGGTATGCCTTATATCTTTTTTGTTTACGAGGAAAATGGGAGAGTGAAAACTCAAATTTGGATCTGAAAACAAATTTGAACATCCAAAATAGAAATGCACAAATGCTGAGAGAGGTAGTTCCGAAAAGTATGTGTGATTTTTAAGTACTGGCAAAAAGTGGGTTGATTGGCCCTGGTAGAGATATCAATCCTCTTGAGAATTTGATTTTTTCTACTCCTTGAAGTTTTTGGATCATTAGGTCCACTTGCATCCTCAACATGTTTCTGGCATGCATATCCACCACACTTAAAGCATGTTAGGATCAGTTAGAAGCCCATATCCTATAAAATTCCACGAAGCTTATTATTAGGGGTTGTACTAGTAGAATTTTCCAAACATGGATAATAAATCCTTGAAGTTTATTTTTAGTGCAAGAATGAATTTAAATATTTTTTTTTGGATACATGATCTCTGAAATTTTCATTTTGTTATGCCTTATATCTTTTTTGCTTACGAGATAAATGGGAGAGTGAAAACTCAAGTTTGGATCTCAAAACAAATTTGAACATCCAAAATGGAAATGCATAAATGCTGAGAGATATAGTTCCAAAAAGTATCTATGATTTTTAAGGATAGGCAAAAACAGGGTTGTTTGGCTCTGGAAAATATCCAACCACTAGACAATTTGATTTTTTCTACTCCTTCAAATTTTTGGATCATTATGTCCACTTGCATCCTAAACATGTTTCTCGCATGCATATCCACCACACTTAAAGCATGTTAGCATCAGTTAGAAGTTCCTTTCCAATAAAATTCCACCAAGTTTATTACTAGGGGTTGTACAAGTGGAATTTCCCAAACATGGATAACTAAACCTTGGAGTACATTTTTAGTGCGTTAAATAATTTTCAAATTTTTTTTCTATATGTGAACTCTAAAATTTTCATTTTGTTATGCCTTAAATCTTATTTGCTTTTGAGAAAAATGGGAGAGTGAAAACTCAAGTTTGATTATGAAAACAAATTTGAACATCCAAAATGGAAATCCACAAATGCTGAGAGAGATAGTTCCAAAAAGTATCTGTGATTTTTAAGGATAGGTAAAAAGTGGGTTGTTTGGCTCTGGTAAATATCCAACCACTTGAGAATTTGATTTTTTACTCCTTGAAATTTTTGGATCATTAGGTCCACTTGCGTCCTCAACATGTTTCTGGCATGCATATCCACCACACTTAAAGCATGTTAGGATCAGTTAGAAGCCCATATCATATAAAATTCCACGAAACTTATTATTAGGGGTTGTACTAGTGGAATTTTCCAAACATGGATAATAAATCCTTGAAGTTCATTTTTAGTGCAAGAATGAATTTAAAAATTTTTTTTGGATACATGATCTCTAAAATTTTCATTTTGTTATGCCTTATATCTTTTTTGTTTACGAGATAAAAGGGAGAGTGAAAACTCAAGTTTGGATCTCAAAACAAATTTGAACATCCAAAATGGAAAATGCATAAATGTTGAGAGAGATAGTTCCAAAAAGTATCTGTGATTTTTAAGGATAGGCAAAAACTGGGTTGTTTTGCTCTGGTAAATATCCAACCACTTGACAATTTGATTTTTTACTCCTTGAAATTTTGGATCATTAGGTCCACTTGCATCCTCAACATGTTTCTGGCATGCATATCCACCACACTTAAAGCATGTTAGGATCAGTTAGAAGTCCCTTTCCTATAAAATTCCACCAAGCTTATTATTAGGGGTTGTACTAGTGGAATTTCCCAAGCATGGATAACAAAACCTCGGAGTTCATTTTTAGTGCGTGAAATAATTTTCAAATTTTTTTTGCATACATGAACTCTAAAACTTTTATTTTGTTATGCCTTATATATTTTTTGTTTACGAGGAAAATGGGAGAGTGAAAACTCAAGTTTAGATCTAAAAACAAATTTGAACATCCAAAATAGAAATGCACAAATGCTGAGAGAGGTAGTTCCAAAAAGTATCTATGATATTTAAGTACTGGCAAAAAGTGGGTTGATTGGCCCTGGTAGAGATATCAATCCTCTTGAGAATTTGATTTTTTCTACTCCTTGAATTTTTTGGATCATTAGGTCGACTTGCATACTCAATATGTTTCTGGCAAGCATATCCACCACACTTAAAGCATGTTAGCATCAGTAACAAGTTCTTTTCCAATAAAATTCCACCAAGCTTATTACTAGGGGTTGTACGACTGGAATTTCCCAAACATGGATAACAAAACGTTGGAGTACATTTTTAGTGCGTGAAATAATTTTCAAATTTTTTTTGCATATGCGAACTCTAAAATTTTCATTTTGTTATGCCTTAAATCTTTTTTGTTTACGAGAAAAATGGAAGAGTGAGAACTCAAGTTTGATTCTGAAAACAAATTTGAACATCCAAAATGGAAATGCACAAATGCCGAGAGAGATAGTTCCAAAAAGTATCTGTGATTTTTAAGGATGGGTAAAAAGTGGGTTGTTTGGCTCTGGTAAATATCCAACCACTTGAGAATTTGATTTTTTACTCCTTGAAATTTTTGGATCATTAGGTCCACTTGCATCCTCAACATGTTTCTGGCATGCATATCCACCACACTTAAAGCACGTTAGGATCAGTTAGAAGTCCCTTTCCTATAAAATTCCACCAAGCTGATTATTAGGGGTTGTACTAGTGGAATTTCCCAAACATGGATAACAAAACCTTGGAGTTCATTTTTAGTGCGTGAAATAATTTTCAAACTTTTTTTGCATACATGAACTCTAACATTTTCATTTTGTTATACCTTATATCTTTTTTTTTTACGAGAAAAACGGGAGAGTGAAAACTCAAGTTTGGATCTCAAAAAAAATTTGAACATCCAAAATGGAAATGCATAAATTCTGAGAGAGATAATTCCAAAAAGTATCTGTGATTTTTAAGGATAGGCAAAAAGTTGGTTTTTTGGCTCTAGTAAATATCCAACCACTTTAGAATTTAATATTTTCTACTCCTTGAAATTTTTGGATCATTAGGTCCACTTGCATCCTCAACATGCTTCTGGCATGTATATCCACCACACTTAAAGCATGTTAGGATTAGTTAGAAGTCCCTTTCCTATAAAATTCCACCAAGCTTAATATTAGGGGTTGTACTATTGGAATTTCCCAAGCATGGATAACAAAACCTCGGAGTTAATTTTTAGTGCGTGAAATAATTTTCAAATTTTTTTTGCATACATGAACTCTAAAATTTTCGTTTTGTTATGCCTTATATCTTTCTTGTTTACTAGAAAAATGGGAGAGTGAAAACTCAAGTTTGGATCAGAAAACAAATTTGAACATCCAAAATGGAAATGCGCAAATGCTGAGAGTGATAGTTCCAAAAAGTATCTGTGATTTTTAAGGACAGGTAAAAAGTGGGTTGTTTGGCTCGGGTAAATATCCAACCACTTGAGAATTTGATTTTTTACTCCTTGAAATTTTTGGATCATTAGGTCCACTTGCATCCTCAACATGTTTCTGGCATGCATATCCACCACACTTAAAGCATGTTAGGATCAGTTAGAAGCCCATATCCTATAAAATTCCACGAAGCTTACTATTAGGGGTTGTACTAGTGGAATTTCCCAAACATGGATAATAAATCCTTGAAGTTCATTTTTAGTGCAAGAATGAATTTCCAAATTTTGTTTGGATACATGATCTCTAAAATTTTCATTTTGTTATGCCTTATATCTTTTTTGTTTACGAGATAAATGGGAGAGTGAAAACTCAAGTTTGGATCTCAAAATAAATTCGAACATCCAAAATGGAAATGCATAAATGCTAAGAGAGATAGTTCCAAAAAGTGTCTGTGATTTTTAAGGATAGACAAAACGTGGGTTCTTTGTCTCTGGTAAATATCCAACCTCTTGAGAATTTGATTTTATCTACACCTTGAAATTTTTGGATCATTAGGTCCACTTGCATCATCAACATGTTTCTGGATCCATATCCACCACACTAAAAGCATGTTAGGATCAGTTAGAAGTCCTTTTGCTATAAAATTCCACCAAGCTTATTATTAGGGGTTGTAGTAGTGGAATTTCCCAAACATGGATAACAAAACCTTGGAGTTCATTTTTAGTGCGTGAAATAAGTTTTAAATTTTTTTTGCATACATGAACTCTAAAATTTTCATTTTGTTATGTCTTATATCTTTTTTGTTTACGAGAAAAATGGTAGAGTGAAAACTCAAGTTTGGATCTGAAAACAAATTTGAACATCCAAAATGGAAATGCACAAATGTAGAGAGAGATAGTTCCAAAAAGTATCTGTGATTTTTAAGGATTGGCAAAAAGTGGGTTGTTTGGCTCTGGTAAATATCCAACCACTTGAGAATTTTAGGTTTTACTCCTTGAAATTTTTGGATCATTAGGTCCACTTGCACCCACAACATGTTTCTGGCATGCATATCCATCACACTTAAAGCATGGTAGGATCAGTTAGAAGTCCCTTTCCTATAAAAATCCACCAAGCTTATTATTAAGGGTTTAACTAGTGGAATTTCCCTAACATGGATAAATAAACCTCGGAGTACATTTTTAGTGCGTGTAATAATTTGTCAATATTTTTTGCGTACATGAACTCTTAAATTTTCATTTTTTTATGCCTTTTATCTTTTTTGTTTACGAGAAAAACGGAAGAGTGAAAACTCAAGTTTGAATCTGAAAACAAATTTGAACATCCAAAATGGAAAGGCACAAATGCTGAGAGAGACAGTTCGAAAAAGTATCTGTTATTATTAAGGATAGGCAAAAAGAGGGTTTTTTGGCCTTGGTAGATATCCAACCACTTGGGAATTTGATTTTTTCTACTCCTTGAAATTTTCGGATCATTAGGTGCACTTGCATCCTCAACATGTTTCTGGCATGCATATCCACCACACTTAAAGCATGTTAGGATCAGTTAGAAGTCCCTTTCCTATAAAATTCTAGCAAGCTTTTTATTAGGGTTTGTACTAGTGGAATTTCCAAAAAATGGATAACAAAACCTTGGAGTTCATTTTTAGTGCATGAAATAATTTTCAAATTCTATTTTGCATACATGAACTCTTAAATTTTCATTTTGTTATGCCTTATATCTTTTTATTTACGAGAAAAATGGGAGAGTGAAAACTGAAGTTTGGATCTGAAAACAAATTTGAACATCCAAAATGGAAATGCACAAATGCTGAGAGAGATAGTTCCGAAAAGTATCTGTGATTTTAAAGGATAGGAAAAAGGTGGGTTGTTTGGCTCTGGTAAATATCCAACCACTTGAGAATTTGATTTTTTCTACTCCTTGAAATTTTTGGATCATTAGGTCCACTTGCATCCTCAACATGTTTCTGGCATGCTTATCCACCACACTTAAACATTTTAGGATCAGTTAGAAGTCCCTTTCCCGTAAAATTCCTCCAAGCATATTGTTAGGGGTTGTTCTAGTGGAATTTCCCAAGCATGGATTGCAAAACCTCGGAGTTCATTTTTAGTGAGTGAAATAATTTTCAATTTTTTTTTGCATACATGAACTCTAAAATTTTTCCTTTGTTATGCCTTATATCGTTTTTGTTTACGAGAAAAATGGGAGAGTGAAAACTCAAGTTTGGATCAGAAAACAAATTTGAACATCCAAAATGGAAATGCACAAATGCTGAGAGAGATAGTTCCATAAAGTACCTGTGATTTTTAAGGATAGGCAGAAAGTGGGTTGTTTGGCTCTGGTAAATATCCAACCACTTGAGAATTTGATTTTTTCTACTCCTTGAAATTTTTGGATCATTACGTCCACTTGGAACCTCAACATGTTTCTGGCATGCTTATCCACCGCACTTAATGCATGTTAGGATCAGTTAGAAGTCCCTTTCCTATAAAATTCCACTAAGCTTATTATTAGGGGTTGTGCTAGTGGAATTTCCCAAGCATGGATAGGAAAACCTTGGAGTTCATTTTTAGTGCGTGAAATAATTTTCAAATTTTTTTGCATACATGAACTCTAAAATTTTTCTTTTGGTATGCCTTATATCTTTTTTGTTTACGAGAAAAATGGGAGAGTGAAAACTCAAGTTTGGATCTGAAAACAAATTTGAACATCCAAAAATTGAAATGCACAAATGCTGAGAGAGATAGTTCCGAAAAGTATATTTGATTTTAAAGGATAGGCAAAAGGTGGGATGTTTGGCTCTCGTAAATATCCAACCAGTTGAGAATTTGATTTTTTCTACTCCTTGAAATTTTTGGATCGTTAGGTCCACTTGCATCCACAACATGTTTCTGGCATGCTTATCCACCACACCTAAACATTTTAGGATCAGTTAGAAGTCCATTCCCTATAAAATTCCACCAAGCTTATTATTAGGGGTTGTACTAGTGGAATTTCCCAAACATGGATAACTAAACCTTGGAGTTCATTTTTAGTGCGTGAAATAATTTTCAAATTTTTTTTGCATTCATGAACTCTAAAATTTTCATTTTGTGATGCCTTTGATCTTTTTTGTTTACGAGAAAAATGGGAGAGTGAAAACTCTAGTTTGGATCTGAAAACAAATTTTAACATCCAAAATGGAAATGCACAAATGCTGAGTGCGATAGTTCCAAAAAGTATCTGTGATTTTTATGGATTGGAAAAAAGCGGGTTGTTTGGCCCAGGTAAATATCCAACCACTTGAGAATTTGATTTTTTCCACTCCTTGAAATTTTTGGATCATTAGGTCCAGTTGCATCCTCAATATGTTTCTGGCATGCATTTCCACCACACTTAAAGCATGTTAGGATCAGTTAGAAGTCCCTTCCCTATAAAATTCCACAGAGCTTATTAATAGGGGTTGTACTAGTGGAATTTCCCAAACATGGACAACAAAACCTTGGAGTTCATTTTTAGTGCACAAAATAATTTTCAATTTTTTTTTGCATACATGAACTCTAAAAATTTCATTTTGTTATGCCTTATATTTTTTTTGTTTATGAGAAAAAGGGTGAGAGAAAACTCTAGTTTGGATCTGAAATCAAATTTGAACATCCAAAATAGAATTGCACAAATGCTGTGAGAGGTAGCTCCAAAAAGTATCTGTGATTCTTAAGGACTGGCGAAATGTGGGTTGTTTGGCTCTGATAAATATCCAACCAGTTGAGAATTTGATCCTCTTGCATCCCCAACATGTTTCTGGCATGCTATTCCACCACATTTAAAGCATGTTAGGATCAGTTAGAAGTCCCTTTCCTATAAAATTCCACCAAACTTATTATTAGGGGTTTTATTAGTGGAATTTCCCAAACAGGGATAACAAAATCTTGGAGTTCATTTTTAGTGCATGAAATAATTTTACAATTTTTTTTGCATACATGAAGCCTGAAATTTTCATTTTGTTATGCCTTATGTCTTTTTTGTTTACGAGAAATATGGGAGAGTGAAAACTCAAGTTTGGATCTGAAAACAAATTTGAACATCCAAATTCGAAATGCATAAATTCTGAGAGAGGGAGTTCCAAAAAGTATCTGTGATTTTTAAGGACTGGCGAAAGTGGGTTGTTTTGCACCGGTAAATATCCAACCACTTGAGAATTTGATTTTTTAACCTCCTTGAAATTTATGGATCATTAGGTCCACTTGCATCCCCAACATGTTTCTAGCATGCATATCCACCACACTTAAAGCATGTTAGGATCAGTTAGAAGTCACTTTCCTATAAAATTCCACCAAGCTTATTATTAGGGGTTGTATTAGTGGAATTTCCCAAACAAGGATAACAAAATTCTTGAGTACATTTTTAGTGCATGAAATAATTTTCAAATCTTTTTTGCATACCTGACCTCTAAAATTTTCATTTTGTTATGCCTGATATCTTTTTTGTTCACGTGAAATAAGGGAGAGAGAAAACTCTAGTTATGATCTGAAAACAAATTTGAACATCCAAAATGGAAATGAACAAATGCTGAGAGCGATAGTTCCAAAAAGTATCTGTGATTTTTAAGGATTGGCAAAAAGTGGGTTGTTTGGCCCAGGTAAATATCCAACCACTTGAGAATTTGATTTTTTCTACTCCTTCAAATTTTTGGTTCATTAGGTCCACTTGCATCCTCAACATGTTTCTGGCATGCATAACCACCACACTTAAAGCATGTTAAGATCAGTTAGAAGTCCATTTCCTATAAAATTCCACCAAGCTTATTATTAGGGGTTGTACTAGTGGAATTTCCCAAACATGGATAAGAAAACCTTGGAGTTCATTTTTTGTGCGTGAAATAATTTTCAAATTTTTTTTACATACATGAACTCTAAAATATTCATTTTGTGATGCCTTATATCTTTTTGTTGACGAGAAAAATGGGAGAGTGAAAACTCAAGTTTGGATCTGAAAACAAATTTGAACATCCAAAATAGAAATGCACAAATGCTGAGAGAGGTAATTCCAAAAAGTATCTGTGATTTATAAGGACTGGCAAAAAGTGGTTGTTTGGCTGTCGTAAATATCCACCAACTTGAGAATTTGATTTTTTTACTCCTTGGATTTTTTGGATCATTAAGTCCACTTGCATCCTCAACATGTTACTGGCATGCATATCCACCACACTTAAAGCATGTTAGGATCAGTTTGAAGTCCATTTCCTATAAAATTCAACCAAGCTTATTATTAGGGGTTGTACTAGTGGAATTTCCCAAGCATGGATAACAAAACCTCGGAGTTCATTTTTAGTCTGTGAAATAATTTTCAATTTTTTTTTGCATACATGAACTCTTAAATTTTTATTTTGTTATACCTTATATCTTTTTTGTGTACGAGAAAAATGAGAGAGTGAAAAATCAAGTTTGGATCTGAAAAAAAATTTGAACATACAAAATGGAAATGCACAAATGCTGAGAGAGATAGTTCCAAAAAGTTTCTGTGATTTTTAAGGATAGGCAAAAAGTGGGTTGTTTGGCTCTGGTAAATATCCAACCACTTGAGAATTTGATTTTTTCTACTCCTTGAAATTTTTCAATGATTAGGTCCACTTGCAACTTCAACATGTTTCCGGCATGCATATCCACCACACTTAAAGCATGTTAGGATCAGTTAGAAGTCCCTTTCCAATAAAATTCCACCAAGCTTATTATTAGGGGTTGTACAAGTGTAATTTCCCCAACATGGATAACAAAACCCTGGAGTTCATTTTTAGTGCGTGAAATAATTTTCAAATTATTTTTGCATACGTGAATTCTAAAATTTTCATTTTGTTATGCCTTATATCTTTTTTGTTTACGAGAAAAATGGGAGACTGAAAACTCAACTTTGGATCTGAAAACAAATTTGAACATCCAAAATGGAAAGGCACAATGCTGAGAGAGATAGTGCCAAAAAGCATATGTGAATTTTAAGGACAGGTAAAAAGTGGGTTGTTTGGCTCTGGTAAATATCCAACCACTTGAGAATTTGATTTTTTACTCCTTAAAATTTTTGGATCATAAGGTACACTTGCATCCTCAACATGTTTCTTTCATGCATATCCACGACACTTAAAGAATGTTAGGATCAGTTAGAAGTCCCTTTCCTGTAAAATTCCACCAAGCTTATTATTAGGGGTTGTACTAGTGGAATTTCCCAAGCATGGATAACAAAACCTCGAAGTTCATTATTAGTGCGTCAAATAATTTTCAAATTTTTTTTGCTTACATGAACTCTAAAATTTTCATTTTGTTATGCCTTATATCTTTTTTGTTTACGAGAAAAATGGGAGAGTGAAAACTCAAGTTTGGATCTGAAAAAAAATTTGAACATCCAAAGTAGAAAGGCACAAATGCTGAGAGAGGTAGTTCCAAAATGTATCTGTGATTTTTAAGGACTGGCAAAAAGTGGGTTGTTTGGCCCTGGTAGATATCAATCATCTTGAGAAATTTTATTTTTTCTACTCGAAATTTTTGGATCATTAGGTCCACTTGCATCCTCAACATGTTTCTGGCATGCATATCCACCACACTTAAAGCATGTTGGGATCAGTTAGAAGTCCATTTGCTATAAAATTCCACTGAGCTTATTATTAGGGGTTGTACTAGTGGAATTTCCCAAACATGGATAATAAAGCCCTGAAGTTCATTTTCAGTGCAAGAAATAATTTCCAATTTTTTTTTGCATACATGAACTCTAAAATTTTCATTTTGTTATGCCTTATATTTTTTTGTTTACTAGAAAAATGGGAGAGTGAAAACTCAAGTTGGGATCTGAAAAAAAATTTGAACACCTAAAATGGAAATGCACAAACGCTGAGAGAGACAGTTCTAAAAGGTATGTGTGATTTTTAAGGATAGACAAAAAGTGGGTTGTTTGGCTCTGGTAAATATCCAACCACTTGAGAATTTGATTTTTTCTACTCCTTGAAATTTTTGGATCACTAGGTCCAATTGCATCCTCAACATGTTTCTGGTATGCATATCTACCACATTTAAAGCATGTCAGGATCAGTTAGAAGTCCCTTTCCTATAAAATTCCACCAAGCTTATTATTAGGGGTTGTACTAGTGGAATTTCCCAAACAAGGATAACAAAACCATGGAGTTAATTTTTAGTGCGTGAAATAACTTTCAAATTTTTTTGCACACATGAACTCTAATATATTCATTTTGTTATGCCTTATATCTTTTTTATTTATGAGAAAAATGGGAGAGTGAAAGCCCATGTTTGTATCTGAAAAGAAATTGTGAATATCCAAAATGGAAATGCACAAATGCTGAGAGAGATAGTTCCAAAAAGTATCTGTGATTTTTAAGGATAGGCAAAAAGTGGGTTGTTTGGCTCTGGTAAATATCCAACCATTTGAGCATTTGATTTTTGCTACTCCTTCAAATTTTTGGATCATTAGGTCCACTTGCATCCTCAACAAGTTTCTGGCATGCATATCCACCACACTTAAAGCATGTTAGGATCAGTTAGAAGTCCATTTCCTATAAAATTCCACCAAGTTTATTATTAGGCGTTGTACAAGTATAATTTTCCAAACATTAATTTTCAAATTTATTTTGCATACGTGAACTCTAAAATTTTCATTTTGTTATGCCTTATAACTTTTTTGTTTACAACAAAAATGGGAGAGTGAAAACTCAAGTTTGGATCTGAAAACATATTTGAACACCCAAAATGCAAATGCACAATGCTGAGAGAGATAGTTCCAAAGAGTATCTGTGATTTTTAAGGACAGGTAAAAAGTGGGTTGTTTGGCTCTAGTAAATATCCAACCACTTGAGAATTTGATTTTTTACTCCTTGAAATTTTTGGATCATTAGGTCCACTTGCATCCTCAACATGTTTCAAGCATGCATTTCCACCACAATTAAAGAATGTTAGGATCAGTTAGAAGTCCCTTTCGAATAAAATTCCACCAAGCTTATTATTAGGGGTTGTACTAGTGGAATTTCCCAAGCATGGATAAGAAAACCTTGGAGTTCATTTTTAGTGCGTGAAATAATTTTCAAATTTTTTAGCCAACGTGAACACTAAAATTTTCTTTTTGTTATGCCTTATATCTTTTTTGTTTATGAAAAAAATGGGAGAGTGAAAAATCAAGTTTGGATCTGAAAACAAATTTGAAAATCAAAAATGGAAATACACAAATGCTGAGAGAGATAGTTCCAAAAAGTATCTGTGATTTTTAAGGATAGGCAAAAAGTGGGTTGTTTGCCCCTGGTAAATTTCCAAAGACTATAGAATTTGATGTTTTCTACTCCTTGAAATTTTTGGATAATTAGGTCCACTAGAATCCTCAACATGTTTTTGGCATGCATATCCACCACACTTAAAGCATGTTAGGATCAGTTAGAAGTCCCTTTCCTATAAAATTCCACCAAGCTTATTAATAGGGGTTGTAGAAGTGGAATTTCCCAAACATGGATAACAAAACCTTGGAGTTCATTTTTAGTGCGTGTAATAATTTTCAATTTTTTTTTGCCTACGTGAACACAAAAATTTTCATTTTGTTATGCCTTATATCTTTTTTGTTTACGAGAAAAATGATAGAGTGAAAACTCAAGTTTGGATCAGAAAACAAATTTGAACATCCAAAATGGAAATGCACAAATGCTGAGAGAGGTAGTTCCAAAAAGTATCTGTGATTTTTAAGGACTGCCGAAAAGTGGGTTGTTTGGCTCTCGTAAATATCCAACCACTTGAGAATTTGATTTTTTCTACTCCTTGAAATTTATGGATCATTAGGTCCACTTGCATCCTCAACATGTTTCTGGCAGGCATATCCACCACACTTAAAGCATGTTAGGATCAGTTAGAAGTCCCTTTCCTATAAAATTCCACCAAGCTTATTATTAGGGATTGTATTAGTGGAATTTCCCAAACAAGGATAAGAAAATCTTGGAGTTCATTTTTAGTGCATGAAATGATTTTCAATTTTTTTTTGCATACATGAACTCAAAAATTTTCATTTTTTTATGCCTTTTATCTTTTTTGTTTACGAGAAAAATAGGAGAGTGAAACCTCAAGTTTGGATCTGAAAATTAATTTGAACATCCAAATTAGAAATGTACAAATGCTGAGAGAGGTAGTTCCAAAAAGTATGTGTGATTTTTAAGGACAGGCAAAATGTGGGTTGTTTGTCTCTGGTAAATATCCAACCACTTGAGAATTTGATTTTTTTTACTCCTTGAAATTTTTGGATCATTAGGTGCACTTGCATCCTCAATATGTTTCTGCCATGCATTTTCACCTCACTTAAAGCATGTTAGGATCTGTTAGAAGTCTCTTCCCTATAAAATTCCAACAAGCTTATTATTGGGGGTTGTACTAGTGGAAATTCCCAAACATGGATAACAAAACCTTGGAGTTCATTTTTAGTGCGCGAAATAATTTTATAATTTTTTTTGCATTCATGAACTCTTAAATTTTCTTTTTGTTATGCCTTATATCTTTTTTTTTTTACGAGAAAAATGGGAGAGTGAAAATTCAACTTTGGATCTGAAAACAAATTTGAACATCCAAAATAGAAATGCACTATGCTAAGAGAGATAGTTCCAAAAAGTATCTGTGATTTTTAATGACAATGTAAAAAGCGGGTTATTTGGCACTGCTAAATATCCATCCACTTGAGAATTTGATTTTTTAGTCCTTGAAATTTTTGGATCATTAGGTCCACTTGCATCCTCATAATGTTTCTTGCATGTATATCCACCACACTTAAAGAAAGTTAGGATCAGTTAGAAGTCTCTTTCCTATAAAATTCCACAAAGCTTATTATTAGGGGTTGTACTAGTGGAATTTCCCAAGCATGGATAACAAAACATCGAAGTTCATTTTTAGTGCACGAAATAATTTTCAAATTTTTTTGGCATACATGAACTCTAAAATTTTCATTTTGTTATGCCTTATATCTTTTTTGTTTACGAAAAAAATGGGAGAGTTAAAACTCATGTTTGGATCTGAAAACAAATTTGAACAACCAAAATAGAAATGCACAAATGCTGAGAGAGGTAGTTCCAAAAAGTATCTGTGATTTTTAAGGACTGGAAAAAAGTGGGTTGTTTTGCCCTAGTAGATATCAATCCACTTCAGAATTTGATTTTTTCTACTCCTTGAAATTTTTGGATCATTAGGTCCACTTGCAACCTCAACATGTTTCTGGCATGCATATCCTCCACACTTAAAGCATGTTAGGATCAGTTAGAAGTCCATTTCCTATAAAATTCCACCAAGCTTATTATTAGGGGTTGTACTAGTGGAATTTCCCAAACATGGATAATAAATCCATGAAGTTCATTTTTAGTACAAGAAATAATTTCCAAATTTTTTTCGCATACATGAACTCTTAAATTTTCATTTTGTTATGGCTTATATCTTTTTTGTTTAGGAGAAAAATGGGAGAGTGAAAACTCAAGTTTGGATCTCAAAAAAAATTTGAACATCCAAAATGGAAATTCATAAATGTTGAGAGAGATAGTTCCAAAAAGTATCTGTGATTTTTAAGGATAGGCACAAAGTTGGTTGTTTGGCCCTGGTAAATATCCAACCACTTTAGAATTTGATTTTTTCTACTCCTTGAAATTTTTGGATCCATAGGTCCACTTGCATCCTCAACATGTTTCTGGCATGCATATCCAATACACTTAAAGCATGTTAGGATAAGTTATAAGTCCCTTCCCTATAAAATGCCACCAAGCTTATTATTAGGGGTTGTACTAGTTGAATTTCCCAAGCATGGATAACAAAACCTCGGAGTTCATTTTTAGTGCATGAAATAATTTTCAAATTTTTTTTGCATACGCGAACTCTAAAATTTTCATTTTTTATGCCTTTTATCTTTTTTGTTTACGAGAAAAATGGGAGAGTGAAAACTCAAGTTTGGATCTGAAAAAAAATTTTAACATCCAAAATAGAAATGCACAAATGCAAAGAGAGGTAGTTCCAAAAAGTATCTTTGATTTTTAAGGACTGGCAAAAAGTAGGTTGTTTGGCCCTGGTTGATATCAATCCACTTGAGAATTTGATTTTTTCTACTCCTTGAAATTTTTGGATCATTAGGTCCACTTGCATCGTCAACATGTTTCTGGCATTCATATCCACCACACTTAAAGCACGTTAGGATCAGTTAGAAGTCCATTTCCTATAAAATTCCTCCAAGTTTAATATTAGGGGTTGTACTAGTGGAATTTCCCAAACATGGATAATAAATCGTTAAAGTTCATTTTTAGTGCAAGAAATAATTTCCAAATTTTTTTTGCATACATGAACTCTTAAATTTTCATTTTGTTATGGCTTATATCTTTTTTGTTTACGAGAAAAATGGGAGAGTGAAAACTCAAGTTTGGATCTCAAAACAAATTTGAACATCCAAAATGGAAATGCAAAAATGCTGAGAGAGATAGTTCCAAAAAGTATCTGTGATTTTTAAGGATAGGCAAAAAGTTGGTTGTTTGGCCCTGGTATATATCCAACCACTTGAGAATTTGATTTTTTCTTGTCCTTGAAATTTTTGGATCGTTAGGTCCACTTGCATCCTCAACATGTTTCTGGCATGCATGTCCACCACCCTTAAAGCATGTTTAGATCAGTTAGAAGTCCATTTCCTATAAAATTCCACCAAGCTTATTATTAGGGGTTGTACTAGTTGAATTTCCCAACCATGGATAAGAAAACCTTGGATTTCATTTTTAGTGCATGAAATAATTTTCAAATTTTTTTTGCATACATGAATTCTATAATTTTCATTTTGGAATGCCTTATATCTTTTTGTTGACGAGAAAAATGGGAGAGTGAAAACACAAGTTTGGATCTGAAAACAAATTTGAATATCCAAAATAGAAATGCACAAATGCTGAGAGAGGTAGTTCCAAAAAGTATCTGTGACTTTTAAGGACTGGAGAAAAGTGGGTTGGTTGTCTCTGGTAAAATATCCAACCACTTGAGAATTTGATTTTTTCTACTCCTTGAAATTTTTGGATTATTAGGTCCACTTGCATCATCAACATGTTTCTGGCATGCATATCCACCACACATAAAGCATGTTAGGATCAGTTAGAAGTCCCTCTCCTATAAAATTCATCCAAGCATATTATTAGGGGTTGTATTAGTGGAATTTCCCAAACAAGGATAAAAAAATCTTCGAGTTCATTTTTAGTGCGTGAAATAATTTTCAAATTTTTTTCGCATACATGAATTCTAAAATTTTCATTTTGTGACGACTTATATGTTTTTTGTTTACGAGAAAAAACGAAGAGTGAAAACTCAAGTTTGGATCTGAAAACAAATATGAACATCCAAAGTAGAAATGCACAAACGCTGAGAGATGTAGTTCCAAAAAGTATCTGTGATTTTTAAGGACAGGCAAAAAGTGGGTTGTTTGTCTCTGGTAAATATCCAACCTCTTGAGAATTTGATTTTTTCTACTCCTTGAAATTTTTGGTTAATTAGGTCCACTTGCATCCTCAACATGTTACTGGCATGCATATCCACCACACTTAAAGCATGTTAGGATAAGTTAGAAATCCATTTCCTATAAAATTCCACCAAGCTTATTATTTGGGGTTGTACTAGTGGAATTTCCCAAGCATGGATAACAAAACCTCGGAGTTCATTTTTAGTGCGTGAAATAATTTTCAAATTTTTTTTGCATACATGAACTCAAAAATTTTCATTTTTTTATACCTTATATCTATTTTGTTTACGACAAAAATGGGAGAGTGAAAAATCAAGTTTGGATCTGAAAACAAATTTGAACATCCAAAATGGAAATGCACAAATGCTGAGAAAGATAGTTCCAAAAAGTATCTGTGATTTTTAAGGATAGGCAAAAAGTGTGTTGTTTGGCTATGGTAAATATCCAAGAAGTTGAGAATTTGATTTTTTCTACTCCTTGAAATTTTTGGATCATTAGGTTCGCTTGCATCCTCAACATGTTTTTGGCATGCATTTTCACCACACTTAAAGCATGTTAGGATCAGTTAGAAGTCCTTTTCCTATAAAATTCCACCAAGCTTATCATTAGGGGTTGTACAAGTGGAATTTCCCAAACATGGCTAAAAAAACCTCGGAGTTCATTTTTACTGCGTGAAATAATTTTCAAATTTTTTTTGCATACATGAACTCTAAAATTTTCATTTTGTTATGCCTTATATCTTTTTTGTTTACGAGGAAAATGGGAGAGTGAAAACTCAAGTTTGGATCTGAAAACAAATTTGAACATCCAAAATAGAAATGCACAAATGCTGAGAGAGGTAGTTCCAAAAAGTATTTTTGATTGTTAAGGACTGGCAAAAAGTGGGTTGTTTGTTTCTGGTAAATATCCAACCACTTGAGAATTTGATTTTTTCTACTCATTGAAACTTTTGGTTCATTAGGTCCACTTGCATCCTCAACATGTTTCTGGCATGCATCTCCACCACACTTAAAGCATGTTAGGATCAGTTAGAAGTCCTTTTCCTATAAAATTCCACCAAGCTTTTTATTTGGGGTTGTACTAGTGGAATTTCCCAAACATGGATAACAAAACCTTGGAGTTCATTTTTAGTGCGTTAAATAATTTTCAAATTGTTTTTGCATGCATGAACTCTAAAATTTTCATTTTGTTATGCCTTATATCTTTTTTGCTTACGAGAAAAATGGGAGAGTGAAAACTCAAGTTTGGATCTGAAAACAAATTTGAACATCCAAAATAGAAATGCAGAAATGCTGAGAGAGGTAGTTCCAAAAAGTATCTGTGATTTTTAAGGACTGCCAAAAAGTGGGTTCTTTGTCTCAGGTGAAGATCCAACCACTTGTGAATTTGATTTTTCCTATACCTTGAAAGTTTTAGATCATTAGGTCCACTTGCATCCTCAACATGTTTCTGGCAAGCATATCCACCACACTTAAAGCATGTTAGGATCAGTTAGAAGTCCCTTTCCTATAAAATTCCAACAAGCTTATTATTAGGGGTTGTACTAGTGGAATTTCCCATACATGGATAACAAAACCATGGAGTTCATTTTTAGTGCGTGAAATAATTTTCAATTTTTTTTTCTATACATGTACTCCTAAATTTTCATTTTGTTATGCCTTATATCTTTTTTGTTTACAAGAAAAATGGGAGAGTGAAAACTCAAGTTTGGATCTGGAAACAAATTTGAACATCCAAAATGGATATGCACAAATGTTGAGAGAGATAGTTCCAAAAAGTATCTGTGATTTTTAAGGATAGGCAAAAAGTTGGTTGTTTGGCCCTCGTAAATATCCAACCAATTGAGAATTTGATTTTTTACTCCTTGAAATTTTTGGATCATTAGGTCCACTTGCATCCTCAACATGTTTCTGGCATGCATATCCACCAGACTTAAAGCATATTAGGTTCAGTTAGAAGTCCCTTTCCTATAAAATTCCACCAAGCTTATTATTAGGGATTGTACTAGTAGAATTTCTCCTACATGGATAAGAAAACCTTGGAGTTCATTTAAAGTGCGTGAAATAATTTTCAATTTTTTTTTGCAAACATGACCTCTAACATTTTCATTTTGTTATGCCTTATATCTTTTTTGTTTACGAGAAAAATGGGAGATTGAAATCTCAAGTTTGGATCTGAAACAAATTTGAACATCCAAAATAGAAATGCACAAATGCTGAGACAGGTAGTTCCAAAAAGTATCTGTGATTTTTTAGGACAATCAAAACGTGGGTTGTTTGTCTCTGGTAAATATCAAACCACTTGAGAATTTGATTTTTGCTAGTCCTTGAAATTTTTGGATCATTAGGTCCACTTGCATCCTCAAATTGTTTCTGGCATGCATATCCACCACACTTAAAGCATGTTAGGATCAGTTAGAAGTCCCTTTCCTATAAAATTCCACCAAGCTTATTATTAGGGGTTGTACTAGTGGAATTTCCCAAACATGCATAACAAAACCTTGGAGTTCATTTTTAGTGCGTGAAATAATTTTCATTTTTTTTTTGTATACATGAACTCCTAAATTTTCATTTTGATATTCCTTATCTCTTTTTTGTTTATGAGAAAAATGGGAGAGTGAAAACTCAAGTTTGGATCTGAAAACAAATTTGAACATCCAAAATGGAAATGCACATATGTTGAGAGAGATAGTTCCAAAAGGTTTCTGTGATTTTTAAGGATAGTCAAAAAGTTGGTTGTTTGGCCCTGGTAAATATCCAACCACTTGAGAATTTGATTTTTTACTCCTTGAAATTTTTGGATCATTTGGTCCACTTGCATCCTCAACATGTTTCTGGCATGCATATCCACCACGCTTAAAGCATATTAGGTTCAGTTAGAAGTCCTTTTCCTACAAAATTCCACCAAGCTTATTATTATGGGTTGTACTAGTGGAATTTTCCAAACATGGACAACAAAACCTTGGAGTTCATTTTTAGTGCGTTAAATAATTTTCAAATTGTTTTTGCATACATGAACTCTAAAATTTTCATTTTGTTATGCCTTATATCTTTTTTGCTTACGAGAAAAATGGGAGAGTGAAAACTCAAGTTTGGATCTGAAAACAAATTTGAACAACCAAAATAGAAATGCAAAAATGCTAAGAGAGGTAGTTCCAAAAAGTATCTGTGATTTTTAAGGACTGGCAAAAAGTGGGTTCTTTGTCCCAGGTAAATATCCAACCACTTGTGAATTTGATTTTTCCTATACCTTGAAATTTTTGGATCGTTACGTCCACTTGCATTCTCAACTTGTTTCTGGCATGCATATCCACCACACTTAAAGCATGTTAGGATCAGTTAGAAGTCTCTTTCCTATAAAATTCCACCAAGCTTATTATTATGGGTTGTACTAGTGGAATTTCCCAAGCATGGATAACAAAACCTCGGAGTTCATTTTTAGTGCGTAAAATAATTTTCAATTTTTTTTATGCATACATGAACTCTAAAATTTTCATTTTGTTATCCCTTATATCTTTTTTGTTTACGAGAAAAAAGGGAGATTGAAAACTCAAGTTTGGATCTGACAAAAAAACTGAACATCCAAAATAGAAATGCACAAATGCAGAGAGCGGTAGTTCCTAAAAGTATCGTTGATTTTTTAGGACTGGCAAAAAGTGGGTTGTTTGTCTCTCGTAAATATCCAACCTCTTGAGAATTTGATTTTTTCTATTCCTTGAAATTTTGGGATCATTACGTCTACTTGCATCCTCATCATGTTTCTGGCATGCATATCCACCACACTTAAAGCATGTTAGGATCTGTTAGTAGTCCCTTTCCTATAAAATTCTACCAAGCTTATTATTAGGGGTTGTACTAGTGGAATTTCCCAAACATGGATAACAAAACCTCGGAGTTCATTTTTAGTGCGTGAAATAATTTTCAAATTTTTTTGCCATACATGAACTCTAAAATTTTCTTTTTGTTAAACCTTATATCTTTTTTGTTTACGAGAAAAATGGGAGAGTGAAAACTCAAGTTTGGATCTGAAAACAAATTTGACCATCCAAAATGGAAATGCACAAATGCTGAGAGAGATCGTTACAAAATGTATATGTGATTTTTAAGGATTGGCAAAAAGTGGGTTGTTTGGCTTTGGTTAATTTCCAACAACTTGAGAATTTGATTTTTTCTACTCCTTGAAATTTTTGGATAATTAGGTCCACTTGCATCCTCAACATGTCTCTGGCATGTATATCTACCACACTTAAATCATATTAGGATCAGTTAGAAGTCCCTTTCCTATAAAATTCCACCAAGCTTATTATTAGGGGTTGTACTCGTTGAATTTCCCAAGCATGGATAACAAAACCTCGGAGTTCATTTTCAGTGCGTGAAATAATTTTCAATTTTTTTTTTGCATACATGAACCCTAAAATTTTCATTTTTTTATGCGTTATATCTTTCTTGTTTACTCGGAAAATGGGAGAGTGAAAACTCAAGTTTGGATCTGAAAAAAAATTTGAACAACCAAAATGGAAATGCACAAATGCTGAGAGAGATAGTTCCAAAAAGTATCTGTGATTTTTAAGGAAAGGTAAAAAGTGGGTTGTTTGGCTCTGGTAAATATCCAACCACTTGAGAATTTGATTTTTTCTACTCCTTCAAATTTATGGATCATTAGGTCCACTTGCATCCTCAACATGTTTCTGGCATGCATATCCACCACACTTAAAGCATGTTAGGAGCAGTTAGACGTCCCTTTTCTATAAAATTCCACCAATCTTATTATGAGGGGTTGTACTAGTGGAATTTCCCAAGCATAGATATCAAAACCTTGGAGTTCATTTTTAGTGCGTGAAATAATTTTCAAATTTTTTTTGCATAGATGAACTCTTAAATTTTCCTTTTGTTATGCCTTATATCTTTTTTGTTTACGAGAAAAATGGGAGAGTGAAAACTCAAGTTTGGATCTAAAAACAAATTTGAACATCCAAAAAGGAAATGCACAAATGCTGAGAGAGATAGTTCCAAAAAGTATCTGTGATTTTTAAGGATAGGCAAAAAGTGGGTTGTTTGGCCCTCGTAAATATTCAACAACTTGAGAATTTGAGTTTTTCCACTCCTTGAAATTTTTGGATCATTAGGACCACTTGCATCCTCAACATGTTTCTGGCATACATATCCACAACACTTAAAAGCATGTTAAGATCAGTTAGAAGTCCCTTTCCTATAAAATTCCTCCAAGCATATTATTAGGGGTTGTAGTAATGGAATTTCCCAAACATGGATAAAAGACCTTGGAGTTCATTTTTAGTGACTGAAATAATTTTCAAATTTTTTTCCATGCTTGAACTCTAAAATTTTCATTTTGTTACGCCTTATATCTTTTTTGTTTACGAGAAAAATGGGAGAGAGAAAACTCAAGTTTGGATCTGTAAACAAATTTGAACATCCAAAAAGGAAATGCACAAATGCTGGGAGAGATAGTTCCAAAAAGTATCTGTGATTTTTAAGGATAGGCTAAAAGTGGGTTCTTTTGCCCTGGTAAATATCCAACAACTTCAGAATTTGATTTTTTCTACTCCTTGAAATTTTTGGATCATTAGGTCCACTTGGATCCTCAACATGTTTCTGGCATGCATATCCACCACACTTAAAGCATGTTAGGATCAGTTAGAAGTCCCTTTCGTATAAAATTCCACCAAGCTTATTATTAGAGGTTGTACTAGTGGAATTTCCCAAACATGGACAACAAAACCTTGGAGTTCAGTTTTAGTGAGTGAAATAATTTTGAAAATTTTTTTGCATACTTGAATTCTAAAATTTTCATTTTGTTATGCGTTATATCTTTTTTGTTTACGAGAAAAATGGGAGACTGAAAACTCAAGTTTAGATCTGAAAACAAATTTGAACATCCAAAATGGAAATGCACAAATGCTGAGAGAGATAGTTCCAAAAAGTATCCATGATTTTTAAGGATAGGCAAAAAGTGGGTTGTTTGGCCCTAGTAAATATCCCACCACTTGAGAATTTTATTTTTTCTACTCCTGGAAATTTTTGGATCATTGGGTACACTTGCATCCTCAACATATTTCTGGCATGCATATCGACCACACTTAAAGCATGTTAAGATTAGTTAGAAGTCCCTTTCCTATAAAATTCCACCAAACTTATTATTAGGGGTTGTACTAGTGGAATTTCCCTAGCATGGATAACAAAACCTTTGAGTTCATTTTTAGTGCGTGAAATAATTTTCAAATTCTTTTCGCATACATGAACTCTAAAATTTTCATTTTGTTGTGCCTTATATCTTTTTTGTTTACAGGAAAAATGGGAGAGTTAAAACTATAGTTTGGATCTGAAAATGCATTTGAACATTCAAAATGGAAATACGCGAATGCTGAGAGAGATAGTTCCAAAAAGTATCTGTGATTTTTAAGGATAGGCAAAAAGTGGGTTGTTTGGCTCTGGTAAATATCCAACCACTTGACAATTTGATTTCTGCCACTCCATGAAATTTTTGGACCATTAGGTCTTTTAGCATCCTCAACATGTTTCTGGCATGCATATCCACCACACTTAAAAACATGTTAGAATCAGTTAGAAGTCCCTTTCTTATAAAATTCCACCAAGCATGGATAACAAAACCTATGAGTTCATTTTTAGTGCGTGAAATAATTTTCAAATTTTTTTTGCATACATTAAATCTAAAATTTTCATTTGTTATGCCTTATATCATATTTGTTGACGAGAAAAATGGGAGAGTGAAAACTCAAGTTTGGCTTTGAAAAAAAATTTGAACATCCAAAATGGAAATGCACAAATGTGGAGAGAGATAGTTCCAAAAAGTATCGATAATTTTTAAGGATAGGCAAAAGGTGGGTTCTTTGGCCCTGGTAAATATCCAACCACTTGAGAATTTGATTTTTTCTACTCCTAGAAATTTTTGGATCATTAGGTCCACTTGGATCCTCAACAAGTTTCTTGCATGCATATCCACCACACTTAAAGCATGTTAGGATCAGTTAGAAGTCCCTTTTCTATAAAATTCCACCAAGCTTATTATTAGAGGTTGTACTAGGGTAATTTCCCAAACATGGATAACAAAACCTTGGAGTTCAGTTTTAGTGAGTGAAATAATTTTCAAATTTTTTTTGCATACATGAACTCTAACATTTTCATTTTGTTATGCGCTATATCTTTTTTGTTTACGAGAAATATGGGAGAGTCAAAACCCAAGTCTGGATCTGAAAACAAATTTGAACATCCAAAATGGAAATGCACAAATGCTGAGAGAGATAGTTCCAAAAAGAATCTGTGACTTTTTAGGATAGGCAAAAAGTGGGTTGTTAGGCCCAAGTAAATATCCCACCACTTGAGAATTTGATTTTTTCTACTCCTTGAAATTTTTGGATCATTATGTCCACTTGCATCCTCAACATGTTTCTGGCATGCATATCCACCACACTTAAAGCATGTTAGGATCAGTTAGAAGTCCCTTTCCTATAAAATTCCACCAAGCTTATTATTAGGGGTTGTACTAGTGGAATTTCCCAAACATGGATAACAAAACCTTGACGTTCATTTTTAGTGAGTGAAATAATTTTCAAATTTTTTTTGCATACATGAACTCTAAAATTTTCATTTGTTATGCGTTATATCTTTTTTGTTCGCATGAAAAATGGGAGAGTGAAAACTCAAGTTTGGATCTGAAAAAAAATTTGAACATCCAAAATGGAAATGCACAAATGGTGAGAGAGATAGTTCCAAAAAGTATCTGTGATTTTTAAGGATAGGCAAAAAGTGGGTTGTTTGGCCCTGGTAAATATCCAATCACTTGAGAATTTGATTTTTTCCTCTCCTTGAAATTTTTGGATCATTAGGTCCACTTGCATCCTCAACATGTTTCTGGCATACATATCCACCACACTTAAAGCATGTTAGGATCAATTACAAGTCCCTTTCCTATAAAACTCCACTAAGCTTATTAGTAAGGGTTGTACAAGTGGAATTTCCCAAACATGGATAACAAAACCTTGGAGATCATTTTTAGTGCATGAAATAATTTTCAAATTTTTTTTTGCATACATGAACTCTTAAATTTTCATTTTTTATGCCTTATATTTTTTCTGTTTAAGCGAAAAATGGGAGAGTGAAAACTCAAGTTTGGATCTGAAAACAAATTTAAACATCCAAAATGGAAATGCACAAATGCTGAGAGAGATAGTTCCAAAAAGTATCTATGATTTTTAAGGACTGGTAAAAAGTGGGTTGTTTGGCTCTGGTAAATATCCAACCACTTGAGAATTTGATTTTTTCTACTCCTTGAAATTTTTGAATCATTAGGTCCACTTGCATCCTCAACATGTTTCCGGCATGCATATCGACCACACTTAAAGCATGTTAAGATCAGTTAGAAGTCCCTTTCCTACAAAATTCCACCAAGCTTATTATTAGGGGTTTTACTAGTGGAATTTTCCAAACATGGAGAACAAAACCTTGGAGTTCATTTTTAGATCGTGAAATAAGTTTCAAATTTTTTTTGCATACATGAACTGTAAAATTTTCATTTTGTTACGCCTAATATCTTTTTTGTTTACGAGAAAAATGGGAGAGTGAAAACTCAAGTTTGGATCTGAAAACAAATTTGAACATCCGAAATGGAAATACACAAATGCTGAGAGTCATAGTTCCAAAAAGTATCTATGATTTTTAAGGATTGTCAAAAAGTGGGTTGTTTGGCTCTTGTAAATTTCCAACCGCTTGAGAATATGATTTTTTCTACTCCGTGAAATTTTTGGATCATTAGGTGCACTTGCATCTTCAACATGTTTCTGGCATGCATATCCACCACACTTAAAGCATGTTAGGATCAGTTAGAAGTCCCTTTCCTATAAAATTCCACCAAGCTTATTATTAGGGGTTGTACTAGTGGAATTTCCCAAACATGGATAACAAAACCTTGGAGTTCATTTTTAGTGCGTGAAATAATTTTCAAATTTTTTTTGGATACATGAACTCTTAAATTTTCATTTTGTTATGCCTTATATCTTTTTTGCTTAGAGAAAAAAGGGAGAGTGAAAACTCAAGTTTGGTTCTGAAAGCAAATTTGAACATCCAAAATGGAAATGCACAAATGCTGAGAGAGATAGTTCCAAAAAGTATCTGTGATTTTTAAGGACAAGCAAAAAGTGGGTTGTTATGCTCTGGGAAATATTCAACCACTTGAGAATTTGATTTTTTTCTCCTTGAAATTTTTGTATCATTAGGTCCACTTGCATCCTCAACATGTTTCTGGCATGCATATCGACCACACTTAAAGCATGTTAGGATTAGTTAGACGTCCCTTTCCGATAAAATTCCACCAAGCTTATTATTAGAGGTTGTACTAGTGGAATTTCCCAAGAATGGATAAAAAAACCTCGGAGTTCATTTTTAGTGCGTGAAATAATTTTGAAATTTTTTTGCATACATGAACTCTAAAATTTTCATTTTGTTTTGCCTTATATCTTTTTTGGTTTACGAGAAAAATGGGAGAGTGAAAACCAGAGTTTGGATCTGAAAAAAATTCGAACATCCAAAATGGAAATGCACAAATGCTGAGAGAGATAGTTCCAAAAAGTATCTGTTCTTTTAAGGAAAGGTAATAAGTGGGTTGTTTGGCTCTAGTAAATATCCAACCACTTGAGAATTTGATTTTTTCTACTCCTTGAAATTTTAGGATCATTAGGTCCACTTGCATCCTCAACATGTTTCTGGCATGCATATCCACCACACTTGAAGCACGTTAGGATCAGTTAGAAGTCCCTTTCCTATAAAATTCCACAAAGCTTATTATTAGGGGTCTTACTGGTGGAATTTCCCAAAGATGGATAACAAAACCTAGGAGTTAATTTTTAGAGCGTGAAATAATTTTCAAATTTTTTTTTCATACATGAACTCTTAAATTTTCTTTTTGTAATGCCTTATATCTTTTTTGTTTACGCGAAAAATGGGAGAGTGGAAACTCAAGTTTGGATCTGAAAACAAATTTGAACATCCAAAATGGAAAGGCACAAATGCTGAGAGACATAGTTCCAAAAAGTATCATTGATTTTTAAGGATAGGCAAAAAGTGGGTTGTTTGGCTCTAGTAAATATCCAATAACTTGATAATTTGATTTTTTACTCAAAATTTTTGGATCATTAGGTCCACTAGCATCCTCAACATGTTTCTGGCATGCATATCCACCACACATAAAGCATGTTAGGATCAGTTAGAAGTCCCTTTCTTATAAAATTCCACCAAGCTTAGTATTAGGGGTTGTACTAGTGGAATTTCCCAAACATGGATAACAAAACCTTGGAGTTCATTTATAGTGCGTGAAATAATTTTCAAATTTTTTTTGCATTCATGAACTCTAAAATTTTCATTTTGTTATGCCTTATATCTTTTGTGTTTACAAGAAAAATGGGAGAGTGAAAACTCAAGTTTGGATCTGAAAAAAAATTTGAACATCCAAAATGGAAATGCATAAATGCTGAGCGAGATAGTTCCAAAAAGTATTTGTAATTTTTAAGGATTGGCAAAAAGTGGGTTGTTTGCCCCTGGTAATTATCCAACCACTTGAGAATTTGATTTTTTCTACTCCTTTAAACTTTTGGATCATTAGGCCCTCTTGGATCCTCAATATGTTTCTGGCATGCATATCCACCACACTTAAAGCATGTTAGGATCAGTTAGATGTCCCTTTCCTATAAAATTCCACCAAGCTAATTATTAGGGGTTGTACTAGTGGAAATTCCCAAACATGGATAAGAAAACATTGGAGTTCATTTTTAGTGCGTTAAATAATTTTGAAATTTTTTTAGCATACATGAACAATAAAATTTTCATTTTGTTATGTCTTATATCTTTTATTGTTACGAGAAAAATGGGAGAGTGAAAACTCAAGTTTGGATCTGAAAACAAATTTGAACATCGAAAATAGAAATTCACAAATGCTGAGAGAGGTCGTTCCAAAACGTATCTATAATTTTTAAGGACAGGCAAAAAGTGGGTTGTTTGGCTCTGGTAAATATCCAACCACTTGAGAATTTCATTTTTTCAACTCATTGAAATTTTTTGATGATTAGGTCCACTTGCATCCAACATGTTTCTGGCATGCATATCCACCACACTTTAAGCATGTTAGGATCAGTTAGAAATCCCTTTCCTATAAAATTCCACCAAGCTTATTATTAGGGGTTGTACTAGTGGAATTTCCTAAACATGGACAACAAAACTTTGGAGTTCATTTTTAGTGCGTGAAATAATTTTCAAATTTTTTTTGCATACTTGAGCTCTAAAATTTTCATTTTGTTATGCGATATCTTTTTTGTTTACAAGATAAATGAGAGAGTGAAAACTCAAGTTTGGATCTGAAAACAAATTTGAACATCGAAAATAGAAATTCACAAATGCTGAGAGAGGTCGTTACAAAAAGTATCTGTGATTTTTAAGGATAGGCAAAAAGTGGGTTTTTTGGATCTGGTCAATATCCAACCACTTGAGAATTTGATTTTTTTCTACTTCTTGATATTTTTGGATCATTAGGTCCACTTGCATCCTCAACATGTTCCTGGCAAGCATATCCACCACACTTAAAGCATGTTAGGATCAGTTAGAAGTACCTTTCCTATAAAATTCCACTAAGCTTATTATTAGGGGTTGTACTAGTGGAATTTTCCTAGCATGGATACCAAAACCTCGGATTTCATTTTTAGTCTGTGAAAAAATTTTCAAATTTTTTTTGCATACATGAATTCTAAAATTTTTCTATTGTTATGCCTCCTATCTTTTTTGTTTATGAGAAAAATCGGAGAGTGAAAACTCAAGTTTGGATCTGAAAACAAATTTGAACATCCAAAATGGAAATGCACAAATGCTGAGAGAGATAGTTCCAAAAAGTATCTGTGATTCTTAAGGATAGGCAAAAAATGGGTTGTTTGGCTCTGGTAAATATCCAACCACTTGAGAAGTTGATTTTTTCTACTCCTTGAAATTTTTTCGGTCATTAGGCCCACTTACATCCTCAACATGTTTCTGGCATGCATATCCACCACACTTAAAGCATGTTAGAATCAATTAGAAGTCCCTTCCCTATAGAATTCCGGCAAGCTTATCATTAGGGGTTGTACTAGTGGAATTTCACTAACATGGATAACAAATCCTTGGAGTTCATTTTTAGTGCGTTAAATAATTTTCAAATTTTTTTGCATACATGAACACTAAAATTTTCATTTTGTTATGCTTTATATCTTTTTTGTTTACGAAAAATATGGGAGAGTGAAAACACAAGTTTGCATTTGAAAACAAATTTGAACATCTAAAATGGAAATGCACAAATGCTGAGAGAGATAATTCAAAAAAGTATCTGTGATTTTTAAGGATAGGCAAAAAGTGGGTTGTTTGGCCCTGGTAAATATCGAACCACTTGAGAATTTGATTTTTTACTCGAAATTTTTGGATCATTAGGTCCACTTGCATCCTCTACATGTTTCTGGCAAAGCGTATCCACCACACTTAAAGCATATTAGGATCATTCAGAAGTCCCTTTCCTATAAAACTCCACCAAGCTTATTATTAGGGGTTGTACTAGTGGAATTTCCCAAACATGGAAAACAAAACCTCGGAGTTCATTATTAGTGCGTGAAATAATTTTCAAATTTTTTTGCCGTACATGAACTCTGAAATTTTCTTTTTGTTAAGCCTTATATCTTTTTTGTTTACAAGAAAAATGGGAGAGTGAAAACTCAAGTTTGGATCTGAAAACAAATTTGAACATCCAAAACGGAAATGCACAGATGCTGAGAGTGATAGTTACAAAAAGTATATGTGATTTTTAAGGATTGGCAAAAAGTGGGTTGTTTGGCTCTGGTAAATATCCAACCACTTGAGAATATTATTTTTTCTACTCCTTGATATTTTTGGATCATTAGGTCCACTTGCATCCTCAACATGTTCCTGGCATGCATATCCACCACACTTAAAGCATATTGTAATTAGTTAGAAGTCGCTTTCCTATAAAATTCCACCAAGCTTATTATTAGGGGTTGTACTAGTGGAATTTCCAAAACATGGCTAACAAAACCTTGGAGTTCATTTTCTGTGCATGAAACAATTTTCAAATTTTTTTTTCCATACATGGACTCTAAAATTTTCATTTTTTTATGCCTTATATCTTTTTTGTTTCCGAGAAAAATGGGAGAGTGAAAACTCGAATTTGGATCTGAAAACAAATTTGAACATCCAAAATGGAAATGCACAAATGCTGAGAAAGATAGTTCCAAAAAGTATCTATGATTTTTAAGGATAGGCAAAAGGTGTGTTGTTTGGCCCTCGTAAATATCCAACCACTTGAGAATTTGATTTTTTCCACTCCTTGAAATTTTTGGTTCATTAGTTCCACTTTGCATCTTCAACATGTTTCTGGCATACTTATCCACCACACTTAAAGCATGTTAAGATCAATTAGAAGTCCCTTTCCTGAAAAATTCCACCATGCATATTATTAGGGGTTGTACTAATGGAATTTTCCAAACATGGATAAAAAAACCTTGGAGTTCATTTTTAGTGAGTGAAATAATTTTCAAATTTTTTTTCTATACTTGAACTCTAAAATTTTCATGTTGTTATGCCTTATATCTTTTTTGTTTACGAGAAAAATGGAAGAGTGAAAACTCAAGTTTGGATCTGAAAACAAATTTCAACATCCAAAATGGAAATGCACAAAAGGTGGGAGAGATAGTTCCAAAAAGTATCTGTGATTTTTAAGGATAGGCAAAAAGTGGGTTCTTTGGACCTGGTAAATATCAAACCACTTCGGAATTTGAATTTTTCTACTCCTTGAAATTTTTGGATCATTAAGTCCACTTGGATGCTCAACATGTTTCTGGCATGCATATCCACCACACTTAAAGCATGTTAGGATCAGTTAGAAGTCCCTTTCCTCTAAAATTCCACCAAGCTTATTATTACAGGTTGTACTAGTGGAATTTCCCAAACATGGATAACAAAACCTTGGAGTTCAATTTTGGTGAGTGAAATAATTTTCAAATTTTTTTTGCATACTTGAACTCTAAAATTTTCATTTTGTTATGCGTTATATCTTTTTTGTTTACGAGAAAACTGGGCGAGTGAAAACTCATGTTTGGATCTGAAAACAAATTTGAAAATCCAGAATGGAAATGCACAAATGCTGAGAGAGATTGTTCCAAAAAGTATCTGTGATTTTTAAGGATAGGAAAAAAGTGGGTTGTTTGGCCCTAGTAAATATCCCACCACTTGAGAATTTGATTTTTTCTACACCTTGAAATTTTTGGATCATAAGGTACACATGCATCCTCAATATGTTTCTGGCATGCATATCGACCACACTTAAAGCATGTTAAGATCAGTTAGAAGTCCCTTTCCTATAAAATTTCACCAAACTTGTTATTAGGGGTTGTACTAGTGGAATTTTCCTAGCATGGATAACAAAACCTTTGAGTTCATTTTTAGTGCGTGAAATAATTTTCAAATTTTTTTTGCATCCATGAACTCTAAAATTTTCATTTTGATGTGCCTTATATCTTTTTTGTTTACAGGAAAAATGGGAGTGTGAAAACTCAAGTTTGGATCTGAAAATGAATTTGAACATCCAAAATGGAAATGCACAAATGCTGAGAGAGATAGTTCCAAAAAGTATCTGTGATTTTTAAGGATAGGCAAAAGGTGGGTTGTTTGGCCCTCGTAAATATCCAACCACTTGAGAATTTGATTTTTTTCACTCCTTGAAATTTTTGAATCATTAGGTCCACTTGCATCCTCAACATGTTTCTGGCATACATATCCACCACACTTAAAGAATGTTAAGATCAGTTAGAAGTCCCTTTCCTATAAAATTCCACCAAGCATATTATTAGGGGTTTTACTAATGGAATTTCCCAAACATGGATAAGAAAACCTTGGAGTTCAGTTTTAGTGAGTGAAATAATTTTCAAATTTTTTTTCCATTCTTGAACTCTAAAATTTTCATTTTGTTATGCCTTATATCTTTTTTGTTTACGAGAAAAATGGGAGAGTGAAAACTCAAGTTTGGATCTGAAAACAAATTTTAACATCCAAAATGTAAATGCACAAATACTGGGAGAGATAGTTCCAAAAAGTATCTGTGATTTTATAGATACGCAAAAAGTGGGTTCTTTGGCTCTGGTAAATATCCAACCACTTGAGAATTTGATTTTTCCTACTCCTTGAAAGTTTTGGATCATTAGGTCCACTTGGATCCTCAACATCTTTCTGGCATGCATATCCACCACACTTAAAGCATGTTAGGATCAGTTAGATGTCCCTTTCCTATAAAATTCCACCAATTATTAGAGGTTGTACTAGTGCAATTTCCCAAACATTGATAAAAAAACCTTGGAGTTCAGTTTTAGTAAGTGAAATAATTTTCAAATTTTCTTTGCATACATGAACTCTAAAATTTTTCTTTTGTGATGCGTTATATCTTTTTGTTTACAAGAAAAATGGGCGAGTGAAAACTCAAGTTTGGATCTGAATACAAATTTCAACATCCAAAATGGAAATGCACAAATGCTGAGAGAGATAGTTCCAAAAAGTTTATGTGAATTTTAAGGATAGGCAAAAAGTGGGTTGTTTGGCTCTGGTAATTATCCAACAACTTGAGAAATTGATTTTTTCAACTCCTTGAAATTTTTGGATCATTAGGTACACTTGCATCCTCAACATGTTTCTGGCATGCATATCGACCACACTTAAAGCATGTTAAGATCAGTTAGAAGTCCCTTTCCCATAAAATTCCACCAAAATTGTTATTAGAGGTTGTACTAGTGGAATTTTCCTAGCGTGGATAACAAAACCTTAGAGTTCATTTTTCGTGCGTGAAATAATTTTCAAAATTTTTTTGCATCCATGAACTCTAAAATTTTCATTTTGATCTGCCTTATATCTTTTTTGTTTACAGGAAAAATGGGAGAGTGAAAGCTCAAGTTTGGATCTAAAAATGAATTTGAACATCCAAAATGGAAATGCACAAATGCTGAGAGAGATGGTTCCAAAAAGTATCTGTGATTTTTAAGGATAGGCAAAAGGAGGGTTGTTTGGCCCCTATAAATATCCAACCACTTGAGAATTTGATTTTTTCTACTCCTTGAAAGTTTTGGTTCATTTGGTCCACTTGGATCCTCGACATGTTTCTGGCATGCATGTCCACCACACTTAAAGCATGTTAGGATCAGTTAGAAGTCCCTTTCCTATAAAATTCCACCAAACTTATTATTAGAGGTTGTACTAGTTCAATTTCCCAAACATGGATAAAAAGACCTTGGAGTTCAGTTTTAGTGAGTGAAATAATTTTCAAATTTTTTTTTCAAACATGAACTCTAAAATTTTCATTTTGTTATGCTTTATATCTTTTTTGCTTACGAGAAAAATGGTAGAGTCAAAACTCAAGTTTGGATCTGAAAACAAATTTGAACATCCAAAATGGAAATGCACAAATCCTGAGAGAGATAGTTCCAAAAAGTATCTGTGATTTTTAAGGATAGGCAAAAAGTGGGTTGTTTGGCCCTTGTAAATATCCCACCACTTTAGAATTTGATTTTTTCTACTCCTTGAAATTTTTGGACCATTATGTCCACTTGCATCCTCAACATGTTTCTGGCATGCATATCCACCACACTTAATGCATGTTAGGATCAGTTAGAAGTCCCTTTCCTATAAAATGCCGCCAAGCTTATTATTAGGGGTTGTACTTGTGGAATTTCCCAAACATGGATAAAAAAACCTTGGAGTTCATTTTTGGTGACTGAAATAATTTTCAATTTTATTTTGCATACATGAACTCTAAAATTTTCATTTGTTAAGCGTTATATATTTTTTGTTTACATGAAAAATGGGAGAGTGAAAACTCAAGTTTGGATCTCAAAATAAATTTGAACATCGGAAATGGAAATGCACAAATGCTGAGAGAGATAGTTACAAAAAGTATCTGTGATTTTTAAGGATAGGCAAAAAGTGGGTGTTTTGGCCCTGGTAAATATCCAACCACTTGAGAATTTGATTTTTTCTACTCCTTGAAATTTTTGGAGCATTAGGTTCACTTGCATCCTCAACATGTTTCTAGCATGCATATCCACAACAATTAAAGCATGTTAGGATCAGTTAGAAGTCCCTTTCCTATAAAATTCCACCAAGGTTATAATTAGGGGTTGGACTAGTGGAATTTCCCAAGCATGGATAACAAAACGTTGGAGTTCATTTTTAGTAAGTGAAATAATTTTGAATGTTTTTTTGCGTACAAGAAATCTAAAATTTTCATTTTTTTATGCCTTATATCTTTTTTGTTGACCAGAAAAATCGGAGAGTGAAAACTCATGTTTCGATCTGAAAAAAAATTTGAACATCCAAAATGGAACTGTACAATTGCTGAGAGAGATAGTTCCAAAAAGTATCTGTGATTTTTAAGGACAGGCAAAAAGTGGATTGTTTGGCTCTGGTAAATATCTAACCAGTTGAGAATTTAATTTTTTCTACTCCTTGAAATTTTTGGATCGTTAGGTGCACTTGCATCCTGAACATGTTTCTGGCATACATATCCACCACACTTAAAGCATGTTAGGATCTGTTAGAAGTCCCTTTCCTCTAAAATTCCACCAAGCTTATTATTAGGGGTTGTACTAGTGGAATTTCCGAAACATGGATAACAAAACCTTGGAGTTCAGTTTTAGTGAGAGAAATAACTTTAAAATTTTTTTTGCATACATGAACTCTAAAATTTTCATTTTGTTATGCGTTATATCTTTTTTGTTTTCGAGAAAAATGGTTGAGTCAAAACACAAGTTTGGATCTGAAATCAAATTTGAACATCCAAAATGGAAATGCACAAATGCTGAGAGAGATAGTTCCAAAAAGTGTCTGTGATTTTTAAGGATAGGCAAAAAGTGGGTTGTTTGGCCCGAGTAAATATCCCACCACTTGAGAATTTGATTTTTTCTACTCCTTGAAATTTTTGGATGATTGTGTCCACTTGCATCCTCAACATGTTTCTGGCATGCATATCCACCACACTTAAAGCATGTTAGGATCAGTTAGAAGTCCCTTTCCTATAAAATTCCGCCAACCTTATTATTAGGGGTTGTACTAGCGGAATTTCCCAAACATGGATAACAAAACTTGGAGTTCATTTTTAGTGAGTGAAATAATTTTCAATTTTTTTTTGCATACATGAACTCTAAAATTTTCATATTTTATGCATTATATCTTTTTTGTTTACATGAAAAATGGGAGAGGGAAAACTCAAGTTTGGATCAGAAAATAAATTTGAACATCCAAAATGGAAATGCACAAATCCTGATAGAGATAGTTACAAAAAGTATCTGTGATTTTTAAGGATAGGCAAAAAGTGGGTTGTTTGGCCCTGGAAAATATCCAATCACTTTCTCCTTGAACTTTTTGGATCATTAGGTCCACTTGCATCCTCAAAATGTTTCTGGCATACATATCCACCACACTTAAAGCATGTTAGGATCAGTTAAAAGTCTCTTTCCTATAAAATTCCACCAAGCTTATTATTAGGGGTTGTACTAGTGGTATTTCCCAAAAATGGATAACAAAACCTTGGAGTTCAGTTTTAGTGCATGAAATAATTTTCAAATTTTTTTTGCGTACATAAACTCTTAAATTTTCATTTTTTTATGCCTTATATCCTTTTTGTTTAAACGAAAAATGGGAGCGTGAAAACTCAAGTTTGGATCTGAAAACAAATTTGAACATCCAAAATGGAAATACACAAATGCTCACAGAGATAGATCCAAAAAGTATCTGTGATTTTTAAGGACAGACAATATGAGGGTTGTTTGGCTCTGTTAAAATATCCAACCACTTGAGAATTTGATTTTTTCTACTCTTTGAAATTTTTGGACCATTAGGTCTACTTGCATCCTCAACCTGTATCTGGCTTGTATATCCACCATACTTAAAGCATGTTAGGATCAGTTAGAAGTCCCTTCCCAATAATGGATAAAAAAACCTCGAAGGTCATTTTTAGTGCGTGAAATAATTTTCAAATTTTTTTCCATACATGAACTCTAAAATTTTCATTTTGTTATGCCTTATATCTTTTTTGTTTACGAGAAAAATGCGAGAGTGAAAACTCAAGTTTGGATCTTAAAACGAATTTCAGCATCCAAAATGGAAATGCACAAATGCTGAGAGAGATAGTTCCAAAAAGTATCTGTGATTTTTAAGGATAGGCAAAAAGTGGGTTGTTTGGCTCTACTAAATATCCAACCACTTGACAATTTGATTTTTTCTACTGCATGAAATTTTTGGATCCTTAAGTCCACCGGCATCCTCAACATGTTTCTAGCATGCATATCCACCACACTTAAAACATGTTAGGATTTGTTAGAAGTCCCTTTCCTATAAAATTCCACCAAGCTTATTATTAGGGGTGGTACTAGTGGAATTTCCCAAGCATGGATAACAAAACATTGGAGTTCATTTTGAGTGTGTGAAATAATTTTCAAATGCTTTTTGCATACATGAAATCTAAAATTTTCATTTTGTTATTCCTTATATCAATTTTGTTGACGAGAAAAATGGGAGAGTGCAAATTCAAGTTTGGATCTGAAAACAAATTTGAACATCCAAAATGGAAATGCACAATTGCTGAGAGAGATAGTTCCAAAAAGTATCTGTGATTTTTAAGGATAGGCAAAAAGACGGTTGTTTGGCTCTTGTAAATATCGAACCACTTGAGAATTTGATTTTTTCTACTCCTTGAAATTTTTGTATCATTACATCCACTTGCATCCTCAATATGATTCTGGCTTGCATATCCACCACACTGAAAGCATGTTAGGATCACTTTCCTAAAAATTCCACCAAGCTTATTATTAGGGGTTGTACTAGTGGAATTTCCCAAACGTGGATAACAAAACCTTGGAGTTCATTTTTAGTGCGTGAAATAATTTTCAAATTTATTTTGCATACATGAACTCTAAAATTTTCATTTTGTTATGCCTTATATCTTTTTTGTTTACGAGAAAAATGGGAGAGTTCAAACTCAAGTTTGGATCTGAAAACAAATTTGAACTTCTGAATGGGATATGCACAAATGTTGAGAGAGATAGTTCCAAAAAGTATCTGTGATTTCTAAGAATAAGCAAAAGGTGGGTTGCTTGGCTCTTGTAAATATCCAACCACTTGAGAATTTGATTTTTTCTACTCCTTGAAATTTTTGGATCATTAGGTCCACTTGCATCCTCAACATGTTTCTGGCATGCCTATCCACTACTCTTAAAACATGTTAGGATCAGTTAGAAGTCCCTTTCCTATAAAATTCCACCAAGCTTATTATTTGGGGTTGTACTAGTGGAATTTCCAAAACATGGATAACAAATCCTTGGAGTACATATTTAGTGCGTGAAATAAATTTTAAATTTTTTTTCCATACCTGAAGTTTTAAATTTTCATTTTGTTATACCTTATATCCTTTTTGTTTACGTGAAAAATGGGAGAGTGAAAACTCAAGTTTGGATCTGAAAGCAAATTTGAACATCCAAAATGGAAATGCACAAATGCTGAGACCGAAAGTTCCAAAAAGTATCTGTGATTTTTAAGGATTGGCAAAAAGTGGGTTGTTTGGCTCTGGTAAATATCCAACAACTTGAGAATTTGATTTTTTCTAGTCCTTGAAATTTTTGGATAATTAGGTCCACTTGCATCCTCAACTTGTTTCTGCCATGCATATCCAGCACACTTAAAGCAAGTTAGGATCTGTTAGAAGTCCCTTTCCTATAAAATTCCACCAAGATTATTATTAGGGGTTGTACTAGCGGAATTTCCCAAACATGGATAACAAAACCTTGGAGTTCATTTTATTGCGTGAAATAATTTTCAAATTTTTTTTGCATACTTGAACTCTTAAATTTTCATTTTGTTATGCCATATATCTTTTTTGTTTACGAGAAAAATGGGAGAGTGAAAACTCAAGTTTGGATCTGAAAACAAATTTGAACATCCAAAAAGGAAATGCACAAATGATGAGAGAGATAGTTCCAAAAAGTATCTGTGATTTTTAAGGACAGGCAAAAAGTGGGTTGTTTGGCTCTGGTAAATTTCCAACTACTTGAGAATTTGATTTTTTCCACTCCTTGAAATTTTTGGATCATTAGGTCCACGTGCATCCTCAACATGTTTCTGGCATGCATATCCATCACACTTAAAGCTTGTTAGGATCAGTTAAGAGTCCCTTTCCTATAAAATTCCACCAAGCTTATTATAAGGGGTTGTGCTAGTGGAATTTCCCAAACATGGATAACAAATCCGTGGAGTTCATTTTAGTGCATGAAATAATTTTCAAATATTTTTCCATATATGAACTCTAAAATTTTCATTTTTTTATGCCTTAGATCATTTTTGTTTACGAGAAAAATGGGACAGTGAAAACTCAACTTTGGATTTGAAAACAAATTTGAACATCCAAAATGGAAATTAACAAATGCTGAGAGAGATAATTCCAAAAAGTATCTGTAATTTTTAAGGATAGTCAAAAAGTGGGTTGTTTGGCACTGGTAAATATCCAACCACTTCAGAATTTGATTTTTTCTACTCCTTGAAATTTTTGGATAATTAGGTCCACTTGCATCCTCAACTTGTTTCTGGCATGCATATCGACCACACTTAAAGCATGTTAGGATCTGTTAGAAGTCCCTTTCCTATAAAATTCCACCAAGATTATTATTAGGGGTTGTACTAATGGAATTTACCAAACATGGATAACAAAACCTTGGAGTTCATTTTTAGTGCGTGAAATAATTTTCAAATTTTTTTTTGCATACTTGAACTCTTAAATTTTCATTTTGTTATGCCATATATCTTTTTTGTTTACGAGAAAAATGGGAGAGTGAAAACTCAAGTTTGGATCTGGAAACAAATTTGAACATCCAAAAAGGAAATGCACAAATGATGAGAGAGATAGTTCCAAAAAGTATCTGTGATTTTTAAGGATAGGCAAAATGTGGGTTGTTTGGCCCTAGTAAATATCCAACCACTTGAGAATTTGATTTTTTGTACTCAAATTTTTTTATCATTAGGTCCACTTGCATCCTCAACATCTTTCTGGCATGCATATCCACCACACTTAAAGCATGTTAGGATCAGTTAGAAGTCCCGTTCCTATCAAATTCCACCAAGCTTAATATTAGTGGTTATTCTAGTGGGATTTCCCAAACATGGATAACAAAACCTTGGAGTTAATTTTTAGTGCGTGAAATATTTTTCAAATTTTTTTTGCATACATGAACTCTAAAATTTTCATTTTGTTAGACCTTATATCTTTTTTGATTACGAGAAAAATGGGAGAGTGAAAACGCAAGTTTGGATCTGAAAATTTGAAAATCCAAAATGGAAATGCACAAATGCTGAGAGAGATTGTTCCAAAAAGTATCTGTGATTTTTAAGGATAGGCAAAAGTTGGTTGTTTGGCTCTGGAAAATATCCAACCACTTGAGAATTTGATTTTTTCTACTCCTTGAAATTTTTGGAGCATTAGGTTCACTTGCATCCTCAACATGTTTCTAGCATGCATATCCACAACACTTAAAGCATGTTACGATCAGTTAGAAGTCCCTTTCCTATAAAATTCTACCAAGGTTATTATTAGGTGTTGGACTAGTGGAATTCCCCAAGCATGGATAACAAAACGTTGGAGTTCATTTTTAGTAAGTGAAATAATTTTGAAAGTTTTTTTGCATACAAGAAATCTAAAATTTTCATTTTGTTATGCCTTATATCTTTTTTGTTGACGGGAAAAATCGGAGAGTGAAAACTCATGTTTTGATCTGAAAACAACTTTGAACATCCAAAATGGAACTGTACAAATGCTGAGAGAGATAGTTCCAAAAAGTATCTGTGATGTTTAAGGACAGGCAAAAAGTGGGTTGTTTGGCTCTGGTAAATATCTAACCACTTGAGAATTTAATTTTTTCTACTCCTTGAAATATTTGGATCATTAGGTCCACCTGCATCCGCAACATGTTTCTGACATGCATATCCACCACACATAAAGCATTTTAGGATCACAAGTCCCTTTCCTATAAAATTCCACCAAGCTTATTATTAGGGGTTGTACTAGTGGAATTTCCCAAACATGGATAACAAAACCTTGGAGTTCAGTTTTAGTGAGTGAAATAATTTTTAAATAATTTTTGCATACATGAACTCTAAATTTTTCACTTTGTTATGCCTTATATCTTTTTTGTTTATGAGAAAAATGGGAGAGTGAAAACTCAAGTTTGGATCTGAAAATAAATTGGAACATCCAAAATGGAAATGCACAAATGCTGAGAGAGATAGTTCCAAAAAGTATCAGTGACTTTTAAGGATAGGAAAAAAGTGTGTTATTTGGCCCTGGTAAATACCCAACCACTTGAGAATTTAATTTTTTCTACTCCTTGAAATTTTTGGATCATTAGGTTCACTTGCATCCTCAACATGTTTCTGGCATGCATATCCACCACACTTAAAGCTTGTTTGGATCAGTTAGAAGTCCCTTTCCTATATAATTCCACCAAGCTTATTATTAGGCGTTGTTCTAGTGGAATTTCCCAAACATGGATAACAAAACCATGGAGTTAATTTTTAGTGCGTGAAATAATTTTCAAATTTTTTTTGCATACATGAACTCTAAAATTTTCATTTTGTAATGCCTCATATCTTTTTTGTTTACGAGAAAAATGGGAGAGTGAAAACTCAAGTTTGGATCTGAAAAAAAATTTGAACATCCAAAATGGAAATGTACAAATGCTGAGAGAGGTAGTTCATAAAAGTATCTGTGATTTTTAAGGACAGGCAATAAGCGGGTTGTTTTGCTCTGGTAAATATCCAACCACTTGAGAATTTGATTTTTTCTACTCCTAGAAATTTTTGGATCATTAGGTTCAATTGCATCCTCAACATGTTTCTGGCATGCATATCCACCACACTTAAAGCATGTTAGGATCAGTTAGAAGTCCCTTTCCTATAAAATTCCACCAAGCTTATTATTAGGGTTTGTTGTAGCGGAATTTCCCAAGCATGGATACCAAAATCTTTAAGTTCATTTTTAGTGCGTGGAATAATTTCAAATTGTTTTTGCATACATTAACTCTAAAATTTTCATTTTGTTATGCCTTACATCATTTTTGTATTCGAGAAAAATGGGAGAGTGAAAACTCAAGATTGGATCATAAAATAAATTTGAACATCCAAAATGGAAATGCACAAATGCTGAGAGAGACAGTTCCAAAAAGTATCCGTGATTTTTAAGGATAGGCAAAAAGTGGGTTGTTTGGCCCTAGTAAATATCATACCACTTGAGAATTGGATTTTTCCTACTTCTTCAAAATTTTGGATCATTCGGTCCACTTGCATTCTGAACATGTTTCTGGCAAGCATATCCACCAGACTTAAAGCATATTAGGATCAGTTAGAAGACCCTTTCCCATAAAATTGCACCAAGCTTATTATGAGGGGTTGTACTAGTGGAATTTCCCAAACATGGATAAAAAAACCTTGGAGTTCAGTTTTAGTGAGTGAAATAATTTTCAAATTTGTTTTGCATACTTGAACTCTAAAATTTTCATTTTGTTATGCCTCATATCTTTTTTGTTTACGAGAAAAATCGGAGAGTGAAAACCAAAGTTTGGATCTGAAAATAAATTTGAACATCCAAAATTCAAATGAACAAATGCTGAGAGAGATAGTTCCAAAAAGTATCTGTGATTTTTAAAAATAGGCAAAAAGTGGGTTGTTTGGCCCTGGTAAATATCCAACCACTTGAGAATTTGATTTTTTCAAGTCCTTGAAATTTATGGATAATTAGGTCCACTTGCATCCTCAACATGTTTCTGGCATGCATTTCCACCACACTTAAAAGCATGTTAGGATCAGTTAGAAGTCCCGTTCCTATAAAATTCCACCAAGCTTAATATTAGGGGTTATTGTAGAGGGATTTCCCAAACATGGATAACAAAACCTTGGAGTTAATTTTTAGTGAGTTAAATAATTTTCAAATTTTTTTTGCATACATGAACTCCAAAATTTTCATTTTGTTAGGCCTTATATCTTTTTTGATTACGAGAAAAATGGGAGAGAGAAAACTCAAGTTTGGCTCTGAAAACAAATTTGAAAATCCAAAATGGAAATGCACAAATGCTGAGAGAGATAGTTCCAAAAAGTATCTGCGATTTTTAAGGATAGGCAAAAAGTTGGTTGTTTGGCTTTGGAAAATCCAACCACTTGAGAATATGATTTTTTCTACTCCTTGAAATTTTTGGAGCATTAGGTTCACTTGCATCCTCAACATGTTTCTAGCATGAATATCCACAACACTTAAAGCTTGTTAGGATCAGTTAGAAGTCCCTTTCCTATAAAATTCCACCAAGCTTATTATTAGGGGTTGGACTAGTGGAATTTCCCAAGCATGGATAACAAAACGTTGGAGTTCATTTTTAGTGCGTGAAATAATTTTGAAAGTTTTTTTCAATACAAGAAATCTAAAATTTTCATTTTGTTATGCCTTATATCTTTTTTGTTGACGAGATAAATCGGAGAGTGAAAACGCATGTTTCGATCTGAAAACAAATTTGAACATCCAAAATGGAACTGTACAAATGTTGAGAGAGATAGTTCCAAAAAGTATTTGTGATTTTTAAGGACAGGCAAAAAGTGTGTTGTTTGGCTCTGGTAAATATCTAACCACTTGAGAATTTAATTTTTGCCACTCCTTGAAATTTTTGGATCATTAGGTCCACTTGCATCCGCAACATGTTTCTGACATGCATATCCACCACACTTAAAGCAAGTTAGAATCAGTTACAAGTCCCTTTCCTATAAAATTCCACCAAGCTTATTATAAGGGGTTGTACTAGTGGAATTTCCCAAACAGGGATAACAAAACCTTGGAGTTCAGTTTGAGTGAGTGAAATAATTTTCAAATTGTTTTTGCATACATGAATTCCAAATTTTTCACTTTGTTATGCCTCATATCTTTTTTGTTTACGAGAAAAATGGGAGAGCGAAAACTCAAGTTTGGATCTGAAAATAAATTGGAACATCCAAAATGGAAATGCACAAATGCTGAGAGTCATAGTTCCAAAAAGTATCTGTGACATTTAAGGATAGGAAAAAAGTTTGTTATTTGGCCCTGGTAAATATCCAACCACTTGAGAATTTAATTTTTTCTACTCCTTGAAATTTTTGGATCATTAGGTCCACTTGCATCCTCAACATGTTTCTGGCATGCATATCCACCACACTTAAAGCTTGTTAGGATCAGTTAGAAGTCCCTTTCCTATATAATTCCACCAAGCTTATTATTAGGGGTTGTTCTAGTGGAATTACCCAAACATGGATAACAAAATATGGGAGTTAATTTTTAGTGCGTGAAATAATTTTCAAATTTTTTTTGCATACATGAAATCTAATATTTTCATTTTGTTACACCTGATATGTTTTTTCTCTATGAGAAAAATGGGAGAGTGAAAACTCAACTTTGGATCTGAAAACAAATTTGAACACCCAAAATGGAATGCAGAAATGCTGAGAGAGATAGTTCCAAAAAGTATCTGTGATTTTTAAGGATACGCAAAAAGTGGGTTGTTTGGCCCTGGTAAATATCCAACCGCTTGAGAATTTGATTTTTTCTACTCCTAGAAATTTTTGGATCATTAGGTCCACTTGCATCCTCAACATGTTTCTGGCATGCATATCCACCACACTTAAAGCATGTTAGGATCAGTTAGACGTCCCTTTACTATAAAATTCCACCAAGCTTATTATTAGGGTTTGTACTAGCGGAATTTCCCAAGCATGGATACCAAAACCTTTAAGTTCATTTTTAGTGCGTGAAATAATTTCAAATTTTTTTTGCATACATTAACTCTAAAATTTTCATTTTGTTATGCCTTACATCATCTTTGTGTTCGAGAAAAATGGGAGAGTGAAAACTCAAGATTGGATCATAAAATAAATTTGAACATCCAAAATGGAAATGCACAAATGCTGAGAGAGACAGTTCCAAAAAGTATCTGTGATTTTTAAGGATAGGCAAAAAGCGGGTTTTTTGACCCTAGTAAATATCCAACCACTTGAGAATTTGATTTTTCCTACTCCTTGAAATTTTTGAATCATTAGGTCCACTTGCATCCTCAACGTGTTTCTGGCATGCATATCCACCACACTTAAAACATGTTAGGATCAACTAGAAGTCCCTTTCCCATAAAATTGCACCAAGCTTATTATGAGGGGTTGTAGTTGTGGAATTTCCCAAACATGGATAGCAAAACCTTGGAGTTCATTTTTAGTGAGTGAAATAATTTTCAAATTTTTTTTTCATACTTGAACTCTAAAATTTTCATTTTGTTAGGCCTTATATCTTTTTTGATTACGAGAAAAATGGGAGAGTGAAAACTCAAGTTTGGTTCTTAAAACAAATTTGAAAATCCAAAATGGAAATGCACAAATGCTGAGAGAGATAGTTCCAAAAAGTATCTGTGATTTTTAAGGATAGGCAAAAGTTGGTTGTTTGGCTCTGGAAAATATCCAACCACTTGAGAATTTGATTTTTTCTACTCCTTGAAATTTTTGGAGCATTAGGTTCACTTGCATCCTCAACATGTTTCTAGCATGCATATCCACAACACTTAAAGCATGTTAGGATCAGTTAGAAGTCCCTTTCCTATAAAATTCCACCAAGGTTATTATTAGGGGTTGGACTAGTGGAATTTCCCAAGCATGGATAACAAAACGTTGGAGTTCATTTTTAGTAAGTGAAATAATTTTGAAAGTTTTTTTGCATACAAGAAATCAAAAATTTTCATTTTTTTATGCCTTATATCTTTTTTGTTGACGAGAAAAATCGGAGAGTGAAAACTCATGTTTCGATCTGACAAAAAATTTGAACATCCAAAATGGAACTGTACAAATGCTGAGAGAGATAGTTCCAAAAAGTATCTGTGATTTTTAAGGACAGGCAAAAAGTGGGTTGTTTGGCTCTAGTAAATATCTAACCACTTGAGAATTTAATTTTTTCTACTCCTTGAAATTTTTGGATGATTAGATCCACTTGCCTCCGCAACATGTTTCTGACATGCATATCCACCACACTTAAAGCATGTTAGGATCAGTTACAAGTCCCTTTCCTATAAAATTCCACCAAGCTCATTATTAGGGGTTGGACTAGTGGAATTTCCCAAGCATGGATAACAAAACGTTGGAGTTCATTTTTAGTGCGTGAAATAATTTTGAAAGTTTTTTTCAATACAAGAAATCTAAAATTTTCATTTTGTTATGCCTTATATCTTTTTTGTTGACGAGATAAATCGGAGAGTGAAAACACATGTTTCGATCTGAAAACAAATTTGAACATCCAAAATGGAACTGTACAAATGTTGAGAGAGATAGTTCATAAAAGTATCTGTGATTTTTAAGGACAGGCAAAAAGTGTGTTGTTTGGCTCTGGTGAATATCTAACCACTTGAGAATTTAATTTTTGCCACTCCTTGAAATTTTTGGAACATTGGGTCCACTTGCATCCTCAACATGTTTCTGACATGCATATCCACCACACTTAAAGCAAGTTAGAATCAGTTACAAGTCCCTTTCCTATAAAATTCCACCAAGCTTATTATTAGGGGTTGTACTAGTGGAATTTCCCAAACAGGGATAACAAAACCTTGGAGTTCAGTTTGAGTGAGTGAAATAATTTTCAAATTGTTTTTGCATACATGCATTCCAAATTTTTCACTTTGTTATGCCTCATATCTTTTTTGTTTACGAGAAAAATGGGAGAGCGAAAACTCAAGTTTGGATCTGAAAATAAATTGGAACATCCAAAATGGAAATGCACAAATGCTGAGAGTGATAGTTCCAAAAAGTATCTGTGACATTTAAGGATAGGAAAAAAGTTTGTTATTTGGCCCTGGTAAATATCCAACCACTTGAGAATTTAATTTTTTCTACTCCTTGAAATTTTTGGATCATTAGGTCCACTTGCATCCTCAACATGTTTCTGGCATGCATATCCACCACACTTAAAGCTTGTTAGGATCAGCTAGAAGTCCCTTTCCTATATAATTCCACCAAGCTTATTATTAGGGGTTGTTCTAGTGGAATTACCCAAACATGGATAACAAAATTTGGGAGTTAATTTTTAGTGCGTGAAATAATTTTCAAATTTTTTTTGCATACATGAAATCTAAAATTTTCATTTTGTTACACCTTATATGTTTTTTCTCTACGAGAAAAATGGGAGAGTGAAAACTCAACTTTGGATCTGAAAACAAATTTGAACACCCAAAATGGAATGCAGAAATGCTGAGAGAGATAGTTCCAAAAAGTATCTGTGATTTTTAAGGATACGCAAAAAGTGGGTTGTTTGGCCTTGGTAAATATCCAACCGCTTGAGAATTTGATTTTTTCTACTCCTAGAAATTTTTGGATCATTAGGTCCACTTGCATCCTCAACATGTTTCTGGCATGCATATCCACCACACTTAAAGCATGTTAGGATCAGTTAGACGTCCCTTTCCTATAAAATTCCACCAAGCTTATTATTAGGGTTTGTACTAGTGGAATTTCCCAAGAATGGATACCAAAACCTTTAAGTTCATTTTTAGTGCGTGAAATAATTTCAAATTTTTTTTGCATACATTAACTCTAAAATTTTCATTTTGTTATGCCTTACATCATTTCTGTGTTCGAGAAAAATGGGAGAGTGAAAACTCAAGATTGGATCATAAAATAAATTTGAACATCCAAAATGGAAATGCACAAATGCTGAGAGAGACTATTCCAAAAAGTATCTGTGATTTTTAAGGATAGGCAAAAAGCGGGTTTTTTGGCCCTAGTAAATATCCAACCACTTGAGAATTTGATTTTTCCTACTCCTTGAAATTTTTGAATCATTAGGTCCACTTGCATCCTCAACGTGATTCTGGCATGCATATCCACCACACTTAAAACATGTTAGGATCAATTAGAAGTCCCTTTCCCATAAAATTGCACCAAGCTTATTATGAGGGGTTGTACTTGTGGAATTTCCCAAACATGGATAGCAAAACCTTGGAGTTCATTTTTAGTGAGTGAAATAATTTTCAAATTTTTTTTTCATACTTGAACTCTAAAATTTTCATTTTGTTAGGCCTTATATCTTTTTTGATTACGAGAAAAATGGGAGAGTGAAAACTCAAATTTGGATCTGAAAACAAATTTGAAAATCCAAAATGGAAATGCACAAATGCTGAGAGAGATAGTTCCAAAAAGTATCTGTGATTTTTAAGGATAGGCAAAAGTTGGTTGTTTGGCTCTGGAAAATATCCAACCACTTGAGAATTTGATTTTTTCTACTCCTTGAAATTTTTGGAGCATTAGGTTCACTTGCATCCTCAACATGTTTCTAGCATGCATATCCACAACACTTAAAGCATGTTAGGATCAGTTAGAAGTCCCTTTCCTATAAAATTCCACCAAGGTTATTATTAGGGGTTGGACTAGTGGAATTTCCCAAGCATGGATAACAAAACGTTGGAGTTCATTTTTAGTAAGTGAAATAATTTTGAAAGTTTTTTTGCATACAAGAAATCAAAAATTTTCATTTTTTTATGCCTTATATCTTTTTTGTTGACGAGAAAAATCGGAGAGTGAAAACTCATGTTTCGATCTGACAAAAAATTTGAACATCCAAAATGGAACTGTACAAATGCTGAGAGAGATAGTTCCAAAAAGTATCTGTGATTTTTAAGGACAGGCAAAAAGTGGGTTGTTTGGCTCTGGTAAATATCTAACCACTTGAGAATTTAATTTTTTCTACTCCTTGAAATTTTTGGATGATTAGATCCACTTGCCTCCGCAACATGTTTCTGACATGCATATCCACCACACTTAAAGCATGTTAGGATCAGTTACAAGTCCCTTTCCTATAAAATTCCACCAAGCTCATTATTAGGGGTTGGACTAGTGGAATTTCCCAAGCATGGATAACAAAACGTTGGAGTTCATTTTTAGTGCGTGAAATAATTTTGAAAGTTTTTTTCAATACAAGAAATCTAAAATTTTCATTTTGTTATGCCTTATATCTTTTTTGTTGACGAGAAAAATGGGAGAGCGAAAACTCATGTTTGGATCTGAAAATAAATTGGAACATCCAAAATGGAAATGCACAAATGCTGAGAGAGATAGTTCCAAAAAGTATCAGTGACTTTTAAGGATAGGCAAAAAGTGAGTTATTGGGCTCTGGTAAATATCCAACCACTTGAGAATTTAATTTTTTCTTCTCCTTGAAAATTTTGGATCATTAGGTCCACTTGCATCCTCAACATGTTTCTGGCATGCATATCCACCACATTTAAAGCTTGTTAGGATCAGTTAGAAGTCCCTTTCCTATAAAATTCCACCTAGCTTATTATTAGGGGTTGTTCTAGTGGAATTTCCCAAACATGGATAACATAACCTTGGAGTTAATTTTTAGTGCGTGAAATAATTTTCAATTTTTTTTTGCATACGTGGACTCTAAAATTTTCATTTTGTTATGCCTTATATCATTTTTGTTTACGAGAAAAATGGGGGAGTAAAAACTCAATTTGGATCTGAAAACAAATTTGAACATCCAAAAAATGCTGAGAGAGAGTTCCAAAAAGTATCTGTGATTTTTAAGGATAGGCAAAAAGTGGGTTGTTTTGCTCTGGTAAATGTCCAACCACTTCAGAATTAGATTTTTTCTACTCCATGAAATTTTTGGTTCATGAGGTCCACTTGCATCCTCAACATGTTTCTGCATTGCATATCCACTACACTTAAAGCATGTTAGGATCAGTTAGAAGTGCCTTTCCTATAAAATTCCACCAAACTTATTATTAGGGGTTATACAAGTGGAAATTTCCAAACTTGGATAAAAAAACCTTGGAGTTCAGTTTTAGTGCATGAAATAATTTTCAAATTTTTTTTTCATACATGGACTCTAAAATTTTCATTTTGTTATGCCTTGTATCTTTTTTTTTTACAAGAAAAAAGGAGGAGTGAAAACTCAAGTTTGGATTTAAAAAGAAATTTGAACATCCAAAAAAATGCAAAGAGAGTGAGTTCCAAATAGTATCTGTGATTTTTAAGCAGAGGCAAAAAGTGTGTCGTTTGGCTCTAGTAAATATCCAACCACTTGAGAATTTAATTTTTTCTTCTCCTTGAAATTTTTGGATCATTAGGTCCACTTGCATCCTCAACATGTTTCTGGCAAGCATATCCACCACACTTAAAGCATGCTAGGATCAGTTACAAGTCCCTTTCCTATAAAATTCCACCAGGCTTATTATTAGGGGTTGTACTAGTGGAATTTCCCAAACATGGATAACAAAACCTTTGAGTTCATTATTAGTGCGTGAAATAATTTTCAAATTTTTTTTTTTGCACACATGGATTCAAAAAAATTCTTTTTGTATTACCTTATATCTTTTTCGTTTATGAGAAAAATGGGGGAGTGAAAACTCAAGTTTGGATTTTAAAACAAATTTGCACATCCAAAAAATGCTGAGAGAGATAGTTCCAAAAAGTCTCTGTGATTTTTAAGGATAGGCAAAAAGTGGGTTGTTTGGCTCTTGTAAATATCCAACCACTTGAGAATTTGATTTTTTCTACTCCTTGAAATTTTTGGATTATTTGGTCCACTTGCATCCTCAACATGTTTCTGGCATGCATATCCACCACACTTAAAGCATATCAAGATCAGTTAGAAGTCCCTTTCCTCTAAAATTCCACCAAGCATATTATTAGGGGTTATACAAGTGGAATTTCCCAAACATGGATAACAAACCTTGGAGTTCATTTTTTATGCGTGAAATAATTTACAAATTTTTTTTGTATACATGGACTCTAAGATTTTCATTTTGTTATGCCTTATATCTTTTTTGTTTACGAGAAAAATGGCGGAGTGAAAACTCAAGTTTGGATTTGAAAAGAAATTTGAACATCCAAAAAAATGCTGAGAGAGTTAGTTCCAAAAAGTATCTGTGATTTTTAAGGATAGGCAAAAAGTGGGTTATTTGGCTGTGGTAAATATCCAACAACTTGAGAATTTGATTTTTTCTTCTCCTTGAAATTTTTGGATCATTAGGTCCACTTGCATCCTCAAAATATGTTTTTTGCATGCATATCCACCACACTTAAAGCATGTTTGGATCAGTTAGAACTCCCTTTCCTATAAAATTCCAGCAAGCTTATTATTAGGGGTTGTACTAGTGGAATTTCCAAAACATGAATAACAAAACCTTGGAGTTAATTTTTTGTGCATGAAATAATTTTAAAATTTTTTTTGCATACATGGACTCTCAAATTTTCATTTTATTATGCCTTATATCTTTTTGGTTTACGAGAAAAATGGGGGAGTGAAAACTCAAGTTTGGTTCTGAAAACAAATTTGAACATCCAAAAAATGCTGAGAGAGATAGTTCCAAAAATTATTTGTGATTTTTAAGGATAGGCAAAAAGTGGGTTGTTTGGCTCTGGTAAATGTCCAACCACTTGAGAATTTGATTTTTTCTACTCGAAATTTTTGGAACATTAGGTCCACTTGCATCCTCAACATGTTTCTGCATTGCATATCCACCACACTTAAAGCATGTTAGGATCAGTTAGAAGTGCCTTTCCTATAAAATTCCACCCAACTTATTATTAGGGGTTATACAAGTGGAAATTTCCAAACATGGATAATAAAACCTTGGAGTTCATTTTCAGTGCGTGAAATAATTTTCAAATTTTTTTCGTGTACATCGACTCTCAAATTTTCATTTTATAATACCTTATATCTTTTTTGTTTATGAGAAAAATGGGGGAGTGAAAAATCAAGTGTGGATCTGAAAACTAATTTGCACATCCAAAAAATGCTGAGAGAGATAGTTCCAAAAAGTATCTGTGATTTTTAGGGAAAGGCAAAAAGTGGGGTGTTTGGCTCTCGTAAATATCCAACCACTTGAGAATTTGATTTTTTCTAGTCCTTGAAATTTTTGGATCATTAGGTCCACTTGCATCCTCAACATGTTTCTGGCATGCATCTCCACCACACTTAAAGCATGTTAGGATCAGTTAGAAGTCCCTCTCCTATAAAATCCACCATGCTTATTATTAGGGGTTGTACTAGTGGAATTTCCCAAATATGGATAACAAAACTTTGGAGTTCTTATTGAATGCGTGAAATAATTTTCTAATTTTTTTTGCAAACATGGACTCTAAAATTTTCATTTTGTTATGCCTTATATCGTTTTTGTTTACGAGAAAAATCGGGGAGTGAAAACTCAAGTATGGATTTGAAAAAAAAATTTGAACATCCAAAAAAATGCTGACAGAGTTAGTTCCAAAAAGTATCTGTGATTTTTAAGGATAGGCAAAAAGTGGGTTGTTTGGCTCTGGTAAATATCCAACCACTTGAAAATTTGATTTTTTCTACTCCTTGAAATTTTTCGATCATTAGGTCCACTTGCATCCTCAACATGTTTCTGGCATGCATATCCACCACACTTAAAGCATTTTTGGATCAGTTAGAAGTCCCTTTCCTATAAAATTCCACCAAGCTTATGATTAGGGGTTGCACTAGTGGAATTTCCCAAACATGGATAACAAAACCTTGGAGTTCATTTTTAGTGCGGGATATAATTTTCAAATTTTTTCTGCGTACATCGTCTCTCAAATTTTCATTTTGTTATGCCTTATATCTTTTTTGTTTACGAGAAAAATGGGGGAGTGAAAACTCATATTTGGATCTGAAAAGAAATTTGCACATCCAAAAAAATGCTGAGAGAGCTAGTTCCAAAAAGTATCAGTGATTTTTAAGGACAGGCAAAAAGTTGGTTGTTTGGCTCTGGTAAATATCAAACCACTTGAGAATTTGATTTTTTCTGCTCCTTGAATTTTTTTGATCATTAGGTCCACTTGCATCCTCAACATGTTTCTAGCATGCATATCCACCACACTTAAAGCATGTTAGGATCAGTTAGAAGTCCCTTTCCTATAAAATTCCACCAGGCTTATTATTAGGGGTTGTACTAGTGGAATTTCCCAAACATGGAAAACAAAACCTTTGATTTCATTTTTAGTGCGTGAAATAATTTTAAATTTTTTTTGCATACATGGATTCTAAAATTTTCATTTTGTAATACCTTATAACTTTTTTGTTTACGTGAAAAATGGGGAAGTGAAAACTCAAGTTTGGATCAGAAAACAAATTTGCACATCCAAAAAATGCGGAGAGAGATAGTTCCAAAAAGTATCAGTGATTTTTAAGGATAGGCAGAAAGTGGATTGTTTGGCTCTGGTAAATATCCAAACACTTCATAATTTGATTTTTGCTATTCCTTGAAATTTTTGGATCATGAGGTCCACTTGCATCCTCAACATGTTTCAGGCATGCATATCCACCACACTTAAAGCATCTTAGGATCAGTTAGAAGTCCCTTTCCTATAAAATTCCACCAAGCTTATTATTAGGGGTTGTACTAGTGGAATTTTCCAAAAATGGATAACAAAACCTTGGAGTTCATTTTTAGTGCGTGAAATAATTTTCAAATTTTTTTTGCATACATCGACTCTTAAATTTTCATTTTGTTATGCCTTATTTCTTTTTTGTTTAAGAGAAAAATGGGGGAGTGAAAACTCAAGTTTGGATCTGAAAACAAGTATGCACATCCAAAAAATGCTGAGAGAGATAGTTCCAAAAAGTATTTGTGATTTTTAAGGATAGGCAAAAAGTGGGTTGTGTGGCTCTGGTAATTATCCAACCACTTGAAAATTTGATTTTTTCTACTCCTTGAAATTTTTGGATCATTTGGTACACTTGCATCCTCAACATGTTTCTGCATTGCATGTCCACCACACTTAAAGCATGTTAGGATCAGTAAGAAGTCATTTTCCTATAAAATTCCACCAATCTTATTATTAGGGGTTGGACTAGTGGAATTTCCCAAACATAGATAACAAAACCTTGGAGTTCATTTTTATTGTGTGAAATAATTTTAAAATTTTGTTTTGCTTACAAGGACTCTAAAAGTTTCATTTTGTTATGCCTTATATCTTTTTTGTTTACGAGAAAAATGGGGGAGTGAAAACTCAAGTTTGGATTTGAAAACAAATTTGAACATCCAAAAAATGCTGAGAGAGAAAGTTCCAAAAAGTATCTGTGATTTTTAAGGAGAGGCAAAAAGTGCGTTGTTTGGCTCTGGTAAATATGCAACCACTTGAGAATTTTATTTTTTCTTCTCCTTGAAATTTTTGGATCATTAGGTCCACTTGCATCCTCAACATGTTTCTGGCATGCATATCAACCACACTTAAAGCATTTTAGGGTCAGTTAAAAGTCCCTTTCCTTTAAAATTCCACCAAGCTTATTATTAGGGGTTGTACTAGTGGAATTTCCCAAACATGGATAAAAAAACTTTAGAGTTCATTTTTAGTGCGTGAAATAATTTTCAAATTTTTTTGGCATACATTGTCTATAAAATTTTCATTTTGCTCTTCCTTATATATTTTTATTGATTACGAGAAAAATGAGGGAGTGAAAACTCAAGTTTGGATCTGAAAACAAATTTGAACATCCAAAAAATGCGGAGAGAGATAGTTCCAACAAGTATCGGTGGTTTTTAAGGATAGGTAAAAAGTTGGTAGTTTGGCTCTGGTAAATATCCAACCACTTGAGAATTTGATTTTTTCTACTCCTTGAAATTTTTGGATCATTAGGTCCACTTGCATCCTCAACATGTTACTGGCATGCATATCCACAACACCTTAAGGATATTAGGATCAGTTAGAAGTCCCTTTCCTATAAAATTCCACCAAGCTTATTATTAGGGTTTGTACTAGTGGAATTTCCCAAACATGGATAACAAAACCTTGGAGTTCATTTTTAGTGCGTGAAATAATTTTCAAATTTTTTTTGCATACATGGACTAAAAAATTTTCATTTTGTTATGCCTTATATTTTTTTTGTTTACAAGAAAAATGGGGGTGTGCAAACTCAAGTTTGGATCTAAAAAAAAATTTGAACAACCAAAAAAATGCTGAGAGAGATAGTTCCAAAATGTATCTGTAATTTTTAAGGATAGGCAAAAAGAGATTGTTTGGCTCAATTAAATATCCAACCACTTGAGAATATAGTTTTTTCTACTCCTTGAAATTTTTGGATCATTAGGTCCACTTGCATCCTGAACATCTTTCTGGCATGCATATCCACCGCACTTAAAGTATGTTTGAATCAGTTTGAAATCCTTTTTCTATAAAATTCCACCAAGATTATTATTAGGGGTTGTACTAGTGGAATTTCCCAAACATGGACAACAAAACCTTGGAGTTCATTTTTAGTACGTGAAAAATTTTTCAAATTTTTTTTTGCTTACATGGACTCTAAAAATTTCATTTTGTTCTGGCTTATATCTTTTTTTGTTACGAGAAAAATGGGGGAGTGAAAACTCAAGTTTGGATCTGAAAACAAATTTGAACATCCAAAAAATGCTGAGAGAGATAGTTCCAAAAAGTATCTGTGATTTTTAAGGATAGGCAAAAAGTGGGTTGTTTTGCTCTGGTAAATGTCCAACCACTTGAGAATTAGATTTTTTCTACTCCATGAAATTTTTGGATCATTAGGTCCACTTGCATCCTCGACATGTTTCTGCATTGCATATCCACCACACTTAAAGCATGTTAGGATCAGTTTGAAGTGCCTTTCCTATAAAATTTCACCATGCTTATTATTAGGGGTTGTAAGTGGAAATTTCCAAACTTGGATAACAAAACCTTGGAGTTCATTTTTAGTGCAAGAAATAATTTTCAAATTTTTTTTTCATACATGTACTCTAAAATTTTCATTTTGTTATGCCTTATATCTTTTTTTTTTTACAAGAAAAAAGGGGGAGTGAAAACTCAAGTTTGGATTTGAAAAGAAATTTGAACAACCAAAAAAATGCAGAGAGAGTTAGTTCCAAATAGTATCTGTGATTTTTAAGCAGAGGCAAAAAGTGGGTCGTTTGGCCCTACTAAATATCCAACCACTTGAGAATTTGATTTTTTCTTCTCCTTGAAATTTTTGGATCATTAGGTCCACTTGCATCCTCAACATGTTTTTGGCATGCATATCCACCACACTTAAAGCATGCTAGGATCAGTTAGAAGTCCCTTTCCTATAAAATTCCACCAAGCTTATTATTAGGGGTTGTACTAGTGGAATTTCCCAAACATGGATAACAAAACCTTTGAGTTCATTATTAGTGCGTGAAATATTTTTCAACCACTTGAGAATTTTATTTTTTCTCCTCCTTGAAATTTTTGGATCATTAGGTCCACTTGAGAATTTGATTTTTTCTACTCCTTGAAATTTTTGGATCATTAGGTCCACTTGCATCTTCAACATGTTTCTGGCATGCATTTCCACCGCACTTAAAGCACGTTAGGATCAGTTAGAAGTCCCTTTCCTATAAAATTCCACCAAGCTTATTAGAAGGGGTTGCACTTGTGGAATTTCCCAAACATGGATAACAAAACCATGGAGTTCACTTTTAGTGCGTGAAATAATTTTCAAATTTTTTTTATAAACATGGACTCTAAAATTTTCATTTTGTTATGCATTATATCTTTTTTGTTTACGAGAAAAATGGGGAAGTGAAAACTCAAGTTTTGATTTGAAAACTAATTTGAACATCCAAAAAATGCTGAGAGAGATAGTTCTAAAAAGTATCTGTGATTTTTAAGGATAGGAAAAAAGTGGGTTGTTTGGCTCCGGTAAATATCCAACCACTAGAGAATTTGATTTTTTCTACTCCTTGAAATTTTAGGAGCATTAGGTCCACTTGCATCCTCAACATGTTTCTGGCAAGCATATCCACCGCACTTAAAGCATGTTAGGATCAGTTAGAAGTCCCTTTCCTATAAAATTCCACCAAGCTTATTATTAGGGTTTGTACTAGTGGAATTTCCCAAACATGGATAACAAAACCGTAGAGTTCATTTTTAGTGCGTGAAATAATTTTCAAATTTTTTTTTGCATACATGGACTCTAAAATTTTCATTTTGGTATGCCTTATATCTTTTTTGTTTACGAGAAAAATGGGGGAGTGAAAACTCAAATTTGGATGGTAAAACAAATTTGAACATCCAAAAAATGATGAGTGAGACAGTTCCAAAAAGTATATGTGATTTTTAAGCATAGGCAAAAAGTGGGTTGTTTGGCTCTGGTAAATATCCAACCACTTGAGAATTTGTTTTTTTCTACTCCTTGAAATTTTTGGATCATTAGGTCCACTTGCATCCTCAACATGTTTCTGGCATGCATATCCACCACACTTAAAGAATGTTAGGATCAGTTATAAGTCCCTTTCCTATAAAATTGAACCAAGTTTATTATTAGGGGTTGTACTAGTGGAATTTCCCAAACATGGATAACAAAACCCTGGAGTTCATTTTTAGTGCGTGAAATAATTTTCAATTTTTTTTTTGCATACAAGGACTCTAAAAATTTCAATTTGTTACGCCTTATATCTTTTTTGTTTACTAGAAAAATGGGGGAGTGAATACTCAAGTTTGGATCTGAAAACAAATTTGGACATCCAAAAAATTGCTGAGAGGGATATTTCCAAAAAGTATCTGTGATTTTTAAGGATAGGCAAAAAGTTGGTTGTTTGGCTCTGGTAAATATCCAACCACTTGAGAATTTCATTTTTTCTACTCGTTGAAATTTTTGGATCATTAGGTCCACTTGCATCCTCAACATGTTTCTGGCATGCATATCCACCACACTTAAAGCATGTGAGGATCAGTTAGAAGTCCCTTTCCTATAAAATTCCACCAAGCTTATTATTAGGGGTTGCACTAGTGGAATTTCCCAAACATGGATAACAAAACCTTGGAGTTCATTTTTAGTGCAAGAAATAATTTTCAAATTTTTTTTGCATACGTGGACTCTAAAATTTTCATTTTTTACTCCTTATATCTTTTTTTTTTACGAGATAAATGGGGGAATGAAAACTCAAGTTTCGATCTGAAAACAAATTTGAACATCCAAAAAAATGCTGAGAGAGATAGTTTCAAAAAGTATCTATGATTTTTAAGGGTAGGGAAAAAGTGGGTTGTTTGGCTCAGGTAATTATCCAACCACTTGAGAATTTGAATTTTTCTACACCTTGAGTTTTTTGGATCATAAGGTCAACTTGCGTGATCAACATGTTTCTGGCATGCATATCCACCACACTTAAAGAATGTTAGGATCAGTTATAAGTCCCTTTCCTAAAAAATTCCACCAAGCTTATTATTAGGGGTTTTACTAGTGGAATTTCCCAAACATGGATAACAAAAGCTTGGAGTTCAGTTTTAGTGCATGAGATAATTTTCAAAATTTTTTTTGCATACAAGGACTGTAAAAATTTAATTTTGTTATGCCTTATATCTTTTTTGTTTACGAGAAAAATGAGGGAGAGAAAACTCATGTTTGGATCTGAAAACAAATTTGAACATCCAAAAAATGCTGAGAGAGATAGTTCCAAAAAGTATTTGTGATTATTAAGGATAGGCAAAAAGTGGGTTGTTTGGCTCCGGTAAATATCCAACCACTTCAGAATTTGATTTTTTCTACTTGAAATTTTTGGATCATTAGGTCCTCTTGCATCCTCAACATGTTTCTGGCATGCATATCCACCACATTTAAAGCACGTTAGGATCAGTTAGAAGTCCTTTTCCTATAAAATTGCACCAAGCTTATTATTAGGGGTTGTACTAGTGAAATTTCCCAAACATGGATAACAAAACCATGGAGTTCATTTTTAGTGCGTGAAATAATTTTCAAATTTTTTTTTGCATACATGGACTCTAAAAATTTCATTTTGTTGTGCCTTATATCTTTTTTGTTTAGGAGAAAAACGGGGGAGTGAAAACTCAACTTTGGATCTGAAAACAAATTTGAACATCCAAAAAATGCTGAGAGAGAGAGTTCCAAAACATATCTATGATTTTTAAGGATAGGCAAAAAGTGGGTTGTTTGGCTCCGGTAAATATCCAACCACTTGAGAATTTTGATTTTTTCTAATCCTTCAAATTTTTGGATCATTAGGTCCACTTGCATCCTCAACATGTTTCAGGCAAGCATATCCACCGCACTTAAAGTATGTTAGGATCAGTTAGAAGTCCCTTTCCTTCAAAATACCACCAAGCTTATTATTAGGGGTTGTACTAGTGGAATTTCCCAAACATGGAAAACAAAACTTTGGAGTTAATTTTTAGTGCGTGAAATAATTTTGAAATTGTTTTTGAATACATGGACTCTAAAATTTTTATTTTGTTATGCCTAATATCTTTTTTGTTTACGAGAAAAATGGGGCAGTGAAAACTCAAATTTGGATGGTAAAACAAATTTGAATATCCAAAAAATGATGAGAGAGATAGTTCCAAAAAGTATCTGAGATTTTTAAGGATAGGCAAAAAGTGGGTTGTTTGGCTCCGGTAAATATCCAGCCACTTGAGAATTTGATTTGTTCTACTCCTTGAAATTTTTGAATCATTAGGTCCACTTGCATCCTCAACATGTTTTTGGCATGCATATCCACCACACTTAAAGCATGTTAGGATCAGTTAGAAGTCCCTTTCCTATAAAATTCCACTAAGCTTATTATTAGCGGTTGTACTAGTGGAATTTCCCAAACATGGATAACAAAACCTTGGAGTTCATTTTTTGTTCGTGAAATAATTTTTAAATTTTTTTTGCATACATGGACTCTAAAAATTTCATTTTGCTATGCCTGATATCTTTTTTTTTACGAGAAAAATGGGGGAGTGAAAACTCAAGTTTGGATCTCAAAACAAATTTGAACATCCAAAAAATGCTGAGAGAGATAGTTCTAAAAAGTATCTGTGATTTTTAAGGATAGGAAAAAAGTGGGTTGTTTGGCTCCGGTAAATATCCAACCACTGGAGAATTTGATTTTTTCTACTCCTTGAAATTTTAGGATCATTAGGTCCACTTGCATCCTCAACATGTTTCTGCCATGCATATCCACCGCACTTAAAGCATGTTAGGATCAGTTAGAAGTCCCTTTCCTATAAAATTCCACCAAGCTTATTATTAGGGTTCTACTAGTGGAATTTCCCAAACATGGATAACAAAACCTTGGAGTTCATTTTTAGTGCGTGAAATAATTTTCAAATTTTTTTTTGCATAGAAGGACTGTAAAAATTTAATTTTGTTATGCCTTATATCTTTTTTGTTTATGAGAAAAATGAGGGAGGGAAAACTCAAGTTTAGATCTGAAAACTAATTTGAACATCCAAAAAATGCTGAGATAGATAGTTCCAATTAGTATTTTTTATTTTTAAGGATAGGCAAAAAGTGTGTTGTTTGGCTCCGATAAATTTCCAGCCACTTGAGGATTTGATTTTTTCTACTCCTTGAATATTTTGGATCATTAGGTCTACTTGCATCCGTAACATGCTTCTGGCATGCATATCTACCGCACTTAAAGCATGTTAGAATCAGTTAGAAGTCCCTTTCCTATAAAATTCCACCAAGCTTATTATTAGGGGTTGTACTAGTGGAATTTTCCAAACATGGATAACAAAATGTTGGAGTTCATTTTTAGTGCGTTAAATAATTTTCATATTTTTTTTGGATACATGGTCTCTAAAATTTTTATTTTGTTATGCCTAATATCTTTTTTGTTTATGAGAAAAATGAGGGAGTGAACTCAAGTTTGGATCTGAAAAAAAATTTGTACTTCCAAAAAATGTCGAGAGAGATAGTTCCAAAAAGTATCTATGATTTTTAAGGATAGTCAAAAAGTGGGTTGTTTGGCTCCGGTAAATATCCAACTACTTGAGAATTTGATTTTTTCTACTCCTTGAAATTTTAGGATCATTAGGTCCACTTGTATCCTCAACATGTTTCTGGCATGCATATCCACCACACTTAAAAGCATGTTAGGATCAGTTAGAAGTCCCTTTCCTATAAAATTGCACCTATCTTATTATAATGGGTTGTACTAGTGGAGTTTCCCAAACATGGATAACAAAACCTTGGAATTCATTTTTAGTGCGTGAAATAATTTTCAAATTTTTTTGCATACTTGGACTCCAAAATTTTCATTTTGTTATGCCTAATATCTTTTTTGTTTATGAGAAAAATAGGGGAGTGAAAACTCAAGTTTGGATCTGAAAACAAATTTAAACATCCAAAAAATGCTGAGAGAGATAGTTCCAAAAAGTATCTGCGATTTTTAAGGATAGCCAGAAAGTGGGTTGTTTGGCTCCTGTAAATATCCAACCACTTGAGAATTTGATTTTTTCTACTCCTTGAAATTTTTGGATCTTTAGGTCCACTTGCATCCTCAACATGTTTCTGGCTTGCATATCCACCGCACTTAAAGCATGTTAGGATCAGTTAGAAGTCCCTTTCCTATAAAATTCCACCAAGTTTATTATTAGGGGTTGTACTAGTGGAATTTCCCAAACATGGATAACAAAACCTTGGAGTTCATTTTTTGTGCATGAAATAATTTTTGAAATTTTTTTTGCATAAATAGTCTCTGAAATTTTCATTTTTTTATGCCTTATATCTTTTTTGTTTACCAGAAAATTGGGGGAGTGAAAACAATATTTTTTATTTGAAAAAAAATTTGAACATCCAAAAAATACTGAGAGAGATAGTTCCAAAAAGTATCTGTGATTTTTAATGATAGGCAAAAAGTGGGTTGTTTGGCTCCGGTAAATACCCAACCACTTGAGAATTTGATTTTTTCTACTCCTTGAAAATTTTGGATTATTAGGTCCACTTGCATCGTCAACATGTTTCTGGAATGCATATCCACTGCACTTAAAGCATGTTAGGATCAGTTAGAAGTCCCTTTCCTATAAAATTCCACCAACCTTATTATTAGGGGTTGTACTAGTGGAATTTCCCAACATGGATAACTAAACCTTCGAGTTCATTTTTAGTGCGTGAAATAATTTTCAAATTTTTTTTGCATACATGGACTCTAAAATTTACATTTTGTTATGCCTAATACCTTTTTTGTTTACGAGAAAAATGGGGGAGTGAAAACTCAAGTTTGGATTTGAAAACAATTTTAACATCCAAAAAATTGTGAGAGAGATAGTTCCAAAAAGTATCTGTGATTTTTAAGGATAGGCAAAAAGTGGGTTGTTTTGCTCCGGTAAATATCCAACCACTTGACAATTTGATTTTTTCTACTCCTTGAAAATTTTGGATCATTAGGTCAACTTGCATCCTCAACATGTTTCTGGCATGCATATCCACCGCACTTAAAGCATGTTAGGATCAGTTCGAAGTCCCTTTCCTATAGAATTCCACCAAGCTTATTATTAGGGTTGTACTAGTGGAATTGCCCAAACATGGATAACAAAACCATTGATTCATTTGTAGTACGTGAAATAATTTTCATATTTTTTTTGCATACATGGACTCTAAAATTTTCATTTTGTTAAACCTTATATCTTTTTTGTTTACGAGAAAAATGGGGGAGTGAAAACTCAGGTTTGGATCTGAAAACAAATTTGAACATCCAAAAAATGCTGAGAGAGATAGTTCCAAAAAGTATATGTGATTTTTAAGGATAGGCAAAAAGTGTGTTGTTTGGCTCCGGTAAATATCCAACCACTTGAGATTTTGATTTTTTCTACTCCTTGAAATTTTTGGATCATTAGGTCCACTTGCATCCTCAACATGTTTCTGGCATGCATATTCACCGCACTTAAAGCATGTTAGGATCTGTTAGAAGTCCCTTTCCTATAAAATTCCACCAAGCTTATTATTAGGGTTTGTACTAGTGGAATTTCCCAAACATGGATAACAAAACCGTGGAGTTCATTTTTTGTGTGGGAAAAAATTTTGAAACTTTTTTTTGCATACATGGACTCTAAAATTTTCATTTTGGTATGCCTTATATCTTTTTTGTTTACGAGAAAAATGGGGGAGTGAAAATTCAAGTTTGGATCTGAAAACAAATTTGAACATCAAAAAAATGTTGAGAGAGAGTTTCAAAAAGTATCTGGGATTTTTAAGGATAGGCAAAAAGTGGGTTCTTTGGCTGCGGTAAAGATCCAACCACTTGGGAATTTTATTTTTTCTACTCCTTGAAATTTAAGCATCATTAGGTCCACTTGCATCCTCAACATCTTTCTGGCATGCATATTCACCGCACTTAAAGCATGTTAGGATCAATTAGAAGTCCCTTTCCTATAAAATTCCACCAAGCTTATTATTAGGGATTGTACTAGTGGAATTTCCCAAACATGGATAACAAAACCTTGGATTCATTTTTAGTGCGTGAAAGAATTTTCAAATTTTTTTTGGACACATGGTCTCTAAAATTTTCACTTTGTTATGCCATATATCTTTTTGTTTACGAGAAAAATGGGGGAGTGGAAACTCAAGTTTGGATTTGAAAACAAATTTGAACTTCCAAAAAATCCAGAGAGGGATAGTTCCAAAAAGTATTAGTGATTTTTAAGTATAGGCAAAAAGTGGGTTGTTTGGCTCCGGTAAATATCCAACCACTTGAGATTTTGATTTTTTCTACACCTTGAAATTTTTAGATCATTAGGTCCACTTGCATCCTCAACATGTTTCTGGCATGAATATTCACCGCACTTAAAGCAAGTTAGGATCTGTTAGAAGTCCCTTTCCTATAAAATTCCACCAAACTAATTATTACGGGTTGTACTAGATCAATTTCCCAAACATGCTTAACAAAACCTTGCAGTTAATTTGTAGTGGATGAAATAATTTTCAAATTTTTTTTTGCATACATGGACTCTAAAATTTTCATTTTGTTATGCTCTATATCTATTATGTTTACGAGAAAAATGGGGGGATGAAAACTCAAGTCTGGATCTGGAAACAAATTTAAACATCCAAAAAATGCTGAGAGAGATAGTTCCAAAAAGTATCTGTGATTTTTAAGGATAGGCAAAAAGTGGGTTGTTTGGCTCCGGTAAATATCCAACCACTTAAGAATTTGATTTTTTCTACTCCTTGAAATTTTTTGATTATTAGGTCCACTTGCATCCTGAACATGTTTTTGGCATGCATATCCACCGCACTTAAAGCAAGTTAGGATCAGTTAGAAGTCCCATTCCTATGAAATTCCACCAAGCTTATTATTTGGGGTTATACTAGTGGAATTTCCCAAACATGGATAAAAAAACATTGGAGTTCATTTTTAGTGCGTGAAATAATTTTCAAATTTTTTTTGCATACATGGTCTTTAAAATTTTTATTTTGTTATGCCTAATATTTTTTTTACGAGAAAAATGGGGGAGTGAAAACTCGAGTTTGGATATGAAAACAAATTTGAACATCCAAAAATTCTAAGAGAGATAGTTCCAAAAAGTATCAGTGATTTTTAAGGATAGGCAAAAAGTGGGTTATTTGGCTCCGGTAAATATCCAACCACTTGAGAATTTGATTTTTTCTACTCCTTGAAATTTTTGGATCGTTTGGTCCACTTGCATCCTCAACATGTTTCCGGCATGCATATCCACCGCACTTAAAGCATGTTAGGATCACTTAGAAGTCCCTTTCCTATAAAATTCCACCAAGCTTTTTATTATGGGTTGTACTAGTGGAATTTCCCAAACATGGATATGAAAACAAATTTGAACATCCAAAAATTCTAAGAGAGATAGTTCCAAAAAGTATCAGTGATTTTTAAGGATAGGCAAAAAGTGGGTTATTTGGCTCCGATAAATTTCCAACCACTTGAGAATTTGATTTTTTCTACTCCTTGAAATTTTTGGAACGTTTGGTCCACTTGCATCCTCAACATGTTTCTGGCATGCATATCCACCGCACTTAAAGCATGTTAGGATCAGTTAGAAGTCCCTTTCCTATAAAATTCCACCAAGCTTTTTATTATGGGTTGTACTAGTGGAATTTCCCAAACATGGATAACAAAACCTTGGAGTTCATTTTTAGAGCGTGAAATAATTTTTGAATTTTTTTTTGCATAAATGGACTCTAAAATTTTCATTTTGTTATGCCTTATATCTTTTTTGTTTACGAGAAAATTGGGGGAGTGAAAACTCAATTTTGGATTTGAAAACAAATTTGAACATCCAAAAAATGCTGAGAGAGATAGTTCAGAAAAGTATCTGTGATTTTAAAGGATAGGCAAAAAGTGGGTTGTTTGGCTCCGGTAAATATCCAACCACTTGAGAATTTGATTTGTTCTACTCCTTGAAATTTTTGGATCATTAGGTCCACTTGCATCCTCTACATATTTTTGGCATGCATATCCACCGCACTTAAAGCATGTTAGGATCAGTTAGAAGTCCCTTTCCTATAAAAATCCACCAACCTTATTATTAGGGGTTGTAGTAGTGGAATTTCCCAAACATGGATAACTAAACCTTGGAGTTCATTTTTAGGGCGTGAAATAATTTTCAAATTTTTTTTGCATACATGGACTCTAAATTTTACATTTTGTTATGGATAATATCTTTTGTGTTTACGAGAAAAATGGGGGAGTGAAAACTCAAGTTTGGATCTGAACACAAATTTGAACATCCAAAAAATGCTGAGAGAGATAGTTCCAAAAAGCATCTGTGATTTTTAAGGATAGGCAAAGAGTGGGTTGTTTGGCTACGGTAAATATCCAACCATTTGAGAATTTGATTTTTTCTACTCTTTGAAATTTTTTGATCATTAGGTCCACTTGCATCCTCAACATGTCTCTGGCTTGCATATCCACCGCACATAAAGCATGTTAGGATCAGTTAGAAGGCCCTTTCCTATAAAATTCCACCAAGCTTATCATTAGGGGTTATACTAGTGGAATTTCCCAAACATGGATAACAAAACCGTGGATTCATTTTTAGTCCGTGAAATAATTTTCAAAATTTTTTGTATACATGGACTCGAAAATTTTCATTTTGTTATGCCTTATATCTTTTTTGTTTACGAGAAAAATGGGGGAGTGAAAACTCAGGTTTGGATCTCAAAACAAATTTGAACATCCAAAAAATGCTGAGAGAGATAGTTCCAAAAGTATCTGTGATTTTTAAGGATAGGCAAAAAGTGGGTGGGTTGTTTGGCTCCCGTAAATATTAAACCACTTGAGATTTTGATTTTTTCTACTCCTTGAAATTTTTGTATCATTAGGTCCACTTGCATCCTCGACATGTTTCTCTCATGCATATTCACCGCACTTAAAGCATGTTAGGATCTACTAGAAGTCCCTTTCCTATAAAATTTCACCAAGCTTATTATTAGGGGTGGTACTAGTGGAATTTCCCAAATATGGATAACAAAACCTTGGAGTTTATTTTTAGTGCATGAAATAATTTTCAAATTTTTTTGGATACATGGACGCTAAAATTTTCATTTTGTTTATGCCTTATATCTTTTTTGTTTACGAGAAAAATGGGGGAGTGAATATTCTAGTTTGGATCCGAAAACAAATTTGAACATCCAAAAAATGCTGAGAGAGACAGTTTCAAAAAGTATCTGTGATTTTTAAGGAAAGGCAAAAAGTGGGTTCTTTGGCTGCGGTAAATATCCAACCACTTGGGAATTTGATTTGTTTCTACTCCTTGAAATTTTAGGATCATTAGGTCCACTTGCATCCTCAACATGTTTCTGGCATGCATATTCACCGCACTTAAAGCATGTTAGGATCAGTTAGAAGTCCCTTTCCTATAAAATTCTACCAAGCTTATTATTGAGGGTTGTACTAGTGGAATTTCCCAAACATGGATACCAAAACCTTGGAGTTCATTTTTAGTGGGTGAAATAATTTTCAAATTTTTTTTTGCACACATGGACTCTAAAATTTTCATTTTGTTATGTCATATATCTTTTTTGTTTACGAGAAAAATGGGGGAGTGAAAGCTCAAGTTTGGATTTGAAAACAAATTTGAACATCCAAAAAATGCTAAGAGAGATAGTTCCAAAAAGTATGAGTGATTTTTAAGGATAGGCAAAAAGTGGATTGTTTGGCTTCGGTAAATATCCAACCACTTGAGAATTTTATTTTTTCTACTCCTTGAAATTTTTGGATCATTAGGTCCACTTGAGAATTTTCTTTTTTCTACTCCTTGAAAATTTTGGATTATTAGGTCCACTTGCATCCTCAACATGTTTCTGGCATGCATATCCACCGCACTTAAAGCATGTTATGATCAATTAGAAGTCCCTTTCCTATAAAATTCCACCAAGCTTATTATTAGGGGTTGTACAAGTGGAATTTCCCAAACATGGATAACAAAACCACGGAGTACATTTTTAGTGCATGAAATAATTTTCAAAATTTTTTTTGCATACATGGACTCTAAAATTTTCATTTTTTTATGCCATATATCTTTTTTGTTTACGAGAAAAATGGGGGAGTGAAAACTCAAGTTTGTATTTGAAAACAAATTTGAACATCCAAAAAATGCTGAGAGAGATCGTTCCAAAAAGTATTAGTGATTTTTAAGGATAGGCAAAAAGTGGGTTGTTTGGCTCCGGTAAATATCCAACCACTTGAGAATTTGAATTTTTCTACTCCTTGAAATTTCAGGATGATTAGGTCCACTTGCATCCTCAACATGTTTCTGGCATGCATATTCACCGCATTTAAAGCATGTTAGGATCAGTTAGAAGTCCCTTTCCTATAAAATTCCACCAAACTTATTATTAGGGGTTGTACTAGTGGAATTGCCAAAACATGGATAACAAAACCGTGGATTCATTTTTAGTCCGTGAAATAATTTTCAAATTTTTTTTGTATACATGGACTCGAAAATTTTCATTTTGTTATGCCTTATATCTTTTTTGTTTACGAGAAAAATGGGGGAGTGAAAACTCCGGTTTGGATCTAAAAACAAATTTGAACATCCAAAAAATGCTGAGAGAGATAGTTCCAAAAAGTATCTTTGATTTTTAAGGATAGGCAAAAAGTGGGTGGTTTGTTTGGCTCCCGTAAATATCCAACCACTTGAGATTTTGATTTTTTCTACTCGAAATTTTTGGATCATTAGGTCCACTTGCATGCTCGACATGTTTCTGGCATGCATATTCACTGCACTTAAAGCATGTTTGGATCTGCTAGAAGTCCCTTTCCTATAAAATTTCACCAAGCTTATTATTAGGGGTTGTACTAGTGGAATTTCCTAAATATGGATAACAAAACCTTGGAGTTCATTTTTAGTGCGTGAAATAATTTTCAAATTTTTTTGGATACATGGACTCTAAAATTTTCATTTTGTTATGCCTTATATCTTTTTTGTTTACGAGAAAAATGGGGAGTGAAAATTCAAGTTTGGATCTGAAAACAAATTTGAACATCCAAAAAATGCAGAGAGAGACAGTTTCAAAAAGTATTTGTGATTTTTAAGGATAGGCAAAAAGTGGGTTCTTTGGCTGCGGTAAATATCCAACCACTTGGGAATTTGATTTTTTCTACTCCTTAAAATTTTAGGATGATTAGGTCCACTTGCATCCTCAACATGTTTCTGGCATGCATATTCACCGCACTTAAAGCATGTTAGGATCAATTAGAAGTCCCTTTCCAATAAAATTCCACCAAGCTTATTATTAGGGGTTGTACTAGTGGAATTTCCCAAACATGGATAACAAAACCTTGGAGTTCATTTTTAGTGCATCAAATAATTTTCAAATTTTTTTTTGCACACATGGACTCTAAAATTTTCATTTTTTTATGCCTTCTATGTTTTTTTCTTAGGAGAAAAACGGGGGAGTGAAAACTCCGGTTTCGATCTAAAAACAAATTTGAACATCCAAAAAATGCTGAGAGAGATAGTTCCAAAAAGTATCTTTGATTTTTAAGGATAGGAAAAAAGTGGGTGGTTTGTTTGGCTCCCGTAAATATCCAACCAGTTGAGATTTTGATTTTTTCTACTCGAAATTTTTGGATCATTAGGTCCACTTGCATGCTCGACATGTTTCTGGCATGCATATTCACTGCACTTAAAGCATGTTTGGATCTGCTAGAAGTCCCTTTCCTATAAAATTTCACCAAGCTTATTATTAGGGGTTGTACTAGTGGAATTTCCTAAATATGGATAACAAAACCTTGGAGTTCATTTTTAGTGCGTGAAATAATTTTCAAATATTTTTTTGCATACATGGACTCTAAAATTTTCATTTTGTTATGCCCTATATCTTTTTTGTTTACGTGAAAAATGGGGGTGTGAAAACTCAAGTTTGGATCTGAAAACAAATTTGAACATCCAAAAAATGCAGAGAGAGATAGTTCCAAAAAGTATATGTGATATTTAAGGATAAGCAAAAAGTGGGTTGTTTTGCTCCGGTAAATATCCAACCACTTGAGAATGTGATTTTTTCTACTGCTTGACATTTTAGGATCATTAGGTCCACTTGCATCCTCAACATGTTTCTGGCATGCATATCCACCACACTTAAAGCATGTTAGGCTCAGTTAGAAGTTCCTTTTCTATAAAATTCCACCAAGCTTATTCTTAGGGGTTGTACTAGTGAAATTTCCCAAACATGGATAACAAAACCATGGAGTTCATTTTTAGTGCGTGAAATAATTTTCAAAATTTTTTTTTCCATACATAGGCTCTAAAATTTCATTTTGTTATGCCTTCTATGTTTTTTTCTTAGGAGAAAAACGGGGGAGTGAAAACTCAACTTCCGATCTGAAAACAAATTTGAACATCCAAAAAATGCTGAGAGTGATTGTTCCAAAAAGTATCTGTGATTTTTATGGATAGGCAAAAAGTGGGTTGTTTGGCTCCGGTAAATATCCAACCACTTGAGAATTCAAAACTTTCTTCTCCTTGAAATTTTTGGATCATTAGGACACTTGCATCCTCAACATGTTTCTGGCATGCATATCCACCACACTTAAGGCATGTTACGATCAGTTAGAAGTCCCTTTCCTATAAAATTCCACCAAGCTTAATATTAGGGGTTGTACTAGTGGAATTTCCCAAACACGGATAAAAAAACTTTGGAGTTCATTTTTCGTGCGTGGAATAATTTTCAAATTTTTTTGCATACATGGACTCTAAAATTTTTATTTTGTTATGGCTAATAATTTTTTTTTGACGAGAAAAATGGGGGAGTGAAAACTCAAGTTTGGATCTGAAAACAAATTTGAACATCAAAAAAATGCTGAGAGAGATAGTTCCAAAAAGTATCTGTGATATTTAAGGATAGGCAAAAAGTGGGTTGTTTGGCTCCAGTAAACATCCAACCACTTGAGAATTTGATTTTTTCTACTCCTTCATATTTTTGGATCATTAGGTCCTCATGCATCCTCGACATGTTTCTAGGATGCATATCCACCACACTTAAAGCATGTTAGGATCAGTTAGAAGTCCCTTTCCTATAAAATTCCACCAAGCTTATTATTATGGGTTGTACTAGTGGAATTTCCCAAACATGGATAACAAAACCTTGGACTTCAGTTTTAGTGCGTGGAATAATTTTCAAATTTTTTTTGCTTACATGGACTCTAAAATTTTCATTTTGTTATGCCTTATATCTTTTTTTTTACGAGAAAAATGGGGCAGTGACAACTCGAGTTTGGATCTGAATACAAATTTGAACATCTAAAAAATGCTGAGTGAGATTGTTCCAAAAAGTATCTGTGATTTTTAAGGATAGGCAAAATTGGGTTGTTTGACTCTGGTAAATATCCAACCACTTGAGAATTTGATTTTTTCTACTCCTTGAAATTTTTGGATCATTAGGTCCACTTGCATCCTCAACATGTTTCTGGCAAGCATATTGACCGCACTTAGCATGTTAGGTTCTGTTCGAAGTCCCTTTCCTAAAAAATTTCACCAAGCTTATTATTAGGGTTTGTACTAGTGGAATTTCCCAAACATGGATAACAAAACCTTGGAGTTCATTTTTAGTGCGTGAAATAATTTTCAAATTTTTTTTTGCATACATTGACTCTAAAATTTTCATTTTGTTATGCCTAATGTCTTTTTTGTTAACGAGAAAAATGGGGGAGTGAAAACTCAAGTTCGGATCTGAAAACAAATTTCAACATCCAAAAAATGCTGAGAGAGATAGTTCCAAAAAGTATCTGTGATTTTTAAGGATAGGCAAAAAGTGGGTTGTTTGGCTCCGGTAAATATCCAACCACTTGAGAATTTGATTTTTCCTACTCCTTGAAATTTTTTTATCATTAGGTCTACTTGCATCCTCAACATGTTTTTGGCATGCATATCCACCACACTTAAAGCCTGTTAGGATCTTATAGAAGTCCCTTTCCGATATAATTCCACCAAGCTTATTATTAGGGGTTGTACTAGTGGAATTTCCCAAACACGGCTAACAAAACCTTGGAGTTCATTTTTATTGCATGAAATAATTTTCAAATTTTTTTTTGCATACATGTACTCTGAAATTTTAATTTTGTTATGCCTTATATCTTTTTTGTTTACTAGAAAAATGGGGGAGTGAAAAATCACGTTTGGATTTGAAAACAAATTTGAACATCCTAAAAATGCTGAGAGAGATAGTTCCAAAAATTATCTGTGATTTTTATGGATAGGCAAAAAGTGGGTTGTTTGGCTCAGGTAATTATCCAACCACTTGAGAATTTGATTTTTTCTACTCCTTGAAATTTTTTGATCATTAGGACTACTTGCATACTCAACATGTTTCTGGCATGCATATCCACCACACTTAAGGCATGTTAGGATCAGTTAGAAGTCCCTTTCTTATAAAATTCCACCAAGCTTATTATAAGGGGTTGTGCTAGTGAAATTTCCCAAACACGGATAAAAAAACTTTGGAGTTCATTTTTAGTGCGTGAAATAATTTTCAAACTTTTTTTTGCATCCATGGAATCTAAATTTTTCATTTTGTTTGGCCTTATATCTTTTTTGTTTACGAGAAAAATGGGGGAGTGAAAACTCAAGTTTGGATCTGAAAACAATTTTGAACATCCAAAAAATATTGAGAGAGATTGTTCCAAAAAGTATCTGTGATTTTTATGGATAGGCAAAAAGTGGGTTGTTTGTCTCCGGTAAATATCCAACCACTTGAGAATTCAAATTTTTCTTCTCCTTGAAATTTTTGGATCATTAGGACCACTTGCATCCTCAACATGTTTCTGGCATGCATATCCACCACACTTAAGGCATGTTAGGATCAGTTAGAAGTCCCTTTCCTATAAAATTCCACCAATCTTATTATTATGGGTTGTACTAGTGGAATTTCCCAAACATGGATAACAAAACCTTGGAGTTCATTTTTAGTGCCTGATATAATATTCAAATTTTTTTTTTGCATACATGGACTCTAAAATTTTCATTTTGTTATGCCTTATTTCTTTTTTGTTTACGAAAAAAATGGTGGAGTGAAAACTCAAGGTTGAATATGAAAACAAATTGGTACATCAGAAAAATGGTGATAGAGATAGTTCCGAAAAGTATCTGTGATTTTTAAGGATAGGCAAAAAGTGGGTTGTTTGGCTCCGATAAATATCCAACCACATGAGAATTTGATTTTTTCTACTCCATGAAATTTTTGGATCATTAGGTCCACTAGCATCCTCAACATGTTTCTGGCATCCATATCCACCGCAATTAAAGCATGTTAGGATCAGTTTGAAGTCCGTTTCCATTAAAATTCCACCAACCTTATTGTAAGGGGTCGTACTAGTGGAATTTCCCAAACATGGATAACAAAACCTTGGAGTTCATTTTTAGTGCATGAAATAATTTTCAAATTGTTTTTGCATTCTTGGACTCTTAAATTTTCATTTTGTTATGCCTTATATCTTTTTCGTTTACGAGAAAAATGGGGGTGTAAAAACTCAAGTTTGGATCTGAAAACAAATTTGAACATCCAAAAAATGCTGAGAGAGATAGTTCCAAAAAGAATCTGTGATTTTTAAGGATTGGCAAAAAGTGGGTGGGTTGTTTGGCTCCCATAAATATCCAACCACTTGAGAATTTGATTTTTTCTACTCCTTGAAATTTTTGGATCATTAGGTCAACTTGCATCCTCAACATGTTTCTGGCATGCATATCCACCACACTTAAAGCATGTTAGGATCAGTTAGAAGTGCCTTTCCTATAAAATTCCACCAAACTTATTATTAGGCGTTGTACTAGTGCAATTTCCCAAACATGGCTAACAAAACCTTGCAGTTCATTTTTAGTGCATGAAATAATTTTCAAATTTTTTTTTGCATACATGGACTCTAAAATTTTCATTTTGTTAGGCCTTATATCGTTTTTTTTTATGAGAAAAATGGGGGAGTGAAACTCTCGTTTGGATTTGAAAACAAATTTGAACATCCAAAAAATGCTGAGAAAGATAGTTCCAAAAAGTATCAATTATTTTTAAAGATAGGCAAAAAGTGGGTTGTTTGGCTCCGGTAAATATCAAACCACTTGAGAATATTATTTTTTCCACTCCTAGAAAATTTTGGATCATTAGGTCCACTTGCATCCTCAACATGTTTCTGGCGTGCATATCCACTGCACTTAAAGCATGTTAGGATCAGTTAGAAGTGCCTTTCCTATGAAAGTCCACCAAGCTTATTATTAGTGGTTGTACTAGTGGAATTCCCAAACATGGGTAAAAAAACCGTGGAGTTCATTTTTAGTGCGTGAAATAATTTTCAAATTTTTTTTGCATACATGGTCTCTAAAATTTTCATTTTGTTATGCCAAATATCTTTTTTGTTTACGACAAAAATGGGGCAGTGAACACAAGTTTGGATCTCAAAACAAATTTGAACTTCCAAAAAATGCTAAGAGAGATAGTTCCAAAAAGTATCTGTGATTTTTAAGGATAGCCAAAAAGTGGGTAGTTTGGCTCCGGTAAATATCCAACCACTTGAAAATTTGATTTTTTCAACTCCTTGAAATTTTTGGATCATTAGGTCCACTTGCATCTGCAACATCTTTCTGGCATGCATATCTACCGCAATTAACGCATGTTAGGATCAGTTAGAAGTCCCATTCCAATAAAATTCCACCAAGCTTATTATTAGGGGTTGAACTAGTGGAATTTCCCAAACATGGATAACAAAACCTTGGAAATCATTTTTAGTGCGTGAAATATTTTTCAATTCTTTTTTGCATACATGGACTCTAAAATTTTCATTTTGTTATGCCTTTAATATTTTTTGTTTACGAGAAAAATGGGTGAGTGAAACTCAAGTTTGGATCTGGATAAAAATTTGAACATTCAAAAAATGCTGAGAGGGATAGTTCCAAAAAGTATCTGTGATTTTTAAGGATAGGCAAAAAGTGGGTGTTTTGGCTTCGGTAAATATCCAACCACTTGAGAATTTAATTTTTTCAACTCCTTGAAATTTTTGGATCATTAGGTCCACTTGCATCCTCAACATGTTTCTGGCATGCATATCCACGGCAGTTAAAGCATGTTAGGATAAGTTAGAAGTCCCTTTCGTATAAAATTCCCCCAAGCTTATTATTAGGGGTTATACTAGTGAAATTTCCCAAACATGGATAACAAAACCTTGAAGTTCATTTTTAGTGCGTGAAATAATTTTCAACTTTTTTTGCATACTTGTAGTCTAAAATTTTCATTTTTTTATGCCTAATATCTTTTCTGTTTACGAGAAAAATGGGGGAGTGAAAACTCACGTTTGGATCTGAAAACAAATTTGAACATCCAAAAAATGCTGAGAGAGAGTTCCAAAAAGTTTTTGTGATTTTTAAGGATACCCAAAAAGTGATTTGTTTGGCTCCGGTAAATATCCAACCACTTGAGAATTTGATCTTTTCTACTGCTTGAAATTTTAGGATCATTACGTCCACTTGCATCCTCAACATGTTTCTGACTTGCATATCCACCACACTGAAAGAATGTTAGGATCAGTTAGAAGTCCCTTTCCTGTAAAATTCCACCAAGCTTATTATTAGGGGTAGTACTAGTGGAATTTCCCAAACATATATAACAAAACCTTGGAGTTCATTTTAGTGCTTGAAATAATTTTAAAATTTTTTTTGCATACATGGACTCTAAAATTTTCATTTTTTTATTCCTTATATCCTTTTTGTTTACGAGAAAAATGGGGGAGTGAAAACTCAAGTTTGGATCTATAAACAAATTTGAACATCCAAAAAACGCTAAGAGAGATGGTTCCAAAAAGTATCTGTGATTTTTAAGGATAGGCAAAAAGTGGGTTGTTTGTCTTCGGTAAATATCCAACCACTTGAGAATTTGATTTTTTCTACTCCTTGAAAATTTTGGATCATTAGGTCCACTTGCAACCTCAACATCTTTCTGGCATGCATATCCACCGCAATTAACGCATGTTAGGATCAGTTAGAAGTCCCATTCCTATAAAATTCCACCAAGCTTATTCTTTGGGGTTGAACTACTGGAATTTCCCAAACATGGATAACAAAACCTTGGAAATCATTTTTAGTGCGTGAAATAATTTTCAATTCTTTTTTGCATACATGGACTCTAAAATTTTAATTTTGTTATGCCTTTAACCTTTTTTGTTTACGATAAAAATGGGGGAGTGAAACTCAAGTTTGGATCTGGACAAAAATTTGAACATCCAAAAAATGCTGAGAGGGATTGTTCCAAAAAGTATCTGTGATTTTTAAGGATAGGCAAAAAGTGGGTGTTTTGGCTTCGGTAAATATCCAACCACGTGAGAATTTGATTTTTTCAACTTCTTGAAAATTTTGGATCATGCGGTCCACTTGCATCCTCAACATGTTTCTTGCATGCATATCCACCGCAGTTAAAGCATGTTAGGATCAGTTAGAAGTCCCTTTTGTATAAAATTGCACCAAGCTTATTATTAGGGGTTGTACTAGTGGAATTTCCCAAACATGGATAACAAAACCTTGGAGTTCATTTTTAGTGCGAGAAATAATTTTTAATTTTTTTTTTGCGTACTTGGACTCTAAAATTTTCATATTTTTATGCCTAATATCTTTTCTGTTTACGAGAAAAATGGGGGAGTGAAAACTCAAGTTTGGATCTGAAAACAAATTTGAACATCCAAAAAATACTGAGAGAGATAGTTCCAAAAAGTTTTTGTGATTTTTAAGGATAGCCAAAAAGTGAGTTGTTTGGCTCCGGTAAATATCCAACCACTTGAGAATTTGATTTTTTCTACTGCTTGAAATTTTAGGATCATTAGGTCCACTTGCATCCTTAACATGTTTCTGGCTTGCATATCCACCACACTTAAAGCATGTTCGGATCAGTTAGAAGTCCCTTTCCTATAAAATTCCACCAAGCTTATTATTAGGGGTTGTACCAGTGAAATTTCCCAAACATGGATAACAAAAACCTTGGAGTTCATTTTTAGTGCGTGAAATAATTTTCTAATTTTTTTTAATACATGGACTCTAAAATTTTCATTTTGTTATGCCTAATATCTTTTTTTTTTTACGCGAAAAATGGGGGAGTGAACTCATGTTTGGATCTGAAAACAAATTTGAACATCCAAAAAATGCTAAGAGAGATAGTTCCGAAAAGTATCTGTGATTTTTAAGGATGGTCAAAAAGTGGGTTGTTTGGCTCCGGTAAATATCCAACCACTTGAGAATTTGATTTTTTCTACTCGTTGAAATTTTTGGATTATTAGGTCCACTTGCATCCTCAACATGTTTCTGGCATGCATATCCATCGCACTTAAAGCATGTTAGGATCAGTTTGAAGTCCCTTTCCTATAAAATTCAACCAAGCTTATTATTAGGGGTTGTACTAGTGGAATTTCCCAAACATAGATAAAAAAACCTTGGAGTTCATTTTTAGTGCGTAAATAATTTTCAAATTTTTTTTGCATACATGGACTCTAAAATTTTCATTTTTTTATTCCTTATATCTTTTTTGTTTACGAGACAAATGGGGGAGTGAAAACTCAAGTTTGGATCTGAAAACAAATTTGAATATCCAAAAAATGCTGAGAGAGATAGTTCCAAAAAGTATCTGTGATTTTTAAGGATAGGCAAAAAGTGGGTTGTTTGGCTCCGGTAAATCTCACACCACTTGAGAATTTGACTTTTTCTACTCCTTGAAAATTTTGGATCATTAGGTCCACTTGTATCCTCAACATCTTTCTGGCATGCATATCCACCGCAATTAAAGCATGTTAGGATCAGTTAGAAGTCCCATTCCTATAAAATTCCACCAAGCTTATTATTAGGGGTTGAACTAGTGGAATTTCCCAAACATGGATAACAAAACCTTGGAATTCATTTTTAGTGCGTGAAATAATTTTCAATTTTTTTTTGCATACATGGACTCTAAAATTTTCATTTTGTTGTGCCTTTTATCTTTTTTGTTTACGAAAAAAATGGGGGAGTGAAACTCAAGTTTGGATCTGGATAAAAATTTGAACATCCAAAAAATGCTAAAAGAGATAGTTCCAAAAAGTATCTGTGATTTTTAAGGATAGGCAAAAAGTGGGTTGTTTGTCTTCGGTAAATATCCAACCACTTGAGAATTTGATTTTTTCTATTCCTTGAAATTTTTGGATCATTAGGTCCACTTGCATCCTCAACATCTTTCTGGCATGCATATCCACCGCAATTAACGCATGTTAGGATCAGTTAGAAGTCCCATTCCTATAAAATTCAACCAAGCTTATTCTTTGGGGTTGAACTAGTGGAATTTCCCAAACATGGATAACAAAACCTTGGAAATTATTTTTAGTGCGTGAAATAATTTTCAATTCTTTTTTGCATACATGGACTCTAAAATTTTAATTTTGTTATGCCTTTAACCTTTTTTGTTTACGAAAAAAATGGGGGAGTGAAACTCAAGTTTGGATCTGGACAAAAATTTGAACATCCAAAAAATGCTGAGAGGGATAGTTCCAAAAAGTATCTGTGATTTTTAAGGATAGGCAAAAAGTGGGTGTTTTGGCTTCGGTAAATATCCAACCACTTGAGAATTTGATTTTTTCAACTCCTTGAAAATTTTGGATCATTAGGTCCACTTGCATCCTCAACATGTTTTGGCATGCATATCCACCACACTTAAAGCATCTTAAGATCAGTTAGAAGTCCCTTTCCTATAAAATTGCACCAAGCTTATTATTAGGGGTTGTACCAGTGGAATTTCCCAAACATGGATAACAAAAACCTTGGAGTTCATTTTTAGTGCGTGAAATAATTTTCTAGTTTTTTTTTAATACATGCACTCTAAAATTTCACTTTGTTATGCCTAATATCTTTTTTGTTTACGAGAAAAATGGGGGAGTGAACTCAAGTTTGGATCTGGATAAAAATTTGAACATCCAAAAAATGCTAAGAGAGATAGTTTCAAAAAGTATCTGTGATTTTTAAGGATAGGCAAAAAGTGGGTTGTTTGTCTTTGGTAAATATCCAACCACTTGACAATTTGATTTTTTCTATTCCTTGAAATTTTTGGATCATTAGGTCCACTTGCATCCTCAACATGTTTCTGGCATGCATATCCACCGCAGTTAAAGCATGTTAGGATCAGTTAGAAGTCCCTTTCGTATAACATTCCACCAAGCTTATTATTAGGGGTTGTACTAGTGGAATTTCCCAAACATTGATAAGAAAACCTTGGAGTTCATTTTTAGTGCATGAAATAATTTCATTTTTTTTTTTGCATACTTGGACTCTAAAATTTTCATTTTGTTATGACTAATATCTTTTCTGTTTACGAGAAAAATGGGGGAGTGAAAACTCAAGTTTAGATCTGAAAACAAATTTAAACATCCAAAAAATGCTGAGAGAGATAGTTCCAAAAAGTTTCTGTGATTTTCAAGGAGAGGCAAAAAGTGGGTCGTTTGGCTCTTGTAAATATTCAACCACATGAGAATTTGATTTTTTCTTCTCCTTGAAATTTTTGGATCATTAGGTCCACTTGCATCCTTAACATGTTTCTGGCTTGCATTTCCACCATACTTAAAGCATGTTTGGATCAGTTAGAAGTCCCTTTCCTATAAAATTCCACCAAGCTTATTATTAGGGGCTGTACTAGAGGAATTTCGCAAACATGGATAACAAAATCTTGGAGTTCATTTTTAGTGCGTGAAATAATTTTCTAATTTTTTTTTGCACACATGGACTCTAAAATTTTCATTTTGTAATGCCTCATATGTTTTTTGTTTAGGAGAAAAATGGGGGAGTGAAAACTCAAGTTTAGATCTGAAAACAAATTTTAACATAAAAAAAATGCTGAGAGACATAGTTCCAAAAAGTATCTGTGATTTTTAAGGATAGGCAAAAAGTGGTTTGGTTTGCTTCGGTAAATATCCAACCACTTGAGAATTTGATTTTTTCTACTCCTTGAAATTTTTGGATCATTAGGTCAACTTGCATCCTCAACATGTTTCTCGCATGCATATCCACCACACTTAAAGCATGTTGGGATCAGTTAGAAGTCCCTTTCCTATAAAATTCCACCAAGCTTATTATTAGGGTTTGTACTAGTGGAATTTCCCAAACATGGATAACAAAACCTTGGAGTTCATTTTTAGCACATGAAATAATTTTCAAATTTTTTTTTGCATACATGGACTCTAAAATTTTCATTTTGTTATGAGTAATATCTTTTCTATTTACGAGAAAAATGGGGGAGTGAAAACAAATTTGAACATCCAAAAAATGCTGAGAGAGATAGTTCCAAAAAGTATGGGTGATTTTTAAGCATAGGCAAAAAGTGGGTTGTTTGACTATGGTAAATATCCAACCACTTGAGAATTTGATTTTTTCTACTCCTTGAAATTTTTTGATTATTAGGTCCACTTGCATCCTCAACAAGTTTCTGGCATGCATATCCACTGCACTTAAAGCATGCTAGGATCAGTTAGAAGTCCCTTTGCTAAAAGACTCCACACAGCTTATTATTAGGGTTTGTACTAGTGGAATTTCCTAAACATGGACAACAAAACCTCTGAGTTCATTTTTAGTGCGTGAAATAATTTTAAAATTTTTTTTGCATACATGGACTCTTAAATTTTCATTTTGTTATGCCTCATATCTTTTTTGTTTACGAGAAAAATGGGGGAGTGAAAACTCAAGTTTGGATCTGAAAACAAATTTGAACATCCAAAAAATGCTGAGAGAGACAGTTCCAAAAAGTATCTGTGATTTTTAAGGATAGGCAAAAAGTGGGTTGTTTGGCTCCGGTAAAAATCCAACCACTAGAGAATTTGATTTTTTCTACTCCTTGAAATTTTTGGATCGTTAGGTCCACTTGCATCATCATTAGGATTCTGGCATGCATATCCACCACACTTAAAGCATGTTAGGATCAGTTAGAAGTCCCTTCCCTATAAAATTCCACCAAGCTTATTATTAGGGGTTGAACTAGTGGAATTTCCCAAATATGGATAACAAAACCTTGGAATTCATTTTTAGTACTTGAAATGACTTTAAATTTTTTTTTGCATTCATGGACTCTAAAATTTTCATTTTGTTATGCCTTTTTCTTTTTTGTTTACGAGAAAAATGGCGGAGTTAAAACTCAAGTTTGGATCTGGATAAAAATTTGAACATCCAAAAAATGCTGAGAGAGATAGTTCCAAAAAATATCTGTGATTTTTAAGGATAGGCAAAAAGTGGGTTGATTGGCTCCGGTAAATATCCAACCACTTGAGAATTTGATTTTTTCTACTCCTGGAAATTTTTGGATCATTAGGTCCACTTGCACCCTCAACATATTTCTGGCATGCATATCCACCACACTTAAAGCATGTGAGGATCAGTTAGAAGTCCCTTTCCTATAACATTCCACCAAGCTTATTATTAGGGGTTGTACTAGTGGAATTTCCCAAACATGGATAACAAAACCTTGGTGTTCATTTTTAGTGCGTTAAAAAAATTTCAAATTTTTTTTTGCATACATGGACTCTGAAATTTTCATTTTTTTATGCCTTATATCTTTTCTGTTTACGAGAAAGATGGGGGAGTGAAAACTCATGTTTGGATCTAAAAACAAATTTCAACATCCAAAAAATGCTGAGAGAGATTGTTCCAAAAAGTATCTGTGATTTTTAAGGATAGGCAAAAAGTGGGTTGTTTGGCTCCGTAAATAACCGACCACTTGAGAATAATTTTTTTTCTACTTTTTGAATTTTTTGGATTATTAGGTCTTCTTGTATCCTCAACATGTTTCTGGCAGGCATATCCACCACACTTAAAGCATGTTAGGATTAGTTAGAAGTCCCTTTCCTCAAAAATTCCACCAAGTTTATTATTAGGGGTTGTACTAGTGGAATTTCCCAAACATGGATAACAAAACCATGGGGTTCATTTTTAGTGCGTGAAATAATTTTCAAATTTTTTTTGCTTACAAGGACTTTAAAATTTTCATTCTGCTATGCCTTATATCTTTTTTGTTTACGAGAAAAATGGGGGAGTGAAAACCCAAGTTTGGATCAGAAAACAAATTTGAACATCCAAAAAATGCTGACAGAGATAGTTCAAAAAAGTATTTGTGATTTTTAACGATAGGCAAAAATTGGGTTGTTTGGCTCCGGTAAATATCCAACCACTTGAGAATTTGTTTTTTTCTACTCCTTGAAATTTTTGGATCATTAGGTCCACTTGCATCCTCAACATGTCTTTTGCATGCATATCCACCACACTTAAAAGCATGTTAGGATTAGTTAGAAGTCCCTTTCCTATAAAATTCCACCAAGCTTATTATTAGGGGTTGTACTAGTGGAATTTCCCAAACATGGATAACTAAACCTCTGTTGTCATTATCAGTGCGTGAAATAATTTTCAAATTTTTCTTTGCATACATGGACTCTAAAATTTTTATTTTGTTATGCCTTATATCTTTTTTGTTTACGAGAAAAATGGGGGAGTGAAAACTCAAGTTTGGATTTGAAAACAAATTTGAACATCCCAAAAATGCTGAGTGAGATTGTTCCAAAAAGTATCTGTAATTTTTAAGGATAGGCAAAAAGTGGGTTGTTTGGCTCCGATAAATAACCAACCACTTGAGAATTTGATTTTTTCTACTCCTTGAATTTTTTGGATCATTAGGTCCACTTGCATCCTCAACATGTTTATGGCATGGATATCCACCACATTTCAAGCATGTTAGGATCAGTTAGAAGTCCCTTTCCACTAAAATTCCACCAAGTTTATTATCAGGGGTTGTACTAGTGGAATTTCCCAAACATGGATAACAAAACCATGGTGTTCGTTTTTAGTGCGTGAAATAATTTTCAAATTTTTTTTGCATACATGGACTCTAAAATTTTCATTACGTTATGCCTTATATCGTTTTTGTTTAAGAGAAAAATGGGGGAGTGAAAACTAAAGTTTGGATCTGAAAACAAATTTGAACATCCAAAAAAATGCTGAGAGAGATAGTTCCAAAAAGTATCTATGATTTTTAAGGATAGGCACAAAGTGGGTTGTTTGGCTCTTGTAAATATCCAACCACTTGAGAATTTGATTTTTTCAACTCCTTGAAATTTTTGGATCATTAGGTCCACTTGCATCCTCAACATGTTTCTGGCATGCATATCCACCACACTTAAAGCATTTTAGGATCAGTCAAAAGTCCCTTTCCTATAAAATTCCACGAAGCTTATTATTAGGGGTTGTACTAGTGTAATTTCCCAAACATGGATAATAAAACCTTGGAGTTCATTTTTAGTGTGTCAAATAATTTTCAAATTTTTTATGCATACTTGGACTCTAAAATTTTCATTTTGTTATGCCTTATATCTTTTTTTGGTTACGAGGCAAATCAGAGAGTGAAAATTCAAGTTTGGATCTGAAAAAAAATTTGAACGTACAAAAAATGCTGAGAGAGATAGTTCCAAAAAATATCTGTGATTTTTAAGGATAGGCAAAAAGTGGGTTGTTTGGCTTTGGTAAATATCCAACCACTTGAGAATTTGATTTTTTCTACTCCTTGAAATTTTTGGATCATTACCTCCACTTGCATCCTCAACATGTTTCTGGCATGCATATCCACCACACTGAAAGCATGTTGGGATCAGTTAGAAGTCCCTTTCCTATAAAATTCCGCCAAGCTTATTATTAGGGGTTGTACTAGTGGAATTTCCAAAAGATGGATAACAAAACCTTGGAGTTCATTTTTAGTGCGTCAAATAGTTTTCTAATTTTTTTCATATCCATGGACTCTAAAATTTTCATTTTTTTATGCCTTATATCTTTTTTGGCTTACTAGAAAAATGCGGGTGTGAAAACTCAAGTTTGAATCTGAAAAGAAATTTGAACATCCAAAAAATGGCTGAGAGAGATAGTTCCAAAAAGTATCTGTGTTTTTTAAGGATAGGCACAAAGTGGGTTGTTTGGCTTATGTAAATATCCATCCACTTGAGAATTTGATTTTTTGTACTCCTTGAAATTTTTGGATCATTAGGTCCACTTGCATCCTCAACATGTTTCTGGCATGCTTATCCACCACACTTAAAACATGTTAGGATCAGTTAGAAGTCCCTTTCCTATAAAATTCCACCAAGCTTATTATTAGGGGTTGTACTAGTGGAATTTCCCAAACATGGATAACAAAACCTTGGAGTTCATTTTTAGTGCGTGAAATAATTTTCAATTTTTTTATGCATACTTGGACTCTAAAATGTTCATTTTGATATGCCTTATATCTTCTTTTGTTTACGAGACAAATGGGGGAGTGAAAACTCAAGTTTGGATCTAAAAACAAATTTGAACATCCAAAAAATGCTGAGAGAGATAGTTCCAAAAAGTATCTGTGATTTATAAGGATAGGCAAAAAGTGGGTTGTTTGGCTCTGGTAAATATCCAACCACTTGGGAATTTGATTTTTTCTACTCCTTGAAATTTTTGGATCATTTGGTCCACTTGCATCCTCAACATATTTCTGGCATGCATATCCACCACACTTGAAGCATGTTAGGATCAGTTAGAAGTCCCTTTCCTATAAAATTCAACCAAGCTTATTATTAGGGGTTGTACTAGTGGAATTTCCCAAAGATAGACAACAAAACCTTGGAGTTCATTTTTAGTTCGTCAAATAATTTTCAAATTATTTTTGCATACTTGGACTCTAAAATTTTCATTTTTTTATGCCTTATATCTTTTTTGTTTACGAGAAAAATGGGGGAGTGAAAACTCAAGTTTGGATCTGCAAACAAATTTGAGCATCCAAAAAATGCTGAGAGAGATAGTTCCAAAAAGTATCTGTGATTTATAAGGATAGGCAAAAAGTGGGTTGTTTTGTTCTGGTAAATATCCAACCACTTGAGAATTTAATTTTTTCTACTTGCATCCTCAACATGTATCTGGCATGCATATCCACCATGCTTAAAACCTGTTCGGATCAGTTAGAAGTCCCTTTTTTTATAAAATTTCACCATGCATTATTAAGGGTTGTACTAGTGGAATTTCCCAAACACGGGTAACAAACCTTGGAGTTCATTTTTAGTGCGTGAAATAATTTTCAAATTTTTTTTGCATACATGGACTCTAAAATTTTCATTTTGTTATGCCTCATATCTTTTTTTGTTTACGAGAAAAATGGTGGAGTGAAAACTCAAATTTGGATCTGAAAACAAATTTGAACACCCAAAAAATGCTGAGAGAGATAGTTCAGAAAAGTATCTGTGATGTTTTTGGATAGGCAAAAAGTGGGTTGTTGGCTCTAGTAATTATTCAACCACTTGAGAATTGTATTTTATCTACTCCATGAAATTTTGGATCATTAGGTCCACTAGCATCATCAACATGTTTCTGGCATGCTTATCCACCACGCTTAAAACTTGTTAGGAACAGTTAAAAGTCCCTTTTTTTATAAAATTCCACCAAGCATATGATTAAGGGTTGTACTAGTGGAATTTCCCAAACATGGGTAACAAACCTTGGAGTTCATTTTTAGCGCGTGAAATAATTTTAAATTTTTTTTTTACATACATGGCCTCTAAAATTTTCATTTTGTTATGCCTTACATCTTTTTTTGATTACGAGAAAAATGGGGGAGTGAAAACTCAAATTTGGATCTGAAAACAAATTTGAACATCCAAAATATGCTGAGAGAGATAGTTCCAAAAAGTATCTGTGATTTTTAAGGATAGGCAAAAAGTGGGTTGTTTGGCTCTGGTAAATATCCAACCACTTGAGAATTTGATTTCTTCTACTCCTTGAAATTTATGGATCATTAGGACCACTTGCATCCTCAACATGTTTCTGGCTTGCATATCCACCTCACTCAAAGCATGTTAGGATCAGTTAGAAGTCCATCTTCCTATAAAATTCCAGCAAGCTTATTATTAGGGGTTGTACTAGTGGAATTTCTTAAACATGGATAACAAAACCTTGGAGTTCATTTTTAGTGCCTGAAATAATTTTCAAAATTTTTTTGAATACATGGACTCTAAAATTTTTATTTGGTTATGGCTTATATCGTTTTTATTCACGAGAAAAATGTGGGAGTGAAAACTCATGTTTGGATCTGAAAAAAAATTTGAACATCCACAAATGCTGAGAGAGATAGTTCCAAAAAGTATCTGTGATTTTTAAGGATAGGCAAAAAGTGGGTTGTTTGGCTCTGGTAAATATCCAACCACTTGAGAATTTGATTTTTTCTACACATTGAAATTTTTGGATCATTAGGACCACTTGCATCCTCAACATGTTTCTGGCATGCATATCCACAACACTTAAAGCATGTTAGGATCAGTTAGAAGTCCCTTTCCTATAAAATTCCAGCAAGCTTATTATTAGGAAATGTACTAGTGGAATTTCCGAAACATGGATAATTAAACCTAGGAGTTCATTTTTAGTGCGTGAAATAATTTTCAAATTTTTTTTGCATACATAGACTCTAAAATTTTCATTTTGTTATGCCTTATATCTTTTTTTGTTTACGAGAAAAATGGGGGTGTGAAAACTCAAGTTTGGATCTGAAAACAAATTTGAACATCCAAAAAATGCTAAGAGAGATAGTTCCAAAAAGTATCTGTGACTTTTAAGTATACGCAAAAAGTCGGTTGTTTGGCCCTGGTAAATATCCAACCACTTGAGAATATTATTTTTTCTACTCCATGAAATTTTTGAATCATTAGGTCTACTTGCATCCTCAACATATTTCTAGCATGCATTTCCCCTACACTTAAAGCATGTTAGGATCAGTTAGAAGTCCCTTTCCTATAAAATTCCACCAAGCTTATTATTAGGGGTTGTACTAGTGGATTTTCCCATACATGGATAACAAAACCTTGCAGTTCATTTTTAGTGCGTGAAATAATTTTCAAATTTTTTTTGCATACATGGACTCTAGAATTTTAATTTTGTTATTCCTTATATCTTTTTTTGTTTCCGAGAAAAATGGGGGAGTGAAAACTCAAGTTTGGATCAGAAAACAAATTTGAACATCCAAAAAATGCTGAGAGAGATAGTTCCAAAAAGTATCTTTGATTTTTAAGGATAGGCAAACAGTGGCTTGTTTGGCTCTGGTAAATATCCAACCACTTGAGAATTTGATTTTTTCTGCTCTTTGAATTTTTTGGATCATTAGGTCCACTTGCATCCTCAACATGTTTCTGGCATGCATATCCACTACACTTAAAGCAAGTTATCAGTTAGAAGTCCCGTTCCTATAAAATTCTACCAAGCTTATTATGAGGGTTTGTACTAGTGGAATTTCCCAAACATGGATAACGAAACCTTGGAGTTCATTTTCAGTGCATCAAATAATTTTCAAATTTTTTTTCCATACATGGATTCCAAAATTTCCATTTTGTTATGCCTTATATCTTTTTTTGTTTACGAGAAAAATGGGGGAGTGAAGACTCTAGTTTGGATCTGAAAAAAATTTGAACATCCAAAATATGCTGAGAGAGATAGTTCCAAAAAGTATCTGTGATTTTTAAGGATACCCATAAAGTGGGTTGTTTGGCTCTGGTAAATATCCAACCACTTGAGAATATTATTTTTTCTACTCCTTGAAATTTTTGGATCATTAGGTCCACTATCATCCTCAACATGTTTCTGGCATGCATATCCACCACACTTAAAGCATGTTAGGATCAGTTAGAAGTCTCTTTCCTATAAAATTCTACCAAGCTTATTATTAGGGGTTGTACTAGTGGAATTTCCCAAACATGGATAACAAAACCTTGGAGTTAATTTTTAGTGCGTGAAATAATTTTCAAATTATTTTTGCATACATGGACTCTAAAATTTTCATTTTGTTATGCCTTATATCTTTTTTGTTTATGAGAAAAATGGGGGAGTGAAAACTCAAGTTTGGATCTGCAAAAATATTTGAGCATCCAAAAAATGCTGAGAGAGATAGTTCCAAAAAGTATCTGTGATTTATAAGCATAGGAAAAAAGTGGGTTGTTTGCTTCTGGTAAATATCCAACCTCCTGAGAATTTGATTTTTTCTACTCCTTGGAATTTTTGGATCATTAGGTCCACTTGCATCCTCAACATGTATCTGGCATGCATACCCACCACACTTAAAACATGTTAGGATCAGTTAGAAGTCCCTTTCCTATAAAATTCCACCAAACTTATTATTGGGGATTGCACTAGTGGAATTTCCCAAACATAGATAACAAAACCTTGGTGTTCATTTTTAGTGCGTGAAATAATTTTCAAATTTTTTTTGCATACAGGGAATCTAAATTTTCAATTTGTTATGCCTTATATCTTTTATGTTTGCGAGAAAAATGGGGAAGTGAAAACTCAAGTTTGGATCTGCAAACAAATTTGAGCATCCAAAAAATGATGAGAGAGATAGTTCCAAAAAGTATCCGTGATTTATATGGTTAGGCAAAAAGTGGGTTGTTTGCTTCTGGTAAATATCCAACCACTTGAGAATTTGATTTTATCTACTCCTTGAAATTTTTGGATCATTAGGTCCACTTGCATCCTCAACATGTTTGTGGCAGGCATATCCACCACAATTAAAGCATGTTAGGATCAGTTAGAAGTCTCTTTCCTATAAAATTCCACCAAGCTTATTATTAGGGGTTGTACAAGTGGAATTTCCCAAAAATGGATAACAAAACCTTGGAGTTCATTTCTAGTGTGTGAAATAATTTTCAAATTTTTTTTGCATACATGGACTCTAAAAGTTTCATTTTGTTATGCCTTATATCTTTTTTTGTTTACGAGAAAAATGGGGGAGTGAAAACTCAAGTTTGGATTTAAAAACAAGTTTGAACATCCAAAAAATGCTGAGAGAGATGGTTCCAAAAAGTATCTGTGATTTTTAGGGATAGGAAAAAAGTGGGTTGTTTTGCTCTAGTAAATATCCAACCACTCGAGAATTTGATTTTTTCTACTCCTTGAAATTTTTGGATCGTTTGGTCCACTTGCATCGTCAACATGTTTCTGGCATGCATATCCACCACACTTAAAGAAGGTTAGGATCAGTTAGAAGTCCCTTTTGCTATAACATTCCACCAAGCTCTTCATTAGGGGTTGTACTAGTGGAATTTCCCAAACAAGGATAACAAAACCTTGGAGTTCATTTTTAGCACGTGAAATAATTTTCAAATTTTTTTTGCATACATGGACTCTAAAATTTTTATTTTGGTATGCCTTATATATTTTTTTTGTTGACGAGAAAAATAGGGGAGTGAAAACTCAAGTTTGGATCTGAAAACAAATTTGAACATCCAAAAAATTCTGAGAGAGATAGTTCCAAAAAGTATCTCTGATTTATAAGGATTGGCAAAAAGTGGGTTGTTTGGCTCTGGTAAATATCTAACCACTTGGGAATTTGATTTTTTCTACTCCTTGAAATTTTTGCATCATTAGGTCCACTTGCATACTCAACATGTTTTTGGATTGCATATCCAGCACACTTAAAACATGTTAGGATCAGTTAGAAGTCCCTGTTTTTATAAAATTCCACCAAGTTTATTACTAAGGGTTGTACTAGTGGAATTTCCCAAACATGGATAACAAACCTTGGGGTTCATTTTTAGTGCATGAAATAATTTTCAAATTGTTTTTGCATGCATGGACTCTAAAATTTTCATTTTGTTAGGTCTCATATCTTTTTTTGTTTACGAGAAAAATGGGGGAGTGAAAACTCAAATTTGGATCTGAAAACAAATTTGAACATCCAAAAAATGTTGAGAGAGATAGTTCCAAAAAGTATCTATGATTTTTAAAGATAGGCAAAAAGTGGGTTGTTTGGCTCTGGTAAATATCCAACCACTTGAGAATTTTATTTCTTCTACTCCTTGAAATTTTTGTATCATTAGGACCACTTGCATCCTCAAAATGTTTCTGGCATGCATATCCACCTCACTTAAAGCATGTTAGGAACAGTTAGAAGTCCATCTTCCTATAAAATTCCAGCAAGCTTATTATTAGGGGTTGTACTAGTGGAATTTCCCAAACATGGATAACAAAACCTAGCAGTTCATTTTTAGTGCGTGAAATAATTTTCAAATTTTTTTTGCATACATGGACTCTAAAATTTTTATTTGGTTATGGCTTCTATCGTTTTTATTCACGAGAAAAATGGGGGACTAAAAACTCAAGTTTGGATCTGAAAACTACTTTGAACATCCAACAAATGCTGAGAGAGATAGTTCCAAAAAGTATCTGTGATTTTTAAGGATAGGCAAAAAGTGGGTTGTTTGGCTCTCGTAAATATGCAACCACTTGAGAATTTGATTTTTTTCTACTCCTTGAAATTTTTGGATCATTAGGACCACTTGCATCCTCAACATGTTTCTGGCATGCATATCCACAACACTAAAAGCATGTTAGGATCAGTTAGAAGTCCCTTTCCTATAAAATTCCACCAAGCTTATTATTAGGGATTGTACGAGTGGAATTTCCGAAACATGGATAACAAAACCTTGGCGTTCATTTTAAGTGCGTGAAATAATTTTCAAATTTTTTTTGCATACATGGACTCTAAAATTTTCATTTTTTTATGCCTTATATCTTTTTTTTTTACGAGAAAAATGGGGGTGTGAAAACTCAAGTTTGGATCTGAAAACAAATTTGAACATCCAAAAAATGCTGAGAGAGATAGTTCCAAAAAGTGTCTATGATTTTTAAGGATAGGCAAAAAGTCATTTGTTTGGCTCTGGTAAATATCCAACCATTTGAGAATATTATTTTTTCTACTCCTTGAAATTTTTGGATCATTAGGTCCACTTGCATCCTGAACATGTTTCTGGCATGCATATCCACCACACTTAAAGCATGTTAGGATCAATTAGAAGTCCCTTTCCTATAAAATTCCACCAAACTTATTATTAGGAGTTGTACTTGTGGAATTTCCCATACATGGATAACAAAACCTTGGAGTTCATTTTTAGTACGTGAAATAATTTTCAAATTTTTTTGGCATACATGGACTCTAAAATTTTCATATTGTTATGCCTTATGTCTTTTTTTGTTTCCGAGAAAAATGGGGGAGTGAAAACTCAAGTTTGGATCAGAAAACAAATTTGAACATCCAAAAAATGCAGAGAGAGATAGTTCCAAAAAGTATCTTTGATTTTTAAGGATAGGCAAACAGTGGGTTGTTTGGCTCTGGTAAATATCCAACCACTTGAGAATTTGATTTTTTCTGCTCTTTGAAATTTTTGGATCATTAGGTCCACTTGCATCCTCAACATGTTTCTGGCATGCATATCCACCACACTTAAAGCATGTTAGGATCAGTTACAAGTCCCGTTCTTATAAAATTCCACCAAGCTTATTTTTAGGGTTTGTACTAGTGGAATTTCCCAAACATAGATAACGAAACCTTGGAGTTCATTTTCAGTGCATCAAATAATTTTCAAATTTTTTTGGCATACATGGACTCCATAATTTCCATTTTGTTATGCCTAATATCTTTTTTTGTTTACGAGAAAAATGGGGGAGTGAAAACTCAAGTTTGGATCTGAAAAAAAATTTGAACATCCAACAAATGCCGAGAGAGATAGTTGCAAAAAGTATCTGTGATTTTTAAGGATAGGAGAAAAGAGGGTTGTTTGGCTCTGGTAAATATCCAACCACTTGAGAATTTGATTTTTTCTGCTCCTTGAAATTTTTGGATCATTAGGTCCACTTGCATCCTCAACATGTTTCTGGCATGCATATCCACCACACTTAAAGCATGTTAGGATCAGTTAGAAGTCCCTTTCCTATAAAATTCTACCAAGCTTATTATTAGGGGTTGTACTAGTGGAATTTCCCAATCATGGATAACAAAACCTTGGTGTTCATTTTTAGTGCGTGAAATAATTTTCAAATTATTTTTGCATACATGGACTCTAAAATTTTGATTTTGTTATGCCTTATATGTTTTTTGTTTACGAGAAAAATGGGGGAGTGAAAACTCAAGTTTGGATCTGCAAACAAATTTGAGCATCCAAAAAATGCTGAGAGAGATAGTTCCAAAAAGTATCTGTGATTTATAAGGATAGGCAAAAAGTGGGTTGTTTTCTTCTGGTAAATATCCAACCTCCTGAGAATTTGATTTTTTCTACTCCTTGGAATTTTTGGATCATTAGGTCCACTTGCATCCTCAACATGTATCTGGCATGCATATCCACCACACTTAAAACATGTTAGGATCAGTTAGAAGTTCCTTTCCTATCAAATTCCACCAAGCTTATTATTAGGGATAGTACTAGTGGAATTTCCCAAACATAGATAACAAAAAGTTGGAGTTCATTTTTAGTACGTGAAATAATTTTCAAATTTTTTTTGCATACAGGGAATCTAAAATTTTCATTTTGTTATGCCTTATATCTTTTTTCTTTGCGAGAAAAATGGGGAAGTGAAAACTCAAGTTTGGATTTGCAAACAAATTTGAACATCAAAAAAATGTTGAGAGAGGTAGTTCCAAAAAGTATCTGTGATTTATAAGGCTAGGAAAATAGTGGGTTGTTTGCTTCTGGTAAATATCCAACCACTTGAGAATTTCATTTATCTTCTCCTTGAAATTTTTGGATCATTAGGTCCACTTGCATCCTCAACATGTTTGTGGCATGCATATCCACCACACTTAAAGCATGTTAGGATCAGTTTGAAGTCCCTTTCCTATAAAATTCAACCAAGCTTATTATTAGGGGTTGTACTAGTGGAATTTCCATAACATGGATAACAAAACCTTGGAGTTCATTTTTAGTGTGTCAAATAATTTTCAAATTGTTTTTGCATACATGGACTCTAAAATTTGAATTTATGTATGCCTTATATCTTTTTTTGTTGACGAGAAAAATGGCGGAGTGAAAACTCTAGTGTGGATCTGAAAACAAATTTGAACATCAAAAAAATGTTGAGAGAGATAATTCCAAAAAGTATCTTCTATTTTTAAGGATAGGCAAAATGTGGGTTGTTTGGCTCTGGTAAATATCCAACCACTTGAGAATTTGATTTTTTCTACACATTGAAAGTTTTGGATCATTAGGTCCACTTGCACTCAACATGTTTCTGGTATGCATATCCACCACACTTAAAGCATGTTAGGATCAGTTAGAAGTCCTATTCCTAAAAAAATCCACCAAGCTTATTATTAGGGGTTGTACTAGTGGAATTTCCCAAAGATGGATAACAAAACCTTGGAGTTCAATTTTAGTGCGTGAAATTATTTTCAAATTTTTTTTGCATACATGGACTCTAAAATTTTCATTTTGTTATGCCTTATATCTTTTTTTGTTTACGAGAAAAATGGGGGAGTGAAAACTCAGGTTTGGATTTAAAAACAAATTTGAACATCCAAAAAATGCTAAGAGAGATAGTTCCAAAAAGTATCTGTGATTTTTAGGTATAGGCAAAAAGTGGGTTGTTTGGCTCTGGTAAATATCCAACCACTTGAGAATTTGATTTTTTCTACTCCTTGAAATATTTGGATCAGTTGGTCCACTTGCATCCTCAACATATTTCTGGCATGCATATCCACCACACTTAAAGCATGTTAGGATCAATTAGAAGTCCCTTTCGTATAAAATTCCACCAAGCTTATTAATGCGGGTTGTACTAGTGGAATTTCCCAAACATGCATAACAAAGCCATGGAGTTCATTTTTACTGCATGAAATAATTTTCAAATTTTCTTTGCATACATGGACTCTAAAATTTTCATTTTCTTATGCCTTATATCTTTTTTTGTTTACGACAAAAATGGGGGAGTGAAAACTCAAGTTTGGATTTAAAAACAAATTTGAACATCTAAAAAATGCTGAGAGATATAGTTCCAAAAAGTATCTTCTATTTGTAAGGATAGGCAAAAAGTGGGTTGTTTGGCTCTGGTAAATATCCAACCACTTGAGAATTTGAAATTTTCTACACTTTGAAAGTTTTGGATCATTAAGTCTACTTGCATCCTCAACATGTTTCTGGCATGCATTTCCACCACTCTTTTAGCATGTTAGGATCAGTTAGAAGTCTTGTTCGTAAAAAATTCCACCAAGCTTATTATTAGGGGTTGTACTAGTGGAATTTCCCAAACATCGATAACAAAACCTTGGAGTTCATTTTTAGTGGGTGAAATTATTTTCAAATTTGTTTTGCATCCATGGACTCTAAAATTTTCACTTTCATATGCCTTATATCTTTTTTTGTTTACGAGAAAAATGGGGGAGTGAAAACTCAAGTTTGGATCTGAAAACAAATTTTAACATCCAAAAAATGCTGAGAGAGATAGTTCCAAAAAGTATCTTCGATTTTTAAGGATAGGCAAAAAGTGGGTTGTTTGGCTCTCGGAAATATCCAACCACTTGACAATTTGATTTTTTTTGCTCTTTGAAATTTTTGGATCATTAGGTGCACTTGCATCCTCAACATGTTTCTGGCATGCATATCCACCACACTTAAAGAATGTTAGGATCAGTTAGAAGTCCCGTTACTATAAAATTCCACCAAGGTTATTATTAGGGGTTGTACTAGTGAAATTTCCCAAACATGGATAACAAAACCTTGGAGTTCATTTTTAGTGTGAGAAAAAATTTTCAAATTTTTTTGCATACATGGACTCTTAAATTTTTATTTTGTTATGCCTTATATCGTTTTTGTTCACGAGAAAAATGGGGGAGTGAAAACTCAAGTTTGGATCTGAAAATAAATTTCAACATGCAAAAAATGCTGAGAGAGATAGTTCCAAAAAGTATCTGTGATTTTTATGGATAGGAATAAAGTGGGTTGTTTGGCTTTGGTAAATATCCAACCACTTGAGAATTTGATTTTTTCTACTCCTTGAAATTTTTGGATCATTAGGTCCACTTGCATCCTCAACATGTTTCTGGCATGCATATCCACCACACTTAAAGCATGTTAGGATCAGTTCGAAGTCCCTTTCCTATAAAATTCTGCCAAGCTTATTATTAGTGGTTGTACATGTGGAATTTCCCAAACATGGAAAACAAAACCTTGGAGTTCATTTTTAGTGCGTGAAATATTTTCCAATTTTTTTTGCATACATAAACTCTAAAATTTTTATTTTGTTATGCCTTATATCTTTTTTGTTTACGAGAAAAATGGGAGAGTGCAAACTCAAGATTGGATCTGAAAACAAATTCAAACATCCAAAAGGGAAATACACAAATGCTCAGAGAGATAGTTCAAAAAAGTTTCTGTGATTTTTAAGGATAGGCAAAAAGTGGGATGTTTATTGCTCGTAAATATCCAACCACTTGAGAATTTGATTTTTTCTAGTCCTTGAAATTTTTGTATCATTAGGTCCACTTGCATCCTCAACATGTTTTTGGCATGCATATCCACCACACTTAAAGCATGTTGGGATCAGTTAGAAGTCCCTTTCCTATAAAATTGCACCTAGCTTATTATTAGGGGTTGTACTAGTGGAATTTCCCAAACATGGATAACAAAACATTGGAGTTCATTTTTAGTGCATGAAATAATTTTCAAATTTTTTTGCATACATGAACTCTTAAATTTTCATTTTCTTATGCCTTATATCTTTTTTCTTTACGTGAAAAATGGGAGAGTGAAAACTCAAGTTTGGATCTGAAAACAAATTTGAACATCCAAAATCAAAATGCACAAATGCTGAGAAAGAAAGTTCAAAAAAGTATCTGTTATTTTTAAGGATAGGCAAAAAGTGGGTTGTTTGGCTCTAGTAAATATCCAACCACTTGAGAATTTGATTTTTTCTACTCCTAGAAATTTTTGGAACATTAGGTCCACTTGCATCCTCAACATGTTTCTGGCATATCCACCACACTTAAAGCATGTTAGGGTCAGTTAGAAGTCCCTTTCCTATAAAATTCCACCAAGCTTATTATTAGGGGTTCTTCTAGAGGAATTTCCCAAACATGGATAACAAAACGTTAGACTTCATTTTTAGTGCATGAAATAATTTTCAAATATTTTTTGCATAAATGAACTCTAAAATTTTCATTTTGATATGCCTTTTATCTTTTTTGTTTACGAGAAAAATGGGAGAGTGAAAACTCAAGTTTGGATCCGAAAAAAAATTTGAACATCCAAAATAGAAATGCACAAATGCTGAGAGAGATAGCTCCAAAGAGTATCCGTGATTTTTCAGGATAGGCAAAAAGTGGGTTGTTAGGTTCTAGAAAATATCCAACCACTTGAGAATTTGATTTTTTCAACTCCTTGAAACTTTTGGATCATTAGGTCCACTTGCATCCTCAACATGTTTCTCGCATGCATATCCACCACATTTAAAGCATGTTAGGGTCAATTAGAAGTCCCTTTCCTATAAAATTCCACCAAGCTTATTAATAGGGGTTGTACTAGTGGAATTTCCCAAACATGGATAACAAAACCTTGGAGTTCATTTTTAGTGCGTGAAATAATTTCATTTTTTTTTGCATACATGAACTCTAAAATTTTCATTTTGTTATGCCTTATATGTTTTTTGTTTACGTGAAAAATGGGATAGTGAAAACTCAAGTTTGGATCTGAAAACAAATTTAAACATCCAAAATGGAAATGCAAAAATGCTGAGGGAGATAGCTCCAAAGTGTATCAGTGATTTTTCTGGATAGGCAAAAAGTGGGTTGTTAGGCTCTAGAAAATATCCAACCACTTGAGAATTTGATTTTCTCTACTCCTTGAAACTTTTGGATCATTAGGTCCACTTGCATCCTCAACATGTTTCTCGCATGCATATCCACCACATTTAAAGCATGTAAGGGTCAATTAGAAGTCCCTTTCCTATAAAATTCCACCAAGCTTATTAATAGGGGTTGTACTAGTGGAATTTCCCAAACATGGATAACAAAACCTTGGAGTTCATTTTTAGTGCGTGAAATAATTTCATTTTTTTTTGCATACATGAACTCTAAAATTTTCATTTTGTTATGCCTTATATGTTTTTTGTTTACGTGAAAAATGGGAAAGTGAAAACTCAAGTTTGGATCTGAAAACAAATTTAAACATCCAAAATGGAAATGCAAAAATGCTGAGAGAGATAGTTCCAAAAAGTATCAGTGATTTTTAAGGATAGGCAAAAACAGGTTGTTTGGCTTAGGTAAATATCCAACCACCTCAGAATTTGATTTTTTCTTCTCCTTGAAATTTTTCGATCATTAGGTCCACTTGCATCCTCAACCTGTTTGTGGCATGCATATCCACCACACTTAAAGCACGTTAGGATCAGTTAGAAGTCCCCTTCCTATAAAATTCCACCAAGCTTATTATTTGGGGTTGTACTAGTGGAATTTCCCAAACATGGATAACAAAACCTTGGAGTTCATTTTTAGAGCGTGAAATAATTTTCAATTTTTTTTGCATACACGAACTCTAAAATCTTCATTTTGTTATGCCTAATATCTTTTTTGGTCACCAAAAAAATGGGAGAGTGAAAACTCAAGTTTGGATTTTAAAACAAATTGGAACAACCAAAATGGAAATGCACAAATGCTGAGGTAGAGAGCTCCAAAAAGTATCTGTGATTTTTAAGGATAGGCAAAAAGTGGGTTGTTTGGCTCTTGTAAATATCCAACAATTGAGAATTTGATTTTTTCTACTCCTTGAAATTTTTGGATCATTAGGTCCACTTGCATCCTCAACATGTTTCTGGAATGCATATCCACCACACTTAAAGCATGTTAGGGTATGTTAGAAGTCCCTTTCCTAAAAAATTCCACCATGCTTATTATTAGGGGTTGTACTAGTGGAATTTCCCAAACATGGATAACAAAACCTTGGAGTTATTTTTTAGTGCGTGAAATAATTTTCAAATTTTTTTTGCAAAACATGGACTCTAAAATTTTCATTTTGTTATGCCTTATATCTTTTTAGTTTACGAGAAAAATGGGAGAGTGAAAACACAAGTTTGGATCTGAAAACAAATTTGAACATCAAAAATAAAAATGCACAAATGCTGAGAGAGATAGTTCCAAAAAGTATCTGTGATTTTTAAGGATAGGCAAAAAGTGGGTTGTTTGGCTCTGGTAAATATCCAACCACTTTAGAATTTGATTTTTTCTACTCCTTGAAATTTTTGTATCATTAGGTCCACTTGCATCCTCAACATGTTTCTGGCATGCATATCCACGACACTTAAAGCATGTTAGGATCAGTTATAAGTCCCTTTCCTATAAAATTCCACCAAGCTTATTATTAGGTGTTGTACTAGTGGAATTTCCCAACCATGGATAACAAAAACTTGGAGTTCATTTTTAGTGCGTGAAATAATTTTCAAATTTTTTTTGCATACACGAACTCTAAAATTTTCATTTTTTTATGTCTTTTATCTATTTTGTTTACAAAAAAAATGGGAGAGTGAAAACTCAAGTTTGGATCTTAAAGAAAATTTGAACAACCGAAATGGAAATGCACAAAAGCTGAGAGAGATAGTTCCAAAAAGTATCTATGATTTTTAAGGATAGGCAAAAAGTATGTTGTTTGGCTCTGGTAAATATCCAACCACTTGAGAATTTGATTTTTTCTTCTCCTTGAAATTTTTGGATCATTAGGTCCACTTGCATCATCAACACGTTTCTGGCGTGCATATCCACCACACTTAAAGCATGTTAGGATCAGTTAGAAGTCCCTTTCCTATAAAATTCCACCAAGCTTTTTATTAGGGGTTGTACTAGTGGAATTTCCCAAACATGGATAACAAAACCTTGGAGTTCATTTTTATTGCGTGAAATAATTTTCAAATTATTTTTGCATACATGGACTCCAATATTTTCATCTTGTTATGCCTTATATCTTTTTTGTTTACGAGAAAAATGGGGGAGTGAAAACTCAAGTTTGGATCTGCAAGCAAATTTGAGCATCCAAAAAATGCTGAGAGAGATAGTTCCAAAAAGTATCCGTGATTTATAAGGATAGGCAAAAAGTGGGTTGTTTGCTTCTGCTTAATATCCAACCACTTGAGAATTTGATTTTTTCTACTCCATGAAATTTTTGAATCATTAGGTCCACTTGCATCCTCAACATGTTTCTGGCATGCATATCCACCACACTTAAAACATGTTAGGATCAGTTAGAAATCCCTTTTTTTATAAAATTCAACCAAGCTTATTATTAAGGGTTGGACTTGTGGAATTTCCCTAACATGGGTAACAAACCTTGGAGTTCATTTTTACTGTGTGAAATAATTTTCAAATTTTTTTTGCATACATGGACTCTAAAATTTTCATTTTGTTATGCCTCATATCTTTTTTTGTTTTCTAGAAAAATGGGGGAGTGAAAACTCAAATTTGGATCTGAAAACAAATTTGAACATCCAAAAAATGCTGAGAGAGATAGTTCCAAAAAGTATCTGTGATTTTTAAGGATAGGCAAAAAGTGGGTTGTTTGGCTCTGGTAAATATCCAACCACTTGAGAATTTGATTTCTTCTACTCCTTGAAATTTTTGGATCATTAGGACCACTTGCATCCTCAACATGTTTATGGCATGCATATCCACAACATTTAAAGCATGTTAGGATGAGTTAGAAGTCCATCTACCTATAAAATTCCACCAAGCTTAATAAAGGGTTGTACTAGTGGAATTTCCCAAACATGGATAACAAAACCTTTGAGTTCATTTTTAGTGCGTGAAATAATTTGCACATTTTTTTGGACACATGGGCTCTAAATTTTTTATTTTGTTATGCCTTATATCGTTTTTGTTCGCGAGAAAAATGGGGGAGTGAAAACTCATGTTCAGATCTGAAAAAAAAATTGAACATCCAAAAAATGCTGAGAGAGATAGTTCCAAAAAGTATATGTGATTTTTTAGGATAGGCAAAAAGTGGGTTGTTTGGCTCTGGTAGATATCCAACAACTTGAGAATTGGATTTTTTCTTCTCCTTGAAATTTTTGGATCATTTGGTCCACTTGCATCCTCAACACGTTTCTGGCATGCATATCCACCACACTTAAAGCATGTTAGGATCAGTTAGAAGTCCCTTTCCTATAAAATTTCACCAAGCTTATTATTAGGGGTTGTACTAGTGGAATTTTCAAACATGGACAACAAAACCTTGGAGTTCATTTTTAGTGCGTGAAATAATTTTCAATTTATTTTTGCATCCATGGACTCCAATATTTTCATTTTGTTATGCCTTATATCTTTTTTTTTTTACGAGAAAAATGGGGGAGTGAAAACTCAAGTTTGGATCTGCAAACAAATTTGAGCATCCAAAAAATGCTGAGAGAGATAGTTCCAAAAAGTATCTGTGATTTTTAAGGATAGGCAAAAAGTGGGTTGTTTGCTTCAGGTAAAATCCAACCTCTTGAGAATTTGATTTTTTCTACTCCTTGAAAATTTTGGATCATTAGGTCCACTTGCATCCTCAACATGTTTCTGGCATGCATATCCACCACACTTAAAACATGTTAGGATCAGTTAGAAGTCCCTTTTTTTATAAAATTCCACCAAGCTTATTATTAAGGGTTGTACTAGTGGAATTTCCCAACATGTGTAACAAACCTTGGAGGTCATTTTTAGTGCGTGAGATAATTTTCAAATTCTTTTTTGCATACATGGACTCTAAAATTTCGATTTTGTTATGCCACATATCTTTTTTTGTTTACGAGAAAAATGGGAGAGTGAAAACTCAAATTTGGATATGAAAACAAATTTGAACATCCAAAAAAGGCTGAGAGAGATAGTTCCAAAAAATATCTGTGATTTTTAAGGATAGGTAAAAAGTGGGTTGTTGGCTCCGGTAAATATCCAACCACTTGAGAATTTGATTTTTTCTACTCCTTGAAAATTTTTGATCATTAGGTCCACTTGCATCCTGAACATGTTTCTGGCATGCATATCCACCACACTTAAAGCATGTTAGGATTAGTTAGAAGTCCCTTTCCTATAAAATTCCACCAAGCTTATTATTAGGGGTTGCACTAGTGGAATTTCCCAAACATGAATAACAAAACCTTGGATTTCATTTTTAGCGCGTGAAATAATTTTCAAATTTTTTTGGATACATGGTCTCTAAAATTTTTATTTTGGTATGCGTTATATCTGTTTTTGTTGACGAGAAAAATGGGGGAGTGAAAACTCAAGTTTGGTTTCTAAAACAAATTTGAACATCCAAAAAATGCTGAGAGAGATAGTTCCAAAAAGTATCTGTGATTTATAAGGAGGGGCAAAAAGTGGGTTGTTTGGCTCTGGTAAATATCCAACCACTTGGGAATTTGATTTTTTCTACTCCATTAAATTTTTGGATCATTAGGTCCACTTGCATCCTCAACATGTTTTTGGCATGCATATCCACCACAATTAAAACATGTTAGGATCAGTTAGAAGTCCCTTTTTTTATAAAATTCCACCAAGCTTATTATTAAGGGTTGTACTAGTGGAATTTCCCAAACGTGGGTAACAAACCTTGGAGTTCATTTTTAGTGCATGAAAAAATTTTCAAATTTTTTTTGCATACATGGACTCTTAAATTTTCATTTAATTATGCCTCATATATTTTTTTGTTTTCGTGAAAAATAGGGGAGTGATAACTCAAATTTGGATCTGAAAAAAAATTTGAACATCCAAAAAATGCGGAGAGAGATAGTTCCAAAAAGTATCTGTGATTTTTAAGGATAGGCAAAAAGTGGGTTGTTTGGCTCTGGTAAATATCCAACCACTTGAGAATTTGATTTCTTCTACTCCTTGAAAGTTTTGGATCATTAGGACCACTTGCATCCTCAACATGTTTCTGGCATGCATATCCAAATCACTTAAAGCATGTTAGGATCAGTTAGAAGTCCCTTTCCTATAAAATTCCACCAAGCTTATTATTAGGGGGTTGTACTAGTGGAATTTCCCAAACATGGATAACAAAACCTTGGAGTTCATTTTTAGTGCGTGAAATAATTTTCAATTTTTTTTTGCATACATGGACTCTAAAAATTTCACTTTTTTATGCCTTATATCTTTTTTTGTTTACGCGAAAAATGGGGGTGTGAAAACTGAAGTTTGGATCTGAAAACAAATTGGAACATCCAAAAAATGCTGAGAGAGATAGTTCCGAAAAGTATATATGATTTTTAAGGATAGGCAAAAAGTTGGTTGTTTGGCTCTGGTAAATATCCAACCACTTGAGAATTTGATTTTTTCTACTCCTTGAAATTTTTGGATCATTAGGTCCACTTGCATCCTCAACATGTTACTGGCATGCATATCCACAACACCTTAAGGATATTAGGATCAGTTAGAAGTCCCTTTCCTATAAAATTCCACCAAGCTTATTATTAGGGTTTGTACTAGTGGAATTTCCCAAACATGGATAACAAAACCTTGGAGTTCATTTTTAGTGCGTGAAATAATTTTCAAATTTTTTTTGCATATATGAACTCTAAAATTTTCATTTTGGTATGCCTTATATCTTTTTTGTTTACGATAAAAATGGGAGAGTGAAAACTCAAGTTAGGATCTGAAAACAAATTTGAACATCCAAAATGGAAATGCACAAATGCTGAGAGAGATAGTTCAAAAAAGTATCTGTGATTTTAAGGATAGGCAAAAAGTGTGTTGTTTGGCTTTGGTAAATATCCAACCGTTTGAGAATTCGATTTTTTCTACTCCTTGAAAATTTTGGATCATTCGGTCTACTTGCATCCTCAACCTGTTTCTGGCATGCATATCCACCACACTTAAAGCATGTTAGGATCAGTTAGAAGTCCCTTTCCTATAAAATTCCACCAAGCTTATTATTAGGGGTTGTACTAGTGGAATTTCACACACATGGATAAAAAAACCTTGGAGTTCATTTTTAGTGCGTGAAATAATTTTCAAATTTTTTTTGCATACATGGGCTCTAAAATTTTCATTTTGTTATGCCTTATATCTTTTTTTGTTTACGTGAAAAATGGGGGAGTGAAAACTCAAGTTTGGATCTGAAAACAAATACGAACATCCAAAAAATGCTGAGAGAGATTGTTCCAAAAAGTATAAGTGATTTTGAAGGGTAAGCAAAAAGTGGTTTGTTTGGCTCTGGTAAATATCCAACCATTTGTGAATTTGATTTTTTCTACTCCTTGAAGTTTTTGGATCATTAGGTCCTCTTGCATCCTCAACATGTTTCTGGAATTCATATCCACCACACTTAAAGCATGTTAGGATCAGTTAGAAGTCCCTTTCCTATAAAATTCCACCAAGCTTATTATTAGGGGTTGTACTAGTGGAATTTCCCATACATGGATAACAAAACCTTGGAGTTCATTTTTAGAGCGTCAAATAACTTTCAAATTTTTTTGGCATACATGGACTCTAAAATTTTCATTTTGTTATGCCTTATATCTTTTTTTGTTTACGAGAAAAATGCGGGTGTGAAAACTCAACTTTGGATCTAAAAACAAATTTGAACATCCAAAAAATGCTGAGAGAGATAGTTCCAAAAAGTATCTGTGATTTTTAAGGATAGGCAAAAAGTGGGTTGTTTGGCGCTGGTAAATATCCAACCACTTGAGAATTTGATTTTTTCTATTCCTTGAAATTTTTGGATCATTAGGTCGACTTGCATCCTCAACATGTTTCTGGCATGCATATCCACAACACTTAAAGCATGTTAGGATCAGTTAGAAGTCCCTTTCCTATAAAATTCCACCAAGCTTATCATTAGGGATTGTACTAGTGGAATTTCCCAAACTTGGATAACAAAACCATGGAGTTCATTTTTAGTGCGTGAAATAATTTTCAATTTTTTTTTCCATACATGGACTCTAAAATTTTCATTATGTGATGCCTTATATCTTTTTTTTTTCTTACGAGAAAAATGGGTGAGTGAAAAGTCAAGTTTGGATCTGAAAACAAATTTGAACATCCAAAAAATGCTGAGAGAGATTGTTCCAAAATGTATCTGTGATTTTTAAGGATAGGCAAAAAGTGGGTTTTTTGGCTTTGGTAAATACCCAATCACTTGAGAATTTGATTTTTTCTACTCCTTGAAATTTTTGGAACATTTGGTCCACTTGCATCCTCAACATGTTTCTGGTATGCAAATCCACCACACTTAAAGGATGTTAGGATCAGTTAGAAGTCCCTTTTGCTATAAAATTCCACCAAGCTGATTATTAGCGGTTGTACTAGTGGAATTTCCCAAACATGGATAACAAAACCTTGGAGTTCATTTTTAGTACGTGAAATAATTTTCAATTTTTTTTCCATACATGGACTCTAAAATTTTCATTTTGTTGTGCCTTATATCTTTTTTGTTTATGAGAAAAATGGGGGAGTGAAAACTCAAGTTTGGATTCTAAAACAAATTTGAACATCCAAAAAATGCTGAGAGAGATAGTTCCAAAAACGTATCTATGATTTTTAAGGATAGGCAAAAAGTGGGTTTTATGGCTCTGGTAAATATCCAACCACTTGAGAATTTGATTTTTTCTACTCCTTGAAATTTTTGGATGATTAGGTCCACTTGCATCCTCAACATGTTTCTGGCATGCATATCCACCACACTTAAAGAAGGTTAGGATCAGTTAGAAGTCCCTTTTGCGATAACATTCCACCAAGCTTATTATTAGGGGTTGTACTAGTGGAATTTCCCAAACATGGATAACAAAACCTTGGAGTTCAATTTTAGTGCGTTAAATAATTTCATTTTTTTTTGCACACATGAACTCTAAAATTTTCATTTTGTTATGCCTTATATATTTTTTGTTTTACATGAAAAATGGGAGAGTGAAAACTCAAGTTTGGATCTGAAAAAAAATTTAAACATCCAAAATGGGAATGCACAAATGCTGAGAGAGATAGTTCCAAAAAGTATCAGTGATTTTTAAGGATAGGCAAAAACAGGGTTGTTTGGCTCTTGTAAATATCCAACCACCTCAGAATTTGATTTTTTCTACTCCTTGAAATTTTTGGATTATTTGGTCCACATGCATCCTCAAAATGTTCTGACATGCATATCCACCACACTTAAAGCATGTTAGGATCAGTTAGAAGTCTCTTTCCTATAAAATTCCACCAAGCTTATTATTAGGGGTTGTACTAGTGGAATTTCTAAAACATGGATAACTAAACCTTGGAGTTCATTTTTAGTGCATGAAATAATTTTTAATTTTTTTTTTGCATACATGAACTCTAAAATTTTCATTTTGTTATGCCTTATATGTTTTTTGTTTACGTGAAAAATTGGAGAGTGAAAACTCAAATTTAGATCTGAAAATAAATTTGAACATCCAAAATGGAAATGCACAAATTCTGAGAGAGATAGTTCCAAAAAGTATCTGTGATTTTTAAGGATAGGCAAAAAGAGGGTTGTTTGGCTCAGGTAAATATCGAACCACCGGAGAATTTGATTTTTTCTACTCGAAATTTTTGGATTATTAGGTCCACTTGCATCCTCAACATGTTTGTGGCATGCATATCCACCACACTTAAAGTATGTTAGGATCAGTTAGAGGTCCCCTTCCTATAAAATTCCACCAAGCTTATTATTAGGGGTTGTACTAGTGGAATTTCCCAAACATGGATGACAAGACCTTGGAGTTCATTTTTTGTGCGGGAATTAATTTTCAAAATTTTATTGCATTCACGAACTCTAAAATTTTCATTTTTTTATGCCTTATATCTTTTTTTTTTAGAAAAAAAATGGGAGAGTGAAAATTCAAGTTTGGATCTGAAAACAAATTGGAACAACCAAAATGGAAGTGCACAAATGATGAGGGAGAGTGCTCCAAAAAGTATATGGGATTTTTAATGTTAGGCAAAAACTGGGTTGTTTGGCGCTTGTAAATATCGAACCACTTGAGAATTTGATTTTTTCTACTCCTTCAAATTTTTGGATCATTAGGTCCACTTGCATCCTCAACATGTTTCTCACATACATATCCACCACACTTAAAGCATGTTAGGGTAAGTTAGAAGTCCCTTTCCCATAAAATTCCACCAAGCTTATTATTAGGGGTTGTACTAGTGGAATTTCCCAAACTTGGATAACAAAAGCTTGGAGTTCTTTTTTAATGCATTAAATAATTTTCAAATTTTTTTTGCACAACATGAACTCTAAAATTTTCATTTTGTTATGCCTTATATCTTTTTTGTTTACGAGAAAAATGGGAGTGTGAAAACTCATGTTTGGATCCAAACACATATTTGAACATCCAAAATGGAAATGCACAAATGCTGAGAGAAATAGTTCCAAAAAGTACCTGTGATTTTTAAGGATAGGCAAAAAGTGGGTTGTTTGGCTCTGGTAAATATCCAACCACTTGAGAATTTGATTTTTTCTACTCCTTGAAAATTTTGGATCATTAGGTCCACTTGCATCCTCAACATGTTTCTGGCATGCATATCCACCACACTTAAAGCATGTTAGGATCAGTTAGAAGTCCTTTTCCTATAAAATTCCTCCAAGCTTATTATTAGGGGTTGTACTAGTGGAATTTCCCAAACTTGGATAACAAAACCTTGGAGTTTATTTTTAGTGCGTAAAATAATTTTCAAATTTTTTTTTGCATACATGAACTCTTAAATTTTAATTTTGTTATGCCTTATATCTTTTTTTTTTACGAGAAAAATGGGAGAGTGAAAACTCAAGTTTGGATCTGAAAACAAATTTGAACATCCAAAATGAAAATGCACAAATGCTGAGAGAGATAGTTCCAAAAGTATCTGTGATTTTTAAGGATAGGCAAAAAGTGGGTTGTTTGGCTCTGGTAAATATCCAACCACTTTAGAATTTGATTTTTTCTACTCCTTGAAATTTTTGAACCATTAGGTCCACTTGCATCCTCAACATGTTTCTGGCATGCATATCCACGACACTAAAAGCATGTTAGGATCAGTTATAAGTCCCTTTCCTATAAAATTCCACCAAGCTTATTATTTGGGGTTGTACAAGTGGAATTTCCCAACCATGGATAACAAAAACTTGGAGTTCATTTTTAGTGCGTGAAATAATTTTCAAATTTTTTTTGCATACACGAACTCTAAAATTTTGATTTTGTTATGTCTTATATCTGTTTTGTTTACAAAAAAAATGGGAGAGTGAAAACTCAAGTTTGGATCTTAAAACAAATTTAAACAAACAAAATGGAAATGCACAAATGCTGAGGGAGAGACCTCCAAAAAGTATCTATGATTTTTAAGGATAGGCAAAAAGTGGGTTGTTTGGCTCTTGTAAATATCCAAACACTTGAGAATTTGATTTTTTCTAGTCCTTGAAAATTTTGGATCATTAGGTCCACTTGCATCCAGAACATGTTCCTTTCATGCATATCCACCACACTTAATGCATTTAGGATCAGTTAGAAGTCCCTTTCCTATAAAATTCCACCCTGCTTATTATTAAGGGTTGTACTAGTGGAATTTCCCAAACATGGTTAACAAAACCTTGAAGTTCATTTTTAGTGTGTGAAATAATTTTCAAATTTATTTTGCAAACATGAACTCTAAAATTTTCATTTTGTTATGCCTTATATCTTTTCTGTATACGAGGAAAATGAGAGAGTGAAAACTCAAGTTTGGATCTGAAAACAAATTTGAACATCCAAAATTGAAATGCACAAAAGCTGAGAGAGATAGTTCCAAAAAGTATTTGTGATTTTTAAGGATAGGCAAAAAGTACGTTGTTTGGCTCTGGTAAATATCCAACCACTTGAGAATTTGATTTTTTCTACTCCTTGAAATTTTTGGATCATTAGGCCCACTTGCATCCTCAACACGTTTCTGGCATGCATATCCACCACACCTAAAGCATGTTAGGATCAGTTAGAAGTTCCTTTCCTATAAAATTCCACCAAGCTTATTATTAGGGGTTGTACTAGTGGAATTTCCTAAACATGGATAACAAAACCTTGGAGTTCATTCTTAGTGCGTGAAATAATTTTCAAATTATTTTTGCATACATGGACTCCAATATTTTCATTTTGTTATGCCTTATATCTTTTTTTTTTACGAGAAAAAGGGGGGAGTGAAAACTCAAGTTTGGATCTGCAAAAAAATTTGAGCATCCAAAAAATGCTGAGAGAGATAGTTCCAAAAAGTATCCGTGATTTATAAGGATAGGCAAAAAGTGGGTTATTTGCTTATGCTAAATATCCAACCACTTGAGAATTTGATTTTTTCTACTCCATGAAATTTTTGGATCATTAGGTCCACTTGCATCCTCAACATGTTTCTGGCATGCATATCCACCACACTTAAAACATGTTAGGAACAGTTAGAAATCCCTTTTTTTATAAAATTCCTCCAAGCTTATTATTAAGGGTTGGACTAGTGGAATTTCCCTAACATGGGTAACAAACCTTGGAGTTCATTTTTACTGCGTGAAATAATTTTCAAATTTTTTTGCATACATGGACTCTAAAGTTTTCATTTTGTTATGCCTCATATCTTTTTTTGTTTTCGAGAAAAATGGGGTAGTGAAAACTCAAATTTGGATCTGAAAAAAAATTTGAACATCCAAAATATGCTGAGAGAGATAGTTGCAAAAAGTATCTGTGATTTTTAAGGATAGGCAAAAGTGGGTTGTTTGGCTCTGGTAAATATCCCACCACTTGAGAATTTGATTTCTTCTACTCCTTGAAATTTTTGGATCATTAGGTCCACTTGCATCCTCAACATGTTTCTGGCATGCATATCCACCACACTTAAAGCATGTTAGGATCAGTTAGAAGTCCCGTTCCTATAAAGTTCAACCAAGCTTATTATTAGGGGTTGTACCAGTGGAATTTCCCACACATGGATAAGAAAACCTTTGAGTTCATATTTAGTGCGTCAAATAATTTTCAAATTTTTTTGGCATACATGGACTTTAAAATTTTAATTTTTTTACGCCTTATATCTTTTTTTGTTTACGAGAAAAATGGGGGTGTCAAAACTCAAGTATGGATCTGAAAACAAATTTGAACATCGAAAAAACGCTGAGAGAGATAGTTCCAAAAAGTATCTGTGATTTTTAAGGATAGGCAAAAAGTGGGTTGTTTGGCTCTGGTAAATATCCAACTACTTGAGAATTTGTTTTTTTCTACTCCTTGAAATTTTTGGACCATTAGGTCCTCTTGCATCCTAAACATGTTTCTGGCATGCATATCCACCACACTTAAAGCATCTTACGATCAGTTAGAAGTCCCTTTCCTATAAAATTCCACCAAGCTTATTATGAGGGGTTGTACTAGTGGAATTTCCCAAACATGGATAACAAAACATTGGATTTCAATTTTAGTGCATGAAATAATTTTCAAATTTTTTTTGCATACATGGACTCTAAAATTTTCATTTTGTTAAGCCTTATAACTCTTTTGGTTTACGAGAAAAATGGGGGAGTGAAAACTCAATTTTGGATCTGAAAAAAAATTTGAACATCCAAAAAATGCTGAGAGAGATAGTTTCAAAAAGTATCTGTGATTTTTAAGGGTAGGCAAAAAGTGGGTTGTTTGGCTCTTGCAAATATCCAACCACTTGAGAATTTGATTTTTTCTACTCCTTGAAATTTCTGGATCATTAGGTCCACTTGCATCCTCAACATGTTTCTGGCAAGCATATCCACCACACTTAAAGCATGTTAGGATCAATTAGAAGTCCCTTTCCTATAAAATTCCACCAAGCTTATTATTAGGGGTTGTACTAGTGGAATTTCCCAAACATGGATAACGAAACCTTGGTGTTCATTTTTAGTGCTTCCAATAATTTTCAATTTTTTTTGGCATACTTGGACTCTAAAATTTTCATTTTGTTATGCCTTATATCTTTTTTTGTTTACGAGAAATATGGGGATGGGAAAACTCAAGTTTCGATCTTGATAACCCTAGAGCTCTTTGAGGAGAACTCTTAGCCTCTCTACGCTAGATTTAACCTAATTCTTAATACTTCAATGCTTGTATTTCTCATTAGTCTTACCCCTTAAATAGGGTTCACCCGGTTAGGGTTTACAATAAAATATTCTAAAAATACCCCTATAAATAAAATATTCCAAAAATACCCCTATAAATAAAATATTCCAAAAATACCCCTATGACCTAAAACTGAAATAAAATAATTTAAATTAAAGAAAACACTAAAATAATAATGTTATTGTGTGCATAACATTACACCCCCCTTGGAAAACGAGCTTGTCCTCAAGCTCGGAAGTAGTGTCTGTATGCCGACGTCTTCATCGGTGTTGAAGTAGCATCCGCAAAAGCTATGACGCCCCCTCTGTTTGCCCGCTTCCTTTTTTTTTTTTTTTTTTTTTTTTAAGGGGACCGGTCCGAGTTAACCTGGGTTGACCCGGTTCAGGAACCCGGTCCGTCTTGCGACTCAGCGGACCGGGCCGATTAAATTTTCCTAAGTTAGGAAAATTTAATCGGGAGTCGTCGTCTTCCTTCGGCGGCTCCCGAACTCTACGGCCGGCAGTTCCATTCCTCACGGCACCGACGGAGTCCGGCAATTGGCTTCTTCTTCTTCTCTCCCGGCACCGACGGAATCGCCTGATTTTTCGGTGATGAAGAGCAGCCCATTGGGGCTTCGCTTCGCCGATGGGAGAGTTGCCGAGACAGAGGGCTCTCGGAATATCGCCGACGGTTCTGCTGGAATGTTGCCGACGGGTCTTCTGCTGAATTTTCGCCGACGTTCTTCTGCGGAAATATCTCCGACGATCTTCTGCTGGAATGTTGACGATTCTGTTGTTGGAATGTCGCTGAACAGGGTAGAATTGTCGCCGACGGAGTCTCATGCTGCTCCTGCGGTGACTAGAAGCCCTTGGAGGCTTTGCCGATTGGAATTTTTCCGAGACAGATTCTCAGAAATATTTCCCGGTGGGAATGGCCAGGAAATTTTTCCCCTCCCGTGTGGAATGGAAATTTTCCCCCTCCCGTACGGAACGGAAAATTTCCCCATTGGCCCTTTGCCGTGAGCAGGAGTTAGGGACTGATTTCTGTTGATTTTCCGGGTCTGCCTCTCGAGACGAATTTTTTGATTTTTCCGGCCATGGGCCGTTCTGCCCGTCCGAGATAGAGAATTGAGGTCGTATGACCTGTTTTGCTGCAACAACAAGTTTCTCCCTTCCATAACGTTCAATGGAAGCATCTAACCGTGCTCGTATTTTCTCCTATTCCTTATCCATAATGATCCATCTTTCTTGGGATATAGAATAACCCATTGTGTTCCCGCTCTGATACCAGTTGATACGGTCCCGGATCTGACACGTGGATTCTTTGGGAGGATCTACAATCTGCCACGGGTTACGGGTCTTCCAAGCATTACCATAGGGGTAGTAGGAAGACATGGGAAAGACGCAAACGAAGATCAAGCCAAAGGGAAGCTTGATAACCCTAGAGCTCGTTGAGGAGAACTCTTAGCCTCTCTACGCTAGATTTAACCTAATTCTTAATACTTCAATGCTTGTATTTCTCATTAGTCTTACCCCTTAAATAGGGTTCACCCGGTTAGTGTTTACAATAAAATATTCTAAAAATACCCCTATAAATAAAATATTCCAAAAATACCCCTATAAATAAAATATTCCAAAAATACCCCTATGACCTAAAACTGAAATAAAATAAATTAAATTAAAGAAAACACTCAAATAATAATGTTATTGTGTGCATAACATATATCTTTTTTGTTTACGAGAAAAATGGGGGAGTGAAAACTCAAGTTTGGATTCTAAAACAAATTTGAACATCCAAAAAATGTTGAGAGAGATAGTTCCAAAAACGTATCTGTGATTTTTAAGCATAGGAAAAAAATGGGTTTTATGGCTCTGGTAAATATCCAACCACTTGAGAATTTGATTTTTTCTACTCCTTGAAATTTTTGGATCATTAGGTCCACTTGCATCCTAAACATGTTTCTGGCATGCATATCCACCACACTTAAAGAAGGTTAGGATCAGTTAGAAGTCCCTTATGCTATAACATTCCACCAAGCTTATTATTAGGGGTTGTACTAGTGGAATTTCCCAAACATGGATAACAAAACCTTGGAGTTCATTTTTAGTGCGTGAAATAATTTTCAAAATTTTTTTGCACACATGGATTGTAAAGTTTTCATTATTTTATGCCTTTATCTATTTTTTTATGAGAAAAATGGGGGAGTGAAAACTCAAGTTTGGATCTGACAACAAATTTGAACATCCAAAAAATTCTGAGAGAGATAGTTCCAAAAAGTATATGTGATTTTTAAGGATAGGCAACAAGTGGGTTGTTTGGCTCTGGTAATATCCAACCACTTGATAATTTGATTTTTTCAACTCCTTGAAGTTTTTAGATCATTAGGTCCACTTGCATCCTCAACATGTTTCTGGCATGCATATCCACCACACTTAAAACTTGTTAGGATCAGTTAGAAGTCCCTTTTTTTATAAAATTCCACCAAGCTTATTATTAAGGGCTGTACTAGTGGAATTTCCCAAACATGGGTAACAAACATTGGAGTTCATTTTCAGTGCGTGAAAAAATTTTCAGTTTTTCTTTTGCATACATGGACTCTAAAATTTTCATTTTGTTATGCCTCATATCATTTTTTGTTTACGAGAAAAATGGGGGAGTGAAAACTCAAATTTGGATCTGAAAAAAAATTTGAACATCATGAAAATGCTGAGAGAGATAGTTCCAAAAAGTATCTATGATTTTTAAGGATAGGCAAAAAGAGGGTTGTTTGGTTCTGGTAAATATCCAACCACTTGAGAATTCGATTTTTTCTACTCCTTGAAATTTTTGGATCATTAGGACCACTTGCATCCTCAACATGTTTCTGGCATGCATATCCACCACACTTAAAGCATGTTAGGTTCAGTTAGAAGTCCATCTTCTTATAAAATTCCACCAAACTTATTATTAGGGGTTGTACAAGTGGAATTTCCCAAACATGGATAACAAAACCTTGGAGTTCATTTTTAGTGCATGAAATAATTTTTAAATTTCTTTTGCATACATGGACTCTAAAATTTTCATTTTGTTATGCCTTATATCTTTTTATTTTTACGAGAAAAATGGGGGAATGAAAACTCAAGTTTGGATCTGAAAACAAATTTGAACATCCAAAAAATGGTGAGAGAGATAGTTCCAAAAAGTATTTGTAATTTTTAGAGATAGGCAAAAGTGGGTTGTTTGGCTCTGGTAAATATCCAACCACTTGAGAATTTGATTTTTTCTACTCCTTGAAGTTTTTGGATCATTAGGTCCACTTGCATCCTCAACATGTTTCTGGCATGCATATCAACCACATTTAAAGCATGTTAGGATCAGTTAGAAGTCCCTTTTCCTATAAAATTCCACCAAACTTATTATTAGGGGTTGTACTAGTTGAGTTTCCCAAACTTACATAACAAAACCTTGGAGTTAATTTTTAGAGTGTGAAATAATTTTTAAATTTTTTTTGCATACATGGACTCTTAAATTTTCATTTTGTTATGCCTTATATCTTTTTTGTTTACGAGAAAAATGGGGGAGTGAAAACTAAAGTTTGGATCTGAAAACAAATTTGAACATCCAAAAAATGCTGAGAGAGACAGTTCTGAAAACGTATTTGTAATTTTTAAGGATAGGAAAAAAGTGGGTTGAATGGCTCGGGAAAATATCCAACCACTTCAGAATTAGATTTTTTCTACTCCTTGAAATTTTTGGACAATTAGGTCCACTTGCATCCTCAACATGTTTCTGGCATGCATATCCACCACACTTAAAGCATGATAGGATGAGTTAGAAATCCCTTTCCTATAAAATTTCATCAAGCTTATTATTAGGGGTTGTACTAGTGGAATTTCTCAAACATGGATAACAAAACCTTGGAGTTCATTTTTAGTGCGTGAAATAATTTTCAAATGTTTTTTGCATACATGGACTAAAATTTTCATTTTGTTATGCCTTATATCTTTTTTTGTTTATGACAAAAAATGGGGGAGTGAAAACTCAAGTTTGGATCTAAAAAATAATTTGAACATCAAAAAAATGCTGAGGGAGATAGTGCCAAAAAGTATTTGTGATTTTTAGGGATAGGCAAAAAGTGGGTTGTTTGGCTCTAGTAAATATCCAACCACTTGAGAATTTGATTTTTTCTACTCCTTGAAATTTTTAGATCATTAGGTCCAATTCCATCCTCAACATGTCTCTGGCATGCATATGCACCACAGTTAACGCATGTTAGGATCAGTTAGAAGTCCCCTTCCTATAAAATTCCACCAAGCTTATTATTAGCGGTTGTACTAGTGGAATTTCCCAAACATGGATAACAATACATTGGAGTTCATTTTTAGTGCGTGAAATAATTTTCAATTTTTTTTGGCATACACGAACTCTAAAATTTTCATTTTGTTATGCCTTATATCTTTTTTGATTACGAGAAAAATGGGAGAGTGAAAACTCAAGTTTGGATCCGAAAACAAATTTGAACATCCAACAGGGAAATGTACAAATGCTGAGAGAGATAGTTCCAAAAAGTATCTGTGATTTTTAAGGATAGGAAAAAGTGGAGTCTTTGGCTCTGGTAATATCCAACCACTTGAGAATTTGATTTTTTCTACTCCTTGAAATATTTGGATCATTAGGTCCTCTTGCATCCTCAACATGTTTCTGGCATGCCTATCCGCCACACGTAAAGCATGTTAGGATCAGTTAGAAGTCCCTTTCCAATACAATTCCCCCAAGCTTATTATTAAGGGTTGTACTTGAGGAATTTCCCAAACATGGATAACAAAAGTGCATGAAATAATTTTCAAATATTTTTTGCATACATGAACTCTAAAATTTTCAATTTTTTATGCCTTATATCTTTTTTGTTTACGAGAAAAATAGGAGAGTGAAAACTCAAGTTTGGATCCGAAAACAAATTTGAACATCCAAAATGGAAATGCACAAATGCTGAGAGACAGCTCCAAAAAGTATCTATGGTTTTTAAGGATAGGCAAAAAGTGGGTTGTTAGGCTCTAGTAAATATCCAACCACATGAGAATTTGATTTTATGTACTCCTTGAAATTTTTGGATCATTAGGTCCACTTGCATCCTCAACATGTTTCTGGCATGCATATCGACCACTCTTAGAGCATGTTAGGATCAGTTAGAAGTCCCTTTCCTATTAAATTCCACCAAGCTTATTTTTAGGGGATGTACTAGTGGAATTTCCCAAACATGGATAACAAAACCTTGGAGTTCATTTTTAGTGCGTGAAATAATTTTCAAATTTTTTTTGCATACATGGAACTCTAAAATTATCATTTTGTTATGGCTTACATCTTTTTTGTTTACGAGAAAGATGGGAGAGTGAAAACTTAAGTTTGGATCTGAAAACAAATTTGAACATCAAAAATGGAAATGCACAAATGCTGAGAGAGATAGTTCCAAAAAGTATAAGTGATTTTTAAGGATAGGCAAAAATTGGTTGTTTGGCCCTAGTAAATATCCCACCACTTGAGAATAGTATTTTTTCTTCTCCTTGAAATTTTTGGATCATTAGGTTCTCTTGCATCCTCAACATGTTTGTGGCATGCATATCCACCACACTTAAAGCATGTCAGGATCAGTTAGAAGTCCATTTCCAATAAAATTTCACCAAGCTTATTATTAAGGGTTGTACTAAAGGAATTTCCCAAACATGGATAACAAAACCATAGAGTTCATTTTTAGTGCATGAAAAAATTTTAAAATATTTTTTGCATACATGAACTCTAAAATTTTCAATTTGTTATGCCTGATATCTTTTTTGCTGACGAGATAAATGGGAGAGTGAAAACTCAAGTTTGGATCCGAAAACAAATTTGAACATCCAAAATGGAAATGCACAAATGCTGAGAGAGATAGCTCCAGAAAGTATCTATGATTTTTAAGTATAGGCAAAAAGTGGGTTGTTAGGCTCTAGTAAATATCCAACCACTTGAGAATTTAATTTTTTCTACTCCTTAAAATTTTTGGATCATTAGGTCCTCTTGCATCCTCAACAAGTTTCTGGCATGCATATCCACCACACTTAGAGCATGTTAGGATCAGTTAGAAGTACCATTCCTATAAAATTCCACCAAGCTTATTTTTAGGGGATGTACTTGTGGAATTTCCCAAACATGGATAACAAAACCTTGTAGTTCATTTTTATTGCGTGAAATAATTTTCAATTTTTTTTTGCATACATGGAAATCTAAAATTTTCATTTTGTTATGCCTTACATCTTTTTTTTTTAAGAGAAAGATGGGAGAGTGAAAACTCAAGTTTGGATCTGAAAACAAATTTGAACATCCAAAATGGAAATGCACAAATGCTGAGAGAGATAGTGCCAAAAAGTATCTGTGATTTTTAAGGATAGGAAAAAAGTGGGCTGTTTGGCTCTGGTAAATATCCCACCACTTGAGAATTTGATTTTTTCTACTCCTTGAAATTTTTGGATCATTAGGTCTACTTGTATCCTCAATATTTTTCTGGCATCCATATCCACCACACTTAAAGCATGTTAGGGTCAGTTAGAAGTCCCTTTCCTATAAAATTCCACCAAGCTTATTAATAGGGGTTGTACTAGTGGAATTTCCCAAACATGGATAACAAAACCATGGAGTTCATTTTTAGTGCGTGAAATAATTTTCAAATTTTTTTTGCATACTTGAACTCTAAAATTTTCATTTTGTTATGCCTTATATCGTTTTTGTTTACGAGAAAAATGGGATAGTGAAAACTCAAGTTTGGATCCGAAAACAAATCTGAACATCCAAAATGGAAATGCACAAATGCTGAGAGAGATAGCTCCAAAAACTAGCTATGATTTTTAAGGATAGGCAAAAAGTGGGTTGTTAGGCTCTAGTAAATATCCCACCACTTCAGAATTTGATTTTTTCTACTCCTTGAAATTTTTGGATCTTTAGGTCCTCTTGCATCCTCAACATGTTTCTGGCATGCATATCCACCACACTTAAAGCATGTTAGGATCAACTAGAAGTCCCTTTCCTATAAAATTCCACCAAGCTTATTTATACGGGATGTACTAGTGGAATTTCACAAACATGCATAACAAAACCTTGGAATTCATTTTTAGTGCGTGAAATAATTTTCAATTTTTTTTGCATACATGGAACTCTAAAATTTTCATTTTGTTAGGCGTTACATCTTTTCTGTTTACGAGAAAGATGGGAGAGTGAAAACTCAAGTTTGGATATGAAAACAAATTTGAACATCCAAAATTGAAATGCCCAAATACTAAGAGAGATAGTTCCAAAAAGTATCTGTGATTTTTAAGGATAGGAAAAGAGAGGGTTGTTTGGCTCTGGTAAATATCCCACCACTTGAGAATTTAATTTTTTCTACTCCTTGAAATTTTTGGATCATTAGGTCCACTTGTATCCACAATATGTTTCTCGCATGCATATCCACCACACTTTAAACATGTTAGGGTTAGTTAGAAGTTCCTTTCCTATAAAATTCCACCAAGCTTATTAATAGGGGTTGTACTAGTGGAATTTCCCAAACATGGATAACAAAATCTTGGTGTTCATTTTTAGTGCGTGAAATAATTTTCAAATTTTTTTTGCAGAGTTGAACTCTAAAATTTTCATTTTGTTATGCCCTATATCGTTTTTGTTTACGAGAAAAATCAGATAGTGAAAACTCAAGTTTGGATCCGAAAAAAAATTTGAACTTCCAAAATGGAAATGCACAAATGCTGAGAGAGATATTTCCAAAAAGTCTCTGTGATTTTTAAGGATAGGCAAAAAGTGGGTTGTTTGGCTCAGGTAAATATCCAACCACTTGAGAATTTGATTTTTTCTACTCCTAGAAATTTTTGGAACATTAGGTCCACTTGCATCCTCAACATGTTTCTGGCATGCATATCCACCACACTTAAAGCATATTAGGGTCAGTTAGAAGTCCCTTTCCTATAAAATTCCACCAAGCTTATTATTAGGGGTTGTTCTACAGGAATTTCACAAACATGGATAACAAAACCTTAGAGTTCATTTTTAGTGCATGAAATAATTTTCAAATATTTTTTGCATAAATGAACTCTAAAATTTTCATTTTGCTATGCCTTTAATCTTGTTTGTTTACGAGAAAAATGGGAGAGTGAAAACTCAAGTTTGTATCCGAAAATAAATTTTAAGATCCAATATGGAAATGCACAAATGCTGAGAGAGATAGCTCCAAAAAGTATTAGTGATTTTTCAGGATGGGCACAAAGTGGGTTGTTAGGGTCTAGAAAATATCCAACCACTTGAGAATTTGATTTTTTCTACTCCTTGAAATTTTTGGATCTTTAGGTCCACTTGCATCCTCAACATGTTTATCGCATGCAAATCCACCACATTTAAAGCATGTTAGGGTCAATTAGAAGTCCCTTTCCTATAAAATTCCACCAAGCTTATTAATAGGGGTTGTACTAGTTGAATTTCCCAAACATGGACAACAAAACCTTGGAGTGCAATTTTAGTGCGTGAAATAATTTTCAATTTTTTTTTGCATGCATGAACTCTAAAATTTTCATTTTGTTATGCCTTAAATCTTTTTTGTTTACATGAAAAATGGGAGAGTGAACACTCAAGTTTGGATCTGAAAACAAATTTGAACATCCAAAATGGAAATGCACAAATGCTAAGAGAGATAGTTCCAAAAAGTATCTGTGATTTTTAAGGATAGGCAAAAAGAGGGTTGTTTGGCTCAGGTAAATATCCAACCACCTGAGAATTTGATTTTTTTTACTCCTTGAAATTTTTGGATCATTAGGTCCACTTGCATCCTCAACATGTTTGTGGCATGCATATCCACCACACTTAAAGCAAGTTAGGATCAGTTAGAAGTCCCCTTCCTATAAAATTCCACCAAGCTTATTATTAGGGGTTGTACTAGTGGAGTTTCCCAAACATGGATAACAAAACCTTGGAGTTCATTTTTAGTGCGTAAAATAATTTTCAAATTTTTTTGGCATACACGAACTCTAAAATTTTCATTTTGTTATGCCTTATATCTTTTTTGATTACGAGAAAAATGGGAGAGTGAAAACACAAGTTTGGATCCGAAAACAAATTTGAACATCCAAAACGGAAATGCACAAATGCTGAGAGAGATAGTACCAAAAAGTATCTGTGATTTTTAAGGATAGGAAAAAGTGGGGTCTTTGGCTCTAGTAATATCCAACCACTTGAGAATTTGATTTTTTCTACTCCTTGAAATTTTTGGATCATTAGGTCCTCAAGCATCGTCAACATGTTTCTAGCATGCCTATCCACCACACTTAAAGCATGTTAGGATCAGTTAGAAGTCCCTTTCCTATAAAATTCCACCAAGCTTATTATTAGGGGTTGTACTAGTGGAATTTCCAAAACATGGATAAGAAAAACTTGGAGTTCATTTTTAGTGCGTGAAATGATTTTCAAATTTTTTTTGCTTACACGAACTCTAAAATTTTCATTTTGTTATGCCTTATATCTTTTTTGCTTACAAAAACAATGGGAGAGTGAAAACGCAAGTTTGGATTAAAAAACAAATTTGAACATCCAAAATGCAAATGCACAAATCCAAGGGAGAGAACTCCAAAAAATATCTGTGATTTTTAAGGATCAGCAAAAAGTGGGTTGTTTCGCTCTTGTAAATATCCAAACACTTGAGAATTTGGCTTTTTCTAGTCCATGAAATTTTTGGATCATTAGGTCCACTTGCATCCTCAACATGTTTCTGGCATGCATGTCCACCACACTTAAAGCATGTTAGGGTCAGTTAGAAGTCCCTTTCCTATAAAATTCCACCAAGCTTATTATTAGGTGTTGTTCTAGAGGAATTTCCCAAACATGCATAACAAAACCTTAGAGTTCATTTTTAGTGCATGAAATAATTTTCAAATATTTTTTGCATAAATGAACTCTAAAATTTTCATTTTTTTATGCCTTTTATCTTTTTTGTTTACGAGAAAAATGGGAGAGTGAAAACGCAAGTTGGATCCGAAAACAAATTTGAACATCCAAAATGAAAATGCACAAATGCTGAGAGAGATAGCTCCAAAGAGTATATGTGATTTTTCAGGAAAGGAAAAAAGTGGGTTGTTAGGCTCGAGAAAATATCCAACCACTTGAGAATTTGATTTTTTCTACTCCTTGAAATTTTTGGATCATTAGGTCCACTTGCATCCTCAACATGTTTCTCGCATGCATATCCACCACATTTAAAGCATGTTAGTGTCAATTAGAATACCCTTTCCTATAAAATTCCGCCAAGCTTATTAATAGGGGTTGCACTAGTGGAATTTCCCAAACTTGGATAACAAAACGTTGGAGTTCATTTGTTGTGCGTGAAATAATTTTCAAATTTCTTTTCCACACATGAACTCTAAAATTTTCATTTTGTTATGCCTTATATCTTTTTTGTTTACGTGAAAAATGGGAGAGTGAAAACTCAAGTTTGGATCTGAAAACAAATTTGAAAAACCAAAATGGAAATGCACAAATGCTGAGAGCGATAGTTCCAAAAAGGATCTGTGATTTTTAAGGACAGGCAAAAAGTGGGTTGTTTGGCTCAGGTAAATATCCAACCACTTGAGAATTTGATTTTTTCTACTCCTTGAAATTTTTGGATGATTAGGTCCACTTGCATCCTCAACATGTTTCTGGCTTGCATATCCACCACACTTAAAGCATGTTAGGATTTGTTAGAAGTCCCCTTCCTATAAAATTCCACCAAGCTTTTTATTAGGGGTTGTACCAGTGGAATTTCCCAAACATGGATAACAAAACCTTGGAGTTCATTTTTAGTTTATGAAATAATTTTCAAATTTTTTTTGCATACATTAACTCTTAAATATTCATTTTGTTATACCTTATATCTTTTTTGATTACGAGAAAAATGGGAGAGTGAAAACTGAAGTTTGGATCCGAAAACAAATTTGAATATCCAAAACGGAAATGCACAAATGCTGAGAGAGATAGTTCCAAAAAGTATCTGTGATTTTTAAAGATAGGAAAAAGTGGGGTCTTTGGCTCTGGTAATATCCAACCACTTGAGAATTTGATTTTTTCTACTCCTTGAAATTTTTGGATCATTAGGTCCTCTCTCATCCTCAACATATTTCTGGCATGCCTATCCACCACACTTAAAGCATGTTAGGGTCAATTAGAATACCCTTTCCTATAAAATTCCACCAAACTTATTAATAGGGGTTGTACTTGTGGAATTTCCCAAACATGGATAACAAAACCTTGGAGTACATTTTTAGTGCGTGAAATAATTTTCAATTTTTTTTTGCATACATGAACTCTAAAATTTTCATTTTGTTAGGCCTTATATCTTTTTTGTTTACGTGAAAAATGGGAGAGTGAAAACTCAAGTTTGGATCTGAAAACAAATTCGAACATCCAAAATGGAAATGCACAAATGCCGAGAGAGATAGTTCCAAAAAGTATCTGTGATTTTTAAGGATAGGCAAAAAGTGGGTTGTTTGGCACTAGTAAATATCCAACCACTTGAGAATTTTATTTTTTTACTGCTAGAAATTTTTGGATCATTAGGTCCACTTGCATCCACAACATGTTTCTGGCATACATATCCACCACACTGAAAGCAAATTAGGATCAGTTAGAAGTCCCTTTCCTATAAAATTCCACCAAGCTTATTATTAGGGGTTGTACTAGTGGAATTTCCCAAACATGGATAACAAAACCTTGGAGTTCATTTTTAGTTTATGAAATAATTTTCAAATTTTTTTTGCATACATTAACTCATAAATTTTAATTTTGTTATGCCTTATATATTTTTTGTTTACGAGAAAAATGGGAGAGTGAAAACTCAAGTTTGGATCTGAAAACAAATTTGAACATCCAAAATGGAAATGCACAAATGCTGAGAGAGATAGTTCCAAAAAGTATCTGGAATTTTTAAGGATAGGCAAAAATGGGTTGTTTGGCTCTGGTAAATATCCAACCACTTGAGAATTTGATTTTTTCTACTCCTTGAAATTTTTGCATCATTAGGTCCACTTGCATCCTCAACATGTTTCTAGCATGCATATCCACCACACTTAAAGCATGTTAGGATCAGTTAGAAGTCCCTTTCCTATAAAATTCCACCTAGTTTATTATTAGGGGTTCTACTAGTGGAATTTCCCAAACATGGATAACAAAACATTGGAGTTCATATTTAATGCGTGAAATAATTTTCAAATTTTTTTTGCAAACATGAACTCTGAAATTTTCATTTTGTCATGCCTTATATCTTTTTTGTTTACGAGAAAAATGGGAGGGTGAAAACTCAAGTTTGGATCGGAAAACAAATTTGAACTTCCAAAATGGAAATGCACGAAAGCTGAGAGATATAGTTCCAAAAAGTATCTCTGATTTTTAACGACATGCAAAAAGTGGGTTGTTTGGCTCTAGTAAGTATCCAACCACTATTTTTTCTACTCCATGAAATTTTTGGATCATTAGGTCCACTTGCATCCTCAACATGTTTCTAGCATGCATATCCACCACAATTAAAGCATGTTAGGATCAGTTAGACGTCCCTTTGCTATAAAATTCCACCACGCTTATTATTAGGGGTTGTACTTGTGGAATTCCCAAACTTGGATAACAAAACCTTGGAGTTCATTTTTAGTGCGTGAAATAATTTTTAATTTTTTTTTGCATACGTGAACTCTAAAATTTTCATTTTGTTATGCCTTATGTCTTTTTTGTTTACGATAAAAATGGGAGAGTGAAAACTCAAGTTTGGATCTGAAAGCAAATTTGAATATCCAAAATCAAAATGCACAAATGCTGAGAGAGATAGTTTCAACAAGTATATTTGATTTTTAAGGATAGCAAAAAAGTGGGTTGTTTGGCTCTGGTAAATATTTGACCACTTGAGAATTTGATTTTTTCTAGTCCTTGAAATATTTGGATCATTAGGTCCACTTGCATCCTCAACATGTTTCTGGCATGCATATCCACTACACTTAAAGCATGTTAGGATCAGTTAGAAGTCCCTTTCCTATAAAATTCTACCAAGCTTATTATTAGGGGTTGTACCTGTGGAGTTTCCCAACATGGATAACAAAACGTGGGAGTTCATTTTTAGTGCGTGAAATATTTATCAATTTTTTTTTGCATACTTGATCTCTAAAATTTTCATTTTGTTATGCCTTATATCTTTTTTGTTTACGGGAAAAATATGAGAGTGCAAACTCAAGATTGGATATGAAAACAAATTCGAACATCCAAAATGGAAATGCACAAATGCTGAGAGAGATAGTTCCAAAAAGTATCTCCGATTTTTAACGACATGCAAAAAGTGGGTTGTTTGGCTCTAGTAAGTATCCAACCACTATTTTTTCTACTCCATGAAATTTTTGGATCATTAGGTCCACTTGCATCCTCAACATGT